>NC_139327.1:38512500-39712500 GCF_056507025.1 Lutjanus erythropterus | reverse complement strand
TCCATCATTTTCTCAATGAATCGATTAGTTGAAAATGGTGGAAACCATTGATTGTTTCCTAAAGCCCAAGCTGACAACCCAGAGATACTCATTTAATCACAGAGTACTAAAGAAACCAGAAAATATTCAGATTTGAAAAGCTGAAATGAAAGAATTCTGACATTTTTAATGTTTGAATTTTCATTTAATAGTTGACAACTAATTGGCTAATCGTTGCAGCTCTGGTCTGAAGTTTCATTTAGGTTTTAGAAAGGTTTGGACTCCCATGATAAAATAAGTTGATATGTGGAATATTTTACAGCTTATAAAAGATATTCGTCATGCATACCCGAATAACGCTCAACATTTCAAAGGTTGAATGGCATCTCTGTAAGATGAAGTATGTGAACGTTCTGCATGACTGAAAAGCGTTCATAAGATCAGGGAGGAATAATAAAGATATTTACTATAACTTGTCTTGTTTAGCACCTATATACATGTTTGTTAAACGCCTGTAATCTTTCTGGACAAATATTGGAAGTTAGTCTGATAATATGTCTTACTAACTTGTAATTTTTTTGTAATTTCTGTCCTTGTCCCTCTTCCTGTCCTCTCGCTCAGGCGAAACCTGACCAAGCTGTCTCTGATCTTCAGTCACATGCTGGCAGAGCTAAAAGCCATCTTCCCCAATGGCTTATTTCAGGGTGACAACTTCAGGATCACCAAAGCTGATGCTGCTGAATTTTGGAGACGGTCATTTGGGGACAAGTGAGTGACAAGTTTTTACTATTTTTAACAAAAGAGGAACTTGTAACCACTGCATGTAAGTTCAGGTGTTTGTTTGCACACTAAACCTGCAAATTTGTGTCTGTAGTTTTATGATTAGAACTTGTTTTGGAAACTTTTACATTCGATTCTGTGTTTGTGAGTCTCTTCTTCTCTGCTTTGGCCTTCGATTTACACTGATTCTCTTTGGTAATTGTTGTCCGAGCTTTAGGTTTTGACGCTGTGAGCACAGTGGATGGCATTTAAGCCCTTTAACTCTCTTAAAAACATAACTTTCTGGACCCGTAGGACGATAGTGCCATGGAGGACATTTCGTCAGGCACTCCACGAGTTTCACCCCATCAGCTTGGGCTTGGAGGCCATGGCTCTTAAGTCCACCATCGACCTCACCTGCAACGACTACATCTCAGTCTTTGAGTTCGACATTTTCACCAGGCTCTTCCAGGTAAGGCTCAGAAAAACGCAGCGTTCTGGGGAGATCGTGGTATCAACAGGAAGTCTTGGTTCTTAATGACATTTTGGTGAAAGACAATAACAATTCAGGCTTTGTTTACCCTGCGGGCACATCAGATTCATTTCTAAAATCAGATCTTTATGAAGGTCAGTCCACACTGTTATTTGCAAGTGTGATGGGATTGGCTTTGTGTCCAGACATCACCAACGTATCTGCATGGGTTGCTGTGGTAACGATATAAGGCTGCTCATGCACTTCTGTCACTCTGGATTTGACATCATCGGTGTGTGTTGTGTTGCAAGTGATGCAGAAGACAAATCCATCCAGACCAAGATGCATCTGTCGAAATCTGACTGGAGTCGCATTTTAAACAACCTCCAAATGTGACTTGGGACGATTTGCAAAAAATAAATCTCATTTCATGTGTTTTCTTGCTGTTCAGACTTATTAAAAAAACAGGTTTGGGCTGGCAGTCTGAATGAGGCCTGAGTTAGGAGTGTCTGAGAATCAAAAATGAAGCCGCGTGGAGTGGAAAAACATTTGCCACAGTTCAGCTCTGGTCACCAGTTTTTCCGTGAGTCTGGCTCAAATCTCTTCTGTGTAAATGCAGAAATAGAAAAGACGGACTTCACATGGAAACTGGAGACTTTCCGAGCTTTGTTTGTAGGCTGCTGCACTGTAGAAATGTGGTCCCTCATAGATGATCTGATCAATTAAAACTACCTAAACAGGCATTATGCAAAGTTTTAGTGCTGAAACTAACTTAACTTCCACAGTTGATTAATCAATCATTTTCTCGATTAATCGAGTGATATAATAGAACAGTAGAACAGAAAATGATTAAAAGTGTTGATCAGTGTTTCCTAAAGCCGAAGATGACGTCCTCACATCTTGTTTAACTCATAACCCAAATATATTCAGTTTATTATCATAGAAGAGTAAAAAACAATCAAAAGTCTTTTTTCTATAAAAAAAATACTTTTCATTATCAAGATAGTTGGCAATTAATAATCAATTAATCGTTGCAGTTCTACAAAGTTTGTGCCACAGTGTCTTGAATCCCCAGTTTTATGTTATTTTATGATCTGGCTGATGATTGGTTATGTAAATTGCATTAGAGTTTTCTTATAAATTTCAAATTAAAGAAGCACTGTGGAATTTTTTCTAATAAATTAAACTCATCAAAACACAGTGTGCATTCCTGGAAACTGTCCTCAAAGGGTTTGCAGCCGCCATTTTTTAATATCTGTTGCCACAAATCATTTGGTTTTTGTTCTTTGACACTGTTCTGTGTATATACTATAGAATATATGTAGATAATTATACACTGTACACTATAATACATTACTTCACTCTGTAGTCTGGCTCAGTGTCCCGCCCACAGCACTATCTGATTGGTTAGAAGTCACGAGTAATAAGCCAATCAACACAAACACTCTGAGTCACAGACAGACAGACAAACAGAGAGCTGCACAAGACAGCAAATGTCACCAAAGTTTCAATAAATATCACAATCGTATAATCTGTTTCTTTGACGACAGCATAGTTTCACCAGTGAAAATGCCCAAAGTCATGATCGGGACTTTACTTGTGGCGATCTGACGGCTTTTAAATCAGAGATGCTGCAGAGTCAAACATAGCAGCATTTGTACTATCTTTTCACTTCAACCTTGCATTGAGATTTTGGGTATTATTATGTATATAAAAGTAACAGCGACAGTAAAACTGTGTTTCACACCATGATGGTTACATGTGGTCCGCAGATCACATGCGTGCCGAACCGTGGGGGGCGATCCATACGGAGCACGGGACAACTGCGATCCGTTGCTTGCCCAGTCATGTGCAAAAATTATGTGTAAAAACAGCCGACAGCCATCTGTCTGCAGACTAACTTGTCTAATCTTTGTGGGTCTTCAGACCACAGTGGAAATGCCGACACCAGTGGGGCTGGAGAAACCTTATTTATCCTTGAAAAGTAGGTCCTAGAACTAAAACCTCTGGTTACTTTGGGTGAAAACGTGGTTTAAGGCCCAAATCAAATTTCCAACACGTCTGATATTCTAAACAAACATTTTGTGCTTCACCAACTTCTGACTTATGATTGAAACTCTATTTTTGCTCTATTTGTGTGTGTGTGTGTGTGTGTGTGTGTGTGTGTGTGTGTGCACGTGTGTGGTGTGTAGCCTTGGTCATCTCTTTTAAGGAACTGGAACAGTCTGGCAGTCACACACCCGGGTTACATGGCCTTCCTCACCTACGACGAGGTCAAGGCTCGACTGCACAGGTTCATCCATAAACCTGGCAGGTGAGACTTTTTTTTTTTTTTACAAAAACATTTCTGCATCATCATCTTGCGTGGAGCAGAAATACACGGAACAACAGGGAAATAAAAATGTCACTGTCCTGTTCTCAGCTACATCTTCAGGCTGAGCTGCACTCGGCTGGGCCAGTGGGCAATCGGCTACGTGACAGCTGATGGGAACATCCTGCAGACCATCCCCCATAACAAACCACTCTTCCAAGCCCTCATTGATGGATACAGAGAGGGATTGTGAGTCGCACTACAGCACAGTGTCCATGCACCAATTTACACATTTTAGGGTACATCATGTTATAGTTTATACACGCCTCTAGGGATGGGTGAAAAGTCATTACATTGAAGGCTTGTACATTTTTTTTACTTTCTTAATAATGATCTTTATATCAGGGGCCATTTTACAGAAACTGCCTGACTCTCAGATCCTATCTTTAACTGTTTGGTAACCATGGTAACGAGGGTTACGACCTGATTTAGGAGGAAAATGCCGAAAGGTAAACATTTCCTAAGTCACTGTTCCTATTCTAACGTAGGATAGGAAAAGTGTATTACACAAACTTCTTAACTTAAGGTAATTGTTAAAGGAGCAATACGTAACCACTGCACATCCAAAAATGAGAACTTTATTCCTGATAGCAAGTTGGAACCATAGACAGTATATTAAATAGGTTGAAATCTTATTTATTATACAATCGATAATTTGACAATAACAAGCGAGGACAAGTCCTCCACTGTAAGTTGACCAGCTGTTTATAACTGTCAGCTGTCTGTCAATGTAAAGCTGGTGTTTCAGTCTAGTGACTGTCCCACTGCCTGCCAGACTCCAGTAACATATTGCTCAATTTAACTGTTAAAAACATCCACGCCTTCTACAAGATCATTAATGATTTCTTACAACTCATAAACTGACAGTTACTCATTTGGTGAACATTTGGCATTAATTTGAACATTAATTTTAACGTGAAACTGCAAACCAAAACAGGTATTACATCCTGGAACAGAAACTGTAAAGAGGGGTTTGTTGTCAGAGAAGTGAGTGTTAGCATGTTTCCTTGATCTGGGATCACATACCGTGGTCATCAAACCATTTTATGATTTATTTATTTATTACAATTATTTATTACAGATTTCTCTTTCAAGTGCCCATCATTGTTTTTGCTTATTTTTTTTTTTTTTTAAAACCAACAATTACAAGATGAAAACAGTAATGTCATGCAAGATAACAGGGATAAAAGTTGATAAGCAATGTTGGATTAGGTATTTAGGATTTTATAACCTGAGATAAGACAGGATAAAGTAAGATAAGATTGGATTCCAAAAGTTCATTATAAATCAGAAAAAACAGCTTAGATTCTTCCCATCTTCATTTAACTTAGATGTCTGTAATATGGCTCCAGAACAGGGTCTTAAGCTAAAGAAAGAGTCATGTACATCAGTGTTAAGATTTAAAAAGCAGTATTTTCATTGAACAAGTCAGCACAGTGTTTTTCTGAGTATTTTTTTTTCTTGTAACTATGCATCTTGTTGCAGCATGAAAGGAATATTTCTAAACTATCAAATATTCACTACTAAATGTACAGTAGTGTGACACAAATATAAGAGACTGTACGAGTGTTTGAAAACCAACACCCAGTGAAGAGGAGCTACAGTTTAAATACACATCACCATTCAGCTGAGGCGGGGATTCCTGATCTTAAAGCTGCCGTGTTTGTGTGTGTTTGGGGCGTGTTTGTGTGTGTCTGCGTGTGCTGTGGTTCTCCAGCTATTTGTTCCCAGATGGTCGAGCACAGAACCCAGACCTAACAGGACTGTGTGAACCTTCTCCCCAGGACCACATCAAAGTTACTCAGGTTTGATCTTGTTTGTTTCTCATCTGCAAACCATTCAACCTTATTGTTGCGCTTCAGGGACGCTGCTTTTGGTACAGATAAGCAATAAAATATGCACATGTATGTCATGCTACATTGTCTTAATCTCACTGAACTGATGAATTTTCGGTTGAGAATGTGTTAACAGCTGTGATTTCGAATAGAACCAACCTGTGTCTCTTCTTCCACCTCCACCCCTGCAGGAGCAGTATGAGCTGTACTGTGAGATGGGCTCCACTTTCCAGCTTTGTAAGATCTGCGCAGAGAACGACAAGGATGTGAAGATCGAGCCCTGCAGACACCTGATGTGCACCTCCTGTCTGACTGCCTGGCAGGTGAGGCTGCCTGCTCTCTGTGACGTTTTATTACATTACTGTGGTTTTATTTCCTTGGTTCGTTCATTTCCGGGTCAGGATAAGTACAGGAAAAAGAAAAAAAAGATTATGGAAAACTGTTTCCAGACATGCCTCAATTTTGTTTCTAAAATCTAAAATTCAGAATTTCTAAAAAATAAACTGATCATACAAGCAGGCTGTTTGTGCATGAGTTATGCAGAGTTTTCACAAAAGTAAAGATGTACTATCTTTTCCGCGAAGGGAAACAAAAAGACCTTTATGGCTGCAAAGATGCCATGAAGAATTATTTAACTTTTTAACACTAATTTTCATTTTTATTCATAAAGAGACTAAAAAGAGAGGGGAACAAAAACAGAATATTATTTATCCAACATGTTAATAGAATGTAATATGATTATAGGTAATAACAGGCAAAGATATTGTCCAACTGTCTGTGTAGGACAGAACAGGCAACGTGTAAATTAAAGTTTTTCAATGGTTGGCCTGACAATCCTAAAAATAAATCCTGGTTGGCTCAGGATTTTAAATTGGAAAAGAGCTAGATGCCAAACTTAGTCTAAAAAATCCACAGAGAAGTCTGGAAAAGTCAATCTTTCATTCGCTTACTGCCATAAACATTTAAAGCAAGCTTTCTTTTGGCTTGAGTCTGTACTGTATATTTTCACACTAAAATATTCACATTTATCTGCCTTTTTTCATCACCACAAATTAATGTCCTTTACCTCAACTGCAGAGAACCAAGCCTTTGATTGAAACAGGCATATGTTACTGAATGTGCTTCATATTTCCTCATATTTAGTAAGAAGCTTCACCGTTTTCTGATATGATGATGGAGAAAAGCATTAAAACGTGAGCTAAAAAAAAATCTTAGTCATATAGGCTGATACTGATTGGCAGATAGTCTGGATGAGTTGCAGTGCATGTGTGACTCTTGGAGCTGTAATTTGTTCTTGAGCAAAATCATGTTTGATGAAGGTTTTACATTTCAAAGCTTACTTTCTCTGTGTTTGTGCATCAGGAGTCGGAGGGTCAAGGCTGCCCTTTCTGCCGCTGTGAAATCAAAGGCACAGAACCCATCGTAGTGGACCCCTTCCACCCGAAGGCCAGCGGGGCTTCCTTTGCCGGTTTCCAGGGGGCCAGCAGAGCAGAAGCCGCCGGCAATGATGAGGAAGAGGACGATCGCCTGGAGGAGCACCTTGTCATGAGCAGGCTGGCCTGCAGCAAGGTAAGAGGACCACACAGAAACATCAGCTCAACAGACGCCTGATCAGATTTGACTGATTGATTGAATTTATTTGCTGATAAACATATAAAAGACTGTGCAGCAATCATTACATATATCAAAAATAACAGGATAAAAACACAACAAAGCCAGTCGTTTCATGACTGCCTTTTTGTGTGGCGTTGTGTAGCTATGATTGTTTCCTAAAAATGAGAAATAATGAAGTACTTTGGTACCATATTATTGACAATTTTGTAAGCGAGCAGCATCTTAGCTTTTTAAAATGTGCATTTTGAGCCTTTTGAGTTGTTGTGATAATCTGGTGTACCAGGAGATGGCAGCATAAGTAAAATTACTTTGCAGAAATGCTCCAGTGTGTGAAGAGTTCGGACGTCTAGAAAGGAACCTTTTCTGGCCAGGAACGTCATTTTTTATATTTATCTTGGTGAGAGCTTTTAAAGCCATGTTTTCACCTAATAAACACCCGTCTCAACTCTGACCTTGAAAGCGCGCGACCAAAAAGAAGAAGTGAAGGAGAAATCTGTCCTCAACCACTGCCGTTTCCCTCTGCGCTACCATTAAACCAGAATGATCCACATTAAAAACAAAAGATTGAAGGAGGCAGCTGCTTTTAAGTCATTTATATATAATTAAAAAGAAAAGAAGGCCCTGTGGCACCTGACATCCCGTGATTCTTGACTCTGAAAGTGTCCCAGTAATGTCGACCACTTGAGTTCGATTTAATAGTTATAACTGTAGCCACATCAGGGTCAGCTCACTAAAACCTATGGCTCTTAACTTCATGAATAAAATCTACTGTATCGAATGCTCTCTGTAGATCCAGCATGGCCGTAACACCATTTCCCACCATCCACTTCTCTTCTAATAAGGTCTCTGAGTCACAGGAGTCCGTGTGGGATCATTTTAATCACAGCTGAATAAATATTTATGTGTTTACGTGTGCAGGTAGAGCGTCCACCGTCTCCAGTGTCTCAGCTGCCTCCTGTGCCCCCCCGACTGGACCTCCTGCAACAGAGACCCTCCAGCTCCCACAGCGCACAGAGTCAGGGAGCCACAGCCAAGGCAAGTGTGTTTCTTTGCACAGTTTCAGACTCCCTGGTTGTGGATTAGGATTTGAGTTTAGAATTAATTTAAAGTCAAAACAATACTTGGCTGCCCATTCAAGAGTTATTGGCTGTTGAGATCACTCACTCTCCATAGTGACTGTAAACAGATCTGAGATTTCAGTGGAAGAACGGGGAGACAAAATCCACAGTCCTCTCAGTCTGCGCAAAAATACATTTCAAAGTTCAAATGAAGCTAATATGAGGCTTCAGATCTCTGAGTATCGTCTCATAAGTCAAAAATTCCCTTTTTGTGTTGCTGTCCGTCTGCTGCAGCTCGACAAAGAAAACACTGTCCGTGGAAACAAAAAGAAGGGATTTTGTTTTCTGCAAGACTGACTTGGAAAGTACTCACAGTGCTGAAGCCTCATATAAGCTTCAGCAGAACTCTTCTATGAGAAGATGAGGAAAAAAACTGTATGCTTAAATCTGAGTGTTCGTTTTAATCATAATCTGGTGCTTCATCAACACAATTAATCATGTAAATCAAAAATCTTTTCATATTTGAGATGAAACACCCCCATCAGATATGTTTTCAGTGAGATATTCATATTATATTGTGACTTTGTTGTAAACATTACTGTTGCTGCTATAAGGAACAACATTTAAAAATATTCAACTCTAATTTGGTTCTGAATTTATTAATTTTTAATTAGGTAGCTAGATAAGTCCTGTGTTGAACATAAAAATAAACATTTATAGTAAAAAAGTTTTGCTTAAGGTACTTGAATTTTACCCTCAAACTGTATGAACCCTGTTAGGAGTAAGTTTTTTAATCCTTTCATTTATCAAGAGCAGACTGGCAGACGCTTAAGGGTATATTTTTTTCTTGTCTACATACATTCTAATGATTGAATAGACAATTCTGGTTATTACAGCTATCATATAAATACTTAAAGCAGGTGAAGCTGCGATCAACAAAGCATAACTTTGTACGTAGATTTGAAGTTATCACATTATTTTAAATATTCCTTGACTATCAAACAACTCATATAAGCATGTATTTATGTGGACTTATGTGGAAAAGGGCTGCAGCTAATGATTACTTTTTAAAATTAGTTACATGTCAGTCAGTGTTTCTCACAGCCTAAACTGACGTCCTCAAACGTCTTGTTCTACTCACAACCCAAAGATATTCAGGTTACTGTCATAGAGGAGTAAAGAAACCAGAAAATATTCACATTTAAAAAGCCGAAATCAGAAAATCTTAACTGTTTTTTCCTCATAAAATGACTCAAATCAATGAATTCATTAATTGTTGCAGCTCTAATGTGGAAGTCAAATTCCTGCAAACCACGTGGATGCCTTAATGTTGGTTTTCACAATCACACATTAAACAGCAGGACGAAATCTGTCATTGTCTGTCAGTGCCTAACAGTCACTGTGAGGTTATCATAGGTATGGAAGTGCTAGGATGTGTCTGCTGGTTAATAACACACCACCATCCACTCGTATCTCCACCCCAGATGGCAGCCACACACAGAGACAAGCCTCTACCTCTGCCTCCAGCCCTGAGAGAACTGCCCCCTCCTCCCCCTCCAGAACGCCCCTTGCTAGTCAGCCAGGACTCCAGACTCCAGAGGAGGCCCCTGCCCTCCACCCCTGACCAACCGGCCTGGGCTTCCAACTACATGGTCCCTCGCCCGGTAACCAAGGCCCTGTCAGCTATGTCCTCCACGTCTCAGAGCAACGGGAACAGCGGAGAGGGCAGCAAACCTCAGGCAGCTACTAACGCTATCTACTGCCTGGCTGCAAGGTATGGAGCTCTGCTGCCGTGAGGTGCTTTGGTTAGGAAGTAATGATAAGATAAGAACTGAAGAAGGGCAAATGACTAATGGATGAAATTACGGTTATGTTATCATAGCCGAAATTAGACTTTGATACCACTAAAGATAACCACTCACCGGATTTCCTCAAATAGTGGCTGGGGCCTTTATTTAGTTCAACTGCAGAAGAAACCAGGCCTTTATTTGAGGCAGACTTATATTTAATTTTAATTCCCTCTATTTGATAACTTTTTTTGGTCATATTTTCCCACACAGTTGCCTTGTCTTGGCCCATTGAAGATAACTGCTTACCGTATTTCCTCAAATAGTGGCTGGGGTCTTTATTTATCTCAACTGCAGAGGGTACCAGGCCTTTATTTGAAGCACCCTTATATTTGTTTATAATTCCTTCTGAGTACATCGAGTCATATTTTAATACAAAACCTGCTTGTTTTCTGATCTGCTCCCATTTTCCCAATTAAATTTTTGTTGCTGCATTTATGCTGTTAACACAAACCCAACTGTAATTGTTTCAAATTAAAAGCCCTTGAGCATTTTAGCAGACAAAACCCCTTCATTTATGAACAAGGCTTTTATTTTGAAATATTTGCGGTGATGCTTTGTGGAAAATTCAGTGACTTGCACTGTTGTAGTTGCATTTAAAATATAGCTACTGCCATCTTGTGGCACATTATTTCAAAATACAGTTTGGCTGAGATATAACACACAGACACCTGCAGTGACTGAAATAAGACAATATTATCATATTTGTTGAGTTTGGCAGAATTATACATTGGGCTAAGTTAGCATTAGGCCTGGGCAATAAAACAATAGCTGTATGTATTTGTAAACAGATGCCTCATCAATTGCAAAAAGGAATTAGTCCTATAAATATTCAGTAGTTTAATTTCAGTGCAACCTGCCATGAAGGCACATAAAAATGTGCTGTAGCTCATAAACCGCTGGTCATTTGATAGGTGTGTTGTGTGTACTATCGGCCTGCGACAGAAGTAGGGTGGAGTGAAAAAATATGTGTAGACGGTGAGGAAATTATTAATGAGAAGGGACAGGTCAGCTCACCAGTATGGCAGTTTTTTAGGGTTTTTAAAGTGTATTATCTTTGTGCCTCAAAAATTGTGGTTAAATTCAACTTTTCAGTTTTTTTCTCCTGTTATTTATTAAAAAATAGGTCATTAAAAATTACAGTACAATATTGATTAATTTTCCATCTAACAACACTGTTTATGTATTGCTGAGGTCAGGAACGAATCTCTACAGTCAGGTTTTATACTTTTTATAACCTCAGCTCTTTCAGAAATGAGAGAACCAACGAATTATAAAACGCCAATGGAAATCCCATCATGCTTTGTGTTTTCTTTATATGATCAGATCTCTGCCAGCACCAGTGGTGTCGAGCGGAGAGAGGCCGCCATCTGACTGTGAAGAGAATGAGTACATGAGTCCCACCTCTCTGCCCGCCTCTGGTGCTTCCTGGGTCATAACAGGCTCCTTGGTGCCCCCACCACCGGCCCAGACCAACCACCACAATGACGTCAGGTAAGCAGGAGAAAACAGGCGGTGATGCAAGGATGCTTCATCGTCCTGAAATGACCACAAGTTTTGTCCACTGTTATGACCTGACAATATATAACATAACATAAAGGCATGTTGATTCTTTGCCTCCTTTGGGGAACTAAATTTCAGCAACTTGATCCTACATGCACGCTCCGGGTTACTTTTATTTCTGTCAATCGTCATTGGTCATGTATGATAACAAACCCAGCCACCATCTTACTAACTGTATATGAATCAACCAGGACAACCAATACCTTTAAAAAGAACAATGGAGAACATTTTGTTAGATAAATGAACACGTCCGAGCCTTCATTAGTATCTCAGCACCTGCAATAAATCAGGATTAAACACAAAGACAAACAATGCAGGGAAATAATAAAAAAAAGTTAACAAGATTATAGTGGGATCACAGTAAATGCAGTGGAGCAAACTGAAAAACAACAAGTGCTCTGATGTGTGCGTGAAGCCATTTTGGGCTTCCATCTGGTTTGTGCCAGTCTCACCACTGTCCTGGATTCATCATTAACATGACAGAAACTCAATGAAAATATCAGTAATATTTCTTTCGCTGTTGTCTGCTTACTTTGAAAAGTACACTACAGATTTAGTTTTGAAGCTTCAAGATTGTTGTACTCACGACGGACAATTTAAAGAGAGTCTTTTTTTTTTTTTATCTGCCTATTCTTCCTCTCTGTCAAGACCTGGGCCTACTCAACCAGCACTGCAACTCAACCGCAGACTTTGCACAAAGCAAACTTCACATATGCAGTAGTTCTCTGCAAGACATGTAAACAGACTTTGATGTGTTAAATCTGTGGAGTTCCCCTTTCACTTGCCTGCCAAACAGCACGTAAAAATTATGTACTTGGTCTCACGTAGCCTTTTAATGCTGCATATCCAAAATGACGCTGTTTGTAAAATATTGTGGAAATACAATGAAAGACAAAATACTTCAGCGCTACCAGAATCTGAAAAAAAGCTGTATTAACTTCTTGCAGTGGAAAATGGCTCGAATGTAACCTGGGATCTCATTGACACCTTCACTTCATAGATATTAGTTAGAGAAAACTTACTGTGAATTATAGAAGTAAAAACAAAAGAAAACAGACTCCTTGTAGATGTCAAATAAATGTAACATGTGGAGCCAAAAGGTCAGGATGCTGTAACTATTCAGATTTACTTCTCAGGAAAAATGTTGATTTTTAATCATCAGGTCACCGAAATGAAATAATCTTTTAAGCTAAGGAATGCAACTAGAGGTATTTATATTTTATTGCACATTATTGTTACATGTTATTCCTGGACTGTTGCAATAATGTATCTGTGGCAGGTATTTTTATGTCCACTAGGGGGCTCTAGAGCCTCAGTTTTGCTTTTCCACAGACATCTCATTCCTAAACCCACAAAACCCTCCCTTTCACTTATTAGCCGTTTTCACCCTCCTTGAGTAAATACTTTAAAGGAGATGACGTAAATGCAGTGTTTGACAAGAAGGCAGCAAAGTTATTTAGCTTGTCGTTTTAATGATATGATGACAGACTCAACGCCACACACCAAACCAAGAATACCTCAGTATCATTAGGTATATTTTTAAGGCAGAGTTACAAATATGTAGATTAAAAACGCCATTTTCTCAAGCTATGTCACAAAAAGGCAAGAAGTTATGTTACTTTTATTGTATTGCACTCAGAAGTATTTTAGCATACCGGTGCCCCCAAACTTGGGGGTGGGGGGCGTGGAGTTGCTGCAGTGGGAACATGGCTGACCAGGGGGAAAAATATAGAGTGAAACAAAGTAGAATGAATATGATGTGTAGAGAAATAAACAAGGGCTCGCTGATAATATCATGCTGACCTTTATTTCTCCTTTTTTAGTAGTTACTTTTCCAATTATTGTTAATGATTATTGTCTGAAAGGGGGCATGGTTGCTCTTAATCTTAATTTCAGGTATATCTATAAGTCTGCAGAATCTTTTGAAATGGAAAAGACAAATTTCAGAAATCTAATACAGTATTTTCACTCTAAGGGGGTTAAAATTTAAAGACTTGGACATAAAGAGTGAGAAATAACACCACTGGAAATGATGATTCTTTTCTCAGCAGCGAGGCGGTCGACAGTGACTCTGAGGACCCTCAAGTCTACGAGTCCATGTGTAACATCCAGGCCCAGGCCGGTTCCTCTGACACGGCACAGGCCTCTGACCTGGGTAACAGTCACACCTCATTATCACTGTTCTAAGGGAAAATAACGGGGAATATTTAGCTGTTTTAGTCTTCTTAGTTTCTTGAAGAATCACATTAATATTTGGGGACGTCAAAACACTGTGCAGGTGTTTTTCTTTTTTTTCTGTCCACAACAGGTAGTCATCATCGTGATATTTGTTTTTCAGACCACCCACTACATTCAGCTGTGGTCTCCCAGGACAAGAAAGACGAGACTGGCGAGGAGGATGTTTACGAGTACGACTGTCCCAGACCGGTCGTTCCTCCCGCCCCCACCAGAAGAACCCTGTCAGATATCTGCGGTCCCTCAGCTGCCTTCAGCGCTCTCAGCATAGACAGTGCAGTAGAAGCCAGTATGTATCTCTACAAATTTTTATGTATATGCTGTTTTTTACACCACTGGGACCAGTTTTTGGTGACACAGTAAAATACGTTTACTGATCTAGCGTTTGTGTTCACACATACAGCTCCTCCAGGTAAAGTCTGGATAAGTGCAGAGCTGCAGTGCATGTGTGAAAGGTGCTATAGATAGTTTTAAACTTTGGTCACACATGTCTGGACCTTCTTTGTCAGAGCAAAGTGGCACCATGTGCAGTTTTCTTCAGTCAAAGCTTGGTTCACTTGCTTAATTTTGCTTTGGATATCTATGGGATCATGATCATGTTATTTGATCACATGGACACTCAACAATTGAGCCAAAATAGCCTAATACTGGTGTTTTACATTATTTAAGACTACAACAAATACATGAAAAAGGCTTGTCCAAAGGCACCTATTAGTTTCAGACTCTGGGAAAAAGTGAAATTCCCCAAAACTGTTCATTTATCTCTTTAACCAAATCACACCCATTTAGGCTATTCTATGTGGTCTCCTTTCAGTAACTAAGGTAATTTTGTTTAACTTCCTCCTGTGAAACAGTTTGATCAGATCTGACAGGGGCTCTTTTAGTTACATTATCTTGTTGCTTCTTCTTTAATGGTTTTTCAAACTGAGAATTGGCGCCACCTACTGCTTAACTCCTAATACTCGTCTTAACACTAGAGGATGGAAACAAGCATTCACTTGTATTTCCTTTTGCTGATTAACTCAAAATGTGGTTAAAATTTGCAAAACACTTTTATGAAAAGGGCTAAGCCAGTGACATTCAAGTATATTTACAACGTAAAAAAAAATATTTGACATTAACTATATCTTTGTTCACAGCTCTGACAGCTAAATTTACTGACAAAAATTAAAAATCTCTCTTACGTTCCTGAATTCAGCACAAAGTTTCTCAATTTTACTGACTGTTATTCTTTATTTGTGTGTTTGCAGGTATGTTTGCAGGCGTCGACCCTGAACGTCCCCCCAAACCTCTCCCACGACGAGCCAACTCTGACCGGCGGCCTCGGCCTGTAAACCGTGAATTTTCCACCCCATTGCCAGACCTCCCTGGTCCTTCCTCCTCCTCTGCCTCCACTCCTCCTCCTACTCTTCCTCCACCTGCAGGCCCGGGAAGCCTGGCCCTAAACGGGGAGATCGAATGCCTGATGTCCCAAGGCTACTCCATTCAGGACATCCAGAAAGCCCTGATGATCGCCCAGAATAACCTGGAGACGGCCAAGAACATCTTGCGCGAGTTTGTCTCCATCCCCTCCACGGCGCACATCGCCACATAGTCACTCCGTGGCCACGCCCATCCTCTCTGTCTCGTCTCTTGTCTCCACTCTGTGCCATAATCATGGATAGCATTTACCAAGCACTTTCCTGCAGGGCCACAAGTACTTGCCAAAAGGCTTTAACTCTGAGGAGTAATGCTGCGTTCAAGTCATATCAAAAGATGCAGATGAAGGAGATGACGAATATAGTCATTAAAATATCATCCTAAGTCATTTCTAGCAAACTGTAACAGGTGTTACTTGCTTTTGTAAGTAGAGTTTTATTATTTTGACCATCTTGGACTGCTGTTACACAAATGCAAAGTGGTTAAAAATGCCTCAAAATCTTGTTTACTTGTAACCACTTGAACATTGAGATTTTGAGCCCAGATGGAGTGCGAGGTACCTTCGAACGGCTGCATCCGGTTCGAACATCTAGTCCAGTTTGGTTTTAAGAGCAGCTCAATCGAGTCAGACAAGTCCAGTATGACCTGAACGCAGCATGCATGAGAATGGAAGCCTTCAAATGTGAGCTCTCTGTAGCCAAGCTTTGACCCTGCTGTGCTCTGCTGAGGTCCACTCGTACCGTGGCAGTGTCCCCCCCTCAGTCTGAGCACGTCTTCTCTCATTAAGCTAAGTGTTGAAGCTACAGTGACTTTGATCAGTAGAGGGACCCTGCAGATTTTTTGACTCGGTGTCCCGCTGCTGGCAGCCGTTCAGTTTTGGTGCTTTTACGGGCTTCTTGGCAAATTGTGGCGTACGAATATGTAGCGACACGAGTTTGGTCGGAACGTTTTAGTGATCAAGTCTGTGGTGTGTGCGTGTGTGTGCTCGTGCTGATGAATGTGAATGTTCAGTCGCAGTGCAGTATTGCAGGGCTTCACGTCGTACGCGTCACTGTGGCTCGCTCTGTTTCGATGGTATTCGACAAAGTTGACTCCACATTTCCTCTCAGCTCCCGGTTCAATGACGGTTCTATAATGAAATAACGAGTTTAATGTTTAAGTACTCTCATGAGGTGTCGTGCTGTGTGTAGTACTAACAATGGCTGAATTTTCAGAAGTTTATTTTGTCGTTTAACTCCATGATTGCCTGCCACCATGTCAGGTGGTCTGACACTGAAGGCTGGTTTATTTACTCAGAAGCTTCTCTAGCTATTCTCTTATAGTTTCTTACTAAAAAAAAAAGACTTAAACATTGTGCTGTTGATTTAGTCATGCATCACATTTGGACCCACAACATTTCAGGAGATTCACTGAGGAATCAGATTGAAGGGACTTATTGTACTCTGAGCTCTAAAGCAAAAAACTGAAGGTTGTCACGTGGACTCAGGTACTCAGTGGTAAGCCAGGGTTGAATGTAATGAGTGAACAGATGATGATGATGATGATGATGATGATATAATGTTGGTAGCGTTGTGGACGAGCACAAACTCCTGACACACTCCTCCAAGGATTGGATTATCTTTCTTACTGTGAACCTTATCTGTATTATATTTAAATACAACCACCATATTTATGTCTTTGAATGCCTCCTCAGGCCCATTCACTGCCTCCAATTTCAAACTCGTGAGACGTCTGATTTGATGACTGTGGAAGAGTATTTGGGCCAAGCATTACAGGAAAAAATGAGCATTTTAAGTTGATCACAAAAAAAGAATAAAGAAAAAATTCTGAGACAAAAGTTTACATGTTGAGAATAAAGTTGAAATGTCAAATATGGGTGAAACAGGCTACCATTTTGAAAACAGTCAATGGTATTTTGACTTTGTTCTTGAGATGCAAAAAAACCTTCCTTCTTTAATTGTTTTTAAAGTTGATTCCACATTTCAGCTTTTTTTAAATGAACTTTTAACCAGTTTCAAATTTATTCTCAACATTTTGACTTAATTCTTAAAATGCAAAATGAAAAAAAAATCTTCCTCTTCCGATTTATTTTTACGCAGGCCGGCCACTGATACTGAAAGTTCAACTTTATTCTTGAAATGCAAAATAAAAACAATTTCTTCTCCCATTTTTTCCCCCATCAACACGTGGCCCTAATACTCTTCCATAATTCCAAATATCACCACATATCACAGTCCTCAATGGGCTGATCTTGAGCAGCTCTGACATTTCCGTCACTTTAGCAGTTCATAAAATGTGTTGTGAGATTAATGTTGAAAATACCAATTCACCAGCTGGTTCGCAAACATTCTAAGCAACTTTTTAGATAAGAGCTAAGCAAAAAAGTTAAGCAAAAAAGTTCTAAAATCTCAGTTGTGTGAATTTGCTACTTACTCTGCCACTTATGTGATAATGAATAAATAATTTGGGAGTGTTGATTAAACAAAACTGACTATTTGAAGATTGAAAAATTGTTTGTTATGAAACAAACAATACCTCAAGAAAGTTAAGACATTAACTGATAATGAAAATAATCTTGAAGTCCTGTCATAACAACTATTTGATGGACTGCCTTTAAATTTGCTACAAATGTCCCACAGGAATAATTATAATAAGTTTGATGTTTCTTTGACTTTTAATCCAGTCACATTATCAGCTCAATATTTCAGTGTATCCAACACTTTGGTTTATGACTGAATACCTACAACATGAAGGCCTCTCTCATCAGGCTCAGTTGTACTTTGTGTTTAGTGCTAATTATCAAATGTTAGCATGCTAACGGCCCATCTGAGATGGTCAGGGGTGACGGTAACTAATCACAAATACTCAAGTTACTCTAATTAAATAGATTTTTGGGGTACTTGTACTTTGATGAGTAGATTTTCAAGTCTGTGCTTTTACTTGTACTTAAGTATGCACTTCACCATGTAATCTACTTGGTTACTTTCAAAATCATAATTGAGTACTGAGTACAAGTCGAATTAATATCCAGACTTTTCATCTGCATTTTTGTAGCCAAAAACAAACGAACAAACAGGCCAATGAAAACCAGGATTTATTGATGAAAGACGTTAATGATTTAGTTAATGATCAGCATTAATCAGCATCAAGAATTTAACTCATTCAAACTGGCGAAGCTGTTTGTTGAAGAGGGAAACTAAAACTTAAAACGAGAAAAAAAAAAAAGACAAAAAAAAAAAAATTAAACTGAGAAAGTTTTTAAAAACATGTTTTTGTATCGTATATATTATTGATGATTAACCATTTTAGCATTTTCAATCATTGGTTGTTGCTTTGTAATTATCACCAACTATGTGAAAATGGTACTTGCTAATTATCACATAATTAACCATTAAATTTTATAGTACTTGGTGATTACCACCTATTTACCAGTACTTTTACTTGTAATTGAGTAATGCAACAGCACTTGTGTGTGAGTACAGATTTTCAGTCCTCTTTCCACCACTGGAGATGGTGAACATGTTAGCATGCCCCCATTAGCGTTCAGCTCAAAGTACCACTGTGTTTAAGTACAGCTTCTAGCATGGCTGCAGTCTCTTAATCTTGTTTTTTCCACCTCAAATGTTGCCAAGAGATTTTTCATCAGCTGGTGAGTTCTTATCATCAACAGGCTTCACATAAACAGTTTTATGAACTGACATGACAAGAGTTGGAGCCACACCGTGACAAGTAGAAGGATCGAGTCAAGTTTTAACTCCTCAAAAGTCACTTTACATATAGAATCCAAACAGATTCAACTAAAGAGCCCTCTGAAGTTGTGAGTTTTCACTCAGGTTTTTAGAGTTCTTTCCAGTGGACCAATAATGAGCAGCTGTCACTCCCTTACATTAATGGTATATCATCCTATCAGTGGCATTTTGATGTCATATATCTACATTAGGGAGTGTGTATGAACCCAACCACAGGATCAGAGGCTCATCTAGAGCAAAGATGAAAAGATGTCTGACTCATCAAAGCAGCGAGTCTGATCCAAGTCCAGAACCACATGAGTGCAGAATACAAATACTTTGAGAGAAGCTCCATCAACTTGTAAGATGGCTGTTCCATATTAATGTGCACATTTAGGAACGCTGCCAGAAACAAGGCAGCGCTGAACGTCTTCATTTCCACTTTCACATATAAATAAGGAGGTAAATATGTCTGAAGCGCCCCCCTTCAAGAGCGAAATTTCTCCTTTTCTCTGAACAAAATAGATCCTCAATTCTCCTGCAGTAACATGCAAATGTGCCTTCTGTCCATCACAACCTGCACACGCCAGCAGACAAACCAAAAAAAAAAAAAATCCAGCTTCTCCACGATTACTGCATAAACGAAATGGAAATTACACTTTCTGTTTTTGATCAGAGCCTTTTTCTCTGACAGTTTGTCTCAGATTTTCACTTTCAAAAACAGTTTGAGAGTTGCTTCTCTTCATAGCATCATTTGATAAGCAGTTTCACTTGAGATGTTGGATCATCAGAGACCAATCTATTCTTAATTTTTTTTAGGTTGAAATTTTTGAAGGTTAAATAAATAAACTTATTACAGACATTTATAATTAGGTCCCATAAATTTGGATGATAAATATGTTGGAAAAATAAACCTATTAGTGCTCCCTGGTGGACAAATTCCATAATGACAAAACATTTTCTAAACAGATCATTGATAAATTTGTGCTCTGCATTCAACAAATGAACAAAACACCGACCTTATTTTGCGGAGTATTACTTAGTTTTCTTGCAATTATGAAGTATTTGTTACTAATTCTAATATATACTGTTACATATAGCGTTTCACAATAACAAGTTGTCTCCAATTTTTTTCAAATTTATTTAATACAGTGTCCAACATTCCTGTACTGCAATTTCTTGTTAATTACTAGCTAACATAGACGTTGATTCACGGGGTGGGTGATCCTCAAAGTGTCACTAATATCAATATGAAGTCTTAGGTTTTGTTTTTTGTTTTTTTTTTTCATCAGATTAGCTCCTCTGTTATCCTCAGTGATCGCATCAGTTCTGCTCGAAATTGAGACATTAGCTTGCAGATTTGTCTGATTCCCCGGCTCGTCCTCCGTTTAAACATATATGTGATTAAATCAGAGAAAAGCAAAGTGAAATGTCTCATTTCTAGCTTATTATTTGGTGGTGATTAAAATATATTTAGAAGTAGCTTATTATACTCATCCTGTCTTTCATATTACTTCATTTGGGAGTGAAACCAATTTAAGAGGCAACACCCACCCTTCATTACCAGGGCTGCAACTATTGTCGCTTAATCTGACAATTCCTTCTTGATCTATTGATTAGTTGTTTGGTCTATGAAATGTCAGAAAATGGTGAAAAATGTCAATCAAAAGTAAATAATGATGTCCTCAGAAAATATTCACATTTAAGAGGCTGGAATCAGAGACTTTTGCCTTTTTTCTTCTTTTTTCTAGTTGTTAAACAGCCAGTTCCTTAAATCTGCGTACAAATGACAACGTTATGCCATTAAATTGCAGGTCTGTCCATTAACTTGTGTGGAGAGCAGAGGCGTCCAAATACTACACGTAAAAAAAATGTGAGATTACAATATGAGGAGTGAGGAAGTCTGTGTAGGGCTGAGGTTGATGGAACTTTACCCAGAAGGCCGGTTGTTGGTGTCCCATGTGACATCACAAGTTGATGTAGATGTAGGTTAAGATGTTTTTAACTTTTGTGACGTACTTCTTTTAACCCAAACCATGATCTTTTCCTAAACCTAACCAATAAGTTTGTTGCCTAAACTTAATCAAACTTTGTCTGTTTCACAACTTTAACCACGTTTATTTTTGTTACCATGACGACGACAGTAAAGTGACTATGGATCTCCTCTCCACAAAAGGAAGGACTGAGCTTACACCTCCACACAAAATTGGATTTTCAAGTGTAAAGTCATGTTATTTGTACGCAGATTGAAGAGACTGGGTTTGGAATATTTGTGCTGATAATGAAGATTTTAACAATATTTTTCCTCTAAAAATATGTTTGAAATATGTCAACATGTCTGTAGAATCATTCAGGGTCGTCTCTATGCTCGTGAAAGTGGAAAACAGAAGTAATGTGATTGAAGTAGTTGGGGAAACATTCTGTACGCTGATGAAAAACACTGAGGAGAAATGGTGCTGGATTGATCACGTCCCTGCTGACAAGGCCGAGGTTGGTGAATCTGCAGTGGTTCCACAGAAATCTTGCAGCTTTAATCACCCCGAACCAAAAGCGTTTTAAAGCAGCACGCCGCGCCTGCGTCGCCCCTTTACAGAATGTGTCGTCAGCCCCTCGGCTTTGTGTTCACGCCATCTCAAGTGTTTGAACGCTCCAACGGGGACAAACTCTTGACATTGCAAAGTGCCGCTGTGTGAGGATACACTTGTTGAATGGATGCCAGATGCTCCGCTCTCTTACACACACACACACACACACTCTTTCCCTCAGAGTTACTGGTAAACTCAGCTGGTGTGTTGGTTCAGATCCACTAGTTAATGATATATGTGGTGTAATCGTGGTTAAACTAGCCTTTTCAACAAGAACTTGCCTACTAAAAAGTTGTCATTGCTTTGTTGTTGCTTGTGTAAATATGATTTTATTTATTGTCTTTTTAATATCCTCAGCATTCATTTTTTGTTGCCATGTTTTCATGCCTAAGCCATTAAGATTTTTAATTAAACAGTATTTTCTTTATTAACATCTGATCTGTGTGGTTTGTTAAGTCTCACAATAAAACGATACTTGTCATTTTGTTGACAGTTTGTCTGCAAAACTCTGAATTAATTTATGTTTAAGGTATTTTAGTATTTGCTTCAATTAGGCTTCAATTAAAGCACTTTTGAAAAACGTATTTTCTCAGGATAATCCACAGTTTTTATTCTAAGAAAAAAATAGTTGAGTTGACACAAAACTTCAAGCCAGTGTACTGTAATAGATTTTTGGCTTTTGAGCCCAATTGTTATATGTATAATATATAATCTGTTTTGAAATAAATCTTAAAAGGTTTTGCCAACCTATCATCTTTAGTTGAGATAATTTACTTTTCTTCTTTATAAAGGCTTTAATCTCTGGGAGCCACTGGAGAGGCCAAAGAGCTGCATGTGGCTCCAGACCCGCAGGCTGTAGACCCTCACCCGAGAATGAGATGCTTCTGTCTACAGATTCAGCCTCTCATGCTCTGCAGGAGCTTCTCAGTCCTGAGAAACACACTTTGAAGGGCAGGGTGAGGCAAGGTGTCTGCAATCTGCAAGCTCACTGCTAGATGCCACTAAATCCAACACACTGGTCCTTTAAAAGGGGCAATTCACCCAAAAATCAATTCAATTAACACATTTTTCTTCTTACCTGTGGTGTTTCTTATCCATCTAGATCAGCAGTCAGCAACCTGCAGCTCTTTTGCTCTCCAGTGGTTCCTGAGGCTTTGACAAAACAATCGAATGGAAATAAATGTAATTAACATTTTCACTTATTGCTGTAGGCCTTCAGTGATCCTTGACATGTGTAGCTTAGATACTGAGTGAAAAGACAGTTTCAATATTTCATCAACTAAAGGATGTGTTATAGCTGACGTTGACGGCTAAGCTCCTTTTCCTCTAAATTTTGCCCGTGGTTAGTCCTGAGTCTCACCAGGCAAGAAAAGTCTCTAATTTATCAGTTGTGGCTCCAAGCAGATTTTTTTTTCCTCCCAAAATGTATGCAGTATGCATTTTATACATAATACTTGCATTGACCACTGTGGCTAAATAATGACTGCCTGCTGCTCTGGGACACCAGTTGTCAGCCTGTCAAATATGTAAATTTCCTGCTTTTCTATGTTTATTATGATATTAAATTATGTATCTGTGGGTTTTGAACTGACAAAACAAGACACTTAAAGACACAACACTGAACTTTGAGAAACTGAGAAGGACATTTTTAACTGTTTTCTGACATGTTATACACACTAAAGTCCTAAAACATAGGAATTAATTCCAGTCTTTGTTAATTGATAAGGAGCAATTACAGGCAATGTGATTTTCTGACCCCCTTTTTTTTATGAAAAAACAAACAAACATCAATATTGAACCCTACACTTTTCAGTGAGAATACAAATAACACAAACTAATCACATTCCTCCCTGTAAAATGTAAACAGTTTAAACATTTATCTCTTCATAATGATACTAAAGTGCAATATTAAAGGCCATCAACATGGTATTTCAACATCCTCTTCACATAACATAACTGTGCAATTCACTCAATTATTCTCTGTAACAAGTAAAACATGAAAAATAAAAAAATAAAATAGAACAAGCTGCAAAAGCACCCAGCTGAATGATGTGTTACTAACCGAAACCCAAATGTTTTGTTCTGCACATGTTAAGACAAATCTCTGCCATTTACAAATGACAGACAATCAAGTATTTTCTGTTTAAAAGAGGCGCTCTGCCACAACCTTCCACTAAATCAGTGGCCTGCAGCCTTCAGTCTCAACAAAGCTTTTTTTTTCTGCCTGATGCCACAACGACTAAATTTTCTATTTTACTCAGAGACCTTAATGTTTTGGAGTTGGCATCAATAGTTAACTTACGGAAACAATGAGACTAGAAAGACTGAGCCATAGACGAAGGCTATTGACAGGCAGTTGACAAATGTTAAAACACTTTTTTATTTGGCACACATTAAAATCGGAAAATACAAGAATCACTTGATAATAATAGATGAGGCTTAAAATGCTACAAAATGAAAGGATCTCGCGAGAGCGACTGTTAACTCTTTCATTCCCCTAATCAGCTGTTTTCCGTCGCTTGCCAACTGAACATGCAAAACCTAAATCGTTTATACAAAATATATGTAGAAACAATACACTTCAATCTCGCGAGGGTTTCACAAATCTTGGTTTCCGGCGACAAGACCACCAACTTAGCAACATTAGCATACTGCTAGCTCACCTGGATAGATGGAGGAGAGAAAACAGGACGGTCCAGGTTCGCGGTTGCTTCGTCTTTGGTGACCTTCTTGTGTTGATTAGTTAGCTTGTAAATAAATTATCTTTTACTATCTCTGTCAACTTTTTAATGTTGCTCAACCGTTTGCTTTGCTCTGGTTGCTGCTGCTCAAAGGAGTCTCTTCTCTCACGCATACACCTGATGACGCAGGTGCGTCGTGACCTATCAATCAAGTTCAGCTAAAGGCGGGACTTCACTAAAACTGATCCCTGTCTAGTTGTAGAAAAAGGACGGTAACATTAATATTGATGCTAGCCCTTTATTGTCACTAGGCTACATTAAATTCAAGCCAGTAAAATTTAAATATTTTTGACTTCAGCCCCTAATGGTCCAAAGTATAATAAAAAAAAGATAGACAGGCAGCAATTCCTGCAGCAATTTCCTTTGAAATTTCCTTTCCTTTTTGCATCACTCTCCGGGGGGCCGGGGGGGGCCTTCAAACAAATCTGTGTTCCAGGTTGCAGTTGGATTAAATGTATGAAATTTAACCAGTCCCTGACTGACCAGAGACTGAAAAGAGAGCAAAAACCAAGAGGCCCACATTTGAAGCTAAACACCATACTTGATAACCCATTGGCTATCATGAGACAACAGCTAATGTTAGCATTCAGGCACTTCTTAGCTAACATTACTATTAACATTGTTATATAATACAGTAGTAAAGGTGTAAAATTTCCTCTGAAATATCAACAAAAGAATTAATTTAGCTATGGCTTATTGTGATGTTAGGAAGTGAAAGAACACTCAATGTTAGCGGATGTCTCATGGTCGCTAATAGGTTAGCAAATATGATGTTTTAGCTTTAAATATCCCAATGTCCGTCCACATTTTCACCATCTGCTGTCTTTTTAATTGATGATCATTTGGAAGTCGGTGAAACGACAACGACTTATCAGATTTCATACATTTATCTGACTTGAAACCTGAAATGCTATGTGGATATGGTAAAAGCATTTGAGGCGGGCCTGTTAACACTTTGACTGTGTAATATTCTTTGAAATCGTTCTCCTTTATCTCAGGGATAAGCATGTTGTCATCTGGAGTTTTACACTTCACACTAACAGGGGAGTCGCTGATTTGTTTTGCAGTGAGACGGGCAGTGAGACGGGCAGCTCTGTGGGGCTTGAATTCGTTGCAGATGTGAGCTGTTTTCTGTCCTTCCTCCTTCCAGACTCCAGAAAGAAACCCGAGCTACTGTTGGAGTCATTTCCAGCTCGCGTTGACAGCGGTTTGGAGTCAGCGCTCCTTCCTGTCTCCTCACTGTGGGACTGAGCAGCGCTAACAGAGAGCACACTGAACTCTCTGCTGCTCTGCTTCACATCGAGCCCTCGGGCGAAAGAAAACCCAACAGTGACCACATTCCAGCATTAAGTGCTCTTTCATACCTCTGCAAAAATAATAATTAAAAAAACAGTCTCTCTTTAAATGAAACGTTTTTATTTGGCATTATTTTCTTGCAAAAAATATAAAAAAAACGCAAGCATCAAAGAATCACATGTACAGTACTTTTAATTTACACACATTTAGAAAAAAAAAAAAGAACATAATGGCAATGTTCGGTTTCAAACTTGTTTTCCCACCGGTGAAAAATCCAGAACAATAAACACAAGAAGTCGTATTTAAAGTTAATCGAAACTGAAAAGGCCAAATCAGAAAGGTTTGGCTGCACACCAAAGACGGCTGGTGTTATGGCTTTGTGCAGCTTTTCTGAACCACAATGACAGCATCACATCGCACATGAGGACTTTTGTTGCCTGAGGACGTCCTGTACCTGGATATTTCTACAACTTTAGTGGAAAAAAAAGAAAACAGAAAACATTTCACTACGCTGTTAATGTTGCAAGTCATCTGGGCAATGTGGCGCTCGCAGCAACAAAATGATTCTTCTTCACAATAACCTACACAGTGAGCAATCAGTACATCATATTCACAACACGGGCCTGAAAGAAGTATGTGCACCAGTGTTACTGCATGTTTGAGCTGATTTACTATAAACCAGACACTTTGACCAGCTGATTGACTCCAGTTTAATCTTCATATCTATTATCGTTACATTCAAATACCCACTTTGCTGAAAAAATAAAACCCAGAAAGTCTTTTTAAATACACAACAAACAATTCAATGTTTTATTTACTTTTTAACTAAGCTAGCTAGCAAAAACTTTAACATTTTAATAACATGTTAGCTGAGCTAGCCAGCAAAAATAAACTTTTTGTTGACTTTTTTGCTAGGTCAGCTAGCAGAAATTTAACATTTTAATAAATTTGTCGCTAGCTAGCACAGTGTAAGGTTCATTTATTTTTTATTTCTTTCTTTTATTTGGGTCTGCAGGCATCTCCATATTGATTAAATTCTAGTTTAAACTGAAATGAAATAAACTGGTTGGCTGAGGTCTGCCTAATTTTAAATCTGGATTTAACTTAGTTTTGGGTTTGGGTAAATGTTTTGGCAAGGAGATGCAGCATGTCACTGTCAGATACCTCTGTTGTTTGATTTGGGGAATATTTAGGGAAAACCTTAATTTTTTTGTTTGTTTGTTTTTAACATTTTATTAAACATTAACAAGAGCAAAGTAATTGGTCATTTCCAGCTACCATTTTAAGAAAAACATTTTAGAATACGGGTTAAAATGCATCAGATGGAGTATTTTGTAGCTTTCTGGGATTTTCAAATATCGTCAGTGATTAGAAAAAATAAAACAGATGCTCAGCTCTGTCATGTGAATGTAGTGATAATACTTCACAAGTAGTTATAGATAGACAATAAATGTATTTCTATCTTCCATAGCTATTGCTTTACATTCTTTTCAAATATTTAAAGTTGAAAACCTTGAATTTTGAGCCTTGCTGTGCTGCAGTTCAGTAATCCATCTCACATTCATGGTAGTTCTGTGGTTGTGAAGCAGAGCAGACTTGAAACAACCCTGGAATAATGTTGCAACTTTGAAGAGAGAGAACTACATGTTCTCTGCGATGGATTATCGAAGTACAGCAAGGTTTAAAAGTTTGCCACTTGATTCTCAAACTGTACAGAAACAGAAACTTCTGGCTGCCTAGAGGGTAAAAAAAAAACATCAATATAAAAAAATCCTGCAGCCTGCTTTGCAGAGCGATCAGCGGTCCAGTACAGTTTGTGTTAAACATGCACCAACACTGGAACAATTCTTCTTCAGGCCCGACTAGCTCTCAGTGGAAACAAAAGAAAACACACAGAGCAAACCGAAGAAACAAAAAAACAAATTCAGTGTATGATGCATTCTCAAAACAGGCACAGCAGATCACTAAACTCTGACCTTTGAATCTTCCTCCTTCAGTTTAAGTCCAAGGCCTCCGCTAGCAGGTCTGTACACTACACGTATTTACAAACAGTACAAAGCTTGACAGCAGTTTGCAAAAGAAGGCTGCCAGTGTGTGTGTGTGTGATTATCACTGGTTTTACAGATTTAATTACTGCTCTGATTATCCTGCGTTTCAAGCTTTACTGTGTCCTGATGATCCAGCAGCTACAGAAGCCCTGAGAGGCTGATCTGCCGTCTGAACATAAAGAACAGCTGAAAAATTCCTTTTGTAAACTGTAAAACAGGTTTTGGAAAGACATTTTGCCAGGATCGTTCCATACATTACATTTTTTTTCTTCCTGTGAACTGGAAAAAAAAATAGCAGGTGAGAAAAATTGTCTTAAAAAAAAAAAAAAAAGATCCTGACAGAAGAAAATTCCAAAACTTTTTTCACCCATTTTACAGATATAAACAAACATTTAAAGAACTTAAATGGTGTATCCTGGAAAAACAAACATTTTTTTTCATCTGTTCTTAAATGATAGTTTGGACTGTTTGATGTTAGGTTTTATGAGGTTAAACATTATCCATCCGTCCATCGAGATGATTATCAGCACAGAAGCTAAGCTACGGCCAGGGTTAGCAACAAAAGGTATTTTAGCCACTTAAAAAAGGTACACCTAAAATTAAAAAATATATATCACTTCAAGTGTATGCTATATTTAGAATATTTTTACCACTTTACCTTGCTGTCTGACAGAAAACCACCGTTACAGCCAAATATCACACTTGCCAAACCAACCAAACTCCATAGGCAAAATCAGCAGTTTTACCTCACATAACACAGGAGTTGCTGGTCCACTGCTGCCTCAATCGTTTGTTTGCATTATTTTGTGATTTCTGTGTTGATAGATCGGAATCATCAAAGTCACACAAAACACAAACTAACATATTGAGTTAAAAGTTGACCAATAACTCCCCTGAGGTAAAATTGATGATTTTTCCCATGGAGTTTGGTTGGTTTGGAGAGCATGCTATTCGCCTTACATAACGGTGGTTTCCCACCAGAAAAGGCCATCAGAAGGCAAAGTCAAGCAGCAAAAATATTCTAAATGTCATAAACTGACACTGATTTTTTTCAGGTGGACCTTTTTTAAATAGCTAAAATACATTTTGTTGCTGACTGTCTCCAAAACTCGTTGATTAGCTTCCACTGTAGCTAACATCTGTCCATCCATACTTCATAGCCTCAACCTCACTTCAAATAATCCAAACTATCCCTTTCAATCATAAAACAATTTAGGTCAGACGAAATAAACAGATCTTTTCTTATTTGCCTCTCCTTCTGTAAACTGCTGATCAGGTCGATTCTGAAGGAAAAGCTTCCTTTTTTGGTAAATGTAAGCATCAATTTCTACAAACATCGAATCAAACTGAAGCAAACACACTGACAAGCCTTCTCTCAGTGTGACTGTGAACCGACAGTAAAGAGCTGCCACAGAGCGAGCAGCTCGCGTTTGGTCTCTGACATCATATCCTGTCCTGAAACTCACCTGACTGGACCCATGAACACGGATCAACATGCACTTGACCCCAGACGCTACCATGACATGAAAATCTGAGTGCCAAAATATCTTAAATAACAAAATATATATAATATATACACTTTCATTTAAAAAAAAAAAGAGTGACGGTGAACATGAGACACCATCAGACACACTGAACGACAGCCGAGAGCTGAACACAGTTTGAAGAAATTTTACAAAACAAACGGAGGAACTGAACGTCGAGGAAACATTCATTCAAAAGAAAATACACATCTGTACATACATACCTGTGTGTTTGTGTGTGTGTGTGTGTGTTTTTGTGTAAATCTACTGAATACTGCCGAGAACAAAGCATGATGGGTGAATGTCCGGGCTGTGAGGTGGTGTTACTCTGCAGGGGTCAGATCAGTGTGAGTGTGTACAGCCTCCTCTGCTCCAGCACACACACACACACACACTCTGACTGCTGGCTTCATGTGTCCTGCTTCCTGCTGCACAACGTCACCGCTGGACCATCAGGGGGACTTTACTGCAGGGACAGAAGAGGAGGACGTCACTGTGAACACCAGCTTCACATCGACATTATACACACTGCAGAGAAAACAAACAGTCAATGAACAACTCGTGATTTTAGCTTCTTTTACGACACGACAAATCTATGTCCATTTCCAGGAATGTGATTAAAATTTTTTTAAAGTAAATAATGACTTAGTATCTTAAAATAGTGAGAAACTTTCTTTCACACTTGTTCTGTTTAGTTCTGTTAAAACAGACCTTGGTGTGTTTGCCCGGTTCGTGCAGTTTGTTTGGGCTGGTGTGAAACCCCGATGCAGACTGAAGAACTGGATCAAGACCGCTTGAAAAGGTGAGACTCAGTTCGGTTCCAAGCGGACTCTGTTGCGGTTTGTCTGTGGTGTGGAGCAAACGAACCGACCACAAGAAGACGGGGCGATATGACCATATCAGATTGTGATCGCTGTGTCACGCTACAGTGCACTTTCTATCCGTCGTAGCTCTACGCTCATACACGCGACGCATCCAGCGTTTTCTTCTCAGCCAAATCACACTATCTGCTAGTTCGTTTCACACCTTCCATAGAGAACGCAGACAAATCAATCATATTATCACGCGGCAGCAGCACATATCCTCATAACATCAGATTAGTTTTCTGCACACGAACAGCTGGTGCAGGTTTATTTATAACCATTAAATTATTGATAGAAAAGCTACTGTTCCCTCGAAGTACATTACATTTCCACATGTAGAGCATGTTCTGTGTTGACCGTGGAACTGGGCCAGCTCTGCATCTCCGGACATGGATCTATGCATCTTTATGAGTTTTTCTCAAGCATCTCCCTCAGGACAAACTTTACCCTTCAGCTCCTCAGACCTCTCTCTCTCTCTGCGTGTGTGTGTGTGTGTGTGAAACACTGCAGCTCTTTAGGCTTTGACTCTTTTTATACATAGTGAAACATCTTTTTCACTGACAACAATGGTTACCTGCTCACTGGGGCCCTTTTTGTCTCCATTGACAGCCTTTAGGAGGACAGCTTCCTCATTCTTTGTGTTGGTCTTCATCTCCACGACGATGTCATCTTTGGTGGTCTTCTCTTTGGTGCTGCAGACAGAAACAAAGGTTGGTACATGTGGAATTTGACAAAACAAAACAGGTAAGTGCAGTCAGACGGGACTTTTCGGACTTTAATGTCTAAAATGTGAGTGCATCGGTTCAGACGGCCTGAATGAATCACAAACAGCACAATGTAGCACAAGCGTATCGATACATCTCATTAGGACGTGCATATGCTTCATTTTTGGCATCAATGAATTGCCGCTGTAACTTTCCTCTGTTTTCTCTCTCCTCCTGTCTCTGCCTGCACCGCTCTCGCTGGACGCCTGCTGCCTCGCTCACACAAAACAAGCGCTCCCTCCTCCCTCTCCTGTCTCTCCCACGCACAAGTTTGTTTTTTGATGAAGATGAGAAACACTGCTGCAACTCGTTTAAGCAAAATGTGCTGGACAGCCGAGTACAGAGCCACGAGAGAGACATCATGTCACTGGGAGAGCAGGTAACACGCAGCATCACTGTTCCTCCACACCCCACTTCCTCTACACGGTCAAATTCAATTCAAACCACAGCGCTTTTCATATGAAACAGAGCAGCTGATCATCTTACTGCAAAAATGGCTACAGTACTGGATTCAGTAAAACTATCAGGATTTCTTCTTGCAACTAATAGTACACTGCAAAATATAGCATTAATAAAATCAAAATGTAAAGATTCACAGGTTGCATCATATTGTATTGTGACAGAGCTGAATCATATCGTACCAAATCATCAGCTATTTAAACATTTCTAAGATTCACTGTATCATTGAACATGTATTGAGATGAGTATTGTATTGATTCATCAGTGACCTACAGGACGCTGCAGTTTTAGCAAACATTACTCAAGAGAAGTGATGTGCTGGGGACTACTTTTGGCTGCGGAGTAATACACATTCAGTGTTCAAGTCAGCATTGCACAGCAGCTGGACGGTGTATGTGGGATCGACTCACAACAATAAACGTCAGCTGCACAGAGGAATAAAATATCAGCCTTTGGATACACAAATAATACTGGTTTAGGTCTTTTCATGGTATTTGTTGACAAGAAGAAGAAAATCCATAGACCTGTCCTTTAAAAAAAAAGTCTTGCTGTGTTGTTCAGTACTCACATCTCCTGTTTCCCTGAGCGTCCACAGGGGATCTTCCCCTTCTTATGCAGGAAGTAGAGAACGCTGCCGAGGATGGCGAGCAGCAGCAGACACAGTATGATCACCACTATGATCACCCCGCTGCCCTCAGCTACACAAAAACAAACACACACAGACAGACACAGAGACACATCACCTGTTAGTGTCAGTCCTCTGGTAACAGTAGTGGCGATGTGGGCAAAGTCTCAGTACTGAGATCACGATCCTTATCATAATTTAATTAACTTGATTTAATTTTCATTTTAATTTAACACTTAAAGGTATAGTTCAACCAAAAATGAAAAAACACTGCTGGAGAACACTGCTCCCTAAAAGTGTCATTCAGTAGAACTACATTTTATTATTATGCTATTTTTCTACTTTACAATGTCCAGCTAATACTTAAAACAAGTAAACCTGAAACTGTTTGCAGTTTGCACAACTTCTGGATACAATTCACTCCACACACACACGTATATATTTTAAAGAGGCATTTCACCTATTTTACACATAAAGGTCATTTCACTAGTCTTGTGGAGAATTACTAAGCCTGTGAAAACGGCTGCAACAGTTTAATGATTTCTTCTGTGACCTGCAGAGGAGGATAAACTGAGGATGTGACATTTAAAAGCATTATGGGAAGTGTAGAATCCAGCTTCTTTGTAGTTTGACTCCCACTAGGCACTAAAAGTCGAAGCATCTCTGCAGCTTCTTGCAAATCTGCCTATTCAGGGAAGTGCAGTGCTGAATGACTGGAGTTCACTTTTAAAAATAAAAAGAAGGAAACATCTGTTCTATACCTACAGACTGCATTATTTAAACTAATTTATTTCTTAAGTGGCTTATTTGACAAAGTCCTCTTTCTCATGCATAATAAACAATTAGTTGAGCGTGAAATTATGTTCTTTATATTTCATCATTATTAAAGTTGCAGGACTGCAGAAAAATTTCATTTATTTTGCGCAGCATCTGTGACTCCTTGTCTTAATAGCTGACTTAATTTAGATTACATTATTCCAGAATAAAAAAAGGCTACACTTTGTAGACTGCTGGTTCAGTTTGTGTAAGAGGTGAGCAATAATATTAACAAGTAACATTTCAAAAGGAAAACCAAACTAGAGTATGTTACTTCAATTTATCATGTCTAGCCCTGTATAAAGTTCTTATCAGGGTAGAGAATGTATCTGTCATGGTTTAGAAGAATATTTCAACCACTTTATCTTAACATCAGACAGCATTTTCTGCCATTGTAAAAGCCAAATATCACGCTCTGCAAACCAACCAAACTCCACAGGCGAAATCAGTAATTTCACCTCACAGAAGACGTGAGTTTCTGGCATCTACTGATTAGTTTGTCTATGTTATTTTGACTTATGTGTAATAAAAGGATAGTTTGGATTCACTGAAGTCACACAACAACACAAACAAACTAAGCAATCAGGGCAGAAGTCGACCTGAAACTCCCGTGTCCTGTGAGGTAAAATTACTGATTTCACCTGTGGGGTTTGGTTAATTTGGAGTGAGAGTGATATTCGACTTATACAAACATCAGAAAAGGTTGTCTGACAGCAAAGTTTAGAGACTTTTTAACTGTCATCCTCTCATGATATTCTTCTGTGGCTCATGTCTCCAAATCCATCATCTTTGTCCACTTCAATCCCAAATTTCAGGCCGTCCCACCTCGTCCCACCTGAAGTTAACATTCCCAGTGAACTCTCCCAACCATCGGAGTTTGTTTGATAAAACCAAACCAGCAGACAAAACAAAAACACAGAGAAAACAAAAAGCAGAACAGAAGAAAGCAGCTGTTTGAATTTGTTGTATTTCCGTCATATAAAACCAGCTCAGTTTCTTATCTAAAAGCAGAAAATTAATTCGTCACAAGATTTGGAGAGGCTTTGAATGTTCTTTGATAGAATAAATTAACGTTAGCACAGCTAAGACTTCATTTTACATTTAATTTTGCTCATTTCAAATTAGAAGAAGTCAGACGAGGATAAAAAGACGCGGACAGGGAGGTGGAACAGACGAAATTATATCTGATAAGATCTCCATTATTTCTACCCCAACTTTTAGCTTCTCTTCACAGTTGCACATATAATGTTTAAATGTTCCTTCCTCTAAACTCAGTACATTATTTTAATCATGCTGAATAATTATTGTTACACTGGCAACAAATAGATGGAGTGACATACGCGTGTAAAATCAATTTATACTGCAAAGATTTGAATGTAGTGTTTCGGGTCTTTTTTCTCTTCTCTTAATAGGAAAAGGTGAAGATGTGTTACTAATAATGTTAACACTTAATTTGAAGGGTTGTGCATCAGGACTGTCATGAAGTCTTTATGAATGTTTATGACTGTTCTAATTTGGTCAGTCAGTGTCATTTATAATGAGAACATGACAGTTTATGAGAGAACTTTAAATCAAAGTTAAACTTAAAAGCTTTATTTTTCTAACATTACAACTGTTATAACAGTCATATGTAGTTGACATTAACACTGGCTGTCATGAGATCATTGTACGTGACCCTAACTTCTGGTAAAGCGGTGCATTATGGAGGCATTTTATGTTTGTTTGTTTGTTTTTTTCCACTTGTTTTTTACGTTCAGGAGATTCTGCAATGTTTTTTTTCCCTGTGAAACTCAAACAGTATAAAATAAACCCCACCTTCAATCAGCATGAAGAATAGAGTAGCTAACGACTGAATGTTCATTTTTGGGTGAACTATCCCTTTCATGCAAAAACGAGAGAAAATGATGTTTTCAGCCTCTCAAATACAGAAATGTTCCCATTTTCTTTGATCATTATCATATTAATCTGAATTATTTTTTTTTTCAGACTGACAAAACAAAACATTTAAAGACATCACCTCTGGCTTTGGATGAATATTTTTCACTATTTTCAGACATTTTGTAAACACTGCAACCCTAAGATTTAACATGGTGATTAATTTCAGTGTTTGTATTTGATAACCGTTAATACATTTGTACAGTGGCAAGGAAAAATTATTGTGGACAAGTTAAAAAAAAAAAGTTGAATGCTACAATACATACAAGTGGTGCCATTACTTTTAGATTTTATTTGCTTTTCCTGCACTGAATTAAACAGATCAACCTTTAAATATACTGAATCCACAAAAACAGAGAACCAGACTGAGACACTGTGACTCATTTTACGGTTCTGAGTATCATAAAACAGTGATGTGATTCATTCTTTAAGAAGATCTTCACTCTTCTGCTCCGAGGGACTGTACCAGTGTAACAGCCTCAGTGAACAATCAGGACGGCGACCAAATGTTTGCACAGCACTCACATTTTTTTTGTTATTGTTGTTTTTAATGGATGTGGGTGAGGGGTGGCTTTGTCTGAAATGCTCTTTATTTGCCCACTGTGTTCCCCACAGGCTGGTGAAGATTTTAATGGCACGAAGTGACTGTTCAGATAAAGTCAGAAAATTGCCCCATAATAACAGCCCTCTTCATACTCCACTACAGTTTCACCTGGGATGTAAAAATCCACAATAAAACACAAATCTGTCTGGAAAACTCAGTAAAAGCGAGACACTGTTTTCTTATGTGTGTTTGTTTAAAAAAAATCTGTAATGCACAAATAATGTTTTTACCACTGCAGAGCGTTTGGGTCCGAGTGTGATTCTAACTGCTGGCGTGCTTGAATTTGCTGGTGTTATGATTTTTCTCTCTGTATCAAACAGAATATTTAATGTGCCCACAGGCCATCCCTAAGATCTGCCAGCAAACCAAAGACAGTCCTGCTTTACAGTCGCTGTGTAAAAATCATAAATAATGTATATACTGTAGTCCTCAAACCCTTCATTGTCACAGACAGAGCTTGGTCTAAAGCGTGAAACACTGAGACAGAAGAAGAAGAAGAAGAAGAAGAAGAAGAAGAAGAAGAAGAGGCTGTGAAAGAGGCGTCTCAAACAAGAAGAGTCTGAAGGCGACGATCTTACCAGGAGAGAAGGGAGCAGCTGAAGTGATCATGGGAACTGTGAACAAGGAGAACAACACTTAGAATGGTTCCCCAACACACACGCAGGCGCACACACACACACACACACACACACACACACACACACACACACACACACACACACTTCATAAAAAAGGGACATTTCAAATTATTTAAAGTGTGGTTGCATGAGGTATTTATCAATGGTCAGTATTTTACCTACAGCAGGTCAACATGTCTTGAGTTTAGAGAAGCAGAGAGAAGAACCAGCACAGGAGCTAAGCAATACAATGGACTATTTTATCCACCTGAGAACATCAGTTTAAGTGTACGCTATATTTAGAATATTTTCACTGCTTTTCCTAGCCGTCAGACAGCTTTTTCTGATGGGAAACTGCAGTTATAAAAGTCAAATATTGCTCTCTCCAAACCAACAAAACTCCATAGGAAAAAATAGTAATTTTACCTCACAGAACCAGGAGTTGCTGGTCCACTGCCACCTCGATTGCTTAGTTTGTTTGTGTTATTCTGTGATTTCTGTGATGTGAAACCATGATTTGGATTCATCAAACTCACACAATAACTAACTCAAACTAACATATTTGGTTACCAGTTGACCAGTTACTCCTGTGTTCAGTGAGGTAAAACCGATGATTTTTCCTATGGAGTTTGGTGAGTTTGGATAGTGCGATATTTCGCTCATATAAAATTGCTTTCCCATCAGAAAATGCTGTCTGACAGAAGCAGTGAAAATATTCTAAATATATCATCCACTTATAAAGTGATACTGATTCTTTAGGCGGCTAAAATACCTGTTGTTGTTGACTCTGTCCACAGCAGCGCATCGCTTAGCTGTAAAATAGGTAATACACTGACCATCGATAAGGACCTCATATAACCACATTTCAAATAAACCAAACTATCCCTTTAAGGGGAGACACTACAGGTGAGCAGGTGAGTAAAGAAGAAAGAAATTTACTCAGTTGATTACTTACATTAATTATTTTTGTATTATGAGTTTTCTGAAGTTCAAAATTCTTGTTTCATTTTGTTGACTTGTTTCAGTCAAAGTTTTTTTTACCACTGGAATAATTTAAAGGAACATGTACAGAGCTGTAAACATAGATTATAAGTGACACACATTTTAGTTGATGAAATGTTAAAACTTTTAGACACCTTTACTATTGGAGAATCATTTTAGATCTTAGATAATGATACATGAATATTAAAATATTAACAAAAAGAATCGTCATTCATTTCCATTTAATTCTTGTCCCACAGGGAGCCACTGCAGAGGGGCCAAAGAGCCGCATGCAGCTGCAGACCCCTGTTCTAGCCAGAACCCATTTAAAAGAATATTTAAAATATGCAGCACAATTCTCTGATAAATGTTGATTTGATGAGAAAATGTATCACAGAGGACTCGCTGCAAGAAGCAGGGAAATAACCCTCGTGTTCATGATAGTCATTAATTAAGACTTCAAAAGCAAACTAAGTTTGAAACTCCATCACTGATGGAGCATGTGAGAGAACTCTTCTTTCTCCATATCTTTACTTTTAAACTCACCACAGCTCTGTCAGTTCGTCAAAGGCCAAGCATTGCTGCAAGTTTTGAGGCAAAACTGGGATTAAATGGGCTAAAAGATGAGGAAAACACTGGTATGGCCCTTTGACTTTCTGAAACCAGCAGTGTTTGAATGCAAATGTCAGAAGATTAAAAAATAACAGATGTGGTTCTCCCTCCATCAAACCTACAGAATAACACAGATGTTCAAATGCAAACAAGAGAAAAAAAAGACTCTTACTGGCTCTGATGCTGAACACCTTGACCTCAGTGCCCATGTCATTGGACGCGTTGCACAGAGCGCTGATGTCCGAGGTGACTTTGACCGACACCACGCTGTGGGTCATGTGATCGTTCGCTTTGCTCATCACCTCATTCCAGTTCTGTGGAGACAAAGCACACGCTCTTTATGAGAATACCACTGATATCTTTACATCAGTGAGCATCAAATATCTGCAAAATGAAGCTCACGGGACAAAACATTGCTGAGCCTCACAACTAGCCTGCAGGGTGTGTGTGTGTGTGTGTGTGTGTGTGTGTGTCTGACGTCACACAACACGGCAACACCCATAGAAGCCTTCAATAACACATACTAACATACAGTAAAACATGTTCTGCATGTAAACTGGCATCAAAATATTATGACAATTTTTTTCTGGATAGTTTAAAATGAAATCTATAACGGCCTCTGTTACCTCACGTGTCTCTTATCCTCCGTGCCATTTATGCAAAGAGGCAGCTGCACTGCTGACGGTTTAATCCTGTGTGCACTTACCATAGAAACTCATTATTTTTCACGGTCAGCCATGCTTTTTGTTTTGCATACTTTTGGCGTCATGCACCTGGAAGCTGGAAATTTTAACTGGGGAAATTCCGACCTCTGACAACCGCAGGAAATGTAAACAAGCCATGACTGTGGTGGCACCTCACCTGTCAACCTGCAAAATGACAGTCTAGAGCAGCGGCTCCCAAACTGTTTCTACCATGTCCCCCTTCAAACGGCAAAAAAAAGTTCAGGCCCCTCCCACAACTCAATTATTACCAGGCCTTTTTTGGGATTGTTGTGTCCTAAAATGCCTTTCATGGCAGCTTTTCTAAAAAAAACAAAAAAAAAACTGCAGTGCATGTTGCGATGCTTTTAGGCATTTTTAATGAAATTGCAGGACCACGAGAAAACTGCAAAAGAAAGTTGTGATTTTTTTTGTATAATTAATTAAGAATCAAAGGAAACTTGCTCCAGGGAGAATAAAACCACAATTTGACCTGAGTTTTCTAACTAACCTCACCAAAGATGCTCAGAATTATAAAAATTATAAAAATGTGTAACTGAAAGTGCACCTGAGTTCTACAGAGAACTAAAATCTTTTTGGACCTCAAACTCAAAAACAGCACAAAATAAACGTGCACAAAGAGTTGATAAATGTCAGTTTCAACACCAGATGTGTTCTTTTCAGAACCTGAGACAAAATGAAAAAATACATAAATGCAAAAAATAGTGAATAATAGGAGTTGTTTCATTGAAACGAACGGGGACTGCTGTGATTGGTGGAACTCACATGAAGTTACAATGATTGGTCAAATTTGCAGAAAAGTAGCAGACTTATGGTTTAAGTTGGTACAAGTTATGTTGAATTTAAGGGGATTGGTTGAATTTGCAGGAATTATTTCATATGATTTCAACATCATAATTTCCTGGAGGGAATCTCTTGGGAACCATCGATCTGGAGCTTTTGTCAGAGATGTTTCCAGGAGATCAAACTGGTTACTATTGAAGAATACGAGCAGAGTGCGCTTCCTGATTGAAAATCTTCTTGTACCATTTCATGTGTTGATGATTTGATTTATTTTATTTGGCTTTAATGCAAAACACCAGTCAGGTCTGATCATTTACAATAATAACCTGCAGTTTATTTTTTTCGCTGCAAGTCTGACTTGTCATTTAGTCAGTTTATGTGAGTATAAACCTGCCAAGAACTCAAAATAAAAGAAAACTGACACGGGCTTCGCCTGGGAACCAGAACATCTACAAGCTCATGTTTCATTTGCTCTGGCAGACGTCTGGCCACCGTCCTGTTCAGACAGATTTCTAACAGTCCTGCTTCTCGTCCGTTTGTTAAATATGGAGCAGGTTGGATGCGATGACTAACGTCGGTGCCTCACTGGTCCAGATTTGAAAAGTCACATCCTGCAAGTTTTGAGTGCAAACCTGATGAGTTCTGATCAAATATGAATCAAGATTCTGTTACTGCATTGCCTGTTTCTTGTCTCAGATGTTTACAGAAACACATTTTAGTGAACGCTGTGATTTAAGAAATGTGTGACCAGGAAGCCATTTTTTTCTGCCTAGAAACAGCTCTAATTAGTTGTTGGTATATCCAACTGTGTCTAGAGGCATTTTGGTCAGCACACATTGATAACACCAGTTGGTAATCGTAAATGAACTGAGAATTATTTTGGCAATACCACGTCTATAATAATGTATATAAAAATGTACAAATCTCTCATGATAATCATCCAAAATATTATCAGAGCAATTAAATGTTATGCATATAATGATTTACTATTTATACATGAAATACAGGAGAAAAATGTAAATGTGTTTGATTTGACTCCACCACCTCAGGATTTAAACTCAAAATGTTCCTCTCATCAACTTTACATGTCGACTGTTACAGCAGCATCATAACATACAGTCTACTGTACACAAACGCTGCATAATGAGTTGCATCTAATGACGACCACAGTGCAGGAAGTCGTCGCTGAGAGTCAAACTGGAGGCCCACCTGGGTGCCGATGATGTTCCAGGAGATGCTGGGGACCGGGTGTCCCTGAGCCTCACAGCTCAGGTTCACCATCCTGCCTGCTGCCTCCTCCAGCTGCACCTCCTGCTCCACCCCCACCAGCTGGGGACCACCTACACACACACACACACACACACACACACACACACACACACACACACACACAGAGAGTATTCAGTGTATGTAATATAAAGTATATTTCATCATAATGATAAAAGTCTGTGTTCAGATCTGGTCCTGTTTTCAGTAACATGTAGAATTTCCACATCAGTAGAATGAGAGATTTTTATGTAGAAATACTGTGTCAAAAATTTAATTCACAAGTAATATCAGTTCCAGTTCAACTTTTCCTTCAATTTTAAGCTACTGTCAGTTGAAGTCGACACTTCCTGCACAGATGTCCCACATTAAAATCCTTACAGATGCTTGAAACGGCACAATTCTCCTCCTCCTTGGTATATTTTTAAAACAAAAAAGCCGCACCCTCATAACTCTTTAGTTCAAGTTCCTAAAGATGGACGTTTTGGCACACTGCTTTCTACAGGATGAAATCCAAACCTCCTCTGACTGACACTTGCAGGAACAGAAGCAGGTGTTTCAAATCAGAGCTACCTGGCCAACCAAACTGGAGGATGTAGAAATAGAGTCACTAGAGAGGCGATTCATGCAAGAAAACCATGGCCACATGCTGTGTGAGAGAAATATAAAAAGGCACTGAGTTCTTAGATTCAAATTTGGCATGTGAAAGATGGATTGAAACCAAAAATACAAATATCAGTTTGGCTTCAGCTACATGTGTAAAGCAAAAGAAAAAGTTTATTCTGAGGACGTTTCCCTTGGCGTCACCAGTAAAGCGAAGTCGTTGAAGCGTTGGGGGGATGACTGACCTTGCACGATGATGTGAACGGAGCCGCTGGTGTGCAGGGCGGGCAGGGAGGGAACGGTCACCTCACATACGTACTCGCCTGATGTTTCGTAGGTGGCGTCCTGCAGATGCAGCGTGTTGCCCTTACCCACCTGCTGCCCATCCTACAAACACACACACACAAAATAAGCACACAAACATACAATTAGGTGATACAGATACATTAAGGTGCAGACATAAAGTGAGAAACGGTGTGACATTACACAATAGAGCTGTAATTCTAGATACAACCATAACCAAACAAGTATCAGTACCTCAACAAACAAAACAAAGAACAACAACAACAGGACACCTTGTAAAAACGCTGTGATGACACCAACAACTACTGCTAGGTAGTAAATAGGATAACTGTCTGATGTTATTTGTACACTGTACTAACTGAAAGTGCACGTTTTAAGGGATGCCAGAAGCATGCTAATGTTAGCATATAGCTTCAACACAAAGAATCAAAGTACAACCTCACAGACCTGTTAGCATGTCTGTACACTCAATCTTCTGTCTGCTGCTTGCGAGACTTTAAATCTAATCTAGTCTAATCTGGACTGATGTGTTCATACCTTGTACCAGACAGTGGAGGTTTTCAGGGAGGACAGAGCGTTGCAGGTCGCAGTCAGATCTTCTCCTTTGAGCATGACTTCTGAGTCTTTTGGCACCACCACAGCTGGATCCAAGTCTGAACACAACAGACAGACAAAGGAGACACAGAGTCACAAGGCTGGGTGGAATAAATTTAAATCACCATATCCACACGGCGGCCATTTTTCTTTGATCTCATAGTCAGAGTGGGAATCTCAAATGTTGTACTGAACTCAGAGAATCTGACAAATTGATATCATTTCATCGCTTCCTGATTGATCAGCAACTAAAAAGACAACGGACAATGGAAATCTGGAGGGACATGACGCCATACTTCAAGCTAAAACAACAGATTTGATAACCCATTAGCTACTGTCATCGCAACAGCTAACGTTAGCCTTCAACTACCTCCTAGCTAACAGCACTGTTCAATAATGTTACACAATACAATAGTAAAAGCATAAATTAAATATCAGCGCACATCTTGGACACGTTTATTTCAGACTAAGCCTGGAAGTAAAATACAGTTGATGTAAACACGCTAGCTGTCTTGTCACATGACCTCAGAAATGTTTTGGTTCAGTGAAATTATGAACGCTGTGACACAAACTTCTGTGCAGTTTTCATACAGATTAAATCCAACATAGAAGTATCATAATAAAAAATGTTAGATCAGACTTTTATTCCAACAAACCAGCCACCCTGTTTTAGTTGCTTAGCTTATAAACTTGTACAAGAGGCAGCAATAGTTAGCTTACATTAGCTTGATTACATCCAGCGAGTTCTACTTCCAGGCTTATGTAAATGTGTCCAAGATGTGTTTTGATATTTCAGAAATAATTCATGCTTTACTATTGTACCATGTAACATTATCAAACTGTAACGTTAGCTAGGAAGTGGTTGGATGCTAATGTTAGCTGTAATGGTAGTTACAGAATAGTGTGTGGATTGAGACTGAGATGAGATGACCAATATCAATTTATGTCTTTGCATGAGAGATGGAGTCGGGATGTGATTAGCATAGCTTAGCATAAAGACTGGAGTTGACACTAACTAAACTGAAACAATGCGCCTACCCACACCTTTAGGGTGGAGGTAGGAGGAAGGTAGGTGGATCCGCAAGATGCAACACGCATGACCGATAGGGTCAAACAGCAAGCATATCTCCAGCTTTATAGCCTCCTAAACATGCTGCATCCCCTGTTGTTTCTGCCTAAGTCCAGTATGTTATGTTCTAGATAAGTGTGTTTGTATGTGTTTATCTGTATGTGTGTGTATGTTTGGCCGTTCCTCACAGTGCACAGTGAGCTGCATCTCTCCTTTGACCTCGCTGTAGCCGTTGCTGTCCAGAGGGCGACACTGGTAGATGCCGCTGTCTTTGCGTGACACTGGCGACAGGAACAAGGCATCACCACGGCTCTCCAGGTCCACGTCCAGCTCCTGCAGCAAACACTCTCATTTGTTATCTGAATCCATGTCGCAATGACAGAAACCACGATATGGTCTTAAATGTGCTTTTAGGCTGAATGTTCTAAGATGTTCTGTATGTCCAAGAGAAATCACAGAGTTTAGTCCTATGGGGGACATTTTACTGCAGCCACAATTTACACTGGAGTCCATTAGGGTAAGAAACACAAGTGGTGAGACGCAGGCAGACTTTAAACAAAAGCTAAATGTTTAACCGTAATATCCAAACCCACTTACTCAGGAGTAAAAACATTTTTTCTTTGATTTTCATGCACACTGGTCCATTTGACTGTCTCTGGAGTGAAATATCTGTCCAACTACCGGAAAGATTGCTATGAAACTGCCTCCAGTCGTACATCGTCTCCAGTCTACAACGACCTGGTTTATTGGTTGACTGAGAATCTTCAGACCTGCTGAGTTTAGTAACACTACAGTCTTTCCTCCAGGGGCAGCCCCAGGTCAGCTTTTACATGTTTTGCCCCTCGCAGGCTGCCTGCCCACAGTAAAGACCTGGGGCCGATTTCACAAAGATATTTTAGACTAGTTTGTAGTGTTGGACTAGTCTTAATTTTGCACACAATTTCACAAAAATAAAGTCTGACACCTTAACCCCAGGCTGACTCAGGCTTAAGATTCATGTTACCATGGTAACAACCAGTGCCACCAACTGATCAGTAGCACCAGACAACAAAACCATATTTTTTATATCTTGTTTGAACATCTCTGATGCTCCTTTTAACTGTCGAATTCCTCCAAAAGACTAATTTCTGCTGAGGTAAACGGAGCTGAGTGGTTGGATGTGGTCACACAGTCTGCATTTTTTTTTTTTTTTTTACTTATTTTAATTTACCCAGAATTCATTGTACTGTAGTCCTACTTTAGATAGTCAAGAACTGAACTGCTTTGTGCAAAGGATGCATTTAGACATCTGAAGTCAGACTTTGACCGTGGCTTAACAGATGCTCGATCTTTGTGAAATCGGCTCCAGAAAATAGAGCCTGTATATTTAAAATGTGAATATTGGTTGATTGCTTTTGTGTCCTGCACACAAAGTGCCCAACCCTCTTGGACTTTTAAGACAACAAAAAGTATAGTTGCAGTGTTCACATTTCATTACATTTCCTTTTATTACAAAATTACAGGTTATTTTACAGCAGCAAAATATTCTGCCTTCTCCATCGAGCTTGCAAAATAAAATATGCAACAAAAAAAGTTTCTCATCCAAAAGCACAACTCAAGTTTTTCATAATCATCAACCCAAAAGAAATGAACATAAATGGAGGAAATTTTGGGGGATGGTGTCATATGCTGCATAGACTGAAGCCCCCTGTGGCAAATTGTGATCTATGGTATTTAATTATTTATTTTATGTTGTAAAACAAAAAGCAGACGTTATTTCAGACAAATAATCAAAACCCCTTTGAAAAAAACAAAAAAACAATCAACTTTGAGATGAGGGAACCAGCGGTGCAAAAAAGCTCAAAATCATTTCACTCCAGCTCAGGTTTAAGGATTCATTCCTGCAGTACTCTGCTGGTCAGCAGCACAAATTCAAGTTGAATTTTAATTGAAGATGAATAAATTGTGCAAATTTATCTTGACTCCCACAGCTGAATCATCGCTAATGACCAGGCTATAAGGAAGGTCTGCCACTGATCTTATAACACAAAAAAAATGTATTAAGTAATTATTTATTCATCCAAAAAGGAAAAAAAGGTTTCTGATGTGTACTGTGTCTTATAGACTTTGACACAGTGTCAGGCTGAGCCATCATGTCTCCAGATCCTTTCTTTTCTTTATAAAACTTACTCACTCACAACAGCCACTAACCAAACGCGCCTGACAGCCTTGTTAGTAGAAGTTAAATTGGCAGTCAGCTGAGTGTCTGTGTCGTCCACACACACACAATGGATGTGTGTGTGTGTGTGTGACATGGGAAATGAGTCCCGCCCGTGAGCCCTGTCAGTGTGGCCTCCGGTCTCAGACCCCAGCCTGGATCTGCAGGGTCAGAGCTGACAGAGCCTTCACAGACCTTGCACACTCATGTCTACATGGGGCCCTGTGAGCTCTGCATATCAAAAACATTCCCTGCGTGTCTCCTGCGTGTCACCCTTTCTCTCTTGGGGACTTTTAGGGTGAGAAAATGCCTCCCATTCTTACTTGTTCTCTGTTGAAAATGAAGGGCGGCGGGGGGTTGCCATCGCCCTGGCAACGCAGCTCCACAGTATCCCCCTCTTTGACCAAGCCCTGGGGCAACTCCTTCCACAGCTCCACCATGGTGGTGGGGTCTGGACACACACACACACACACACACACACACACACACACACACACACACACACACACACACACACACACACACACACACACAGAATCAAATTAAGTAGGCTTAGTCACCTAAAGTCTCTTTACAAGGCTATTTCCATAATGCTGACAGCACAGAGTGTGTTTGGCTCTGCCTGCCACACAATTGCCACAAAACTGTTTCAAACAATGGACCAACAAACAAATTATGTGTCTGTTAAATTTGACAATAACACGGTTTAAAAGGGTTTTCAGCAATTTAATATCAAGACAGATGAGAAAAGAATGGTCAAAATCAAAATCAAAGCAGCTGGGGCTAAAATTTCCTAACTTTTGGTCCCTAGTTTGGGTCAAGCTCTTTAAATGCTGGTTCCTACATCCTCCCTAAGCCCCACCCCCTTTTTGCTCTGTGCTCCAATAATAGTTGAGCAGGCTTGGTATCTGGTGAATTCTCAGACAACTTTCTCCTCATGTGCTCGGCTCGTTGTTGTTGAGAAGAAAACCTAATTTTGAAGGTGGTTAAAAGATGCTGCTGGGAGACCAGCGAAAACAGCATATATTCATATTTTAAGTTAGCTTATGTTAGCACCCCGCTAGCATGCTAGCTAGCTCTTTATGTTAGCTAAGCAGGCGGAGGACTGCTAAGTCAAGAGAGATGTTTGTCTGAGCACTGTGACGAGAGGACAGTCAAGTTTCCCCCGTTCCCCGTTGCAAAGTTTATCACTGACGAGCCCCCATTCATATCTTACAGCAACAAAACCCTGGGAAACTTAGCTTTAGGTTTCCAAGGCTTAGTCATCCATGCAAGTGTGGAACAACAACTTCCTCTCTGGTCTGACTTCGAATCCTCTGTTCGACCGTCACTGCTTTTTGGTAATGCTCCATTAACAGTTTATTTTGCAGACAATGACTTGAAACAAAACTTTTCATGAGAAACAGGAAAGTCAGCGGTCCAAACTCGCCACCATTCACTTCCATTGTTAGGGATTCTGCAGAGCTGTTGCTGTGAAACTCCAGCAGAGTTTTGTGGACTAACAAAACTAAACTCGACCTTCATTCAGCAAGAGGATGAGTAGATAATGACTGAATTTTCATTTTTGGGTGAACTATCCCTTTAAACTTTAAGCCTCACAACATTTTGATGGGACACAAACAACAAACTATTATCAGTGGCTGATTGGATCACTTCTATCAGCCACACCTACATGACAAAAGTATAAAGAGGCTCAGACTCACAGTGGACGGTGATGTTGACACTGTTGGACTCCACTGTCCTGATGGCCCCCGGGACAAAGAAGCTGACTTCACAGGAGAAATGGGCGTCCTTGTCCTCTTTCGTCACCTTGTACTCCAGCGTGCTCTGGACGGAGTAGAAGTCAGTGGACTCCCGGGTCACCAGGATCAACACGTTTACATCTGGAATACGGACAAGACAATTCAGATATGTAACATTGAAACACAGCCAGTATCAGAATAAAGCAATTTTCAGGACTCCAAACATTTATAGAATCATAATATCAAATTGCAATGCTTGAACTGGTCCCCAAGAGTTGTGATAGCATCGAGTCAGGAGATAAGTGTATCATCCCAACCCTTCTAAAATTACAGATGAAAACACAACAACTTCCAGCTTTGTTCATTTTAAGGTGTACAACAAACGGTAAGTCGAGGCTAATACTAAATTAGCAAGCTAATGCTAATGTTAGCAAGCTAAAGCTCAGCTAACGTTATCTTAACAGCTAAGTAACTTTGTAAATCAACGAGGGTGGAAACTCCCTGTTACTTCATGACTTGTTCAGGACTTGAAACTTAAAGTTTAAGAGTCAGGACTTGTCACTCTTGACTCCACTCGGGACCTGAGTGCCAAGTCTTGAGACTTTCTTGTGTCCTGGTCCCACCTCTGCTGTTTGCTAATATGTGTGTCTGGTTCAAGTGCTGTATCAGTGTGCTGAGATTTGAAATGAACTAAGGTAAAGTCAGAGAAACAGCAGGTGGTGACATGGCAGAGCCTCTGACAGGAACACGAGGCTCTGCTGCAGTTTTCACTTACGTCCCGGTGTCGACATCAGTGGCATGTTGTTCCTGTACCAGGTGATGTTGGGTTTGGGGAAGGCGTTCCGAGCTTCACATGATGCAACCTGGATGGATGGAGAGTCACATGGACAAATCTTTATTACTTTGAAGTTGGGAAAGACAAACTGTATATTGTAAAACAGAGATTAACTCTCTGATGTTTGATGTAGGCTTATCATGGTAACTTGGTAACACTGGTTGATCTCGGTGTCTGAGGTTAGGTGGACCCACCTTAGACGGCACCTCGTTGGTCACAGATATTCCATTTTGGACACCCTCGATCACTGGAGCCTCTGGAGGAGCTGAATCAGGAAAATAATCACTTATAATAAACAACTACATCATGAAACAAAGATAAATCTGAAGGGCATTATTAACACTTCAGCTGGGTCGCACCACCAAGGAATACATTTTAAACCCGATTAAATCATGGTTTAAGTTTAAATAATGTTGCACCAAACTTTTAAACTAGCTCAAAATGAAGAAAGATTAAATTTGAAATTCTCTTTAAACTTCAATTTAGTCTTTACACTAAATTTAATTCTGTTGCATCTCCAATGTAAACTGTGATCCAGTATGAACTTGAAACTTACACTTGAGGAGTTTTAACTATATTGATTAAATTGGTTTTAATTTAATGGGTTTCAGAATAGTTTTTAAATGCACAGCAAAGCTTAGATTCAATTAATCTTGTTGGTTTTTGAATCTTCTTTTAAAAAAATTTATTTTTCTGCCACTGCTGAAGTGTTTTGTGGGTTTCCTTACCAAACACTCTGAGGTGGGTCTTGCCCTCAGCGTTCCCAGCAGCCAGTCCGTTAATCTGGCAGAAGAATTCCCTCTCGTCATTGATCTGGACGTTTTGGATGGTGAGTTCAGTTCCCTGTTCGTCTAAAGTCACGTTGATGCGGCCGCTGTAATCGGTGTTGTTGTCCACCAGCCGCTGACTGCTGTCGCCGTAGAAGATCCGAACCCGTCGGCTGCTACCGACGGCTCTCTGCAGGAGGACACACAGTCAGGACACACCTCACCTTTCACTACACTCTGACATCTTGAACTTACACTGTTGCAGGGTCGAATCAGTACAAACGTTTACTCGTTAATTTAGTTCATATTGGCACATTTTGCTTGCAGGTATGAAAACACATGCAAAGCAGATATTTATCAAACTTGTGTCTGATAAGAAAAGCAGAGACAAGTTTTTCCTCTCACATGCCCACATGACAGTGACAGATTGAGCCATTTGTCTCCACGTTTCCCAACTTGTAAAATCTCAGAAGGGTTTTTTTCTCCCAGACATTCTGTCGCACTGCTCTGATTAACTTCTGCTGCAAAGCAAACCATCAGTCAACCACTGACACCTGCTGAGCTGAATCAGACGGATCCTGACATGTTTTATCGAGTTATCAGTGTAGTTGTCATAGTTTTTTTTATGTTTTTTATTTACACAGGTTTATCCCTTTTAGCTCAATGATCTCTTTTACAAGAGAGACATAGCAAAACAAGCATGACATGCAAAAAAAAAAGTTTTTCAATTGCCATCACTAGATTTTTGAGTTTTTTTATTTTTTTGGCTGCGACTTTAAACCCATCTAGAAGTCTTCGCTTGATGTGACTGTTTACCTGCTGCCTCGCTGTTTCAGTAAACTTTCTTTTCACTCCTCCTACTGAGTCTGAGAGTTGCCATCTTTCTTTACTGAGATGTTTCAGTTGTTATTAGACGGCTGTTGAAAGAAGCGCTTGGCTCATTAAATATGCAGCCTTTGCACAGTGATGTAATGCCTCTGCTTGTTTTCCCCTCGAGCTTAATATTATATTTCATAAAAGTGTAATGATTTCTTTTGATGTCTTTTGAGGAACAGAAACCCTCCGCTGTACAATACCAAATCACATAAGGTCTTGGTGTCTTAATGTGATATTCTGGAGGGATTTTTACCTTTTTAATAAATTCTCATGTGGTCCAAAATGGCTAAATTTTGCACCAAATCTGTATAATATATTTTAGCAACTCAAAAATTGCAGCAGCAACTTATGAGATATGATAGAGCATGGGAATGGTCATTATACACACCCATCATTATGCTCTAAGCCCCTCTGCAACAGCAACGTTTAATAGATTATTAATCAACTTCAAGATCAATCACAAACTGGTTTGATAATTATTTTGAAATAATAAATAATATAAAAATTAAATCTCTGATTTCACCTTCTTAAATGTGAATATTTTCTGGTTTCTTCAGTCCTCTAGGACAGTAAACTGAAGATCATTGGGTTGTGGACAAAAACAACATCTGTGGGCTTTGGAAAACCTTTGTGTTTATTACAGATTTATTACGAGGTTTGTGACTTTACACAAAGTGCTGCATCTTAAATTAATCTGCAGGTTCCCAGCTTTTAGATGATGTACACCACTTCTATGTGGCTTATACTGCTGACCTGCCATCTCCCCCTGAAGAGGCCCTGACCCGCATAGAAAGGACAAAAATGGCTCCATGGTAAGGAGGGGTGGAGTGGGTGAGATTAAGGGGGCAGCTCTGCTCCACATGCGCTCGGTTGGATAGTTCCAGACAGGCTGTGTCAGTTTTCACAGCGGGTCCAGTCCAGCAGTACTCACCACAAACCACTGGATCATGACAAAGCTGGGCGTGTTGGCATCGGTGAAGCTGTACTGGCAGGGGATCTGAGCCGAGTCACCCAGGTAGACCTCAGCACTCTCATGCATAGTCACCTCCACCCTGGCCCACGCTGAAAAACACAGACATGCACATAAATCAACTCAAAGCACTGCGCCACGCTCTCGTATTATTCACCAACCGTTCAGAGACATAAACCAGCATTAAACTCATCATAAAAATGTCATTTCACTGTCCCTACTTGCATCTAATTCTAATTCTGACCTCCAACATTAATTTAATTCTGGATTGCATTGTGTTTGGCAGATGACTGACTTGTCTTCGCAGGCCAACCTGGAGCCAGTCTGCCATGTTAAGGAGAACAAAGAAGAAAAGGCTTCTTGTCCACATGGCATAATTTTCATCTTCCTTCTGCCTGGCTGACTGTAACCACAAAACCACGTCTTTGGCCAGAAAACCAGTTCCCTAGACATCATCGGGGGGAATGCAGGCATGAGAAGGCCAGCCAGTTTGACACTGGGCTGTTGATTCAGAGAGCCAAGAGCTTTTTCAGCCATGTTGGACTTGGCTGCTGCTGTGGAGAGGCCCGCTCACACAGTGACAAAGAAAAACAAGATGGCACAAAAAGTCTTATTTTCTCTGTTTAATCAGGTTTGGAGTTGTTATGAACGATGGTAAAGGATACTTCCCCTCCCTTCCTCTGCCCTTTTCACTGTCAGGTGTCACCGCGTGGATTTACTCTGTTCTCTGCCTCTGATTACACTTGGCTTTTAGTTTTCACCATTTGTCTGCACGACTTTTGTTCAGAAATACAGAGAGTTGCCTCACTGACTTCTCATTAAAGATGCAAAATACGGCTTTTGATAAAATAGCCAATAATGTTACATTTTTGGATTTTAAAAAGGAGCTGATGTAACCTGTAGTTTTTACACACCTGAGGGTAGAGAGGCTAAGAAGCAAAGATCAACAAGGCCCAAGATTGTTAAGTTGACTAAAAATATTATAGTGACACCATGTTTTTATCCTGAATCTTGACTGTAGATCTTTAGCTTGACGTCATGTTCACGTGCACACTGTCTGAACTGGGTGTGTGTTGTGACGGTGTGCAAACGGCATGTTGGGGTTTTAAGAGACTTGGATTACATCAGATGAGCAGGATGGAGGCATTTTATGTTTTTTTTTCCAGTTGTTTTTTTCATTTGAAAACTGGTCACCATTCACTTCCATTTTTGGGGAGATTCTGCAGAACTGTTTTCCTGTGAAACTCCAGCAGTGTTTTGTGGACACAAAGAGTAAGATACAAACACCGCAGTTTGAACAACTATAGACTTGCCTTTGTGTTTGAACTATCAATGATTCTGTGCACAAAATGTTCTATATCCAGGTGTATTTACTTCTGTAAGATCAACTTACTGAGCTTTCATTACAAATACACATTTATTTGCTTCACGCTTACTTTGAAATTACATCATTCCCACGCTGCCTCCACACTCGAGCGTGCAACATGTGCACGCCTGGTGTGAACTCACTAGATTTTTAATCAGGCCCGAAAAGTTGAACCCGACAAAATTCTGAGTCAGACCCAAACCTGTCCCTCATTAGTTTATTTCACCCTGAACCCGATTAAAAGCTTCCCTCTATGTACCAAACAGTGGGAGTTGGCAGTGACACGGTCAATAGATGGAGGGAATTTGAATGACAAAATTGGGGACAAAAAAAAACAAAAAAAAAAACACTACTACTACTCGGATCTGATTGGGGCCCGTTGGGTTCGGGCACAGATCACAAGCTTCAGAATACACCAAAAAAGTTAGATAAGTAGGGAAAACCCTGTTCATGTACAGTGTGTAAGTAGAACACTACAGAGTAGAAAACACAACAGGAAAACATAAACAGCTGTGAGACAAGCTTTATTTGCACAAACCAGAACTTGATGATTGATTTTTTTCAGCTCTATTGTATTTATAGATATTACTGTAAGACAGATTTTAGATGCGCTCTGCAACTGTGTTATGTGGGAAAACATAAATGTAGTGTTATCAGGGAAAAGAACAGGGACATGTCAGTTTTTGTCTCTGACTCTTTTGATGGTTTTCAAAAATAAAGGAGAAACAATTAGACCTCAGTGTCCTCATGTGTGTTTTCAGCGTTGGTTGAAACAGACCAAGCATGAAAAGAGCTTTAAGAGTCCAGTTGCCACCCTGCTGCCCCCATTCAGCCGGCTGCTACACCCCCCCTCCCCCACACCCCATCACCACCCTGTCCCCTCCCCACCTCACCACCAATCATTTTCACAACTCATTTTTTTTTTTCTTTCTGTCCCTTCCTCCCTCCTCTGCCCGGGCCTATGTGCAGCCAACCATTTCTTTCAAGACGAGGGGCACGCCATTGTTCCCCCACCTGGGTGGAACCCCCCCGCCACCACACACACACACACATACACACACACACACACACACACACCAGTCAGAAGATGCTTTTCCATTCTTAAACTCAAGGTTAGAGACAGTTCATCATGTTCTGGAGTTGTTTACTCTGACAAAGATGATGTGAGACGGCTTTGAGACAAGAAGCAGATTATGGAGGCTGGAGCGCAAAATATGTCACAGAAGTCAGTGTAAAAAATGTTGTGTCTCTTTGGGGCCGTGCTGCTAACTTTTCAGCTAAGCCGATTAGCACTGGGGGGCTGCTGGGGATTTGGCTTCCAAAGCCAACCTGGGACCGGTCTTATCTGTTCCTGTTGTGACTTTATGCTGCACAGACTAAAGCACATACACACATGACCCATGATCTGTGGACCCTGACAACCAACACTGCTGCCTGTGGGTTTGTGTGTGTGTGCATATATTTGTGGCTGTCTGCTGTCTGTGTCTGGATGATACAGAGCTAATTCATTCAGAAAAACACACACACACCCCTCCAGAATATTTGGACGTGTTGACAGGATCAGGCCTGTGACTGGACAACAAGACCCCAAACGACCGGCCAGACGGGGGCAGGGAGCGAGACTTTCCCAGTTCAACTGCAAACACAATTACATTTCAAACAGCTGATTAACTTCTCCACTATGCGGCCACATTATCCATTATTTAACCATTATTCTGTCATTGTTCAAGCAACAATAAATCTGCAATTGAATAAAAAACAGTGGAGATCACTTCCAGGCTAATGTTAGAGTTAAAACTATTTCTCTTTTCCTTCTCTACATCCTTCTCTCCTTTGTGATTCAGAGGATTTCAGTGCTGCCATCGTGCCAAGCGTCACAGCAGGGCTGGGTATCGCTGGAAATATTTTTAATATTTGTGCCAAAATAATATGTTATGGTGCCAACAACAAAATGCTGTTGATACCTGCCGTTAAGGAATATAGGAAACCCCTTTGTTCATTTGAAGCCAAACATCTCAAATATCTGAACAGAAGCAGCTGTAAGAACTTTTTTTTTTTTTTTAATTAAAAGGGACAGTTTATTATTTAATTAAAGTTCGGTCATTATCTCATGCAGACTGAAGGTCGAGTTTAGATTTTTAGTCCACAAAACTCTGCTGGAGTTTCACAGGAAGACAGTGTTGCAGAATCTCCCAAACAATGGAAGTGAATGGTGACCAGGTTTCAAATGTTAAAAAACAACAGATTAAAAACATAAAATGCCTCCATGCTGCTCGTCTGCTGTAAGTCTCCTAAAGCCCCAGTCGACCCTCGCTCAGCATGAGGGAGAGTAGATAATGACTGAATTGTCATTTTTGGGTGAACTATCCCTTTAACTTTTCATCCAGCACCATCATCAGGTCTCTTTTTTTATTCGCTAATAATTTGTTTGTTTCTCTGGCCAAATGCCTGCAGGCCGAACTAATAACGTTCTACACAGCAACTGTTCGTAATTAGAAAATCTGAGCGTGCTAACACGCTAAAACTAGCATTGTCATCTCTGTTGAATTCTGTCTGCTTCTCTCATCCACTTCCCTCTCTTCCTTTCCTCACAAGGAACATGAAGAAGGAAAGACTAATGGAGCGCAAACTTCATCAAAATTAAGACCACATTTCCCATAAATACCAACACGCCCACAGAGTAACACAGAGGATGTGGCTGCTCGCACTATGTGCACTGTAAGAGCAGTGGCTCTACTTTTCTTCCTTTATATCTTTACAGAAATGCAGCTGATTGCATAACAGATCTCACCTGGCGCCACAAATAAATTCCTGGGAATCATCTAATTTAAAGTGATTACCATAAAGTCTTTGGTAATGATCTAGGCTGTTATGTAGCACTTTTAACCCCTGTTAAAACATTTATAGAGAAGGCAGAGCATGTTAGAGGGGATACAGACTGAATCAAAGGCCCCAGTGCCAGTCGACGGATTGCTGGATGCTGGTTGGTCGACGAGGCTCTGAATTTTCACCCACTTTGGACGCTGCAGAAAGGATGTTTGATGTCACTTCCTGTCTCCACTAGGTGGCGCTATGACTATGATTCCTGATTGTCCTGATTGTATATGTGTTCAGACTAGGACTCTTAACAAACATGTGAAGTTTGGTACAGATCGGATCACTTACACCAAAGTTACAGCAATTTCGTGTTTCATGGCGAGACATCAAATCCTGACGCCACTGCCACATCCTTCCACGATAGCTAAATCTTTTAATAACTTGTGATCATAATAGATTTTGAATTTGATTTCAAAGTTGTCCACTTAATTCAAAATGGCCGACCTCCTGTTCAGGCTACGGCTCCAAGAGGCTTTTTCGTTCGTCTGGCTATGACACATGTGCCAACCAATTGTCGTACATGTCAGTGAAACAAGCCACCGGGCTGCTTTTTGGGGGGCGTGGCCAAACCATTTTACAATGCCCATCACTGAAAACTATATCACACATACATTTTAACCATGACTGAATTTTGTTTAGGCACATTTTGGCCGTCAAAAATATGTGACTGAAGATGGCAAAGAAAAAGAAAAAGAGGAAAAACAATAATTTGAGTAAATCCATTAGGGTCCTTGCATCATTCGGTGCTTGAGCCCTGATTAAGAACACAAACAGAGACGACACTTTAGTTTCTGTCCTTCCGTTCAAGGCAAACAGTCACACAATACTCACAGCACAAATGAGACAGTAACAGACATAATGAGGGGCGAACCTCTGCGTACAGTCGCTCATTATGCACCGAACACACAGACAATACCCTGAGACGCTAACTAAAGTGGTCACCATTATTGGCTTTCCCATTCGATTAAGGCTGTCAGCTTAGGCCTCCAGTAGATCTGCAGCTCCACCACTGATAAGAGTCCAAATCACATCTGACACAACAAACCAGCCTCATTTACTCTCCCTAATCCCTCACATGTCTGGTGAGCCATGAAATGAGACTGAATGCTTCTAAAAACATTAAAACCTCCTTTAATAAATGATCTATAAACCCTCATGTCTACTGGACACGTCAGGCTGATTTTAAGGTAGATAAAGTAAAAAAAAAACTAATAGAAAAGAATATTTTAATTAGATGTAAAGCTGTAGCCATAAAAAAATATGGTGTCCAGGATTAGAATTAGGGCTGCAACTAACAATTATTTTCATTATCGATTAATCTGATGATCCTTTTCTCAATTAATTGATTAGCTGTTCAGTCCATAAAATCGCAGAAGAATGGTGCAAAATGTTTCACAAAGCCCAAGATGACGTCCTGAAATGTCTTGTTTTGTGCACAATCCAAAAATATTCAGTTTACTGTTGTTGACCAGCAAATATTCATATTCGAGAAGCTGAATTCAGAGAATTTCTAAATTTATTCTTCAAAAAAAATTACTCAAAATGACCATTTATTAGCAGTGTCACAGTTTCAATATTGAATTCAAAATCAGTTGAAATTAGCTTTTAATTTCAATAATCAAAATAAATAAAAATGTTTAAATCAAAATGCTGAATAAAATCCTGACCTAAAGTCAAAAGGTAAATCGAATCATGGATCTGGAGGACCATTAACTGACCACAGGGCCAGTTTGGTACGTCCTGTTTTGAAATGGCCGCTGTCATCACTGTCTCTTGACAATGTAATTATCACTTGTACCATTTGTTTTGGCATTGCTGCTCTACATTTTGTCCATGATGCCAATATAAATGTATAATTATCAGAGACCAAAACGGTGCTAAAAATGACGTAATTCCATGTCTGCAAACTGAATTCTGCATATGTAATGTCATACATTTTATTCCACATATACTTCCTGGGAACGAAAATCAGCTTTTTTCAAGCTACTTATGAGGAAATGTGAAAGTAGATCAGCGTTTAGACTTTTTCAGGACCTGGAGTCTCCCTGAATAAAAAGTTATATGTGGACACTGTGAGTCCCTCAGAGAGTGAAGGGTGTAAAAAGCTAGCATGTAAGTGTGGATGACAGGGAGGAGGATTTCTCTATACACCACCCTGGTGTGGTGTTGAACACCTGGGGGACACAGCGTACTGCCTGACATCAAAGAGCACCGACACACACACACACACACACACACACACACACACACACACACACACACAGTGAAAGCGTACAGCCCTACAGTGGAGATGAGAGCTCCTTGTCCCACTGATGCGACTGCGCTTTCAGACGCAGCATCTGGCACAAATCTCCCAGCAGTCTGTTCCCTGGGTGACAGTCGGTGACAGTGAAGGGTCCAGGCTTTAGTCTTTCACATTGAGAGATAAGGAAGTGCTGCAAATCTCCTCAAAGGCACCTCTTTATGCATCAGTGATCCCCCCTTTCATGCAGCAGAGCATATCACAACTCCAGCTCGGGACCTCGCCATGATTGCTGCTGAACCTCAGACTACTGGAGATGTATGGGAATGATACCTGACAACACACTGCACTGTGCAATAAAAGCCAGTAGTTCATTTGCACTTGCACCAACTTGCACTCCAAACCAGTCATTCCCAAACACTGGTTTGTGACCCACAAGTGGGTCACAGGAGATTTTATTTGGGTCACCAGAAAAAGATTTATAACTGCAGTACACATTTTATAAAGCATTTCAAATGTGTAGACTGTTTAACTAATGGGACAAAAAAACAAGAGCTTATTAAATTCCGCCTGAATGCACAATTTTGCCTCATTTATGAAGTTCTGCACCAAAGAAAATGCAAAATTTCAAGGCAACTTACTTCTCTTCATGAGCCGCCATCGTTTGTTCAAAACGAGTCGTTTCCATGGACGCGTCTCACTGTCGGCGCACCTGAAACCACGCCCGTAGCTGCCAGTCGTCCCTCTGAGGACACTGATTGGCTCACACCACCTCTGGTGCGGACACAAACAGGTAACTTGGAGCCTGGCAAGTTGGATTCTGGCGTGATTTCATGAATCCAGCTGCCTTGCAAGGTAAGTTGCAACTTTTTTCAGGCTGAGGAAAACAGCAGTCAAAATGTCTGTGCATTTTGCTCCTATGTGCATCAAACCTAGTTGTGGCTGTGCAGACGTGTCTTTCAATTTGTTGCACTGCACTGCAAATCACCAAAGCATCTTTGCATTAATTATGTCAACATAAAGACATCTGTGTTTCTAGATTTTTTTTTTTTTTAATGTGTTGAGTCTGTCCCGGCATCTTCTCAGAAATCTGCCTGCATACCCACATATGACTTACAAAAAAAAAAAAACATGTTATCATTCTGGGAATGTTTCTCATCTCGTTTTATGGTTTTCACTTCATCTTCCAGCCTCTAACAAACAGTCCGCCAACACTGGCTTTTAAAGAATTGCTAATCATTCCCACTGGTTAGCAACTTCTTCAGCAGCTGCATTAATTTTTCATCATCACACCCGATGGGTGAGACTTCATTAAAGGAGTAGCGTGGATGTTTTATTTATGCTTGTATCTGATGTTCAGCAGTGAGTGTGGCTTGTTCCTCTGCATCCACTACCCATCAATGGACCCCCCTCCAGAGCTGCTGGGCTCTGGCACGCAGGTTGCTCCGCAGCCACAGGACGGCTAATTAAAGGTCAACAGGCTAAACACTGTGTCTACATCGGGGGGGGTCTCCTTTAGCTATCAGCAGAACAAAAACAAATTTGGAGAATGAGCCTACGGTGACTCATTTTTTTCTACAAAGTCATTTAGCAGTCGTGTGTACCTCATTGTGCTTGTTTCACACTGCTGTTGCTGTGCTTTGTCTCCAGGGCTGCAGACCAATTAGGAGCTTAATCAGCGACATGGGACACCCCTGGACCCCGTGTGCCCCGTGCATATTAAACCACAGCAACAGCCAATCTTTGGGCAGATCTTTGGGCACCTCTGCTCAGAGGTTTTTCTTTCTTTTTCTTTGTTTCTTACAGCAAAACATCCATGCAGCACATTTTCACCCACCCACACTCTACACTACTGACTTCACAGATCCCTCCCATCTGCTTGTTTGTGTTTTTGTAGTAAATAATTACTCTGTTATTTAGTTTATCCATGTCTCTCCACTCCAGAGCTAGAAACATGGAAATACAAATGTAAATTAATTATCTAATCAGTATGCTCGCCAAAACCAGATCTGATCCAACTACAAATGTAGAGTGATCATTATCTAATACCAAGGGATTGTTGGTGTCACGATTTCACATTTCTAAATCTGAACTGAAATGAGTTAAATCAAAACGGACTGAAATCAAAAGCAGGATCAACAATTCTCCCAGTAAAAAACATCAGATGACAAAGTGTAGCTCAGCAGTAACCTGCAGCTGCACTTTTCCATCTTATAAAGAAGAATTTGACAAAAGAAATGGCAGATGTCATAAGGACATAAAACCATGGATCTGTTGATCTTTACAAATCAAGACTATAGTAGTTATAGTCTCTGTAGTCTGAAGCTGTTGTATCATGAATATCTTGTGTTTTTGTATAATAGTGTTTTTTAGCTGAGAAATAATTATCTGTTTCCTGCCCAGAGTTAATGAACCAAATAAGCTCATCTTAGTTTCTTAAAAGTTTAAAAAGGGAAAATGGGTGTGAAAATATTTAATTTCTTGACATTTTGTGAGGTATTTTTGTTAATTTGAAGTAGTAAACATACACATGTAACATAGTGAACTGTGCACATGAGGAGGTGAAACGGGGGGATGAGAGTATCACCGATCACATAACATATTGCCGAACCCTAATATCCAAATTACAGAACCAGAACCAAATCACAGTTTCAGTAGTGCTGCAGAGATGCTGTGGTCTCAAAATCTGTTGGTACAAACCCCAACAAATATCATGTCATCAAGATTTTAATATTTTTTTCAGAAAAAATTAAAATTGTGACACAAAAATGATGAGATTTTTACCATATCATGCAGTCCTGGTGGTATCGAGACATTCTTTTATTGCAGTACTGAATATATTGATACATACCTACTAGTACCTGAATTATGTCTGAAAGCAAAACACAATCACTGAATCTAATGTTGGAACTGGGAACAAAAGCAACTGCAGAATCCAGAAATACCCCCAGACCACAACGCTGGATTTCTGGGAGAAACACTGACTGTAATTGTGTTTGGTTTCCATTTCAAACATAAATAACTATTTAAGGATACATGATTGGATTTCCTTTCCCCTTAAATGGATTGGTATGTTTGGACAAAAAGCAAACCACAAGTATGGAGCGCGTCCTGGACCTATCGAGACACGCAGGCATTAAAACAATCAAATATACGAAGCTTTGGAACCATTTCCAGTGATTAATCTAACATTCAGCAACATGTCGAGTGATTCGCTGAAGGCAGACAGCATGACATTTCGAGGTAGAATCTGGAAACAGTAGTGATTCCTTCATCGTCTCTTATTAAAGTGGGTTGAAAGACGAGACATTAAGGTAAGAGGGGGAAGGTATGAGGCCTCAGCTGTTATTTTAACACTATAAATAGGAGACCTTTTTTCCAATCAAACCTCTGACGACAGCACGCTGACTTGCTGCTGTGCTCCAACAAAGCCCTTCTTATCCCGGCCCCCGTGATCGTCATCATCATCATCATCATCGTCGCAGCGCTGCGTATCCTTGAAAGCTACAAACTAGGTGCCAAATAAATCAACTTTCCCTCAGCCATCCAGTAGAAAGGCCCGGGCCGAGGTGATCGCTTCCATTTCAATCCCCACAGACAAAGAGCTCTGCTAACTTTGAATTAAAACACGTCACTGTTTTAAGATCATCAGACATATTTAGTATATTTTTTGACACGTTTGCCTTTGTTGGAAATACAGACATAAAATATGCAGAGGGTCGGTACTTGCAGGGCTTTTGATTAATGCAGAAACATCAAATATACAGAGTTCAGGACGCCACAGTGTGGAAACTTTTCCCACCCGTAATGAACCTATGATGACTCCAGTGTTACTGACTTCACTGGACATTTTGCAAGAAAAGATGAGAGTGATGAAGCTCAATATCTGCAGCGTAACAGTGTTTACTTTGATCTTTAATGTTAGATCTTTAGATCTTCCCCTCACTTTGAGCAAAATGAACGCTTACAAGGTTGGTTCATTATTAAGTTTTGAGCTGCCAAGTCGATCGAACGTCCCACCCGCTGACCCCAACAACTGCAGCCAACGTCCACAGACACAAACCAAGGCCAACTAACAGACAGGGACTCTAGGAAAATATCGAAATATCGATACATGTGAGTATCGGGATATTATGTTCTGGGATAAATCCCTCAACCATTTTATAACCATGAGCAGAATCAGATCTGTGGTGCTGACAGGCCCAGTCATCATGAAAACCAACCGATCTCTGGCCGATTGATCGGTGCATCCCTAATCATAATAATCGCGTCAGCAGATTCTTGCCTGTACACAAGTCTACCAGCTAACACCGTCATGTTAGCAGACACCATCTAAGTACTGATAATACACTTACTAATTTACAAATGAATGTTTTTTTTAAATGTGATCAATGTGTGCGCTAATATGAGAAAACAAACTAAATGGGTTTTATATCTATTCTTTTTTTTTTGATGAACACAAATATATCACAGCATTTTCAAACAAATAAATAAATAATATTTCAGAGATGACTAGTGGTACTAGTCAGAAATGTATATATAATAATTGAACACTGTTATGTAGAGAACTTGTCGAGTCAGGGAGAAATTTTGATCCTAATTGAAGAAAGTGTTGCAGAAGTGTGATCTACTTTACTTGATCTGTAAGCGTCCCTGACAGAAAACTCCTGTCCTGTGGAAAGCGATGAGCCGGTGACTAATCATGAATCATGACTTAAAGGAAGCAGGGAAACAGGAACTTTGTTAACACATGAAAAGGTTCATAATTTACAGACAGCCGAGCTCCTGACATTACATCTGGGTTAGTCACTGTTACACCAGCCTCTTTAACTCGACACAGTCTCTCTCTGAGGGTTTCTTTCATCTGTCCTCCTGACAAAGTGAAACCTGGCTGGTGTTTAAGGACTTAATCTGAAGAAAAACTACACTTTATATTTTTTTTCCAGCTATGCAACATGTGAATTAAATGTAATGAAGCAATTAATCCTCTTCCTGCACCTCTCCTCAAACTGTCAACGTTCTTACATATATAATTATGATGTCTGATATCGGATCGATCATCTTTCTGTAGTTGCACCTTAAAGGGACAGTTCACCCAAAAATGAAAATTCAGTCATTATCTACTAACCCTCAGTCCATAAAACACTGCCAGAGTTTCAATGGAACTGGAAAAAACATAAAATGCCTCCATGCTGCTCGTCTGCTGTAATCAAAGTCTCCTAAAGTCCTGACATGTCGTCACCGTCACACCACACACACACACACACACACACACACAGTTCAGACAGTGTGCATGTGAACGTGGCTCCAAGCTAAAGATCTACAGTGAAGATTCAGGATAAAAACATGGTGGAAATAACATATTTTTCCATGAACTTGTCATGTTGGGGCTTTAGGAGACTTGGATTACACCAGAGGAGTAATATGGAGGCATTTTACGTGTTTTTCCAGTTGTTCTTTAAATTTGAAAACTGGTCACCATTCACTTCCACTGCAACACTGTTTCCTGTGAAACTCCAGCAGAGTTTTGTGGTCTAACAAAATAAACCCGACCCTGAGTCGGCATGAGGGTTAGAAGATAATGACAGAATTTAAATTTTTGTGTGAACTATCCCTTTAAGCCAACTTGGCTTCTGTCATTTTGTCTTTCAGACATACTGCTGCCAGCTGACATCTCCCCGTCACCACCACTACCTGCAGGATGATCCAGGACATTTAACTTTTCCATCATGAAGCTGCTGGCATCATTCAGTCCTTTCCCATCTCTTTCATTATATGAGCCTTCACTTAACGAATACGTTTCACACTGATGGAGTCAGACTGTCCAAGTCTTTCTTTGTTTCTAACATAATAAATATAGTTAATATTTTCATAAAAATTTGCCAGTTTGTTTAAATCAAGGAGCTGACATACACTGCAGCAGAAAAGCAAGCAAGGAAGTCTATAAAAACAATAGGGAGGATGATTAATTCCTCTGCTCTTCATACCCAACCACATAATTATAATTTATGCAAACAGGCTGAATACATTAGTGGGACGTTCTCTGATACAGTCGCACATTGTGCTTGATGAGTCGACTGGGTTTTTACATAAAAATCTTACATAATTAGCTTTAACGGTGATTGCGCTCTACGCCTCTATCACACAGACACACACACACCCTCAGAGAAATCACTCCTATTGCTGAGAACGTGTGTCTGTCCGTGTGAATTCATATTTGTTTGAACTTTTTCATATTGTTTTCTGGGTCTGTCTGTGTCTGTTTGTATCTCACTGTATTAGCATTCAAGCTGCGCCCGTCCCACAACAAAGGTCTATTTGTGCACTGCCTCTCCTTTTATCCCATCCACCAGACATGAGGCGAGCTGTCGGGCGAGCATGCCACACCTAATTCACCGGGATCAAAATGGTGAACCCCCATTCGCCCCCCCTCCGATCCCCCGCTGAGAACCTTAATGCTCTCAAAGAGAATATCAGAGTGATCACAGGTGCACTGCTGTGTTAATGAGGAGGAGAGGCTACTCCCTGCGCCCAGGCCAGTCCTACTAACCCCCCCCAACACACGCACACACACACACACACACACACACACACACACACACACACACACTATCTCTACATGATTCAAAAGCCGTTTTTTTCAGAGCTGTATTAAATAATAATCTCAATTCCGATTCCAGACCCCCCATCAAAACCTGTCTGGAACCCGATAACCACACCTGCTTTCCACAGAGACTGGCTCGGTGTCAAGATGAGCTCCAGTCACCTCGCAAACTGTTGTCTCCTCATTCACCTGTTTCTGCATCTACAAGTCAATCCCCGCTGCCGCTGCCAGTGCTGGGAGATACTGAGTCCTTCCTGATGAGCCTGGATCAGATGCAGCCGGACGTGATGAATAGTTGACCAGTTCAACAGTGAGAAAACACTCAGAAAGCGTTTTCAGAAAGAGCTATATGAAGCCGTTAATCACGGTCTAAAATCGCCGCTGAAATGTGTGGGCACCGTTTATCATGAACATATTGCACATTATCCTTCAAAACATGACAACAACTCACTGAATGCTTCAACTTTTCAGACCGAACAGGAACACAGTGAGCTGCCAGCCTGCCACAGTGTGGCTAACGTTAGCAGTGCTAGCATCAGCAGGTTGCTCTGCTTGCAGGTTAACGTCAGTGTCTGTGCTGAATGTGGTTATGCATTGCTCCAGTCGAGTGGTTATACCAGTTTATTCTGACACAGCCTACAGTCAAACTTATTTTATCTCTCTCCCCACTGATGACCAGATATCTCATCAACTGCTGTTTTCACTGCGAGGCGGTAGAGGACACGGTGACGGATCATCTGACAGAAGACTGTCACTCGAAGAAGGAGGGAACCACTCGAGTGAGCAGCCGCAGAAGAAGAAGAAGAAGAAGATGGTGTTACTAGAGGGTGGGGCTGTTCACACTGCAGCCCCCGGGCCTCTCAGACAGTGTTTCAGGTGGGGGACGCACACACCTGATGTTAACCGCACAAACAACAGTGATGTCACACACATAACATTCAAAACAATAACACGGCTCCAACACTCACTTATCTAGTTACAAGACACAACATTAGACACACACACACACACACACACACACACACACACACACGCACGCACGCACGCACGCACGCACACACACACACACACACACACACTCTGGAATGAGATCCCAACCTAGAATAAAGTTAAACTGTGCCAAGCTGTACCAGGATGATAGCTACCTCAGTATTACTTTATTTAATTTATCATTTTTATTTTATAAAAGAGCTGCATCTGACTGCTGCTTTTATTTTATTAAAGAAAGAAGCAGAAGCACTTCAAACTGAAAGTGAAGATTTATATTTTTATTTACTTATTTGGAGTTTGTATCGTGGTATTATTGTCTCATTATACATCCCTACTACTGACTCAATTATTTGACTAAACTTAAGACCCCAGAGATAAATTTTGACATTAGATTTTCTAGGATTTATTACATTGGAAGGTAAAAAATGTAACCCTAAACCTAAAAAAGGAAACCATTTTTCTCATTAACATGATTGAAGAAATCAGAAACCCAAAAGTCATTTGGTTACTTGAGTAAACATTCAATCTTATGCCAGGATACATAACATTAGATTATACAGTAAAATGTCAACAAACTTGCTTTTTCATATTTGAAGTTGTTTGAGCAGACGTGCACGCAGCTGCTCTGGGAGAACAGAGAGATGAAAAGCACTGATAGTGAAGTCTGTGTGTGTCTTCCTCCAAAACTGGAATCTTATCAACCACAATCACTACGACTGAGGTCTGCAGCTGCTCGACTGCATCAGGGCCGAAGATTCACAGGAAACAAAAGAAAGATTTTAAGATCAGATTGGACTTTCTGATGTCAGTGTTTAGTCTGGTTAATCAGTAAATCAGTTGTCTGGAGAGCTTTGTGGATGTTTTGTGGCTCGGTGAAGGTGAATTACCTGCAGGGTGAGGAGAGTGCAGCCCAGACGGGGGCAGGCGTCGCAGGGTGGGGGATCGAGGAAACACATGGGGGCTTCAGTGTGACAAGATTTTACAACTTTGGGAAGTTATCACAGCAGCGACCACTTTATCTAACAGCTTTATAATCAGAAGGTAAACAGCAGAAATACAGTGATCTTATTAACTGATCAACAGCTTTTAACTTTGACTTTCTGCTGAAGCAGAAGTTGAGCCTGCTGAAGATCTCTGCTGGATCAACCTGCATGTTTTACTGAATTACTCCTCGTAACGCACCCTGCTGAGTCAATGCAGTGAAAATAATGAGAAAGCTGAAAATGGCTCAACTCCACGGACAGGAAGCCGGATTCAATGAACTACGTAATTAATCGACTAATGCTTTAAGCTCTGCTAATTACATTACCGTCCTTCCATTAAAAGGGGAACTTGTGTCTTTCCAGCCTGGACTGTACATGTTTTTATGCCGAAGTGACTAATGCAGGGCCCAGCAAGAAGGACTGCCCACTTGCCCAGGGCAAGTAAAGTCCCAACTGGACAAATGGTGAAAAAAGATAAATTAAAATATTTAGATAACTGACTTGTCATTAATAAAGTTTTTCATGCAAAATGGCATAAAAATGCTTATTTTATCTTCTCAAATATGAAGATTTCTCACTTTTCTTTGTTCACTGGGGCTGCTGCCCCGTCAAACAGCAGACCCTCTCGCCCAGCGCGTACGCCCCAGTGGCCCAGGCAACCCTGGATGTTTTTATCAGCAAAGTCAGTCATATGACAGCTCATAAAACCAGCACAGTTTGTCAGTGTTTTAATCTAGAAAATGGAAAAAATGTTGAATGTAGACTGTGACAGAATAAACTGATATATAAACACTCGGCTGGAGCAACATGTGACCACATTCAGCACAGACACGGACATTAACCTGCAAGCAGAGCAGCTGCTGCTGTTAGCACTGCTAGCGTTAGCCACACTGTGAAGCAGGCTGCTAACATCAGCTCCAGTCGTTTACCTGCAGACACTGTGATCCTCTTCAGTTTGAAACGGTGAAGCATTTAGTTTTTTTGTTTTGTAGGTTAATGTGTCATGTTGTATTGCACGCTGCAAAGTGTCACACATTTCGGTGGCATTTAAAATACGATTTAGTGATTGTAGACTTAACGGCTTCAAGTGTCTCTTAATATATGCAGTATTTTTTGGACAGTGTTTAACATCATCAGTTAAAAAACTGCTCAATATTTATTGCTCTCTGAGTGTTTTCTTACTGTTAGACTAGTTGACTAGTCTAAATTAAAAATTGTGTTTAATCGGCAGGGAAATTAGTTGCCCTAACATCCCTAACTGGGACAAGTAAAAATTAACTTCAAACTCTCCCGACCAGGTAACTGAAACAAGAACAACATTCATGTTGGATCCTGTTTACAAAGGGACAACAGTTTTTTTTAAATTGATCCAGTATTGAGGGCGAGTGCTGCAGCCAACAGAGGCGAAACTGACCTACAACATGATCCCTGCATGTAACTGTGCACGGTCAAAGTACGTCCACTGAAAGTCCCACTGAAAGACTCAGACTGTTATTCTAAGAGTCTGATAACATTATGTAAAGATCACTGCAGGGACAGACCTCTTTTAATAAGTCAGATATATTTAGTTTCTCCAGAAACAGCTGTTTTATCACTCCCACCAAACTTATCCAAACTTCCTTTCCATAAACACTAATTTTATCATCAGAAAAGATACACCATTCAAACTTGACAGAAACAAAATAAAACTCATCAAAAACATTTTGGTTCATCTTTCAGCTGCTCAAACACTCACCGGGTCTGGTGGTTTGGTTGAAATAGACCCTTTATTTACAGAGTTAGACGTGAAAATATTCTGGCTGTACACATCGTCTCTCCTCACTGCTTCTCCCCCATATTTTCACATCCAACAGTGAATAGATGGTTTGTTTTGACCAAACCAGAGATTAGTTGGAACAGTGGAAAGACGAGACATGATATTTTCAGAGAGTTTTATTTTGTTTTTGTCGAGTTCGGATGAAGACACTGATGATGATGACAAAATGGTTCTGCAAAGGGAGTCTGGTGAGAGAAATTAAACATCTGTCTCTGGTTTAACAAAAACTTACTCTTCAACAAAAAAGTCTCTCTGTAGTGATACTTTCCATAATCCTGAGAGACACTCAGAATAACAATCTGAGCCAGTCTGTGGCAAAAAGACACGCTTTTATTGGACATACTTTGACGGTGAGCATTTGCCAATAAGAATTATGTTGAGGCTCAGTTTCACTTCTGCTGGCTGCAGCTCTCTCCTCCAATACTGGACAAAAAAACTGATGAAAATTGTCAAACCGCAAGCAAAAGTGCACCAAATGCTCACACGTGACTCAGATCTGATTGTTTTTTTCATCCTTTCAGTGTGAACAGCACAAACAGAATCTGATCTTTTTGATTCTGATTTGGGCCACTTTCAGATCAGAGCTTCTCTGTGGAATACACAGCCAAGTGAAAATTTTTCAATTTAAACATATGTTGCTTGATTTTTTGTAATCTTGAGCCTTTCTGGTAAGGTTAGATCTAATACTCAGACTCCCTGGAGCAAGATGCAGTTGATTTTTAATGAATTATACAAAAAGTGATTAAAAGAATTTTAAAAAATTGCATTTTTCAAAAAACAAAAAAAAAAAACTAAGAACAAAATGGCAACATGCATTTTTTTTTAACATAGCTGCCATGAAATCAGACATTTTAGGCCACAATAATCCCCCAATAATAATCAGCAGGATAATAAATAATGAAAATAATTGTTGTTGTTATTGTTGCCTTACTTCACACTCAGAACTGATCAATCTTGCCCACAATTTGTGCTCGTAGCCAGAGACCACAGACTGTCTACATCTGTACCTGTACACACACACACACACACACACACACACACACACACACACACACACACACACACACACACACACACACACAAAATGCCCCAGATCATTATTGTTCAGCCCTGAAGTCAGATTTTTTTTCATGCCAGTATGAAAACCACAAATGACATCAAATCCACTTTGATGTGATTTGACCTCAGTGTGAACAGTCGGATCAGAAGTCAAGCAGCTTTGACATCTGAAGTGTCTCATGACTCTTACAGAGACTCTGACAGGTGTAGTTCAAAGTCGCCCCGGACATCCAGGAATTTAGAATGAAATCTGTTCACACATCAACTTATGAATGAAACCATAAACACTGACTTCACTGGCCTCCATATTTACTCTTGTCTGACAGCGTGCTGCGGGTGAATCTTTGTTATTGTTCTTTTGTACATGCTAAACAGCTAAACAGCAAAAAAAATCAGATCTGAGCAATAAAGCAAGATTCAGCACTGAGGCTTGCAGTGTGAACACACAAAAACATGGGAGGACACGGGTCCCGGTTGAAAAATAACAAAAATAGCCTTTAAGGACAAGATGTACAGTGTTTGTGAACATGTTTTTATGATTCCCCCTGGTAACCTGGGTTGTTGTGTGCATGTAAACACGGTGCGTGCGAGTCAAAGGTTCACAGCGTGTTCACCTTCACAGCAGCCGTATTGACACGTCTCAAACTTCTAAAACTCGTGTGTTTTCACAACAAACTCGCCCCGTATTTCACGTCAAAACACGGCGCTCGCCTGCAGGAAGTAATAAACACTTTCTCCTTTTACTCTAACGGGAGTCACATGTCTGCAGCCGGTCAGACACAATGTCAAACACAATGATACATCTGTGTCCAGGACTCATAACCAGTCGCATTGTTTGATATGAGAGCAGTGAGCAGCTCAACGCCTACTCCTTTATCTTCATCTCCAGACTGGGAGACTCCAGCTCTCAGGGGACGGCAGACAATATCCACCACTTGTTTTATTCTCTCGGCCGCAGCGTGCCAAGACCTTGAGCCAGCGCTGCGGTTATGACTGGATTCCCAGTCGTCGGGTGGCACTGTGTCCTGCTGGGCCGGGGAGGATGGAGGAGGTGGGGTTCACATTGACACAAGCAGCTGTGAACAATGGTAAAGTCGCCCCCGTTCCCATGCCTGTGGAGGACGGGGGCAGCTGGAGGAGGAGGGGAGCGCTCCGATAACACCTGTGGGCTGCCCATTCGTCGAGTGATTTGTGGGGAGGAGTGTAGGAGCAGTGAGAGGAGAGGAAGGAGGACAAATAGGGGTGTGTGTGTGTGTGTGTGTGTGTGTGTGTGTGGAGGGGGGTAACTTAGAGGAGTATTATCACGGGACCACACACAATGAAATGCCTGTGTTTTCTCTCATTCACACACCTGTGCATCTATAAAACACCTAGCACTTCCTCTAACCCTCTCCTAACTCGTGCCACGTTCAAGAAACAAACTTTCCCTTCTTGCAGTTTTTTTATGCAGTTTTTTGCAGTTTGATTCTGCATCAGCCCACATCCTCCTCCTCAAACCCCCACAGAACAAATACATGTGCAGATGAGGTAAAGTTACTGCAGCTAGTAAGCTAGCATTAGTTAGCCAAACATGCTAATGTTTGCAGCTTACGTTGGAGCAGATGAAGACAGAGTATAATCCATTCACCACACGTGTGCTCTTGTGTTTCACATTTTTGAGAGACGACAAAAAAGACGCCACCGTCCAGACTCATGAAACGCCGAATATTGCTCTTCTCAGAGCCTCAGAGCCGGTTGCTAAGCCCTGATTGGACAGCTGCTGTTTGGCGCTTCAATCAAATCATCCTTCACACAAGAGGTGCGATGATTAGATGATTAGTTAGTCAGCATTTTAATCAATAATAATCATTAGCTGCAGCCCTAATTCACACGTAACACCTGACCATCATGCTTAAAAGCCGCCCAAAAGAAACTGAATCTTGCCTACAATTTGTGCTTACAGCGGGAGACCACCGCACCAACAGACTGTCAACCATGTGCACATACATATATATACACACATATATATATGTACACATATATATCTACCTATATATGTGAATACATTATACACACAATAAGCCTCCAGCTATGTGCTTCAAGCTTGATTCTGAGATCTGTTCCAGCAGTCACTCAGAGTAAATGGTTTCTATAGTTCAACATGAGTTCAGTGAACAATATTGGTTATCACTGCTTGGGTCTTAAAGGTTCACTAATCAATATTTTTATATTAACAGCGGACCAAATGACTTTGTGCTGTGTAAAAGGGGTCATTCAAAGTGCTGAACACACAGAGATTTATCACTCTGCTGCTCTCCTCTGCTCTACAGAGCATTTTAGCATTTTAGCAGCAGCTGTTTTCAGGGGAAAAAGCTCTAAAAATGCACCACTTTATCAACCTGCCCAGGGCCACACAACAGGCAGATACAGTTAGCAACAAGCTGGTGAGCACAGTGCAGCACACAGCGACTCCAGAGCCACATATATACAGATCAGACGTGAGCGGAGAACAAAAACTGTGCTACAAGGAGAGTGAATGTTGGACTTATTTGGGTTGTTTGTCTGTAAGCAGGATTATGGAAAAACTACAGGGGCTTATAAAGTGCAACAGCACGTGTAAGACATAAGCAACATCTAAATTATACTTAGTGTTTTTTTCAAATCGATGTAACCAAACTGTCCGATACCAGAACTTTTTCTTTCTTTTATTAAATCAAATGACCTTAAACTGTACTGTAACTTTTACTTTCCTGTTTTATCTTATTTTTATTTTCTATTTAACTCTCTCAATTGTGTTGAAATGTCTTTTTATATTGTTTTTGAAATGTGCTACACAAATAAACTTGCCTGGCCTAGACTCTTTCGATAAAAGGGGGAAAAAAAACTCCCTATCCCAAAAAATAGCCTTTTTTTTTTTCTTTAAAAATGAACAACCTGCACACAGTTCTGGTGCAGAAAATGTCTTTACACACCGTCTTGAGCAAAAGCTTACATCTTTTATTTTTCACAGCTTCTGTACCAGATTTTAGTTTTGTATTGTTTAAAACAATGAAGTATTGAAAAGAATGAAGTGTTGATACTGTTGACCGTAGACGCAGGCAGGAAACACAAACAGCCAAACAATCAGAAAGTTTGGAAACACAAGAAAAGTTCTGTGCTCGACTATCATAAATATATACACATGTCTGCCTGTAAACTGTGATGAATGATTATAACAAACAGTTTGGGTAACAACATTATCGTTCTCCTTCATGTTCTCTTCTTTATAAGTTAGTCTGAAAAACAATGTTTGTTTAAAACTGCTTGACTGCTCTTTTTTTTTTTCTTTTGACTCGTCTGACTCATTTATCTGGTAAAGTTTCAGCGTTCCCAGATCTTAGAAATGATCTTGTTGTGTACCACCACTGAGGGGAATGATACAACGCTGCAAAAATGTGAACTGCAATGTGACCTCCATGTTGGAGCTGGAAACTACCGTTCAGACAGTTCACCCAAAAATTAAAATTCAGTCTCACAGGAAAACAGTGTTGCAGAATCTCCCAAACAATGCTGCTCGTCTGGTGTAAACCACAACTCCTAAAGCCCCAGCATGTCGTTTACACACCGTCACACCACACACACACACACACACACACACACACACACACACACACACACACACACACAAACACACACACACACACACACACACACACACACACCGTCACACACACACACACACACACACACACACACAGTTCAGACAGTGTGCATGTGAACGTGGCTCCAAGCTAAAGATCTACAGTGAAGATTCAGGATTAAAAAAATGGTGTAAGTAACTTTATTTTAGTCGACTTGGCATGTCAGGACTTTAGGAGACTTGGATTACACCAGATGAGCAGTATGGAGGAGTTTTATGTTTTTGTTCTGTTGTTTTTTTTACATTTGAAAACTGGTCACCATTCACTTCCACTGTTTGGGAGATTGTGCAACACTGTTTTCCTGTGAAACTTCAAACTAAAAAACTAAACCCGACCTTCAATCAGCATGAGGGTGAGTAGATTTTGACTGAATTTTTATTTTTGGGTGAACTACTCCTTTAAAAGGCAAGGCAAGGCAATTTTATTTATATAGCACCATTCATACACAAGGCAATTCAAATGCTGCCCCTGGTTGAGAACTTTGAAGAATACTACATTTGTGTTCAATAATTTTAGTAAACGTGTAGCAAAGACAGCAGCTTGACAGATAATAAGAATCCGCTCATACCACAGAAGTTAGATAACTCAAATTTATGCTGAAACATGTATAAATTAACTTCCACAGAGAGGCGCACCGGGAAAATCCTCCGCTCAGATCGCTCCTCTTTGATTAGGCGGTTGATCTTTTAACAGTGTCCAATATCAGGGCTGAGGGAGCGGGGAAGGATTTGATATTTAAGCATCTCTTTATCCTCCTCCTTTTGAAATGTCAAGTTCAAAGATCCAGACCAGCGGCCTTGATCTGTGAGCTAAGACGACCTAAAGAATCACCCGGCAACTTCCAACCGCCGTCGCACGGCAGAGACGACCACGGCCTTGACTCGCGAGACGGTACACATGGAGTGTGATTAACTGTGATTATATTAAAGTCTGTAAACAGGCGTTTGATGTTTGCTCCTCGTGCGACGATCTGACCTGTTTTAATCCAGTCAGAGCGGCGTTTTCTCTGTGCTCAAGTGCTCATTGTGGGTTTTCTAATTAAATAAAACTTATTCAATCAGGACACTTTCTGACGCAGCCTCTCTGATGTAACAGAGTGCCGAGTCCCATCAGTCTGACTAATTTTTTAAAGACAAATATGAAAAAGTTTCAGTATCCGTGATGAAGAGACGTGATGGACGTGCTGCTCCACAGTTACTGAGCTGAGTGCCAGTGTCAGTGAATGAAGCACTGCCAGTTCATTTAGAGCCAAACAGAGCCTGATGTCCTGCTGAACAGGAGCCAAATGCACTGAAAATAACACTAACATGCCAAAGATAGAGCAGAGAACAGGGCCAGTACGACGTTTTTCACCTTTAAACCTCATCACAGTCATTTTAAATTATGGCAACATAACTTTTACCACCTCCATCCCTCTTTTTTTAGCATTTTAATCAGCATATTAACACCTTATAAATAGTTTAAAACACTCTATGCTGCAGTTGTCAACAGAACTGTGGTCACCCATGAGTGGAGGCTGGTGTATTACCAGAAAATAAATGACAATATAGTGAAACACCATGAAATGATATTAAATAAATAAATGAATGAATGTTGGCAATACTGAGCATTATTAAACATTTAAAAAATAGTGTTATATCTGTGCAGATCTATCTCACAGTGTGTTTAAAACATTTATGATATGTTCTAAATATTTATTAATTATTATGTTATTTATTTCATGTGCAGTCTGTTGCAGAGAAGAACGGTTTAACAGTCACAATAGTCTTATATTCACTCTTTATAGTTTTGAGAATTTCTGAGTCGGTACAAAACAACTTTCTGAGCTTGACGGATTATATTTTATTTATCCCAAATCGTTTTTTTTTTTATCTGCACAAGATGCTGCTGCTGCTGTTTTGCCCTCAACAGCAAGAAAACATCTTGTAAGATCAGTTTTCACCAGAAGATTTCAGTCCGTCTGCGCACTTGAGAATCGATTCAGCTCGGTCAGACACATGCAGCACCGATCAGCTAACATTTGGATGATAAACTGATCAAATGCTTATAGAAAACTCTTATGGCAGATTGAGTCCACTGAACGATGGCAGCTGCCTGAAGACACGAGGGGATGAAGAGGAGAAGAGAACATGGAGGCATACAGATATATATATATATATATATATATATACATATATATATATATATATATATATATATATATAAAATTCTGAAAATGCTGAATCAGAGCTGAATAAAGTTAAATTCAGTGAAGTTCAGAAAGTTGTAAAGTAGGTTAAAGTTAAATTAATTCAACTTCCAAAGTATTTTTTGGTCACCTCAGAGTTTCCTCAGGTGAGACTCCATCCATCACTACAGACACGTCAGCACCTTTGACAGCATGACTGCCTCTTATTAAAGGGCCACTCCGCTGATTTTACACATGAGGATCAGTTTTCTCACTGTGGAGAAAACCGCTCAGGCCTGTGGAGACACTGTTATAATGTTTTCTGTGGCGCTGGAGGAGCTGAGAAACCCTCATTGTGGTTATCTCAGCTTGGGCTTGGAGAGAATTTCTAAAGATCAGTCCAGTACGGGCATTATGGGAAGTGTAGGATCCAGGGGTTTTCTGGAGCTTGACCGTCCTCTGCTGCTTCAATTTTGACCACGTTTTTTTTTTTTTTTAATCTGTCTCCTCAAACTTTAAGTTCAGTGCTGAATCACTGCAGTGTCTGCTGAAGACCAAATATAAATGAGAAGACGCAGACAAACATTAAAGGAGAAGTCTGTCATATTCAATGTTTTTCTTACTGTCAGTTTATCTCATGAAAGGACCAGTGTGGCACTGCAGACTCGCTCTCCTCTTTCAACTGGTGTAAAATGCAAAAAGCCTTATTTGGAGCCACTGTTTGGTTTGTCCATCCTGGGCTACTGTAGAAACATGGCAATGTAACATGGCAGCGTCCATGAATGAGGACCTGCATCGTCTGATCGTCTAGATATAAACACCTCATTCTCAGGTAACAAAGGAGGTGGTTTTTATACACTAATTAAAACATACTTATGAATATTATGTTTCATTTCTGCCAATAGATCCCTGTAAATCTTACACCAAGCTTCAACATTAATGTTTTTTCCCCCGTCTGGTTTGACAAATGGGTCAGAAATCTATTTGCCCAAACTTGATTTGCTAAATGTTACATTAACATGATGTTGAGGGAACCAGACCGTCTACACACGCGAGTGTTATTTGCAGTTAACAGGGAGAGATGTTCTTCATCTTCTAAAAAGGCAGCGGGTGCAATCGTGTTTTGATTTAGCGTCTAAATAATTAATAAATAGTTTGCAAGATAACGTGAAGTGTATTGTGGATCATTTTTACCATCGCCCCGTAACGAACGAGAGCAGCTGAGCAACGCACACAGCGGCATTACACAACTTAAAACACCGCTGTGGTGAAGAAAATCACTCTGTGCTCCGTCTGTTCACCTCTGAATCTCTGCAGCAGCTCTGCATGCTGGACAGCGAGGTCTTTCCTCAGAGCTGGCGGTGGAGCAGAGAGGCTGCTCTCCTCTGCACTCCGCCTCCCCCTCATTTTGTTAGTCTCACACAATGATTCATTCAGTAAGTAATGCAGTTAACTCTTTTAAGATAAAAAGGCAGACAAAAACATTCCCGCCCCTAAATATAACACGTGCACCATGTTTACTTCTAAATGATGCTACTTCTTGATTTTTAGTGAGGATGTGTGAACGTGATCAGCTGCAGATAAACTCAATCCAGCTTACATCTCCTGGCTTAAAGCTTAAGATTTTGATGTATCGAGAATTGTTTTATCATCGAATCGTAGCCCTCTGAGTCATAATCTAATCGAATTACGAGGAATCAGCCCTACAACAAATGATTCAGTAGGAACAAGTGAACTTGAGGCTTGTCTTTTCATGAGATTTACAGACAACAACAAAAACATGGAAGATCTGTGGCCTTAACCTTTGAGTACACAGGTCCTGAGAAATTTCTTTGCAACTAATCTATGGGATTAAAGTAGGAGGCGACAAATTGTAATTTGAACCCTGATTTTGTTCTTTTTATCTAACAGCTAATCTCTCTCAGCCTCTCAGCTGTGAGCACGAATTCCTGATGGAAACAAATCAAATGTGGCACTCAGCATCTGTCAGAATTCACTTCCGCCATACATCACTGCCTCGCGCAGATCGCTGGCAGGAGGAGGAAGGGGAGCTGAGGCGGGAGATGTATGTTGTTGTCATGATATCACTGCCGCTGGGAAACATGCGCCGCATGCTCGTTAAGAATCACCAATCTAAATGACAATCCCAGCAGGCAGTGAGATATAAAGAATTGATGGTCAGACTTGGCTCCACTCGAGAACATGACAAGATCACAGTCTGAGTGAATTATCTACGGCCATATTACATCTTACTCCTCCATGATTACATCCCGTGTGTTACAGTATGTACCCTTTAACGAGTGTGTTTTTTTCAGGCCTGTCGATATCAGTGTTCCTGGTCTCTGCTGGGCAGCAGATGCCAAGCTAGCTGGAGGTGGAGGAAGCCCACGGCGTCATGACTTCTCCGACCCTGCAGGGGGTTTTGCAGAGTCAGAGATCTCCTTCACTTGATTTGCTCCTCATCAACCGTTTTTTGGACATGGTTTCCAAAAACTAGTTTAATTTACTTAGTTTGTTTGAGTTAATGTGGGCTATGGAGCTAGCTGACACAATGTGTACAGTTATGGATCTAACGAAACACTATTAAGCGTCGGATGACTGTGCAGCACTTCAGGAGACATCACTTATTAAATGGGACCCTGGAAGGGGTCTGTTATATCAATATGACTGCATATTAGATAACAATGACATATGCTGCAATTTAAACAAGTGGCTAATCCGTCCTCCATCGGGGTCTTAAAGCTGCAGAAACACACTTTCTGTAGCACTTACTGGCATCTTTGAGACAACTTGTTTGTACTTCCAGGAGGAGTAAGCCAAACAGAAACGAATATGACAATGACTGCTAATCTGAAAACATGAAGGACGGTCTGAACGCTTACTCTGCAATGACTGCTCATTTATAATACGGTCAATAAAACCTTTGGGGATACTTTGTGTGTCTGTCTGTCTGTTCCCACGACTGTTTTTCACATCTCCAAAATGATTCATCCGATATACACCAACAACTTCTTTTTTTCCTCTTCATCGTGTCAAAAACTGAACAAAACTTCTGAGTTATGGCAACTCTGAAGGGAAACACTACCTCAAATACATGTTGCAGCGGTAAAGAGCTCACACATTTTCAGACTAGTGTCTTTAAAACTAATAATGCCTTGTTTAATATATTGACAGTGTTAGACTGTGAAGTGTGCTGAATGGTTCCTCATTAATTCAGAAGTAAAATCTGTCTATTCCATCCGTTTTCGGTCACTTATCCAGGTCAGGGTCACTTTCACAACAGGGCAAGCAGCCTAGACGTCTGTTTCCTGGGCAACCTCATCCAGGTCCTCCGCTCTCCACAGGGGTTCACCCTGCCAGATGCCCAACCCACCCTCTCCATGTCTGGCACCAGGGTCTGCTTCTGTCACCCACTGATGATGTCAGAGGAACCACAGGGAGACTTTGGCTAAGATGAGATTCGTGTTCTCGTCTGCACCTCGAGGGATGCTCAGAGGTTTTACTGCTGCTCTGCTGCTACAGCTGAGAAGAGCATCCAGGCGCGGACAAAAAGCGCTTCACAGAGACGATTACACAGAGTCAGAGAGTCAAGAGTCACAATAGCAAACCCGCAGAGATACCTCTGGCTGCTGCACGCAATCATTCTTGCCTAGAAGTGTGTATTTACTGTGTTGTTCATGCAGTAATTCAGCCACACAACAGCCTCTGTGCAACACTGCTCACTGCCTCAGAGAGGAAACACAAACTTCAGAACAATCTGACCTTCAGTTTTCAAGACACTTTATCAGGACCAAAGTGAGAGGAACATCAAAGTTATAAACCAAAACATCGATTGATTGTTATCATCCCTAATTACTTGTTTTGTCCATAATATGGTGAAAAATATTGATCAGTGTTTCCCAAACTCCAAGACGACGTCGACGTCTTGTTTTGTCCACAACTCAAAAATATTAAGCTGACTGTCAGAGAGGAGCAAAAGAACCAGAAGAAGATGAAATCTGAGAAGTTTTTTCTTAAAAAAAATTGCACAAACCAATTAAGCGATTGTCAAAATATTTGGCGATTAATTTAATGATTAATCACAGATTCTGATTATTCGCTGCAGCTCTATTGGTGTTGGTATTAGAACAAGCCTAGCTGCAGCCCGACAGAAGTGAAAGAAATTGAATGAAACCTGCCAACCTGCACAGACCGCACCAACAAAAACCCAAATGTGTTGGGGTTTTATTTCGGTCACGTACCATTCTGCCTGTAATAACACACCCCAATTCCAGTTTTAATTGGTTTGGAGCGTAATGCTGGCCGCCACAGAGCTGGATAATCCACCACGGTGAGCATGATGTCTTCATTTGGTTTTGATTCAACTTTTTTATTGTGTTGACTGTTTTCCAGCAATGAAATCCCTCCCAAACATGATTCTGATCCAACTTTAACACATTTTAAATTGTCAGAGGAGAACTTCCAGGTAGCTTTGACACTGTATTTTTTAAAGATTTACAGAAAACAAGTGCAGCAAAAAAAAAAAATTTATTAAATGCATGAAATACACGTTTTAAATTAGTACTTATATTACTGATGAATTAGATACTAAACTTTTTTCTTCATTTTCCTGAACCAATCCCAGATGGTAATTTAAAGCATCTTCAGTCCGGTGTTCTCAGTGCATGATGGGATAGTTCTCTGGAGCCTCGACACGTCTTTATTCTAAATTTGCAGTGGTAGAAGAAGCCCCACGGGGCAGATTCCACAGCCTTAAACTTGAGCCGCAGAGGTAGATCACATTACAGCTTTCATCAGACACGTCTTCAAAAGACACTCGCAGCCACTAAACTGCCCCACAAAGTCAACTCTGCGCCGAGGCTCCTTAATGAACCCTGTCTGCGACTTGGACATCACCCCTCTGTGTTGGATTCTTATCTGCGAACAAAGCCTGTTATCGCATCCCGTGTCGAGATCTGTGACATTTCACGAGTCACCATGCGAGCTGTGTTACAACCAAACCCCCCCAAAAAAGCCTGTGTTTCTCCATCTGCACACTGTGGAACACTGAAACCTTTTGCAGACAGAAAAGGACACATTTGTTTGATCTTTTCCAATTCAAATTCAGCTCATCTCACTGCAAACTGCCAGGCATCTGTCGAAAATCCCTCCCACACGTCTCCTCTATGACTTCTGGTGGCTGGATGGAGAGTGACAAAACGCACACAGAATCTAGAAATACAAGGTTTTCATTCTTGTTCATAATTTCAGTCTCAATAAAAACATGCTTCGCCCCAAACTCACAAGTTTGACACTGAAAAACTGTCAAGTACTGAAAAAGGCAGCTGCATGTGATCAGATCTGCGATCTTGTTTACTTATTTTTTGATTTGACAGATTCAGATTCAAGTAAAAATGTTTTTTTATTTAGTAAAAGTTCTTGTGTGCAGCTTGTGTTTAAATATTTAACATTTGTGAACTTTGGCTTCTGAAAAGAAAAAAGAGCGAGAGTAAAAAATTCATTCTTGACCCTGGAAACATTTTGACAAAAACTGGTCGAGATCACTGCTGACCTGAATCTTTCAAAGCTGTGAAACTTCTGCCGTTTCCATGGTGACTCACATACAAATCAGTATTCTAATGTTGCTGGGTTGTTTTTTTGTTTTTGTTTTTGTGTTGTTTTGTTTTGAAGACAGGAAGGAGACGTGTTGGCTGCAAAAGACAGATAAAGAGCGAGAAATGGAGCTCCACTACGGCGTTTAATTAAGTCTCAGAGGCGTTGCACATAAAAATCGGACGCCTGTGCGTGATGCGAGCGCACACAACAGCAGGAAACCGTCCTCATAAGGGAGTGATTCTGCTTCGCGTGCACAAAAGCTGTCCCGCTAAAACTCATCAAGTTGACATTTGAGACTTTTGGAGACGGGATGGAATAAAGACGGACTGATGTCTCCCCTCCTGTCCTCGTCTGTAATAGAATATAATAATAATCGTAATAATCACGTCTTACTGTTTTACTGTTTTTTTGTTTCAGCGTTGTTCAGCTCAAACATTCTAACTGCTTGTTTTATTATCATTATTTTAGCATTGTGATATTCACTTTCATGTCTATATATTTTTTTTTTTAATTTTTACTTTTATTCACTGATGTATCAACTTACTGATTTCATTTCATACGAACGGGCTCAGCTGCTTGACGAAGCGCTTTAATGTTCCTGGGTTTTTTTTGTGATTTTTTTTTTTGTTTTTGTATTTTTTAACTCTCTATTTTTGTGAAGAAGGAGTTCATCAAGGGTTCTCTTTAAGGTGTAAGGTTCCACTGAGAACCCTTGCCGTCCAAAGGCCCCTTTTTAGGGGAAAAAAGGAAGATCTTCAAGAATTGTTGAAATCTTTGACAACCTCTTTCATCAAGGGTTCATCAGGAGTTCTTTGCACCAGAATATAAAAGGTTCTCAGTAGAACCCTCCTGGGTAGGTCCGAGATAAAACCCCTGCACTATAAAATCATTCTCAGTAGAAATCCTTGGATGGGTTCTAGATGAAACCTTCTATTTTCTGTTTTTCTTTGTTTTCTCTGATAATAAACTGAATATTTTTGAGTTTTGACCTCAGGCTCTGTAAAATTCTGATGGTTATTTTTCACTGTTTTCTGATGTTTTATGACTAAATGAAATATCAATTCATTAATAAATCAATCCACAGATGAATCAACAATGAAAATCATCAATATTTGTGGCCCTTCTTGTGTCACAATGATGCAAAGGAACAGACAGGCTGTAAATATTCTCGATAAATTCCTGTGTCCGATCAACAGTTGCTGACGGTTTCTCCTCCACCAGCTTATTTTCTGCCTCTCTTGGTTCTCCTGAGGGACAATTAAAAACAAAGAGATGAGCCCTCTGGGGAATCTGCCAAACAAATGCCCCGCAACCACTGACGGAACAACAGAAAAAGACAAAAATAATTAGGCCTGCACTATGAATCAGCTGAGGGGGAAGAGCCCGACCCACACAACGCATGAAATGTGAGTTAAATCTGGCCCCGTACCGCTGATCACTGAGCCTCAGGGGCCGGGATAACATTTACAGCACTGACACAAGACTCTGTAATCCTGCTCAGCGTATAATATCTTACACAGACATCCTCTCTACACCCCCATGCAAACTTTATTTTCAAGAGCACATACTGTCAAGGCTGTTTTCTTATGTCAAATTACGGAGCTGGGTACATTCAGGAGGTTTAAACATATATATCTGGTTGCTCAGTTTCTAGTAATGAACAGACTAATCCAAAAAAAAAAAAAAAAAAAAAAAAGTGCCAGATGTATACCAGATCCATGGCATGGCACAGCCCATTAGCGCAAGAGGCAAACACCATGAAAGACGCTGTGGTTAGCCCCGAGGTCGTCATGAATATTCATATGCACATGTACACGTTGAACACAGAGACGTCTTTCACCATCAAAGTCAGCCTGGATTTAAAACTGACTTCATTTAATTTGACAACAGATGTGAATGCAAGTCGATGTGACAGGAAACTGACTGGCAGAGCGCCAGATATCCTGAGCTTCATCGTTTTATCTGAATACACACATAAATAAATTAATAATTCATTGTCTAATAATGAAATGCGACGGTAGAAGCACTGCACAAAATATATATTTTTAACATATTTCTTTTAGTAGTTTGTATATTTATTGATGACGAACTCGTATTTAGTCAAGCAGCTGAACAGCGTATAAACATTCTACTTCCTATTAATTCTTTGCAATAAAAGTCCCCCGTTATTCTCTTATCTAAAAGCTTTTAATGTGAAGTAGCAAAATCAGGAAGTGTTGAGTTTTCATCGGCAGTGACTTAACACGACTCCTGTCAGCTGAAAGCAAACATGAAATAGTAAAATAAAGCAGATACCTGAAAGTACAAACAGCGACACGGGTAAGAAACTAAACTTCAAACCACAGAGATTCAGTTAGAAGCTGCAAAAGTACAGAACACACACACACACTTTTACTCTCTGCTCTCCTGCACACACAAGTTCAGTCTCGGCTTTCCAGCACAAATCAGAAACAAAAAGGGCCAATCGCCTTTTTTTTAAAACAGGTTTAACTGCATTTAAAAAAAACCTGCATATACACAAATTTTGGTGCAAGACAGGACAGGATCATTGTTGGTTTTTGGTCTTTTCATGGAATTTGTGGACAATAAGTAAAGTCCTTTTTGTCTAAAAAACATATATGTATAATAAATCAGTAACGTAACAATACCATAATAATATATTACTGAATCTAACAGTAAATTGATCATGTTCAAACTTCAAAGTTCACATTTCTTAAATTCTGAACAGTGGGACTGTAATCCTGTCTCAAGTGTCTTGTGGTTGAAAACTATATGGACTCTGAAACATAAAGAAGATATTTTTGGAGGCTGACATAATAAATCACTTTCACCATCAGGCGTTAATGTCACTTCTGTGCTCTTTGACCCTTAAATGTCTGGAAAAACACAGACATCACCTGCTGTGTTTACTATTTTGTTACTTCCGTCATATGCAGTCATGATATCACTTTGCAACTTAATCCTGACCACGAGCTAAATGTTTCACTAAATATACTTTTGCAGGCTCCAGGTGACACTGACACATCGGTTGGTTTGACAGAAACCCTCAGAGCAAAAGAAATCAGAGCACCTGACATTCCTCAGGACAATGACGTGGTCTTAAAGGGAAGCCCTGAGCAAATGCTGAAGACGAGACGGTGGCACCTGTATTGTTCTAAAAAGAAACATCTCTCATATCCGTTACAAGAGGACAGACTTAAAGTTACAAGTGAGACATATAACTGATGACATAGAGCTGCGGTCACATTTCATACACACCTAAACCCCTCAGGATTTAAAGGGGAATCCGTGCTTTCCACCCACCAGGAGTACTACGAGTTCATTATGGACCCTGTTTGTTCCCTGGTTAAAGGGTAACTTTTCTCTGATTTTTAATAACGTTTGGTTGACAAACAATATAAATACATTTACAAAAAGTTAGAATTTATTTCACTTATAAAAAATATAATCCAGATGCATTTGGACCAGCCACTGTGACTGTACTTATGAAAAGCAGAGCCAAAGAGATAAATCAGGTCCGATATTATCAGCAGATATTAACTCATTGCATTTTTACAGCCAAACTCAGTTATTTCCTACAGCCAGTAGACCTATTTTCCTCTCTTTTTTTTCTTCTGATGTGTCACTGTGAAAGCCCAGACTCACCTCATGTCTCTGTGTTCAGCTCTCAGTATTTTTGTAGCTCCTCACTGAATCTCCGTGGTTTGAAGTTTAGTTTCTCTCCTGTGTTATCTGCTTTATTTGACTGTTTCATGTTCGCTCTCATCTATACAGGAGCTGTGACAAGTTACTACTGATGAACACCCAACATTGCCTGATTTGCTGATTCAAAATAAAATGTTTAAGATAACAAAATGTGGAAATGTATAGGAAGTTAAATGTGCCACCGTTCTGCAGCTGCTCAAGTAAATACAAGGGTGTATCATTTAAACGCACACCTTCAAGCAGGTGCAAACTTCGCTGTGCTGGACTGACAATCCAAGTCAAACCAAGTGAACACGTGTGTGTGGACTGAAAGGAGCAAAAGGGTCGACGAACGTGACAACCTTTCGTTTCCTCCGTGGAATTAGCCCTCATTAACTCTCAGTAAGAAAGAGTATTTACCAAAATAATAAATAAACTCCTCATCTAATGACCAATGTAGAGGAATCATTACAATTTTTTCAACTGCAAAATATGAATATCAGTGACAAGCCTTCGAAATCCAGTGTCCCAATAGATTTATAATTTTTTTTCCAGCTTCCAATTTTTCACAAATGTACAAACGTGTCACTCAATATGATGATCTTGGTCGCATCATCTTTTTTAATGCCAGGTAGAGGAAAAAACAGGTGGGGCCAAAACTGAACCATTCTGAAATCAAACTGGTGTTTTCTGGCATCAGGATCTCGTGTCCTTGCTGATTTGGACACTTTGGACGGACGGTCGTCCAGTTTATATGAAACCGGCTCTCCATGTGGGTGGTATGTCATGTAGTGCCAGATTTATGAGCACAGACTTTTAACTTAATCAAGCAGGAAAACTGACATGACGTTATGTTAAATTTTCCACATAAATTCTAATTAACGCTCACAAAGATTATAGCGGTTAACAATTAGGTGTTGAGCTCTTTCACTGCCTCGTGTATTAAGTTAATCCCAGCCTTTATTTGTAAACCACTCTGTCCTGTGTGTTCCTGCTGTTTCGGTCAGAACTGTTGACAACAACAAGAGCAAAGTAAATATTCCCAGGCTCCGTCCACTGCACTCAATAAGAAAAAAAGAAAACAAAAAAAGGCAAAAGGAGGGGGCATGAGAGAGGTGTGTGAGGAGACACGGGATGAGGGGAGGGGGGACACGGCTCAGAAAAGGCGGGAAGGAGGCAAAGACCATTGTGGTGTCCGATTTCCCTGTAACGTGAGCCCCGCGCTTGTTGCCCCCGCAGCAGAATGTCCGATGGATTGGGCGTCAGGTGTGTGCAGCTGCTGGTTAAGCTCTGTTTGCACACCAAAGAGGGAGTGAAGTGGGCAAAGGAGGAAGGAGAGGCTTCTCAATGGAGGCGATACTGGAGGTTTTTTGTCTCTCCCTCTGGCTCTGATGGGACCGCTGCCAGGACTTGGACTGTGGCCCAAGAGAGTGCCATGTGTCCCACAGATGGGCCTTCTAAATATGAAGGGACGTCATGTACAGATGGCCAATTTTGCCTGTGCAGAGTTTAGAGACAAATGGCTAAATCTGCCAAAGACGGAAATACTAATATTGAATGTCTTATTTTAAAATAAAGATTCGATACACAATACATGCATGGTCTAACATATGTGTGCATGTAACTGTGATATATTTAACCTAAATAATGAGTGAAAATAAAAATACACTCAGCTTATAAATGAGCATTTGTCACCAGATTGCTTCTTTGTTTCGTTATATTGCTTTTATTTGAAAATGTACAAACTGCTCAGGGTTCAATGTTCACTTGTCCAACGTGCCCCTATATTAAGTGTTTTATTTATTAGTGGTTATCAAATAGTAACAAATAACTACAGTTGATTACTGTGCTTAATCTGCAATATCTATTAAGTGGAAAGGAAATATTTGAGACGGTGCATATTCTGACATTTTTGCATGAAAAATTCCTTTAACTAAAAATCAGTTATCAAAATCATTAAAAATATCTTAATATCTGATGTCGAAAAAAATGTGTAAAATATTAATTTTCTGTATCACTGTATTGTGTTTTCCAGCCAGTAAGTGTCAGTTATACGTCATCTGCAGGCGTCTGTCAAAACATTTGCATTTATTATTTTGTTATTTTCATTCTTAAAAAATCACCAGAATGCAGGAAGCAACGTCTGTAAAAGGTTGGCAAGTACGCAAACACTGACTGATATTTACATCATGACTAAATACAACAACACACACACACGCCGTCCCTTCAGGAAGTTGTTCACACAAATTCAACCAATCCCTGTGAATTCTGCACAACCTTGCACTTTTGACCAAAATCCACTACTTTTCTGCAAATTTGTGTCATGGTTGTTGAGTTTTTTGGATTTGTTTTGGTGTTCTTGGTGTTTCGGTTTTCCTTGTTTCCCTTTTTCCCCCCTCCCCTTTCCTTCCAGGGCAGTGTGTGTGGCAGCGGCGGCGGTCATTGGCTGGCTCAGCATAATGAGACGCACCTGGCTCTCATCAGTGCACTTCCCCGGGTATATGAGCTTGGCCTAGTCTCCACTCCTGTGCCGGACTATTCAGTCGTTGTCGGTAATGTAGCGCAGCAAGCTTTCTAGTGGATCTTTGGTGTTTTTTCCTTCGTGACTCTAATCAACAGTGTTTTTGTGCAGCCTTCAGTTCCTCTTCCGACCGTGGGTGCAGCTCTCATGCTCCTGATCCTACGCCAGCACGGTTCCCCTCCTGCCGACCCCGCTGCGCCAGCCAGCCGACCGCGTCCAGCACCTGCCCTCGCCTTCCGTTGTTTTTTGCTTTTTGTGAAACAATAAACTCTTTGAGAACTGCTTTTATCTCGCTCTCTGCGTCTGGGGTCCTGGCCAAACTCTGAACCTAACAGTTTGATCATCATAGCTTCCAGCGAGTTCCACCAATCACAGCAGTCCGCCGCGCAAACATCACGCATGTACGTCTGAATGAAACAACTCAGTGTTTTGTTTTATTATTCACTATTTTTTGCATTTCTATATATATTTTTTACTTTGTCGTGGGTACTGAAAAGAACATATTTGTTGCTGTGACTGACATTTGTCAACGCTCTGTGCACTTTTATTTTATAATTTTGTGTGGTTCTTGAGTTTGAGGTCCAAAAAGACTTTACTTCTTTGTGAAATACCCCTCGGGTGACCGTCTTCATTTACACCTTTTTTTAATTTTTGTAATTCTGAGCATCTTTGGTGAGGTTAGTTAGAACATTCAGGACAGAGTGTGGTTTTGTTTTCCCTGGAACAAAAAGAAATTCTACTTTCTTTTTAAATTTTCTCTTGGTCCAGCAATTTGATTTTAAAACATGCCTAAAAGCATCGCAACATGCACTGCAATTTTTAGAAAAGCTGCTGTGAAATCAGGCATTTTAGGCCGCAACAATTCCAACAAAGGCCTGTGAAATCACACACGGCTGAAAGCAACAGTACTTTTGTAGAAGTGGTTCGATGACATTAACCTTGAGAGAAAAAGAGCGGAGGATCTACACGACACGATAAAGGCCACATACGATGTCACCTCATAACTAAATTGATCAGGAGACGAGACACATCAGGATCTGAGTGACTCTGCTGAGGTGACAGTGACTGATTGATCACATCAGATGCTCGCCTTGTGGTAATTAATCAATTGCTTTTAGTGTGGATGTCATTAATTCAAACTGCTGTTTGTGGTGTTTTATGACTTCTGCAGGTCGTCCACTCACAACGCGCTCTGTTCAACAGTGTGAGGCTGCAATTCAGGTTCCACATGGTGACTGTGGAAAAACTCCACAAAGTATAAAGTACATTTACCAAAGTACCGTACTTAAAGACAGTTCTGAGGAGTTAAGTTTATGATGTTTATGTTACTTACATACTTAATATAGCGTACTGCTGTGGACAGTAGCAGCAGTAAAACATATTTTGGCCATTCAAAATAGCCGTTCTCCACCAGCGCGTCCCAGAAGCAGCTCTCCGCTCCACTTCAAATACACACCAAGTCTATTTTTGACAGATGCTGTGTCAATGAGCACACAGCAGATCAAACAGGCAGGAAGCCACAGAAAAGGAAGGAAGAATCTGAAAAAATTTTCAAAATAAAAGACCCCGTCCAGACTCACGATCATAAAGACATATGGAAAAGAACCACGTAGCCTGCTCATCCATGGTAGAAGCACAAAGAGCAAGGAAAGAGGACCTAAGCAACTAAATGTGAGCAAGTAAACACACTCAGGTGGGAAAAACACTCCGCTGCTGAAACGCTTCTGACACGCTGCTGGTGGGGTTTGCAGCCGTGCAGATCAGCGGCTCAGAACCGTGGCGCAGACGTGCCGTGCTTGGTGGAATCAACCAATAAGAACGCAGGCGACATAACATCTGGGTAAATCCACTGTGACCTCTGTGTGCAGAAACTGATCCACGTAAACACAGTGTGAGAACATTTATTTCTCCTTTAAACTGAAGTTTAAGGGACAAGACAGACTGGATGTCCACATTACAAGCTGTGAAATGTTCTTTCAAGTATAGACAGATTTTTATATTTTAGGTCTTGAGGTAAATAATCAAGCAGATAACTGTGTTCACATGGCTGTGTGACAAAAATCGCCTGTCCAACCAGGCAGAAACACACGTCTACATTCATCACACTGCTCCTACAATACTGCATACAAATAATCAATCCAGTGCAAGTAGAGCAGCCAAATCCGATATCTGGGATTCACAGAGGCTTTTAAGAAACAACCTTCTCAGCACTCTCCCAGCACGGTGAGAAAAAAACAGATGAGATGTGGAACCCTGGAGCACTTTCTACACCTTTTTTGTAAAAATAAATACAGAAAAACCTCTCTGTGTGGTGCTGGAGACGTTCACGTTTCTGACAGTGTGTGAAAAATAGTTTGGCGCTCTGGCACGACGCCACGGTGAGTTCATCACCCCCTGAACGCACATGGATGTTCCTCCCTCTCGTGAGTAATCTCCGACATTCCTCTTCTTGATTGAGTTTGCTTAAACAACCGTCACAAGCTCCTGAAACAGATTCTGTCTTCTCGAGGGTGGATTGTTCACCGTATGGATTTTTCACCGTGTTGAATGACGGGCTTTGAGTAACACACACAAGTGAGGGATGTTTTGGGAGACTTCTTCAGCACCGGAGAGGTAGTCAATACAGGAGAAATTCCCTCCCAGAAGGCCGGGGATCAAACTACAGAGGCAGCTGTTGGGTATAAAATCCCACTCAGACATCCACCATCCACCGACTGCAGAGATACACCAGACGTGCAAGACGAGGCTCTTGAAAACCCTTCAGTTTAGGCTTAAGGGTGGATGTCAGCTCTGCTCCTGCCAGCTAAACAGCTACAGCTTTGATTTTTCTAAAACATGTCTTGGATCTTCAAAGCACACACAGGCTTTAAACCAAAGACTGAAGCAACAAACATCACCGTGAAACTCAGTTTTCAGAACAAGTCAATGCAAACAAAATGAGTTTTGCCAGTTTCAGTCCAGTCGGAGCAGCTCGGGAGGTGTGTTTTTACACATTTAAGGAGGCAATCTTCAACTTTTTTTCTTCAGAAATGAATGTCTGCTGTTTATAACAAAAGTAATCAGGCCTGTTGTGTCGGTTCAATCTGCCCCGTCTCTGCCTCCCTGTTCTGTGGGGAATAACAAAGCCACTCCATTGACCTTTTTTCAATGTTTCAACAGGTAAACATTCATCCTAACCAGATCCGCAAAATGCTTCTGTAATTTGTTTTCCTTCAATATCCAACAACATCATCAGCAACAAAATCATGAGGAATGTTTTTATATATAGTGCAAAACCTGAAGCACTGACCTTTTTATCTTTGGACAAAACCCACCATCTTTCCTTAACCTCAAAAGGGAAGTTCAGATTTTTTTTTTTTAGGATATTGTTTGAATTACCTGCAGACAGTCAGTGTATTCAGTGCAGTAGCGTCTCCAGCTGGGAGAAGCAGCACAGGAGCTAAACAGTGACCTGAAGTGGTTGATGGACTGATCAGAAAGCACTTAAAATAAGGCTCACCTAAAAATCTATATCAGTTTAGGTGTTGACTGTGTAGGGATGGTTTTGTTTAAAAACTTATGATAACCAGATGACCAGGATCAATACCCTTCAAGTGATACCAATACAAAAAGAGTGCATCATTCAAAGCTAGCAGCTACATGCAGGCTGTGATGTAGTGAAGCTGAGCGTGTTGTATTTCAATAATTAGATGAAAATAAAATAAATAAAGACTGTTCTGCTTGTTGAAAGTGAAAATACAAATTAATAGATGGCAGTCTGGAAAGATCAGACGCTTTCTACTCATAAATTAAAAATCCTTTATTAATTTATGGATACGCCAACATGTTTTGGCTCAACTGAGTCTTCATCAGGGAATGATGAATCAGCACCTGATTTATTTATTTATTTGCTATTTCTTACACCACCAACACTTACTTGTTTGACCCAGTGCAGCACTTCCCTATTTTTTTTTCTTCACTTTTCTTTTCAAACTTCCAGACTGTCCAATCTTCTCAGCCAATTCCAATTTCAGATTTTTTTTAAGCATCTGACCTGCCGATTCTGATTTTGGCCGATTCTGATTTCTTCTGCGTATAATTGGCAGCACTTACAAACATTTTTTGCAACTTTTCTTGTTAAAATTAAAATCGGATGTTCTGGTGTCTGGCTGGTCGATCAGTTCATCTCTACTCATCTCCATCAAACACATCTCGCTCCACTTCATCACACCACAGACTGTATGGGTTGTACACAGCTGCTGCTGTGGTGGGTCAGTGAGCTGCGAGCAAAACCATACAAATACCAATTATTCTCTAGATGCAGGTACAAAAGGATTGAATGCAGGTATCATTTGACTGGAGACATTTCAATACTGCTTTGTGTTTGGTACCAACATCCAGCCCTAGCACTATATTTGGAATATTTTCACTGCTTGACCTTGCCGTCACACAGCTTTTTCCAATGTGAAACCGCCATAATATAAGCTAAGTATCACTTTCTCCAACCAACCAAACACTACTGGCAAAATCAGTCATTTTGATGCCTTGATCAGTTACTTTGCTTGTGTTATTGTGTGACTTTGATGAATACAAACTAACCCTTTAAAACACTGAAGTCACACAATAACACAAACCAACTGTCCAATCAAGGCAGTGGCAGACCATCCATCCACTCACATGTTCTGTCACATAAAATTTGTGATTTTGTCAATGGAGTCTGGCTGGTTTGGAGAGAGCATTATTTGACTGGTATAACAGTGTTTTCCAGAGAAAGCTGTCTGACAACAAGGTAAAAGGGTGAAAAAGATTTTTTTTTTTTAAGTGACTAAAATACATTTGTCTGCTGACCCAGTACATCGCTTAGCTTCCTACACCGGTTCTCCTGCTGCTTCCCAAAACTAGGGGTGTGTCTACTACCATCTACTTCATACAACCTCACTTCAAATAATCCGAACTATCCCTTTAACCGAGTGTGCATGTCCACAGACACTGTTGAATAAATGCAGACAAAAGCTCTAAAGCTTGACTAATCAGTGAAAGTCATAAAGAGAGTTAATTCAATAGGATGTATTTGATTGTTCAGCTTGCTGACATACATGTTAGTTCAATTAACTCACATATGTCTAATGTCATATACAGCGAAGGCATCATTATAATACCACAGGGATCAAACAGCGCACTCTCTTTAATGAAAACAATGAGCCGATACATCGGATTATACGGCTGTCATGGCTGCCTATCACTCAGGCAAATGCACTAATCCCACATGAACAACTGCAGCCAACAGCTGCACACTTCCTGCAACATTCAGACGAGGCCAGCAGCAGAGCGGAGGAGGCCTTCTCAGGCATTCAGCCACCGAGACGGAAGAACAGGAGGTCAGGGACACCAGCCATTATTTACATGTGGAAGCTGACTCACTACCTTATGAATCATTTTAGATACTTTACTACTTTACTTACTACTACAGCACTTTTCCTTATCTGGCTACTATGAATGATTAATGATTTCAGCCAGAGAGGAAGTTTTTCTAAATATAACACAAATATGAATAGAATCTCAAAAAAAAAAAAAAAAAAAAAAGACCAAGATTTGGAGCAAACACTCACAGTTTATGGTAACAACATGGTTCCAGTTCCTTACTCAGTTATAAGTATTCCCGGCACAGTTATACCTCTAAACATTTATTTACACATGAAAATAAGAGCAGTTTCTTCTTTATGCAGTCTGACCTTGTGGTCAAACCCCATTTAAATATGTCAAGTATAAGATTGGTGGTTTGAATAATTTAATTCAATCCAATTTTTCACTCTACAATATCAATAAATCTACATAAAATCACAATAAACAATTAACTAAATTGCCTCCCATAACTTTTATGTTGAGGAGCACCACACAATCACAGTGTTTACAACTAAAACATGATGCGTAACATAATGTTTATTCTCTTTCTTGATTCATCTAATCATGATTTCAAATGTCAAAGAAAATGGTGTAAAATGTTGCAGAGCTCAAGGTTACATCTTCAAACTGCTTGTTTTATGTGACTCTCTGTGCAAAGATATTCAACTGATGATGAGATATGATGAAATAAATCAGAAAAACAGGAAATTCTCACACTTGAGCGGCGGCTGTTATTTGGTCTTTTTGCTTGATTAATGACCTGAATGACAAATTCACTTGTTGTTATTCATTTTCTGTCAGTGAACTAATTATTTCACTAATCATTATTGCAGTTATTAACAATGTCGCACTTTTCTGAAGGACAACCTCGAGGGCATCACAGTCACATTGCTTTAACTGTGTGTTAATTATATCAAAAGGAAACTCCGGGGTCGTGTCCACCAAAGTATTTACTGAAAACGCCAGCCCACAGAATTAACGGTTAATTCATGTGTTCATTACTTAATCCCAACAAATACTGAATGAAAGGTAAAGGACTTGTTCTGGATGATGGAAGACTGAAGGACATAGGAAGAGTGGACAGACCCGATGGTCTATGTAGGTTCATGAGATTTCGTGGGCGAGGAAACATCTCAGCCGGCACAATCGTTTAGTTCAAGAACTGGAGGTGGACGGTACCCGACTCAAGGAGAATGTTCGTATGAGCAGGACGCAGTTTGTGACAAGCTCAGACATTTTTCAACTCTCTGCAGCCATGATTTAGTACAAAGCAACGCTTCATACATCTATTAGACGAGACAGGTGCCTATGAGAGAGGAGAGTCAACCAAAAAGTTGCAAAAGAACTCCTGCACACTGTCTAACTTGCAATAAACCATTTATTCACAAAGTTTCGGCGCTAGACCTTCATCAGGTTTCAGCAGGTTTGCTTGATGAAGGTCTAGTACCGACACATCGCAAATAAATGGTATAACGCAAGTTAGACAGTGTGCTGGAGTCCTTTTGCAACTGTCTGCAGTCAGAAAAGAAACAGCAGAAAATAGACTTTTAATGCCTCGCCACACTGTTGGCATTTGTAGCATGGCGTAAATATGTGGCGCTCCCATTTCAAACAATTCAAGTAATATGCTGCTGGAAAAAATCTTTTGACGGACACGCAGCTGAAAATGTGCAGAATTTAAGAATGTGTTACTCTGGGCCAAGTCTGGGGCAAAGTGCTTCACACATTTGACAACATGAACAACCTTAAAATGACTTCAGACAAGCTCTCCATCAAGGAGTGAAGTGAGTTGTTTCCTAGAAGCTTCACTGAACACAGCGGTAAACCACGACATCCCCTGGCTCTAAAAAAGCTTGTGGTGGTCATCCATTAAGGAGAGCAGCTGAAATGTCCTCACATACGAGACTCACCAAGTCCACAAACAAGTTCAGGATTTGTTTGAGTCATGTCAGAGCTGTTTTAAATGATGTCAGTCCAGAACATTAATATGTCAAACTACCCTTCATCACCACAGTCACTTTCTACATCAGTCACTAGAAGAACCAGGCTCAGTTAATAAAGGGAGCATCTTTCCACTGCGGTGGAAAGAGGTGGAAAGATTATCCACTACTAGGGCTGCAACGGATCGCAGTTGACCCGTGTCCTGTACGGATCGCCCTCTACGGTTCAGTATGAGTGTGATCCACGGACCACATGTGAGCATCATAGTTTTACTGTCACTGTTATTTTTGTATAAGTTATAATACCCGAAGTCTCAATGCAGAGTTGCAGTGAAAAGACAGGACAGACGCTGCTGTGCATCTCTGTGAAGAGCGACTGATTTAAAAGCCATCACATCACCTTGAGTGAAATCCAGACCATAACTTTTTTCACTGATGTAACTCTGCTATCACCAAAGAAACAGATCATAAAACTGTGATGTTCATTGAAACTTTGGTGATATCAGCTGTCTTAACTTCTACACAGCCCCTCTCTGCTCACCGGTGCAGCTCTGTCTCACCCCCTTTTTTGCTGAAAAATGATCCGATCCGTAACTCAAAACCGTGATACGATCCGAAGCGTTTTTTGATCCGTTGCACCCCCATCCACTACATATCAGAAAAACTATAAAAAAGTCAGAGATATGGCTGTGCAGATACACATCACAGATTAGTACCAACATAAAGTCTGTAAATTGAAGTCTGCTGACTCTTTTCAGCTGCAGATTAATGTTCTCTTATGAATTTTCTGCAGAAGAAGATCAGTGGCCTGTTTCATAATGACAGAACATGTCAGAGCAACACTGAGTCTAACTGATGGCTTTTTAATAGATTTGGGAGAAAGAAGATGTCAGGCTGCAGCTACACAGACAATACTTATTAGTATCGGTTTCTCCATCATCACCTGAGAAACAGCGTGGAGTAACACATGAGATTAACAGAAACGGCAACAAAATGAGTGCAGATGAAAAAAACAACAACACATGTGGCAGTCTGTTGGTTTTTTTAAGTTGGACAACAACTATCAGAGAGGGACTCACTCATATTTTTGTGCTTCTCTCATGCATAAGTACGCTACGTGGCAAAATATTTTCTTTTTTGCCTGTTTTTATGATTGCACGTCTGCACAGGGTCTTTTACTATGAAAACTGACTTGGTGTTTCTGCGTCTGACTTCCTGCCCGCTCAGTCTGCTCTGTGCAGACTGACATGGCGTCTGTCAAAAATAACTGAACGGAGAACCTGGATGGAACGAAACCTGTAAACTGAAATATGTAAGAGTTTGCCACCTGTCAAACTTTTGCTCCAGATGAATAGAGGAAGCAGCATATCACCAGAATAACTGCTAACTTTTGCTAACTGTAGCTGCTAACTGTAGCTGCATCAGTGGGCAGACTGGACTCTACAGTGGACTATTACATCTCGAGGACAAAGTGGACAACAGGCCTGAGCTAGCTAGTTAGCATTCATTAACTTCAGTCTCTGCAACACAATACACAGATGTCTTTGACTCACATTCTGTTCTAGTTCAATTTTGAATGTTCTGAACTAAAATTCTTACATACTGCTCCTTTAATTAGCATCACTGCTAACACCTGTGTTTATCTTACTAAAGAGTGAATGGATCTTTTACACAACAAAAAAATAGAAGGTTCCCCCAGAAAACTGAAATGCACTTTAAGATAAAACCTTCTTTGTGACATGAACTATGTGAGGACGTTCTTCATATACTTTCTGTTCTTTAAACGTCCTCGTAAAAGCTCTGCCACTGCTCTGATTTACTGCACAACCGCACCGCCCCGGACCACTCGCTCATTCCTGTAACACAACATGACCATCATACTGATGAACACTGGTCTGTGAAATCAATAAGAGGTTGCATCAACTCAGCTACATGTTTGGGTTTCTTCTCATGCTCAGGACGGGTTTATTTCCATGCAGGAGAAATGCTTTTAGCCACAAATTGTATTTGAGTAAGTGCCCTTCACAGTCCATTAGGGAGGAAGAGGTCAGTTTTGACAGAACCTGGTTCAGAGGCTCTTTAGGGGGACGGGGTCTCTATCACAAACCCCAACAACCTAATCCAAAATCAGACAGCTTTATTCCATCTCCAGAGGAGGTAGCGGCAAGATGGGGATTAAATAGAGGTAACCCAATTAAGACAAGGCTGATGGAGTAAAAAACAGGGGTTTAAGAGAAAAAGAGGTTTAAGGTCAAGACAGAGTGAGTGTTGTCCTGTTGTGAGATGCAACATGGAGACGGAGGTTTATATTTAATTCTGTACAGTAAATCTTGAGTTCGGTAATCCATCATGACGTCTGCCTTCAGGGCAGCAGAGGAGGGGAGAGAAGAACGGATTCACGTGAGAATCACAATTCCTGCCTTTTCTCTTAATCGATTAAAAGATTTCAAAAGTCAATTTTCGCAAATCCACACGGTGAAGAACTTGGAAAAAAGTTTGCCCCTTTCTAATCGAACAAAAAAATAACTGGATCAATAGATGGTTTCATTTCAAAAGACCTGCGGCTCAACAGCTTTGTGGCATTTTCTTGGCACTTAGAGAACGTACACAGCTGTATATTCAATTTATCTTCCTGTACTAAAATCAGCTGGTGATATTGACCCTGCAAACTCTTCAAACTCTTGTAAGGACACTGAGAAAGCTACCTTACTGTCTGGTGTCGCCTCATGACCTCACTGGCTACAGTATTGGGGCGATGAGAACTCGCCAATCAGTCTGTAGAGCGGGAACTACTGATTATACAGTTCGCATGTCTGATTAAATTGCACATTATTTCCTTGTGGAACGTCAGAATTGTCAGAAAATAGTGAGAAATGTCACAATCTCCGTCTCCACATCCACAAATTGATATTTTGTGACAAACGGTCCAAAACCCAAAGATATTTTGTTTAAAATGATATAAAACAGAAAAAATCATCAATCCCTTACAATCATGATGCTGCAAACGATCAATGTTTGGCATTTTTTCTCAAAAAATGATTAATACCATCATTAACATGAAACTGATAACTGATTTATTGCCTATCAATCAATTAATTTGTTATTTGACTCACTGTTTTGGTGAATTTGCTGTCAGTATAACACGGGCAGCTTCAACTCTCAACCTCAGGTTTTCGTACACGTCATTGCTGAGCCATAAACTACATTTGTTGATGAGTTGATCAATTAGTTGAACAGCAGGAAAATCAATCAGCAGCTTGTGAAGTGAGGAGATTTACTGCTTGTGTCTGGTTTACAGACCTGTAAGACTAAATATCTTTGGATTCTGGACAGGAGACTGGACACTGTGATGGACGTATCTGAGCATAAATTAATCATTTGAGGCAGTAATATTCAGATTAGTTATGAATTAAAAAAAAAAAAAAATCCAATAACAATTAAAGATGAAACAGTATGAAAATTTCATATCATGATTATAGTGACCAAAATGATCACGGTTATCTGAATTATTGTTATATTAATAGAATGTGTCACAAATACACACGCTTTATATTGAAAACCTCTGAACGATATGAAATGACATCATATCCTTTGTGATGTCAGTGTGATGTCAGTGACGCAAAACAAGCCCACGTCGCTGCTGCACCTGCATCTGGGAAACTCTTTCTAAGCAATGCAGTGAAATAAACTCAGTACAATAATTAAACTTTGAAACAATGATACTAACCAGTAATTTATCTTGGTTTATCATGAAACTGATCATGGTTTCATCCCTGATGAAGAAATATCAACCAACAACCCAATGATCCCTCAAATCTGTTTCTCAGACATAAAAACAAAACTTCTGCCTCTAAAATGAAAAAAGCAACCTGCATTATGTTCTGTCAAAACAGTCGGCACACATCGACCACATACCGATACAGACCAGTATAGCTGTATTGACCAATATCAGCTGATAGCTGATCGATATATCTGTCTTCCTGACCTCTAAAACTCCATGAGGAAACCAAAATATCCACAGTCCAATCCACAGCACCCTGCTGCTCTGTCCGTCCTCCTCCATCACATTTCTATTATTATCTGCTTTAAAAACATCAGACTGAAAAAATAAAAACCTCACCATGTCGTGTTTTGAGACTCTTTTCTAAGTTTGGTCCCGCGGTCAAACCACTGTGGTTGTTCAGATGTTTACAGCAGCCTTATGAAACCTTTAACAACTTCTCCAGACTCATGACACAGCCTGTAAAAACACACACTAACATGCAGGGGGAGGGATTCGATAATTACAAATACTCTAATTACTGTAATCAAGTAGTTTTTTGGGGTACTTGTACTTTTATGAGTGCTCGTACTTAAGTATTTGTCACACCATGTAATCTATTTAGTTACTTTTAAAATCATAGTTGAGTACTGAGTAAAATTTGAATAAATAGTTTGGTAGCCAATACGATGATCTCATCACTAACAGGAAATGAAAACCAGAGATACAAATGAAAAACAAAACAAAATGCAGCAGCAGGCTTAGAGCAAGAGTGTTAATGATTAATCATTAATCATTAATTGATTAATCGCAGTTAAGAATTTAACCAATTAAAAATGTATTCTTGGATGTTTAGTAGAGCTGCAACAATTAATCAATTAATCATTTTGAGTCTTTTTTTAATGGAAAGTGTAAAAAAGACACTTGAGGATGTTAACATGAACTGTAGACAACAGTGATCAACATTTTTCACCATTTTTTTTTTTTTACATTTTTCCATCCAAACTACAAATAAATTAATCGAGAAAACAACCAACAGATTAATCAATGATGAAAATAATCATTAGTTGCAGCCCTAATATTTTTAACAATAATAATCAATCATGGCAGTAATTGCAGCTTATTTGACATTGGTTTGTCAAGTGGAGCCATTTGTTGAATAAAGATGTTATTAAATGTAAAGGGATAGTCCCCACAAAAATGAAAATTTGCTAATTATCTTCTCACCCTCATGCTGACTGAAGGTCAGGTTTAGTTCTTTAGTTCAGAAAACACTGCTGGAGAAAACAGTGTTACAGAATCTCAGAATCTCTTTTTGCACCATGTTTTTATCCTGAATCTTCACTGTGGATCTTTAGCTTGGAGCCACGTTCACATGCACACTGTCTGAACGGTGTGTGTGGTGTGACGGTGTGCAAACAGCATGTTGGGACTTTAGGAGACTTGGATTACAGCAGATGAGCAGGATGGAGGCATTTTATGTTTTTAATCTGTTGTTGTGTGTAATTCTGTTGAGTTTTGTGGACTAACAAAATAAACCTGACCTTCAGTTGGCATGAGGCTGAGCAGATTATGACTGAATTGAATTTTTTGAGTGAACTGTCCCTTTAAAATGAGGAAAAAAGACAAAAACAAAAACAAAACAGAAAACAATGAAAATGAGTTTTGAATCTAATAAATTATCAGTGTTTAATCAAGTGTTTGTGTTTTCAAATAAAGAAAATTCTCGACCTGAGTTAGTAGAGGTGAGTGAAAACAGCAGAACAGAGGAACAATTAACGTTTGGAGAAACAGAAACAGTTCATGATGAATTAAACATCAACGGTTAATAAGTAGGAGGAGTTTCTGAGACAAATACTTTGTGCTTTTTTATTTAAGTATTTTTGTAACTCCAGTACTTGTACTTGAGTACATATTTTCAGTACTCTTCCCACCACTGATAACGTGCCTGTTGTACTAACGTCGTGTCTGAATGCGCAAACAGCGCTGCAGGCTGCAGCCTCGTGTCTGCACGTTAATTGGTCCGTTAAGCATCAATTACGCAGTAATTAATTACACCTTAAAACACTTTACGACGACCAAAAAGACTGAAAATGACCGAAAAAAAGAAGCTTAACTGCACTTCGACATGTGCTTCCGACACTTTATGTCAAATAGATTTCAAATTCATTACCGAAGCATACTCAAGTCCATATAAGCGCACACGAAAACACATTTATTCGATAAAAAGTTCATTAAAAAAACCTTAAAAATATGAATGAGGTTTGGTGGGAGCATCCAAGAGAAGCTCACACGTTGTTTTCTCATTCAAACTCGTATCAAACGGCTCTGCTCCTTCACTTCACTTTTTGGAAATTAAAAAAAAATAAAAAATAAAAGCATAAAAGCAGCGTGTTTAATTCAGTTTGACTCACCGCTCCAGTTGAAGAGGCACATAAGGAGGAACAGCGGTGGGAAAGCCATGTCTTTCAGGAGCTGCTTCTCGTATCCAGTCCGAAATAATGTGGAGTGAAGTGGTGTGTCGACGAGAAGTTACCCAGAGAGCAGCCCGGAGGAGACTGAGGAGGAGAGGAGGGAGGAGGAGAGGAGGAGGAGAGGAGGGAGGAGGGGAGGAGAGGAGGAGAGGAGGGAGGAGGAGGAGAGGAGGAGGAGGAGGAGGGGAGGAGGGGAGGGCGCTCAATTAAAGTCTCACACAGGCTGGCGGGGTCCTCCTCCTATTGTGGGGCTTTGTGTGTGTGTGTGTGTGTGTGTGTGTGTGTGTGTGTGTGTGTGTGTGTGTGTGTGTGTGTGTGTGTGGTGAAGCAGCTTATCGGTGTTTTCCTCTGCAACAAACTCGCGTCTCCTAATTCACACAGCGACTTCTTCTTATAGCACAAAGTCCTCAAGGTCACGATAATAAGCCCACCTTATCATGGCCGCACACCTTTTAGCCGAAACCACATGGCCTGTTAGCTGAATTCAGCTTAACTGGGACACTTTATTTACATTTCCACAGTGACTGAAGGTGATAGATTCACACACCAGCCTGAAATTTAATTTTGAAGTACTGAAACTTTGAGTATTTCTATTTTGCAGCGCTGGTGGAAAGCAATAGTTGACTCCAGACAAAAAATAAAGACAGCTAAAGTGCTCCTGTGGTTGATAAAACGTGACAGTGACCTCTGTGGTCGCCCGGTGTGCAGGAACTAACTGTTAACAGTAATTAACTGTTAGCCCAGGGTTAAGGATAGCCCAGAGCTAAGACTAAGGAGTGTGAAAAGCTGAAGTACTGATTCAACTTCTTTACTCAAATAAACATGAAAAACAACAGGATCTAAAATTGTCTTGTTATAAATTGTTAGGTCATTTTTGTCTTGCAGTGTCTTTTTACATCTTTTTGTTGTTTTTGTCTTGTTATGTCATTTTATTAAGCCTTTTACATCATTTTCATCTTGTTTCATCTTTTACATTGTTTTTGTCTTGTGTCTTTTATGCTGTGTATGTCTTGTTACATTGTTTTTTGTCGTTATGTCATTAAGTCTTTTATATCATATTCATCTTGTTGTGTCCTTTTTAAATAATTGTCATTTTGCATTAAAACTAAAGCAACCAGCCTGTTTTGAAAATGTAAGGAGCAGAAAGTACAGATATTTATGTTATAATGTAGTGAATAAAAGCAAAAAGTTATCAGAAAAAGAAATACTCAAGTAAAGTACAGGTACCTGAAAAATCTGCTCAAGTAAAGTAATGAAGTATTTGTACTTAGTTACCTCTCATCTCTGACTGTTAACTCTACCAGCTGATACAGTCATCAGCTTGGATCACAGCTGATCAGTTACTGCAGGTCACGGTGTTTTATCACCATGTATTAAATGCAAAAACTGAATCCACTCATAAATTAAAACTCTTAATTAACTTTTGGAACAAATTGAAGATTATTTATACATGTTGCAGCTGCTTTTTGACAGACTTCTTTTTGGTTTGTGATCACGTTCAGAGCTCTGTGTGGTTATTCAGGCACCTGCTTAGGGAGCTACTGCAGCTCTGTATCACCACTTGGTTTCTAATCTTCTGACTGACCAAGGGATTTTTGGTTGCACCTCCCCCCGGGGCCTAAAACTAAAGGAGACGGTGCCTTTGAAGTTGTGGTTTCTACACTTTGAAGCTCTCTCCCTTTGGATTTAAGATCTGTGGACAGAGCCAACAAGTTTAAAAAGCAGCTCCAGACCCAACATGAATAAACTTTACATAATGTTTACTTTTTAATTACAAGTTATGCTACAACCGCGTTCCTCTACCACCACATAAACCACAATCTTAGAAAAACATGTGGTAAGTTATAAATCGGAAGACCATAGCAACCACTTTTGATCATATAGCAGAAATAAACACCATAGCAACCATTTAAATCTTAGTTTTCCTGATACTTCCAGCTCGCCCACACATTTTCTCCAGGAAATATATGGTCTAATTAATATTCTTCCTACTAAAATCAACCAGGGCAATATTAATATTAGCATATTTCTTACACAAGGGATATATTAGGAATAAAATATAGATAAAACAGAGTGAGATGAAAACAAAATATAATCACCTTTAATACAGGTAATGCCTGAACCTCTAATCACCTCTTTATTTCATTGTTTTTAATATTTTACTTATTTTTATTTTATCCATATTATCCATTTGTTTGTTTGTTTTGTTTCTCAGGTATAAGCCACAAACTATGTTTAGCAAATACTGTAGTAATTATATTGATCATTACTGGTGTTACACAGACATTATACAACATGATCCCACACAAACAGAAAAACTTTCAGCTCATAAATATATGAGTTGACGACACTAGTCTCATAAATATGTAATTTATAATATATCAAAAGTCTTACGAAATTCAGGTGGGAGAAGTGTTGAAGAATGTTGAAACTGGTGATGGTATGTGTCACAGTCTGCATTCTGCTCCCCTGATCTCCCAGTAATGTTCCTCTGCCTCACTCTACCTGCCGGACACTCCCACCTGATCACCTGCCTCCACAGCTGCAGCTCATCAGCCAATCGACTCCGTATATAAGCTTCTCCAGTTCACTCACTTGTCACCAGATTGTTCTTTTTTCCTCATGCAGGACTTTCCAGTGTTCATCCCCAGATTGATTTCCTGTTGCCTGCCTCTGACCTGCCTACTTTGACCCCGACCATGAGATCTGCCTTAGCATCCCTGGTTCCTGTGCATCTGTGGCGGCCTGGCGTTCCCATTCAGTGATGCTGCAGTATGAGTGTTTCCACCTGCTTACCTGTAGCTGGCTGTGGCTCAGAGACTGTCACTGTGTCACCACACCTGTTCCTGTGTGAGTGCCGTTTGTGTGTTACCTGTCGGCTCATCAGTCCCTCGCCTGGCCTTGACTTGCCTCCTGCCTCCTGCCTCCTGCCTCCTGCCTCCTGCCTCCTGCCTCGTCCCTCGTCCGGTTCCAGACCCTCTGTCTTGTCGACCCAGTCTCCTGCCTGCTCTCTCCTGGTACAGCTGCCTGCCTCTGAACAGAACTGTTCAGGTCTGTGGCTCCATGTCACCACTCAGGTCCCACTTCCAGGTTCAGCCTGATTTGTCTTTCAAGCCCAAACCTCAAACTGTGTTTCAACTCATTGCCCAAGTTACAAACTCTTACCTGTGTTGCGTCACCTGTTCAAGTTCCTGTTCAGCCTGTGTTTTATTAAAGGTCATTATTGAACGTCTTCCTGTGCCTGTGTGCTGAAAGTGGGTCCAACCAGTACCTGTTATAATAATTACCTATTGCTGCCCATCTTGTCTGACGTCCACACAAAGGGCCCTATCTTACACTGATCTAAAGCGTGAGTGGAAAACTCAAGGCGCAATAGATTTAATCTATTCAAGGTGTGTCAAAATCCAGCTTTGCCATCTTGTGCCAGGAGCGCAGAGGTATCCTGCCCGGTCCTGCCCCTTGCACCAGCAGTGCACAGTGGGATACACCTATCAGCTGTGCCCAAGTGCCCTGATTAATTCATGGGTGAGTTTAGGCCAAACATCCAATAAACCAATCAGAAAGTCGGCTCAGCGTTTTGTGTATATTCAAATTGGAGAGATTATCACATGTGCTACGAGGTACTCTTGAAGAGTTTGTAAGGGACTGGTCTCCAATAGCAACATACCTGAAAGAGGAATGGTCAAAAGTAATAAATATGGGGGCAACAAATATAACATAAGTATATATACTCTGTTATAAACTGACCTGGTTGAGACAACTGATATTGGTTAACTGTATTTTTTCTTTTTTCTTTTCTTTCTTTTATGATTGTGTTTATGTCTGGTGGTTCTTAATGTATTTTTGTTTTAACTGTGAGTCTGTTTCTTTTTTTTTTGGTATTGAAACAATAAAAATATTGTGAGCAAGACAGTCGGCTCTCATCACCTTTAAGAATCAGATGCAGCAGGAGCGCAAGCAATGGCAGCATGATGGCGGATGTACCAGGAGGGTATGAAGAGAAAAAAATTTCAAGTGAAGAGACAGATCTCCTGGTTCGAGAAGTGAAAGCATGAGAGCGTGCAACATATGGAGACAGCAGGACACTTCCAAAGCAGCTTCATGTGTAAACTGTTTATTTTTCATTAACACCTGCAAAAAGTAATAAAATAAACGAACTGTAAAAGTCATGCAGATATGTAACTGTCTGTTTTACACTGAAGCACTTTGAAATGTATTTTATAATTCATCATTACTAATCAGCTCGGCTGGTTGAGGAGGCGGGAGAGACGGTGCGGTCGAGAGGAGAGGCGAACCGACCAGGTGGGTATACCTGTGCATAATTTTGCGCCAGATGCTGTTTACTTTTTTGGTCTATTTTTCATCTATTTTATGACAAAAACTTTATTTTTTAATGAAGTGTCATCATAATGCATGCCACATATGTTAATCAATGACAACATTTATATGGATTAGTGTGAATTAATGTTGCCTTGTATGCGAGTATAGTGATGTTGATTTAAGAAACACCTTTGAACCACCACTTTAAACTTTTTGTATGTTATAGAGGAGACTTTTATGAATAATAAACATTTGTCAGATTTTCTGTGTTCACCCATACTAAAAAAAAAAGGCATTTTTGGTAGGTTCATATTCAGGTAATTTTCAAAACTTTCAAGACTTTTTCTCTCATTCAGAACCTTTTGAGGACAGAAAATCTGCTGAGTTTGTTTATATTACAATTTGTGAGACCGTATTATTGTATTGTATTTTGAGTAAAATGCCTGGACTGTATGTTTATGTATCAAGATTTTTTTTTATTGCTAGTGAAAAAGAAGATTTTCATGGCAATAGTCAGAAATTATATGACTTTAAAAAAAAGTGGAATTGCATTTACATCACCAAGTTGTATGTTCGTTTTTGTATTAAATTAAAAAAACAGCTATTAAAATATTCAGCCATGGTGCACACAGTCCAGCCCTCAGACTGAGGACTGAGCAAAAGTTAGATACGCTGGACGTCTTCCAGTAAAGTGATCTGACTTCTGGATTTTTAATCACCGACTGAAGAGTCACCTTGTCTAACAGCTGCAGCAGAAGAGCTTCCTGGAGTTTGGTGGCCCAGCTGTTCGGCCCCCGTCACACAGGAGCCCACAGCTGTGTGGACACAGCAGCGCAGGTATTAGACATGGAGAAGAAAACCCTGTGGTCACAGAACACGTGTAGTCAACTATAGAGCCCGGTGCAAGAGTGAAAGAGGCGTTATCAGAAAGTTCAGCAGAAGGTTACCACAAAGTGTTTCCAGACAGACTCCGTCAGGGGAAAACATGCTGTGAAACTGTGACACTTTGATTGAATTATTTGTATAAATATAGCAGGAATTCAGCTACATTACAGACATTCATCATCCAAAAACCAAAATTATTCTACTTCATATATAACTGTTACTTCTTATGTAGTACACAGTATAAATGATAATAGATTAAATGGATTTTTTTACCCACTGTTACGAACATACAGTATCACATCAGCTTTTCTGATCACTTTACAGATTATTGTAGGTAAAACACCCAGGTCTTCAATAATGTGGAATATTTTTGATGGAATTATAAATCATACTGAAGACAGATGTAGTTAGTGACTTTGAAAATATTCCCACCTTGAATGTAGTAATTCAGTTCGCCTGTTCTCATTCCCCAGTCGTCTCCATCATGCCTCCCTCCACGAAAGCAAACGTGTGGTTAAAACAGCAAATACACTTTCAGCATCTGCAAGGGTCATAAACTTTGTCATTACAGTGATAGTATAATTCCTGTTTGGGTGTATAATCCAGCTTCATGTAGGCATCCATGTACCTCAAGTTTGTTGTGAGCGCAGGAACACGTCCACGGATTTGTCCACGCAGCCTCTACAGATGCAGATCTACTGCAGATGTGCAGAAAGTAGCATAAAAAGTGTCTGCGGTGTCTGCAGCTTTCCACGTACACGTCCGCCATGGAGCACAATCCAGCCTTCAGCATCTGTGTGCCACAAACAAGTGTTTCAACTAACTTAAGGAATAATTCACCAAAAAAATTAAATTCAGTCATGTCTGGTGCCTCAACTTAACCAAACCACAACCGTTTCACAATGTTGCACAATTCACAGATGTGTTGAAACAGTTTTCTGGCAGCGTCTCATACAGACACTAAACGGTACCATGTGCATCAGTTTAAGATGCAGAGCGGCGTGACAAAGACATCAGTATCCGACAACCTGGGGTGAGAGTGGGCTCGGTAATTTAAAGTGGATTTTACAGTTCTTTTTAATAGTATAGTTTCTATGGTGGTGTCAGGAAAAAATCTCTGTTCAGAATATTAATTTTTAAAACTTTTTAATAATCTTTTCCGTCCGGTGTGGTTGGTTTGGAGTGATGTACAGATAAAATATTACCTTACAGTACACTCATGAGATGTAACAAGCCATAATTTGTATCAAATTAGACAAAAAACTAGAAATAATAATTTTTTCATTAGACTGTAAAAAACATGTCACTGTAATAAAAACTAACAAGCCGTATTTAGTATCAATTTAGACAAAAAACTTGAAATAATATATTCTTTATTTAAATAAAGTTACAATAATAACAGTCATTAGGTCTTATTAAATGTTTTTCTGTCTCATAAAGAATGTATTATTCCTAGTTTTTGTCTAATTTGGTACAAAACACAGCTTGTTATGTCTTATTGTTGTACTGTAAAATAAACTGTGACCAAAATATCTATCTCAGATTTTTTTATTATTACTATTTCAGAAGTTCCCAAACTTTGCAGCTTGTTGCTCTGCAGAATGAAGCAGTCTCCTCTTGTGACTCCTCATCACAAGTAAACATGGACTTATGTTGATAAATGAGAAGTTATCCAGTATTTCACAATGAAAAGCCAAAAAGAAAACCCAGAAAACTGAGTCAAATTGTCATTCACTAACGAGGCCTGTTAAATACGATTGAGAGCTCCGATAAAACACCTGTATGAATCGGTTGTTGTTAACTGAATGTGAGCTCGGTGCTGAAAAGAGGACGGCAGCAGCTGCACATGTGTAAAAGTGTATCTTACACCTCATATCAGGGAATATTTGGTTTGGATTTGAGCCAAGTTTTCTCTCCACTCTGAAGGAAACCGTCTCTCACATGAAATCTATCTGCCCCTTCTCACTCAGGAGACTGATTCTAACCAGGCTTCTTCTAAAACTGGGTTTTTCCAAACATTTCGCCCACATATTGTCTCTTTTGTTCAAACCAGTAGCTCACAATCCTCTTTCTACCTCAGCCTGAAGAGCCCCAGTTAGAAAACCTGGCACAGATACTGATTTATTTCATATATGTGTATTTCTGTATTTCATTTCATTGTGAACAGTTGTTATTTACGGAATTAATGATCTTTTTCCACAGAAAAAGTGATCTGAAAACACAGGTTCTGTTTGTAATGTGGGCAGAAAAGCAAAACCTTTCCAACATGAAGACACACACCTGCTCAGGTACGGTGAAGGTGAGCAGTGATGCTGCTGCCATTAACACACAGTGATGTTTATGTAGTCAACTGAATGCTGAATTTCTTCTATAGTATTTTATTTATTTGGGGACCAAAGTAAAATCTCCAGTCTTTGGGAATGGCTGCTCTTTATCAGTGTCAAACTGCTGGTATATTAGTATTAACATGAGTTATAGTCAGTGTGTCTGCAGTCTTCTGCAGGAGGATTTGCTGTTCATAAATCTTGTCTCATTTTCTTCTTTGCAGTTTCCCTGTTTCCTCTTAGCATGCCCAGTTCTCCCAGCACCAGGGGAGGATTCCCAGTTATTTCACTGCTAACTGTGTTGTTGTCCCGCGGAGGGTGCGGACAGGCATGTGCTCACATCCGTGACAGATGGCATGGTCAGCCTCTTCTCTTCTTCACCTGCCATCAGAGAGGAGCTTCAGCAGCACAACATACCGGAGGTTCAAGTTCACACCCCCGTTCTGTGCAGACGCCCCGACGAACCATCCGCCCTCATAACTCAACTTTGACTGGACTTTTTTTTTTTTTTTTTTTTTTTACAGTCACAGCTCCTGAATTTCGTGACTTTTTGCCAAACATGAAGTCAGAGACCCCTTCTTTGTTCCACTCTCCCTTTTAATAAATTGTTTAAACTTTTGAAACAGTCTTGAATCTGATCTATTTTTTACTGTGGCCACATTTCAACTATCATTGTTAGTAGTGGTATTCATAGCAGTGGTAGCAGTAAATATAAAGAATCCACGTATACAGACAACTACTGTAGCGGAAATAACTACAGAAGTGATTTTAAGTACTTTGTCTGGTGTTTATGTCTGTCTGTCTGTCTGTCTGTCTGCCTGTCTGTCTGTCTGTGGACAGATTCTATCAATGTGACTCAACTGTGCAAGATGCTGCAAGATGCATTCATGAAACTCTGCAACAACTGTGTGTTTGAGATAAAAAAGAAGGCGAAGTTCAAAGACGGGTGTGATGTTGCAGCTGCTGAGATTCCATCACAAGATGGTCTCTTGCAAACATAAGTGCAGAAGAGTTAGATGTAGCATCAATATATCAATATCAAATTAATGCAATCATCTAACTAGAGAGGAAGGAATCTGTGTCTGTCTGTCTCTGTGTTTCTATGTGTGTATCGCATGTCCTTTGCATATCTCAAGAACCTGCCGACCAGTCTACTTCACACTCGGTGGTAAAAGGAGTGCAGTGTCAAATGTGGTGCAAGTTAGCCATATGGTGGTGCTATAACAACAAACCAAATTTGGTAAAGAAAGTCTTTGGACCAAGCTGAAAAAGGTGTTTTTTAAATGTTTGATATTCCATACAGTTATTTTCTACAGGTCCTGTAACTCTAATTTTGTTACTTTCAGTTATTTGCTTTGCGAAATCTATTTTTTTGGAAACCCACCTTTTTTTGAACTCTAAACTTTAATCTGTCCACGACAGAGCCAGAAATGCAGACAGGGAAGAGCAGCAGTAGTTCAACTAAATTTAATAAAGAAAAAGTCTTTAGTGTTGCAGATTAAATCCAGAGTACAAAAAGCAAACAATTCCAACAAGGACAAAGTCCATGAAAACAAATCCAAAGTCCAACAAATGAAACAGAGGTCTGAAACACAGGAGACGACACGAAAAGGCCAAGGACGAATAACATGGAAAACAGAAGAACACAGTGAGACACAGTTTACATAAATGGTCATCAAAAAGGGTGAAAAAAGGACAAAGACACAGAGTAAAGTCACAGAAACAAGAGTTAAGGACAGGAGCTGTCCAACAAAAACCCCAAACCATGACAGTGGGCTGCAGAGAAAAACCACAGTCTAATCTGCTGGGACGTCCTACAAACTGACGTGGTTTTGCAGGACGCAGCGGTGCTCGCTTCAGTGAGCTCTGTGACGTCTCAGGCCGTACTCCGAGTACACGTGTACAATGTAAGATCAGTTTATTTAATGCATGTCAACTATGAAGGCTTACAGAATATACAATTCATGTTTTCTGTAATTTGCGCAATTTAGTCTCACACCTATTTATATGGAAGTATTAAGTTGAGTCCATTTTTGTCATTGGACATAATTTATTCCTTTCACCCACATTCATCCTGCTGGTCAGAAACCTGCTTAACCTTCAGGCCACCAAAGCCGAAATAAAGAAATGCTTCTCACGCAAGGTTTTGAAAATGTGGAGGACTGAAATCAGAAACCGTACTGGAGATAAAGTTATTCGGGGTGCTGACAGTCAAAATCTTTCTGTGTCTTTTTAATTCTTGGCTCACAGACGTGAAGGGGCCACACAAATATCACTGGTCTTTGGAAATGAAGTCTGTTTTCTGTAAGAGTGGAAAGAAAAGTCAGAGGCTTGTGTGAAAAAGTCTTTGAAGTGGGCAGCGATCCCAAACCCCCATCTGAAATCCCTCTTCTCCCTGTAACAGAGAAGAGAGGAAGAAAAAAAAAGATGATTCTCGTCTGCCAAATCTTTCCTCTAATATATTTTTAAATCCACCGTGCCTCTTTGTTACATCCCTCCCTCTCAACTTTATTCTTGTCTCTTTTTTCTCTTCATTCCAACCGTCTCTGGTGCTGATATGTGACTCGAAAGCCAAAAGAGAGAGAGGGAGGGTTGGAGGAGAAATGACGGTGTCAAACTGAAGATTTAACGGTCAAACTCAGTTAAAATACACACATGTTGTGTAAATGTAATGTAATGTAATGAGAGCTGACAGGAGGAAGGGGGCAGTGGACATGAAACTCACTTTCCTGTCAACTTAAGTAACGTCTCCACAAAGAAAATCTGAGCTAAAAAGTTAAAAAGATTTTCACAGAGGGTGGTGTTGTACCCCCAGATATTTTTTGTCAAAACAAATTTCTGACATGTAGAGATTGTTATGCCCCTTTTTAGCCTAAATTCAAGCCAACTTAAGTTATATACAGTGTCTATAAAAAAGTATTCACCCCCTTGGATATTTTCCTCGATATAATTTGGGTTTTTGACAAAAAAAAGAGAAAAAAAGAAAAAATCTTTAATGTCAAAGTAAAAAACAGATTTCTACAAAGTAATGTTGATCAAATAAAAAAATATGTAATGTAAAATAAGTGATTGCATAAATATTCACCCCCATCAAGTCTTGAAGTATTTAGTAAAAGCACCTTTGGCTCTAATCACAGCACTGAGTGTGTGGACAGGTCTCAATCAGGCTTGAACATCTGGAAACTGCAATTTTACTCCATTCTTCTTTGCAAAACTGCTCAAGCTCTGTCAGGTTGCATGAGGATCGGGTCTGAACAGCCCTTTTCAAGTCCAGCCACAAATTCTCTATTGGATGGAGGTCTGGGCTTCGACTCGGCCGCTCCAGAACATTCACCTTGTTGTCTTTAAACCATTCTATTTCCAGATTTAATGAGTTTTCTTCAGCAGTGTCTTTCTCTCCGTCGCTCTCCCATAAAGCTTTGACTGGTGAAGAATCCAGGCAGCAGCTGTTGTCTGCAGAGTTTCTCCCATCTCAGCTGCTGAAGCTTTTAACTCAAACTCAAACTCAAACTCATTAATTAAGATAAAAATATGAAAATTATGAAATAAAATACATGGGGCACATTTGAGATTATCAGGAAGTTTGTTCCATCTGTGTGCAGCAAACTAAGACAAACTATGCAGGTTTTCACACAAAAAATGTCTCCTTCTCCTTCTTCATCTTCTTCCTCTTCTTCTTCGAGCTGGCAGGCATTATGAAGTCCATCACTCTGTTCTTCTCAAAAACTGTCAAACTAATTAAATCTCCTCCTACATTTTGTGCTCAACTGACACCAAACTCACTACCCTCCATCTTCAGACTGTCCTCCACATAACCATCGAGCCAGATTCTTAAATTACCAAAACTTTAGTCCACTCTTCAACAAAATGTTTTACTGTAAACAACACTCTGAAGAGCTGCTGCTAATCCTCACAACATAAGTCCAGATTCTGTGGTCATGGAAGATGTACTGTTTCAGTTTCTCTGGAGCAATCGATCTCTGTGAGCTCTCAGTCATCGTGCTGGTTCAGATGTTTCCCTGCTCAAACACACATGATTCAAATGAACAGATACTGAGCCGATCATTTGAATCAGGTGTGTTGGGAGAGAGAAACATGTGAAATGTTCACAGTCTGTAGTGCCAGAGGTCCAGGGTTGGCAAACACTTGCCTAAGTTACAGTGTGAAACCTTGATGTCTCAAATTAAGAGAGTGAATTAAGCGAGGGAGCTGCGTTAGCATGAACAAAGTAGAGAATCAGAGTAAATAAAAAATATTTTGTTTCATCCTGCTGCTGTGTCCTGCTCGGCCTGTGTGTGTGTGTGTGTGTGTGTGTGTGTATAATTGTGTGCATCTTTCTCTGCAGCAGAGGAGAGACAAGAGAGACGAAGCAATATAACAGTTGGTTCCTACATTTTATAGAGTCCCAACCTCAAAACTTGCAAACTAAAGCCTAAACACTAACGGCAGGTTCACACTGCACGCCTGAGCAGCACGTGTGTGTGTGGTGTTACCTGCTGGTTTTCATTTCGGTGCACATATTAACATGTTAGAGCGTCCACACAGCTCGCTTGAGCAGAGATTTGGAGGCTTGCCTATTTTTTCCATGTGATGCACGCAGTTCTCTGCAAAAATACACATTAAAACTGATCTGTTCACAGTCATATCAACAATATCAGCAACAGGACACCTCTCACGACAGTTTCATTGTCTATATCTGTGCAGTACACCACAGACATGAAAAAAATCAGGCTTTTTCCTTTCCCTGTTTTCTCTAAAATGAATGATTTTTCCAATGGAGTCTGGTGGCTTTGGAGAGAGCGAAAATTGGCTTATATAACAGCAAGGCTGTGGGAAGTTGAAGTGCTGAGGGTGCTGCAGCAAATAAAATTTGGTGGTCAGTGGTCAGGTGGGTCAGTTGGCAGATCATACGCCCCATGTTCTGAGGCTACAGCTCCTTTCCATACACACAGCTGGCCTGGCTCGACTGTCAGCCCAGCACAGCAGGGGTTTGCATTTCCATTATAGCAGGGCTATTCACTTGAAGGTGTGTCTTTCAACTGAAGACGAGTGCGAGGAAGGTCGAGATGAGCGGCTGTAAAGCAGTGAAGAAACTGTTGACATACATCTCTGAGATAAAGACAGTGTTTCCTTAAATTATTCATAATAAAAGTTGTTTCATTATTTAAATGCTTTCATTATGAAGCAGCACAAACAGAAAAGGTGAAAGTGAATATGAAACGGTAAAATACTGCAGATACCTGAAAGTACAAACAGCAACAGAGGAGAGAAATGACATTTCATAACATTAAGATTCTGTTAGAAGCTACAAAAGTACTGAGAGCTGAACATAAAGAGACTTTAAGAAACGTCTTTTGGACAGGTTGAGTTCGCTTTGGCCCCACTCAAGAGTAGATCCATCTTGGGTGCAGCTCAGCGCAATAAAAGCGGGAAGGAACATGCAAATTGGTGTGGCACGGTTTGACTCAACGTGGCCAAAAGCACCAGTGCAAAAGCCCCTCTACTGCTTCTCCAAACTGGGGGCCGACACCTACTGAAGGTAATACACTGACTATGCAACTAGATATCAAAAAAATCCAAACTATCCCTGAACCTGGGGGACAAAGGAGAAGGACAATGAACAATCTTCCTCAAAGGGTTTAGTATTGTTGAGACAGTAAAAAAAAATGCAGTAAAGATATCCTGACTCTTAGTTCTTTGTAGGGATCAAACTCCAAAGGCTCTGCGTCCTACATTTCCCTTCATAATCTTTGATAGCGTGTGTGCAGCTGTAATTTTTAATGGCTTTGAGCAGTTCAAAGTAGAAATGAAATCAGAGTTGTGCTCTTGTGCAGGCCGACATCGTGGTAATCATCCGATGGTATAAAAAGAATCTTTGAAGTAGTCGGGAGGACGCTGGACTGAAGTTCATCACCATCATCATCCTCCCTCTGTCTCTGTGGCCTGAAGTGAGCCCACACACTGGCCGCTCTGCTCACACAGATTGGGGGCAGAGTGTTTCACCGCGGGGGTGCCAGACGAAGTCAAGGACCGATGGTTTGAACAGACTCTGTCAGAGGAAGGGGTGGGGAATGTGGGAAAAAAAAAAAGGACGCCATTCACCAAAAAAATGCCAGGGGGCCTTCAAGGGCACATTCCCCATTCTGAGAGACAGATTTTAATAACTTGTTTATGCTGACTGAGGAAAAAGAGATTTATGTCTTTAACGTCTTCAAGATAATTATGGCAATCACACTAACAAGCCTCCTAATGGGAACACAAGGATTTCTCTGCCAGAAACGACATCATTGGACAGATTCTTGTGTGTTTCTGTAACTATTTTTACTGCCAAAGTGGGAGAAAATAGCACTGCACACACAAGGAACGCAAAGGGCTGCACTGCAGTCTGCACTGTAAAAATAAATGATTTGTTTTAAGTTTAAAAACTTAGCATCTGGGCGGCCTTAAGATTTTGAAAAGAAAAGTTGGGGTAATTCTGTAATGATTCAAAACAAATAAGCTTGACAAAACGTTCAGTAACCTTAAAGGGATAGTTCACCCAAAAATGAAAATTCAGTATTTATCTACTCACCCTCATGCCGATTGAAGGTCAGGTTTAGTTTTTTAGCTGCTGGAGTTTCACAGGAAAACAGTGTTGCAGAATCTCCCAAACAATGGAAGTGAATGGTGACCAGTTTTCAAACATCACATCAATGAACATCACAAACAAATTTGATTTCCTTTTACATTTTCTCACTTTTGTCCCCTGCTAAGGCTGCTTGTTCTGCTTGGCTGTGAGTTAACTGTGTGTGTTTTTCTTTTCCTGAGGTGTGAGACCAGCTGATTGGATCAACCTGGTTGGGAGCAGATTGGCCCGGTGCTCTCTGATGGATATAAAAGCACCAGTCTCTGCTGTTATTTCTTATTTCCTTAATAAATAAACATGGTGACCGAAGCCATGAAAAATCTCACGAGAGGTTCGCAGATTTGGGGTTCCCTTCTAGACACAACCAGCAGACACCAAGAATGATGGACTCTGCAGACGGTGGAACACACAAAGCAGTCGCTTACACTGAGTTTGTTTCATAAACAGTTAAACTTGAAGTAGCTTTAAGTTGATGAGAAAAGATTAACTGATTCTACTAAATTTGTGGATGATTTTGTTGAAGTTGTGGCTTCATGAATTTCAATTGCCAATTTGTCCCAGTCACCAACTGCAGTTCTGCGACTAAACAAGTCCCCAAAAGTTTTTTCCCTACAGACTACCATCATAAAAGAGACGTCTGCACAACCGTGACAGTGAAAATCCTGCATGTCCTGCGGCAGAATAAGGAAATTTACAATGCAGTGATAATGCCAGCGCATTATATTCATATGCAGATTGCAGGCCTAAGTGTTCTTGCTGCATCCTTATCACACTGACAGTATGAACAGGTCAAATGAAACATTTTATTAAACTCCATGATGTTTTGCTGAGGCAACGTTTCCCAAATTGTGCAAGCAAAGCTCATCTTATAGCTACTCGGTGAATCACCCAAGAGGACTTTAAAAAGTTTGGCCAGAGACAGTATAGAAAGGAGCAGTGATAAAAATCTGCCTGTCTGGGCCTTTAATTACACTGTATATTATCATGTGGTTTCTGTTTACGGCTGCAGTGATTATAGCTGAGAGGAAACAGCCCTCATCAATGTCCTAATGTGAACCTCAGATATGGAAAGCTGCTGGTTTCACCTGTGGCCAGGTTACACCTCCTCCTGCTTGTAGGAGTAAAGTCATGTTTATTACGTTTTACATTCAAAGGACATATTCAAAAATAATTAAATTTGTAAAGGCATAAAAACAAGGACAATCCAGTTCAGCTTTGTGGAAAATAAACCACATAGAGGTGCATTATTTTACACTGAATCTCAATATAAAACCTTCACCCTGTACATAATGTACGTAGACAGGTATACATGCATATTGCACATAATCATACACTCCATGTATTGATTCCATATTTATTTTGTTTCACCATCTATATTTTTCAGTTTACTTCAGAATCATTTGACTTGTATAAAAACTTAATTTAATTTATGTTGTTTCTCATTGTTTTTTAAAAATATACTATTATATACACTTTTTTTTGTCATACTCTTTTTATTCTATATTCTATCTATTCTTTGTTTGTTAGGTTTTGTTGTCATTGTTTTAGCTGTATGTTTTTTATGTGTCAGTCAAGTCATCATATGTGTACTAGAGCTTGAGAACTGTTCAGTCTTCCACATTACTGTCCCTTTAAATTTATTGGTCAGTTTGCTCAGAAACAAAAGAAAATATAAATTTCATGGTAACAGTGAAAAATTTGGCTTTTATCTTAACAACTGATTTATTTTGAGTTATTCAAATCATTAACTGAACTTTGAATTTACTAAATATAAAATGTATGATGTGGGTAAAAAAAAAAAAGCATAATGTTCATTTTAAAAACAATAATCCAGTTTTGTTAATTATACAGCATCCACCCACACCCTGAGCAGACAGTCAGAATCCATCGTGGATGATACAAAGAAGAAAACCATACGCCTTCACCTCTCGTCAGCAGTGGTGAAATCTGCCGTGCTGGAGGCTGACTGGAACAAGAATCATTAGATATACCCAGAATTTCTGATTAGATTATAGTTGGAGGGTTGTGTGTGTGGAGGTGTGTGTGTTTGTGCACATGTATGTGTTTTTGTAAGGTGGGGGGGGGGGCATAAATGGGTTATGGGACCTCTGGATGTTTTGGAGGAGGGGTAACTGATTGTACCTCCTGCCATTGCTCAGATCCTGTGACAGGGTTCGCCCTGGAGGGGACTGTCACGTTACCGTTGACCCCTTGGAAAGATTGTTGCCATGGCCACAAGACGCCTTAATGAACTAATGAATCACTCTGGCACACCTCAGCTCAGACACATCAGTGTCTCGTTGAGCGCACAGAGGGAGGGAGGGACGGGGGCGGGGCCAGGGCTCCGTACTGACACAACAGGGTTTGGTTAAAGCAGTCCAAGGGACCCAGGTGGCCAATTGTTCCCAAATGTAGTGAATCAGAATTTGGTCAGGGCAGCTCTTAATCACCTGCAGACAGCACACTTCACATTCATTCTTCTCTGATTACATTAACAAGACGTCCAGGACGGCACCATCTATTTTTTACTCTCATAATGGAGAGACTGTAACCACTTTGTGTGCACAGTGCTGCAGTATGTGGAGATCATCCTGGATCTGTAAGATATTTTACACTCTGTTCTATCTATCATAAATTATTCAGTCCTGCATTAATAATCATGTAATAATACATGTTTAAGGAGCAGTTCAACATTTTGGGAAATGAGCTTGTTTGCTTTCTTTCCAAGAGTGAGGTCTGAAGATTGATGCCACGTTCTTCTCTCCCTGGAGGGGGTCATTCCTGTGTTCCCAGAGTCCTTTGCTCCCTAAATTTATATGGCACATAAGGAGAACATGAGGGTCCTACGTTTCCAGGATCCCTATGTTCCCACGTTCATATGTTCTTTAGTTCTATATAGCACATAATGGGTTGTGGGTTAAGGTTAGCGTTAATGTCTAGTATAACACATAGGACCTTGGGAGCACAGGACCTGTGAATATAGGACCCTAGGATCATAGAGCCCCAATAACATAGGAACCTGGGCACATAGGCCCCTGGAAACATGGGACCTTGAGAAAATGGTGCCATATGAACCTGGGAATATAGGACCCTAGTAACATAGGACCCTGGTGACATCCTGGGAGCATAAGACCCTAGGATCCTAGGAACCCAGTAACATAGAAACTTGGGAAAATAGGACCTTGGGTACAAAGGACCTTGGAAACATAAGATCTTGGGAACATAAGACCTTAGGAACATTGGACCCTGGGAATATAGGACCTTGGGAACACTGGACCCTGACAATATAGGACCTTGGAAACATAGGTTCTTGGGAACATAGGGACTTTGGAACATAGGACCCTGGGAGAACCTTGAAAATCTATCTGACATGACTCACCGACTTTCTTGTAACTTGCAGCCAGCAATGAAATGCACCAAAATCTTGAATAAATTATGGATTCTTCGCATTTGAACACTGTTTGAAACATTTGGGATAACCTCAGCACACAATTCAACAAAATATAAAACAGGTCGTTGTTTTTAGACATTCAAAGTGTTACTGTTAACATTAGAGCTAGCAAGCTCCTCCATACATTACTTTCTCATTGTGTAAGTAATCGGTCTTTCCACCAGCCCCTCAAATCACGATGTGGGCAGAATTGAGATAACACAAAAGCTTATTAATACAAAATATAAATGCACAGGTCTGTAGAATATGTCATTTTCAGATAACATACAGATTGCACATTAATACAAATTAATATCTAGATGGAAACAGGTTCATGTGTGACCTCGAGATAGAGCGACAGACCAGAGGAAAAAAGAAAATCACATAATGCAGGTTTAATGCTTACTTCAGTTAAGGCAAAGTACATTAAAAACATGTAAACCCAGAGGATTGTTCTCAGATTTATAAATATGGATGAGGTACTGCACCCACATCCAACTCCTCCTCTAATATATAATACAGAGTTCAAACCTTTCTGAACATTTCTCTTTAACAATAAACAGCTTTAATAATGTGGCTCTTGAGTGTTTACATGTGTTCAGTAATCCTTGTGAAATTTAATTCAGGAAAAAACAGGGTTGAACTGAAGAGCCGGAGCCTTCAGGCGGCTCTGATAAGGCAGCTTTAACCCCCCCACGTCCCTCCTCCTCCACCACAGCAGCCCTTTCAGCTGTTTACAGCTCTGCAGACAAGAAATAAGACCCTTACTGCTTTTTTTCTGACGGGTTCTCATGAGCTGGAAACCTGCACTTAAAATTAGACTTTACAAAATGTAAGCAACATCTTCAGCAGACCTGGTGACAGACCTTTTAACTCTTCGCGTACTAATGTGAGATACTGTTTCTTGTTTATGCATCGGAGGGTATGTTACAGAGGGTCAAGATTGGCCCCTTGACACTGGCCCCCTGCAACTTGACTGACAAGTCCAAGTGCAGACGCTAACGCTATTAACCTTAAACCATTCAATCATCCAATCACATAAAAAAGTCAAGTGTGTAGTGCTCCCAAAGGTGCTAACTACTCACAGTGTTCATGGGTGAAACATTTTAAAATAAAAGGGTCAGTTTCAGGGTACAAGGTTCCCCTCAAAGTGCAGATAAAACTGTGTTTATGATTTTTGATGTGTTTTTTTCTTAGTAAGACAACACGATCAACAATTTCATTCTGTATATTCTTCTTATTAGTGGTCCTGCTCCAAGCAAACACACACTCTTTAACCTCTTATTGGGTTAGCTGAAAGAAGCTGGTATGTTTGACATTTATTACAACTGAAAGTCCATTGTTTCGTGCTGGTTTATTGGCGCGCTCTTGTACTGCTGGGTCAGTGTTGCCGGACTATTTTGTTGCCTGTGCACCACAGACGGCCGTGACACAGCAGCGGCCCCATGGTTGCATTGTCCGGAGTGTTTTTTATAGTGTGACGCGTCTTGCAGCTGCCAGCTTTACGTGTGGACTGTTTTATTGCATTTAGTGTTCGGTGTTTTGGGGAGTGTGCAGAGCTTCAGCTGTATTGTGAAATTAAAAGTAATTTTTCTACTGTTTGGTTGTAATTTTTAGATAAACTGCTATCAGTTGGCCTTAAACATACAGAACAATATGTAAGTTCTGTGGTTTCTCTCTGAAGTGTTAATCTGACACACCAGATAGTTTGTTACACAGAACCGTTTCATCTCCCAAATGAAACTGTTTGGAAAAGGGTAAGCACTTTCATGAAAGTACTTTGCAGGTGATTGGATGAACCATTTGTCATGTCTAACATTGAGGTAGCTTCAACCAATCAGATCAACTCACAGAACCGAAACCAGAAAACGAGTGAAAACTTTTTTGCTCTTCTTTCAGTAAAGAAATGTTCTCCAGTTCTGATATAGCTGATGCTGTCGCAGAACCTACGCTAACCTCTTTAGGAGCCGCCAATGTTTGTTCAAGACAAGTCGTTTCCATGGACACGTCTCGCTGTCAGGGCACCTGAAACTACACCTGTAGCTGCCAGTATTCCCTCTGAGGACACTGATTGGCTCGTACCACTTCTGCTAGTAGACAGCTTGGAGCCTGGCAAGATGAAGACCTCACAAATCCAGCTGCCTTGTAAGGTAGAGGTAGCGTGGGATCATGGGAGTTGTTGTTTTCATTGTTGATCAACTACCATTGGTGATGATGCAGAAATCATGTTCACAGACGAGGTAATGCATTAAAGTTTTATTCATGTTACATTAAGTCACGTTCACTGATTTTCTTCCTCACTCTCTGACGATTCTTTTCCTGGAAGCAGTGGTGAACAGTAACAAAGTACATTTATTTGAGTAATGTACTGAAGTACATTTTTTGCGTATCTGTACTTAACTTGAGTATTTGTTCTTTGGAAACTTCTGACTTTGACTCCTCCTCTACATTTCAAAGACAAACATTGTACTCTTGACTCCACTACATTTCTATGAAGGTTGTCGTTACTTGTTACTTTTAGGTGAAGCATAGCTTTGAAGTCAGCTGTTGCTGTTTTTTTTCTTTTCTAAAATGCGATTAGATAAGGCCACTGACAGGTCTGTAGGTGTTTTGTGTTTTTTGTAATTGCACTCAAAATAAAGTTGTGTTCCAGTTTTGCTCTCTGTTTTCCGCCTCATCTGCAGACTGAACACGGGTATTTAAACTCTGTAACGGTAGAGAGAGCATGAAGCATCATTTGGATTTATTTTGTGCCTTTGTTATAAATGTGTGCACACTCACTGCAGCTTTGTTTTATTTGCTTGTTTACACCTCAGCTCAGTGTGGGGGCGCATGATAATTTCAAAGGGAAACGGTAACCAGGGGAAACTAGAAATAGCAGTGACCGGCGCTCACCAACAATGGCTGCAGTGAAAGTAACAATGAAAGCTGAGGAAAATGGAGGCTTTAAAAAAACCTTTTTTTAAACTCTGTTCTGTGCTGAAAAGATGGAGACAAAGGCAATAAACCGGACGCTGGAAAGAAAAGCTTTTCAACAAGGCAGCACAGGCAGTGATGTGATATTTTAAACCTGTCACAGTGTGTGAACAATGTTTCAGCCCTCCAGCCTGTGATGCCCTGCAGCCCCTTGTTCTCTTTCTCACTGTTGTAAGTACCTGCTAAAGTTTGTTTCTGCAGGAAATATATGACCAACTTCTGAGCTTTTCAGCTTCTCAGTACATTGGAAAGCGACCGATTCATCCTCGTCGCAGATTTTCAAATGTGTGATACGCTCCTGCCTCACTGTAGGAAGCAGGTCTAAATCTTCTCTGTCCATGACCCCTAAAATAAAACAATAAGTTTCATGACTCCTCAGCACAGGTTTTACTTTCACGTGTGAACAGTTTCACTGCAGATATTGTTTCCTTTGATGGATTTTTCACAGGAGGGGAAAATATCTAGAATTAAAAAAAAAATGGTTACACAAAAATCAGCAAAATAACCAATAGAAATGTTTCTTTTATTTCTTTTCCCCTCTCATTTATGTTGGGACCCCTTGGGGGGTCCCGACCCCCAGGTTGTGCTCCACATGTCATGTGTATTGTTTCTGGGAATTTGGGCATTTAATGGCCTCAGGACAACTTTACATTAAACATACAAGATTTTTCTGACTGTGATTTTTTTGTTAGACTAAATATCTTCACTATCTTTAGACAAAGATGTTGTAAAGTTATTCAGTAGGTGTGTGAATGAGCATTTATAGTATTAAAGGTAAATTAAAATGTGAGTGCCATTTATCACTTGTAAGTTTGTGAAATTGTATTACTTGTTGAGCTCAGTGAGACAATATTTAAATATAAGGTCGGGAATATTGTTGAATGTTTTGTAAGAATTAATTCCTGTTTATTTTGACCTCTGAGCTCTCTGTTGTCTTTCTGTGCAGTTTCCATTGACCTGTAACAAATGAACAGGAAGTGGAATTTTATTGTGAAAGGTTCTGTTGAGTGAATAAAGGAGTGGACGGTGGAGTAACACAGTCATTTTAAGGTTACCACCAAGCCGACTCAACGCGTACATTAGTCTCTGTGGTCCATAAAATAGTAAGAATAATATGCAGATTAAAGAGAGACACTTCACAAAATGTACAGAATATGTAATTACACATTTAAACACAAAATATCTATGTTCTGCTGCTGTTGCTGATGAAAATCTACCGACACATCTACGACACGACTCAGGCAGAATTCATGTTCATGAACAAGGTGGTAATAAAGTTTTATTCACATTGTTTTCCTGGAAGTTATAGCAACTAGAGGCTTGCAAGAAAATGCACCATTACCTTGAATAAATTACAGATTTTTCTATGTTTAAACATCGTTGGAAACATTTGTGATAATGTAAGAACATGTCTCATTAAAATATATAACATATGTTGTGTGATTTTAGATATTTTAATGAAGAAATGTTACATAAAGCTTTAACTGAATAAAGACAATGAGAGAGCAGATCTGTGGGAGAAAACACCATCATCAAAACACCAAGTAAGTAGATATTAACTGAAAGAAAAGTGTTAAGCAGAGTTGATGTTAGGGTTGCAAGATTTTAACAGTTCAGTTTAACCTACGCTTCAAAACGTGACCATAGATTAATCGATAATCAATAAGATACAAAATGCATGTTTTTTAAAACAAAATTTTTTTTTCATTTTTAGTTGAAGCGTCCTTATTTAACACAGGGCTCAGCCAGACAAAATGATGTCAAATGAGGTGCAATTGCTGCCATTTCTAGACTATCAATTAATTATCGATTAATACATTTTTAATTACTTAAATGATTAATCCTTAACATCCCGAGTTGAGAGATTTGGAGAATCTATTCAAAGGAGCAGTGAAGCTGTTCTGGAGGCTCACGGTGGGTTAAAACCGTTTGTCTCTTCATCTGTCACCATCTGTGTGTTGCACCGAAAAATGCAAATTGCGTTCATTCAGAGTTCAGCTTCCTTTTCAGTTTTACAGTTAATTCTCTCATATCGGATATGTCTGAGAACAAAAGTCTTTCTGAGCTTCTCCTGAGCTCTGAGTAAAACCCCGACAGTCGCAACACATTCAGGTGAAAGACAGGTTTGGAAACCAGTGTTGTCAAGTTCTGCTTTAAGAACACGTGCAGCTTCTCCTCCTGAAACACACTGATGCATCGACCCTGAGGTTTGTTTGGTTTTTTTTAAACTGGATTCCACTCAATTCCCAGACAGCTTTTCTTTTTTCTCTTTTTATTTTGGCAGGTTCAGCAGTTTAGTTTCATAGTTCAGTTCCATTAGTTCCATTGTTTCATTGGGTGGGAATGTATTTTATTGCATTTTAACATCAGTGTAACATTTGATAATCATATGTATTTAAAGTAACATCAAATTATCTGTGGTGGAAAAATAAAGTACAAGTACAAAGTGAACGTACAAATGGTTCTTCTCAAAAACTACTCAGAGTATTAATAAATTTTAATGTTGCTGATGATTCATGCAAATTCAAATAATCTCCATGAATTCTACATGACTTCGCAATTTTTGTCCAATCACCACAACTTTTCTGCAAATTTGACCGATCACTGTAGCCTCCTGTGAGTTCCACCAATCATCCCTCGCTTTCCATGCAAAAGTCACGCATGTCCGTCTCACTGAACCGACTCAATGATTAATTATTTATTATTTTTTGTATTTTTATTTTGCCACAGGTACTGAAAAGAACACTGTTATTGATGTAAATGCTCTGTGCACCTCTAGTTTGTAATTTTGTTCTTGCTGTTTAAACGGAGTTTGTCACCACGACAAACCTGCACCTGCTGCTGCATTTTGGTTTTTTTTTCCGTCCATATGTCCTGGTTTGCATTGGCCTGTTTATGATCAGCATTAATGCAAATGAAAGGTTTTGAAATTAATCCAAATTGTCAATCAATCATGATTCTAAAAGTAACTAACTTGATTACATGGTGTCATGCATAATGTAATGCAATGCATATTCGTCCCAAAAAACTACTTAATAACAGTAACTTGAGTATTTGTTATTTCCATTTCTGCAAATGATGCAGTCATTTTAAGTAACCCCTCATTATAAGCCTGTGCTGCAGCTGAAAGTCTGATGCAACTAGCTAATATTTATAGCTTATCATCTTTATTTCACCACATTTGAGAACAAAAAGATGAACTGGAATGTTCTTCAAATGTCTTTAACAATCAGCTCTGTTAATCATCACGTTCCTCGAGCTTTTACAGGTTAGAAAACAGACAAGCCACAGATGAACGCCAAAGATTTAAATGGACAAAGTCACATGTAAACGGGCTTTTGTGGAAAACTTCCAGTTTGACTTGACAAATGTAATCACTGGCTACATTAAAGGGATAGTTCACCCAAAAATGAAAATTCAGTTATTATCTACATGTCGACTGAAGGTCAGGCTGGAGTTTCACAGGAAAAACAATGGAAGTGAATGGTGACCAGTTTTCAACATAAAAAACCCAACAGTATAAAAACATAAAATGCCTCCATACTGCTCGTCTGCTGTGATCCAAGACTCCTAAAGCCCCAACATGACAAGTTGACTAAAAAAATGTTATTGACACCATGTTTTTATCCTGAATCTTCACTGTAGATCTTTAGCTTGGAGCCACGTTCACGTGAACTGAGTGTGTGTGGTGTGACGGTGTGCAAACAGCATGTTGGGGCTTTAGGATACTTGGATTACACACACACACACACACACACACACACTTCATCACAAACTGAGTGTCTGTATTGCTGCACTGTCAATGAAAGTGTTTCCTCCTGTGATTTATTATATGGACCACTGTGTACTACATGTTCATTGAAAATGCTCTGTGTGTGTGTGTGTGTGTGTGTGTGTGTGCGTGTGTGTGTGTGTGTGTGTGTGTGTGTGTGTGTGTGTGTGTGTGTGTGTGACATGCTGACTGTGCAGGGTGTTTATTCTGCTCGGTGCAGGGTGATTGTATTCAATCAGACGGGGGACAAAATGTGTTGAGATTAATTTTCTTCTGGCTCACACCAAATTGGCCATCTGGTTTACAAGAACACACAATGTGTGTGGGAGTGGGCCTATTGACCCACTTCACCGTTCAGTCTTTGGCCCCTCAGGGCCAAAAATTTCCCATATGTGGGTCAAGGACTCTGTGGGATGAAGTTGCGTATGGCTGAGAATGTAAATATGGATTCCATATATTAATATGGATATATAGGACTGCAGAGTGTTTTGAATTGTCTATATTTGCTGTGGAATATTGATTTGTCTTTGTTTTTCTGACTTCTTGAATGTGACCACTTCAAAATGGTTTGAAAAATGTGATATGATTTTGACAGGATGATTTATGGTCACATAATGATCCTAATATTTTCACTCCTTTAATGTTTGGTTTTTTTTTTAGCAAACCCTCAGGCACAAAGAACCGTCTGGACAACGTCCAACATCCACCATCATCACCATCCAGGTACTTTAAGGGATAGTTCACCCAAAAATGAAAATTCAGTCATTATCTTCTCACCCTCATGCTGATTGAAGGTCAGATTTAGTTTTTTATTCCACAAAACACTGCCAGAGTTTCACAGGAAAACATTGTTGCAGACAGTGGAGGTAAATGGTGACCAGTTTTCAAACGTGAAAAGACAAGAGAATAAAAACATAAATTGCCTCCATACTGCTCGTCTGTTTTCCTGTGAAACTCCAGCAGTGTTTTGTGGAATAAAAAACTAAACCTGCCCTTCATTCAGCATGAGGATGAATACATAATGACTGATTTCTCATTTTTGGGTGAACTACCCCTTTAAATCTCACTTGTTTTTTCAGGAAGGAATCGTCAGCTTGACTGTGCGTTAACTTTATCTAATCTGCAAACTGGTGTGAAAACCTGTGCTTGTATGAGGAGTTATGTGCTGCTGCTGTCGATGACAGTCAGGCGCAGCGACTGTCTGCAGCGTTGAGTCTTTTCGTCACAGTGAGGTTGCCAGGTTTGGTGCCAATCCAGGCACCAAAACCTGTTCTCACTGACTGAAGCTTAAGAAGGGTCCTGAACTGGGAATTTTGTGGCCGATCTGGTCCTTTGGTTTACACTCAGATCAGCGATCGTTCCTTCGGACCTGTTGTCAGGAATTTGAGCGTAATCTTTGATTCAAGTCTCAACTTTTCAAGGAGGTTCTCAAGAAAAGTCATGCTTTTGTCTCAGCTAAAAACAATCTTCATGAGACTGGTCTTGTCCTTCAGTTTGTGGATGTGTGTGGTCTCAGTCTCCTCTTGGTGGTTGCAGGTCTAATATCTACCTGCAGCCATCAGGTATTTGCTTTCAACCATCTGTTTAAAGTTACTTTCACTTTCCCAGGCTATGCTGTCTTGTTGTTTACTCTGTGCTTTATAACAGTCTCAAATTTCAATATTAGCAGCCACCAGGGGACCAGGACTCACTTGACGTCTCACATACCCGTGACAAAAAACACCATATACTAGTTTATCACCAAAGAACTGAGGTGTATTTTTCAAGATGACAGTATGCATGAATAACAAAACACTAGATCTTAGTTTAGCCTCCACAGTCGCCAAGATAGTTGATTATGCATCTCACACACATCTGCACGAAAGAACAACTAAGATCTGACTGTTTTGAATTTGAATCTTTTTAAGGTGTTTTTGAGCAGCACTTTACCGGATTACTGGGCAGTACTCCAGATGTGACAGAACATCATCATTCATAACAAAAGGTGGAACAGAACATTTCCTTGACATGGCAAAACTCTTTCCCATCATGGAGACGATGCGATGGATCTGGTCAGACCAAGACAGTCAAATTTAACACTCAGTAGTTTAGTTTGGTAGGTTTGTCATAGTGTAGTTTAGTTTTGTGTGAAAACGCTCGGTGAACTACATCTCTCATCTCGCACAATATATGTGTTCAACGCCTGCATCGCTGTCCATTGCGAGATTATCTTAGCTGAAGTGATTTAATCAGCGACTCCTGGTCCTTTTACCAGACAGGAAGTGAAAAAACGAGCAAGACACATGACTCCGTCCTGGTAAAATGCACAGACTTTGTAGTGTCAGTAAACTTTTTGCTGTCGGAGGGAGTAAATCATGACATCACTTATGCAACTTCAGAGAGCGTAATTTTAAATCTTCACAGTCTTATATTTCAGCAGTTTTATGACAAACGGTGATTTTCATGACTTGTAAAATTATCTTCTAAATTGACAAACGTGTGATACGAGGCTCAATTCAAATGGGATCAAAAATATATTTGTCTCTCACTATTTACTACTGTTTATATTTTTTCCAAAATAAGGTCCCGTGGTGGGACGGGTGGGATTTCACCTCTCTGTGATCTGTGAGTACAGGCTGCTGTTTAACATAAACAGAAAATGTGTTGTTTCATGTCACCCTAAATAATATTGTTCATGTCACTTAAATGATGGCATCGTAATATGACACGTAAAAATAAATATATACTGAGTGTGTGTGTGTGTGTGTGTGTGTGTGTGTGTTATCTTCTTTTCAGCTCTGTGCTGGTTGGATTTTTCAGTCTGATTCCAATCTGACAAAGAAATACTGTGCAGCAGAAGACACTTGGCAGCACATCGCTTCTTCCAAAATGCTGTTTGATAGTTCAAGAGGTAAAAATGTTGAGGCGCATGGCAAGCAAGTCTCCTCCATACTGTCTGCTTCTTGTGGTTGCTATAGGAACCCGCAGTCCAAACCCCACAGACAGCCAGAATATGTGTGATCAGCTCTGCAGAGTGGGGGGAAGTCCTGCTAGGGTTACTCCCAAAGAGCCGTGTTAAAATAAAGATGAATTCTCTTTTTTCTTCCTCACTCTGCAGGCCATGAAGATCCCAGTCTCTCTCTCTCTCTCTCTCTCTCTCTCTCTCTCTCTCAGATTTCCTCATGCTCTCATTTAACAAGTGGATGTAATCATGTTCCCCTCTTATTAAATATGCATATTTAATTTGACACTCAGTTCATATTTCAAGAGGTGAAGGAGTTGCTGTCATGGGAGTTAATTTGCTAATGAGGAGGGGAAAGATCTGAATGTCAGAGCCGCGAGAGCACAGAGCACAGTGTTTTCTATACGACCTTATTTTGTTGAATCATTTGCTGAAATTATTTGCACATACTTCACTTCTTGCAGCTGACTGGCTACAAAACGTTGGCTGTTGCTGGTCTGGATTATGACTCCCGCTCTCCTCTACAGAGAGACGGCAGCACATGTGCCAAAGTTTATGGACCGGATCAAAACGCACATTGTGGTGAGGGCTTTAGGACATGTTCACACCTGCTTGGGTTCATCCAAACCTCTTAAGGAAGCACTCCTTAACTTTTTACTATTCAGGCAGATGGCGACACTGTCAGTCAAAGTCAAGTGAACTGTTTCACGGTGAAGAATAAATTCAGTGGTTCATTTTAACCTGCTATTATCTGCTAAAGATTGTCACTAGAATAAACTTTATTGTTCTTTATCTCCTGTATCTGTTGCAGAATCACAGGCTGATTTTTCTTTCCATCAAATAATCTTATATATTTCCTTAAAACTGTTTCAATATTCATTATTCATTTTCTTTAATGTTTGGCTAACGACCTTTGTGCAAACACTTCTGCCAGAATTAACACAGAGCAGATTGAAGAGGCAGGAAGTCAGACACCGAAGAGACAAGGAGAATCTGGTTAATTTTCAAAATAAAAGACCCCATCCAGACTCACGATCACAATGACAGACAGAAAAGAGACTATTTGGCCTGCTTATCCATGGAAGAAGCACAAAGAGCAAGGAAAGAGGATCTAATCAAGAAAATCTGAGCAAGTAAACATTATCAGGCAGGTAAAACGCTCTGCTGCTGAAATGCTTCTGACACGCTGCTGGTGGGGTTTGCAGATCTGTGGCGCAGACGTGGCGTGCTTGGTGGAATCAGCCAGTCAGTCGTGTCTAAGGTAAACTCTCGTGTGTGTCGTTTTTTCATCGTGTCTGTTATACAAATGTTACGCAGTACTGCGGTTCAAGTAAGACCAAATAATATGAACTTTAAGCACAACGTTCGGTGTCGCCACAGGTAGTGGTGCTGCTTAACTGGGGGCCACTGTTCTCTCCACAGGAGAACAACGAGACGGCCTGTTAGAACTTTAATCGGGCCTAAAAAGTTGAGCCCCAAAAGGCCTGAGCTTAGCAAAACCCGAACCTGTCCCTCATTAGCATATTTCAGCCCGCACCCGATCACAGCCCAACATTTTCCTTAACAAGCTTCCCTCTGTGCACCAAACAGTAGGAGCTGGCAGTGACAGGGACAATAGATGGGGGGAATTGGCAACGACTAAACTGGGGTGAAAAATGAAAAAAGAAAAATTACTGCTATTACTACTACTATTACTGATAGTAACAATATTAATAATACAGCCGAAACTCAACGTAAGCCCATGAAATATGAGAAATAGAAGAAACACCCGACCCAACCCGACCCAACCTGATCCACCCGACCCAAACCTGTTGGGTCCCATCAGTTTCAGGCACAGATCTCAAGCTCAGCAGCCAGTGAAGAGTGGTTTTACATCTGATCATGGGGGCTTTTAGGCCACTTGTGACTTATTAAATAATGATTTACCCAATAATGTCAAACTATTCATTTTACTCTTTATATATAAAGTTAGAAGCCACAAGTGGTTTCTAACTGTTGGTGTCAGCATGTTGTTGCAAAAACTCACCTACTCAACCTGAACAATTTTACATGTCTTTAGGAAAAAAAAGCAAACTTTCAAGCTCTTGGACAGTAAACCTAAACATTAGAATATTTTAAAGGAAATTCAGACTATCACCAACATTAATCCAAAGATTTCAGAGTAACTGTGAGCTTTCCAGTCAAAGACTCCTCTGTTTCCTCTCCTGGTTCATCCTCTCTCCTCAGAATCACCTCTTCTATCATGAGCCACTTCCTCTCTCTATTAATCAGACTGTCCCAGATGGAGACTCATCAGCGCTGCCCTCTTTCATACACACTCGCTGAGAGAAAGCTTGTGTATTTTGGACCTACTCAACCAAAAACGCGGCCCCCCTCACCACCGCTCGCCCTCCCCTGCTGCTGCCAGAGTCGTTTTCCCAGGCAGGGAGAGAAGGTGAGCACAGATAAGAGGTCTTTATCTGCGTCCCAGAGGGAGGCGGGTTAAGTTTAAGGTGAAGGTTTGACATGGCGGCCCGTCTGCTCGCTCTGGCTATTCCCTCCCTCCTCCTCCACCTCCTGATGTGAAGCTCAGGCTCAGTCCCCGATCCCCATGTCCTTGGGCTCATTCTTGACGGCCCCCACTGCTCCGGCTTTAATGAGAAAGATGAAAGAGGTGCAGGCTGGGAGAATACCCAGCCCTCCTCCTTCCCTTCTACCACCCCATTCACTTTGCTCCTCGTCCCGTTTGTTCAGCCCAGCCTCGCTCCCACTGGCCCCTCCAGCAACTAACTCATCCAAGACTTTTTGCTGCGGTGGGGGAAGTTCTACTGTAATAAATTGGAAGTGAGGCTGGTTTCCATTTTAAATTTTTCAGGTATTATTCCCTCTGATCTTATGTGCAAATTTCTTTCCACCCTTTATTTCTTTGTGTTCTGGCGCTGCGGCTCTACTGTGAAATATGTTTAAATCATAAAGCCTTAGAAATGCAGCTCTACTGAAATCTTTTCATTTCGATCCTAAAGAATGTAGTTACAGTTTTATACCGATGATGATGATGTTTGTAAAGTTTTTAATTATTTTGTCATGCATTTACTTAAGTCTGCATGTGCTTACAACATCCCACAGATTAAAACTGTAAAACACCCCAGAATACAGAGATCTTTTTTAAATTCTTGCACAAATCTGGAGATTTTTTTGGATATGCTTTACACCAGTTCAAATACCAAGCCAGCATTTTCCTCGTACAGTAAACTGCATCCAGTTGTTGTAAATATCCTTTTCAATAATCAGCACCTCCTTGTGTGCAGGTGTGACGGTTGGGGTTAACAGCTTCATTAAGGTCATCAGGAAGAACTCTGCAGAATGAACAGAGCGAGAGGGAAGTCAAGTCAAAGGATGCTTTTCATTCGGTTAATTTGTCTCCTCGTCTCCTCCACTCGATTCCTCTCCTTGCGTTTCAGCACCTCCCAGCGTGGACATGAGAGAGAGATGCGAGGACAGAGGAGACGAATATGCAAAATGAAAAATCCTTGGTCTTCCGTCAGTCACTGGACTTTGATTTCTCCACGTTGGTCCTGATGATGCAGGATGACAATCGCCAAAACTGTCCAGTCAACATGGCGGATGGGAAACAAGGAGGCAGAATTCAGCGTAATGAAAATCACCCAGTGTGTCACGGCCATGGTTGTGCCATCAAAGCTGGACACTTCTCGCCCTCAACGGTCACCATCTTCTCTACGTAGCAGAAGAGGAGGAACTACCAAACTTGTGAACATGGCAGCTGAGGAAGCAGCTGCGGCAACCACAGTGATCAACATTGAATTATACAGATATAATTCATGCATGCATTTTAATTAAAAAGTACTACTATATTGCTTCTGGATTGAAGTTACCAATATGTTTATTTGGATTGGAAGATTTGAAGAGATTTGATCCCACAAATCAAATAGAAATCAACATACTGGTGTGTTTTAGCCTGTAGGAGGAGGGCTGGCTTGTCATCAATGGCGATTACGGTGTATTTTTAACTTCCCTAGAAATAGAGGAAGAATAAAAGAATGTTCATGTTGAATGAAGTGAAATCAAACAAATTAATAAACAAGCCAGTAGATGTTCCAGCAGGTGGCAGCAAAGCTCCACCTGGCTAAAGTTCGCCCATGAAGAAGAGGAAGCTACGATCAGCATTTCTGGTAAGTGTCAAAGTGTAACACTAAACAAGATGGTGGACCTAAATGCAGACGGAGTGAAGTAGAAATTGTTTGAAATGTGTTTTAAAAAGGCACCAGAATGTACAAAAATCTTAGTTGCAAGGCCGGCTGGTGCAAAACAAGGCAAACCAAAACAAATCCAGCAAGAGAAATTGAGGAACACGTCCAAACTTCAAACTCCAACAAAATGCCACAGAAGTCTAAAACACGGAATAAACAGACAAAGAACTAATCAGACACAGGTGAGACAAAAAGTAATCCAAAAGGACAAAGACAGGAAGTAAAGTCAAGACACATGAGAGATGGTGGCTTGGTGGCTCAGTTAGTGGACCGTTTGTCCCACATACTGAAGCTGTGAGTCTCTGCAGCAGCTGAGGGTTTGATTCTTCTGTCCCTTCACTGCATTTCAGCTGTCCTATCTAAGAAATGCTCAAAAAACATTTTTTAAAAAAAGGACACATGAGGAAGGACCAGGACTGCAACATAAAACAACAGCCATCATCGACTTGAGACAGTTGTTGTCCTGGACTGTTGAAATTTGTGTGCTACCCAAGCAAACACATAGTGTGAACACAGCCTCTTCGTCTGTGTTGTGGGCGTGGCTCCTCCCTCTCTCTCCTGGTTCCCTGATTATCCTTCACTCAACTCACCTGGTTCCTGCTGCACACCTGAGACAGATCCACCAATGTTTATTAAACTCATAATCTTCAGGGAAAAGGTGTGAGAGGTGTGGATGAAAATTTTCATGAACTGAAAATATGTGAGTCATTTTAATTCAACTGTAATCATGTAACACAAACTACAAACTATATTTGAGCTCTGATCTCTAATCTCCAACTTTTAAGTTTATTAACTCCAAAAAATTCTGTAGCCAATTGTGTCAGTTTTGTTTTTGTTTTGTTTTTTTGTAATATTGCTAACTTATTTGAGTTTATAGTGTGTAACTGTAGCAACCAGTTATTTTCCAGCTGGGAATCTTTGTTGTGTATTTTCATATTTTCTGTCTCTGTGATGTCCACCAACCAAAAAAAGGCACAAATACATTTTAAAAAATGCATGAAGAGTTACATAACGTAGCTCCCTGTCAGAGTTCTCTCGCCTTCTACTAACTGGAGCTGCACTGACCACCATCTACTAAAGGTAATGCACTTTGCATTTGCACCTCATACAGCACCTCTTCAAAAAAAAACTGAACAATTCCTACATATGGTGTCCAAGTTGGTTCTATGGAACATACAGTATGTACAGATCAAGTCCTGAGGGTGCTGAGACCACACAGAGACCACAGCATGTCCTGAAACTGGTCATTATGTGCTCCGGTCACTGCGGAGACATGCAACAGCGCCCCCATCAGAGATGCAGGTGTGAAGCTCAGCAGGGTCTGATTTACTGAGCCAGTTCACTTGGCTGTAGTTTCAACAGACGGGGACAGTAGGAATCTTGTTCATCCATTCGTGTGTGTCAGTAATTAGCCGCATACCCGACCGACCCAGGCCTTCAAACCAAAGCTCACTCTGTAGTAGAAAAAAAAGAGCCCAGATTAACATTAAAAAGGACTGACTGACTCTAGAAGTGTCCCTTGAGTCCTGAGTCTAGCCTTCAAACTACAGCAGTGATTCTGAACCATTTTCTGATTTAAAAACTCTGAAGTTTAACAGTTCAACACCTCCATCACCTCATCTCTCTGAATCCTGCAGCATCAGATGGTGCACTGTGATCACCCTTAAGAGACGTGATTCCTCTGAACTATATGTCCCCAAAATCCCCATAAAATAAAGTTCTGATAGATGAAATCCACTCAGTGTTTTTACACACAGAAGGACCTGGACTGTGTTCACTGTCAGCTATTACAATGCTTCCATCTTGTGGTCATTCACATGTACTGCAGTAACACCTAAATGGCCTGAGTGTCTGCAACCTGTGTCTTTATCCCGTCTCCAGCAGGGCTAAAGGCACTAGGTTCCCTTCAGTTCATTCGTCTTCCCTGCATCCACTTGGGACTCTGCCAGGAACCTTGGGGGAACAAAGCACCAACGCTCGTGCAACAACCCTGAGTCTCACCTGTCAGGTTCACTGCAGCTCAACAACAAACCGACCCTCACCTCGATCCCTACGTCCCTGTCTTCGACCCCTGCTATCACTCCACTTTGCTTTTTAGCCGTAATAAAAAATATTTGGGCCTCAAACTATTATTTAAATAAAAAAAATAAGAAACAGTGGAAATAAAAAACAAACTGGAGGTTGTTGGAGTGTTTTATTAAAGCACTTTCTGTAATTGCAGCTGCTGAGTAACAAACTAGACTTCTCTAAATAAATATGATGCAAAAAAAATCATCACTATTTCTTTATTCAGTAACACTTTCTTTTTGGAGTTGTACGATCCTGACCGAGACAGAAAATCCTACTGAAACGACCTCGCAGTGTCACTCAGCAACACCTGCCAGGTACCTGGTTGTGTTTCTGACAGGTCGGTCTTTGACCTGAACAAACATGTTGCTTTGACCATCATTCACACAAACATGAAATCAAAAGGACGTTAATGCTGGTAGCAGTACATGGAAATGGTCCACAAGGACAACAAACATGACATCGATAAAGAGCTCTAAAGAGAGCGTTAGAGCTACGCTAATTTTGCACATTTTCCGTTCATTAACCAGGATGATTTTTGGTGATTCGACTCTGTTCATTATTCCAGTTTTATAAGCTCTTGGATTTATCCTGGTTGTTCATGTATTTTTGGTAAACGACCCCCAGTGTGGTGAAGAAGTTTCCCATGAAGAGCACCATGTAAGAGCAGCCGCACATCACAACCTAAAGAAAAATAAGATTTTTTTCTTTTTAAATATAACTAAATAGAGAAAAACAAGTTGACAGGTTTCACAAGTTAATGATGAGGGAACTTTGAAGTTCTCCAGAGTACAAACCTGCCACTCTTTACACTCTGGGAGCTGAAACATCTTGAAGAGTGTTACGCTGTTGTACAGCTGCCAGAACTGTAAAGAGAGGGAGCTGTTAACAGTCAGGGAGGCTCTAAAAAGTTAAGCTTGGAGTAAAAAAGCTCTTATTTTTCGTGTTTTTAAATCTTTGGAATAGGCATTGCCAAATCTCCATGTGCATTTCTAAAATAAAAACCTAAATATTGTGAGTAAGCAGTTACTCACATTAAAGAGAGAGGCTACTCACCTGACCAAAGAACAAGAAAGGCAGAAGAAAAGTCAGGCCTCTCCACATCCAGGACTGGAAACCCTCTGAACACCATGAGACAAGAACAGAGAGTCAAAGGCATCACAATGAACTCAATATATTATCACTGATTATCCTGCAACAGCGGAAAAACTAAGAGGCGGTTTTGGTGAGTTTCACAAGGAGTTACTGCTCTGCACATTAACCTACAAAATCTGACAACAACTCATCGATGTTTCAACCTTTCAGACTGAAGAGGATCAAAGTGTCGGCGGGTAAACGACCTGGATGTGATGTTAGCTGCCAGCCTGACACACAGCGTGGCTAACGTTAGCAGTGCTAGCAGCAGCAGCAGCTGCTCTGCTTGCAGGTTAACGTCCATGTCTGTGCTGAATGTGGTCACATGTTGCTCCAGCCGAGTGTTTATCTAACAGTTTATTGTGACACAGCCTACATTCAACCTTACTTCCATTTTCTAGATTAAAACACTGACAAACTGTGCTGGTTTTATGAGCTGTCATCTGTCAGATTTTGCTGATAAAAACATCCAGGGTTGCCTGGGACCATCAGGGCAAACACGCAGGGCGAGAAGGGCTGCTGTCTGATGGAGCCGCAGCCCCGACTAGTGGTGGGCGGCTGCATAACACCTTAGAGGCAACAGTTAACTGACACTGTCTGATGGTGGCAGGTTGGAAAATTTTAACATATCACCCAACACTACAACACTGAGCGAACCACTGTGCAGCTTAATAAGAGCCTACAATAAACTAGCAATAAAGCAATAAACACCAAGTACAGCTACAGTTGATGAGAATTACTCCTGTTTCCTGGGTCTTTATTTCAAGGCTCTACTGTTAGCTCTCTGCTCGGCTAACCTGCTCAAAGCAAGAGCAGAACTGTCACTAAATTATGAACAGAAACTGACAAGCTGGTGACAGACAGCAGTTTGGACGGCACTCACCGACTGTGAGGTCCATGTTGTGTCTTTCTCCCAGCGCTCTGAGTCTGTACAAACAGCCACTCTGGTAGTAGTACTGCAGAAACTGGACAAAACCTGGTTTGCAAACAGAGCAAAAAACAAACAAACAAACAAACAAACAAACAAACAACAAAAAAAGAATTAAGACTTATTAGCCATGATAGGAGTTATTGTGGTACTGGTGATACCTGAGCTCCCTCTAGTGGTACACCGAAGAATGGCAGAAATATATTTATTAAATGAAGTTTAAAAACATAATTCTGTCACACTGGGAATGTGTCACAATTAATAAATAGAATTATAACTGCTGAAACTAGTGGTCTCCATCCTTTTTTTTACTCCCATAAAGATTGATCCTGAAGTGTTCATATGAAGGCTCAAGCATACATACAGAACACAGAGGTTTTTATAAATAAGAAAGAAAAAAAACTCACTAACAAAAAAAACTGGTGGTGGCAAGGAGCCACAAGATGATTAAAGGAATACGACAGAAAAAACATTAAACAAAATTATGCTTTTCTTTGTAAAATACTGGACACCTTTACCACATCAGGCCTCATAAAAATCTTTAAATTAAAACAATATTTTAAAAGAAAAATCACATAATTATACTTAGAGCTTCATAATACTGACATAAAGCAGATCTTAATCACAGAAAAATCTTTTATTCAGTTGTAAGTCTGGTCCACACTGGTGTCACATCCTGTGACGAGGGTCACAAGTAGGTTTTGTTTAATTTGAAGGTGTTAGAAGCCAAACTGGCCTGAACAGTGTATTATGCTGATAACCACATAGCGCATGTTTCATAGAATATGTGGTGTGGAACTGGAGTCTCTTACTTTGGTATAGACAGTATGTTAGGAACTGGTTCCTAAACATCTGGTAGAGAGTGCCTTCAGGCCTGAGAACAAAGACAACATCTGGTTAGAAGTCAGTCAATATATGATTAGAATATTTCTGTACAGTTATGTTTGAAGTGAAAAACTCTTCCTCTGAATAAAAGTGGATAACGTCACTCACCAGGTGAGCATGACTCCAGACAGGAAGGTCGACACGTAGTGATGGAAAACCCACCAACCTTTGATCCTGAAACAACACAGAGGACGTTATGCAGCACTGTTAGACAGGAGGACAGGCCACCAAGGCTGTGATGTTATTCTAGGTTTAGATACGAGGCAGGACTGTGTGACGCAAAAAAATAATAACAATTGTAAAATTTAGTTCAGAGTTCAAAGTTCGTCCCAACATTACAAAGACCCGAAGACACCTTTATGTGAGCACTGATGAGGATTTTTGGAGTTGATCACTGATTACTGGAAGCAGCATTGACCAATATTGATCACAGCTTCTGTTCTTAATGTTCGAAGTATAAAACTTGAAATCACAGATGTACTTTCGGATCTGTTGTATGAGATTATGGTTGAGTTTGGTGTAAAGATGTCACAATGCCAGACATTTACTATTTGTTTTCTCAATACCTAATCCAATACCACAGTAAAAGACAAAAAAGAGAATAAAATTCAGCCATAGTTTTCTTTTCTTTGCCACCTGAAATAAAAACTCTTCTAAGGTTTTAGGACAAAAGACAGTGGCAGCTTTATTGAACTGTCAGGAGAGCATGCTGCCATGTTTGCAAAGAAAAGCAAAAGTGATTCCTGCACAGACATCCTTTTCTCTCTCGTTCTCTCCCTTTTTCCCTTCATGTTTTCACAGTTAATTTTTAAAGAACAGTAGTACACATCTGCAGGTCTTTACTGGAGGTTTTACCCTGCTGTTCAGCTGCATTGTATGGAAAAACAAAGTCCACAGTTTCAAGATTTAAACCTTTGTTGTCATGCTCTGAGCACTGATCAGCTGAGTGGACAGTCTTCCAACATTTATTTGTCAAATGGAAAATCTAGCCACATTTAGCGCTTGGACCCTGCCAGATCTGATCAACCTTTAAAGAGACCACTGAGTGAGCAAATGAATATCAACTGATATTAACAATCAATCAATCAATCAATCAATCATCATTGTAATAAAAATAAATTGCTGGAGACCTTGAGCCGTTGCTGATCAGGATACTCTCCCGGATGGTGAGTGTGCAGTAATACCACACCAAGAGAAAGTTGAAGAGGGCATCTAAGACTCTGAAACAAAAACAATAAATGGTAAATGGATTCAAAACGCTTTCACAACAACATTTACCCATTTGCTCCCACACTCACACACATTCTTACACCAGTGGAGCAGCCAGCAGGGGCAATAAGGGCTTAAGAATCTTGCCTGAGGACGTGTGGACTGGAGGAACCGGGGACTGAAGCACCCGTCCTCTGATTAGCGGACGACCCGTGCTACGTCCCGAGCTACAGCCACATATAGAAGTTAACCACAACCAAATGCATGCGTATAATTAGGCGTGCAACAGACACCCCCCACCATATAATTATTATGTACATATTTTTAATATTATCATAATAATTATTATTATCATTATTATTGTTTCATTACATCACTATGGTGACAGGTAGTGCCTTTTTAAAATAATTTAATCCTAATCCCACCTCTTTTTTGCTGCTCCACAAAATGATCCGATCCGAAATGACTGAACAAATCCACAGTTAGTCTGCGCTGGATCTGATCAGTCAGACACCTTGACCATAATAAACAAATATAATCAAATTTAAGGGTTTATTATCACAACGTTTCCTGTTGAAATGTGATATAACATCAGCCGATATGCCCAATTTTTTAACTCTGAAATTTTGCCTCAAAAATATGAGTCAGGCTCGAGCATGCATGTATTTATCTCGGTGACTTGTCCATAAAGTAGGCCTTGAATTAATCTTGTGTCCCTCAGTTCCAAGAACAAAGCTACACCCTTGTAGTGAATGACGTGCTCCTTCATCACTATAAACACGAGCTCTGTGGTTTATTTTGTCCGTCCCACATGCACCACCCTGCTGCTGCAGCAGTTCACAACAACACCAAATGTCTGTTGATGCAGGGCAAAAAAAAAAGCTAAACTGTGTGCGCTAATATCCAGTTAGTGTTGGTGAATCTCACCTGTAGCTGAACAAAAAGCGACACGTGAAGGAGAACACGAAGAGGATGACCGTGAGGATCAGTTTAAACTTCTCGTACTCGTCTTTGTAGGCAAATCTGTTTGATGAAGCGAACAGAAATGATATCAATGTGAAGTTGAAGTGACTGAAAATGGACATTTTCGTACTGTAAGAAAATGAACGTCAGTGTGACTTACTTGGACTGTTTGTTGAGGAGTGTTACATTGACGTTTCCCAAAACGAGACTGAGGTATAAACTAAAGAGGAAGAAGAGACGGTCATTAACATTTTACACATTTTAATGCTTTAAAATGTTTCTACTAATATTCACTGCACCTGAACAGTTTGCTAGACTATCAAATACTGACAATCTATTCTGAAACTCCCCATTTTTATTTAAATGCACACAACAAACACAACAAACCCGTTCTTCTTTGGCAGAAAAGCTTCCATCTCAGAGAAAGCATTTGATCTGTCTTTCATGGAGTCCTCGATTTCAGCGATGGTGTCCACGTCATCTGGACTTAATTTGAGTGTCGGATGATTTTCTTTGCATCTAATCATGAAAAAAACCATTATGACGTGTTTATAGCACAGCAGAGACTTACATATATAATCAAAACTGCAGCCCCCTGCACTGAAAAGAAGGACATGATCCCTCACTGGCTTCCCACCCACAAACAGGGACAGTTTAAATCCAGCTCCTGGTCTCAAAGTATCCTGATTCATTAAAGGGATAGTTCAGCCAAAAATCAAAGTTCAGTCATTATCTACTCACCCTCGTGCTGCCTGAGGGTCAGCTTTATTTTGTTTCCCAGAAAACAGTGTTGCAGAGTCTCCCAAACAATGGAAGTGAATGGTGACCAGTTTTTAAGGATTAATTGATTAATTGATTGTTGCCAATGTCTGATTAAGGAAAGTGCTTACAATTGGCAGCCCTAACTTGGATTAAACAAATGGATTTGATACTGCATCTGAATTCAATATAATGCTCTTGAACCACATCCAGACCAACAAACATTATTGGTGATCTGGTCTGGGAATTAAAAGACGTGCGTCAGATATATTATTTGAAGCCAGACAGTGAGGAACTTTTATGAACCAGGACCAGTACACACGTTTGAGAACTGCAGAAATATGACTTTTTAACTGAGAGGTGGCCGTCCCTGTTTAGAATGAGCCGAAGACATTTATTAACTTTTACAGCTGTTCAAGAAGACCATTAAAAAGAAGCATTAAAATAATCCAGCATGTTGTTCTCTACTGACCTGCTCTGGCACAAACACTGCAAGTATATTTTCCATACTCACTCTTTCAGTGACGCAGAGAGCTCTTTCAGTTTCTTCCTCTGACGTGCTATAGCACCGGAGCAGCTGTCCTGCAGTTTGGTCACTTCCTCAAGTTTCTGTTTATAAAGACGATGTGTGTCCTGCAGGTGAAAACAGGCAGACATTTAGTTATTTATGGTTGTGTTGTGCAACATGAAGGTGTGAATTTTCACTTTTTAACAAGTCTGCCAGGACACAAGAGAGGACACAAAAAAAATGCCAGTGAATCTTAAAGGGATAATTCACCCAAAAATTAAAATTCAGTCATTATCTAATCACGCTCTTTCAGATTCAAGGTTGGTTTTATTTTGTTAATCTGCAAAACACTGCCAGTTTTTCCACACATAAACAGTGTTGCATAATCTCACAAACAATGGAAGTGAATGGAGACCAGTTTTCAAATGTAAAAGAACAACTGGGAAAAAAAAAAACAATAGAAAATGCCTCCATACTTCTCATCTGGTGTAATCCAAGTCTCCTAAAGCCTGTTTACACACAGTTCAGTGTGCAGGTGAACGTGGCTCTTAGCTAAGGATCTACAGTCAGTCCCTCCAGGATTTCAGATTCTTCTTCGGGATTGTTAAAATGTCCTAAAATGTCTGATTTCATGGCCGCTTTTCAAAAAAATTGTGATGCATGTCGCCATGTTTTCAGACTGTTTTTTTGTAATTAAATCGCGGGTGCAAGTGAAAAATGCATTAGAAAGTTGCCATTTTTTGGTCTAATTAATTAAAAGTTAGAAGTGACCTTACCAAAAAGGCTCACGATTATAAAAACTCAAACAAAACATACTTTATTTGCAGATGAACAAGTGCACCAGGGCCGTACGCCACAAAAAAGCTAAATCTTTTCGGAGCTCAAACTCATTCACTGAGACACACGCATGATGTTTTCACAGGGGACTGCTGTTACTGGTAGAACTCACTGTTTTTCTGTGTTTCCTTTTTGGGTGAATTATCCCTTTAAAGTTTGGCCAGCACAGAGCTAGTTTCTCTTTAAATGTCCAGGTTAGGACAGTTGTCACGTAAATAATCCAGGACTTGTTGGTAACGGGGTAAAAACACCACAACAGCAGAGTGGTCTTTTAATGAGGAAGAAACTTGTACCTCCAACTGCGGTCATCCATGAAAGCATATGGAGTACCATGGAACACCCCATTAACCACTCACCCCTTCCACGCCATTTTGGTCAACAGAGGACGGAAAGGAGGTGTGGTCTCTAAACTGTATTCACTCTTCCGGAATGCTTCCTATAAGGCTCTTCCCATTATACAAGTATGGTCTGAAGACTTGAAACAGTACACTGGAGAGGATTTGCTCGACTGGGAGAGGATATGGTCTTCAATTGTCATTGCTTCCAAAAACCCAGAATACCAACAGATTCACTTCAATTTTATTCATAGGACTTACCTCACACCAAGGAAGGCCTATCTCATGAAACGGTTATCATCCCCAAACTGCACCTTGTGCACAGATGGACTCACAGGTTCCTACATGCATATGTATTGGGAATGCAGGGATGTGAAACGTTTTTGGGGTGAGGTCTGTGCCACTCTGTCTGATGTTTTGGGTTTAACGGTGCCATGCTCTCCCATCTTACTACATCTGAATGACACTGCCTCACTGAAACTAACATGTATTGGTAGACGTATTTTCCTAACGGGCATCACTGCTGCTAAAAAGATGCTAGCGTTACGCTGGAAACCACCACATACAGTCACAAAATCTCAGTGGATTAACACTTTTAGTTATATCATTAATATGGAGCTTTCAGTGGCGAGGATGCATGGTGCGCGATCTGGCACTATTCTGGCATGGCAAGATATGGCAGATAAAATTAAAGAGTTAATGTAATTGTCTTTTTACAACAATAACAACAAAAAAATTTTTTTTCCTTACATCCTGCGCATCTCACTGAATATGGATTATGGAGACCCAGGGGGAGAGGGAGGGGAGGGAGGGATCGCCACAGGTCTTTTGTTTTCATTTTGTATTACCCCATGTACAGACATAAAATGTCAATAAAAAAGTTGATCACAAAAAAAAAGAGGAAGAAACTTGATCTCTGTTTGTCTTTTGACTTAATTTTACTGATAAATTTCACGACATGTTGCTGCGTGTTTTGACACTTAATTATGCGTCTGTATGTGTGTGTGACTGCTGTGGTATGTTCACACACAGGCTTGTTGTTTTCCACTGAGCATGTGACCTCTGATGACAGTTGCTCAAGAGAGCTGCACAGTTATCTGTGTTGTAATCGTGATCATGTTTTGACATCTGCAGTGCAGAACCGAGTTCAGAGAACACTGGTCTGTTAAATCAAGCACTCGCTGTTCAAAACTCTCAAGTCTGGCGAGGTAGCCGTGTTCCAGCAACACAGGTACATCTAAAGCTCCCTGTGAGAGGTTCTACAGAGAACCCTTTTATGGTGCAATGGTTACACCTAGAACTCTCTGAGGAGGTTCTATCCAGGACGTTCTATCTACCTTTCTAAGGGTACGAACAAGAACCCAACCAGGGGATTCTACCGAGAACATTTTTATATTCCAATGGTTTTATCTGGAACACAAACAGGAGGTTCTACCAAAGAACCTTTTTATATTCCAAGGGTTTTATCAAGAACCAAACCAGGGGTTCCACTGAGAACCTTTTTACATTATGATACAAAGAACCCTTGACTTTGTTCTAAAAAAGAAACCCAAAAAGGTTCTTTGGATGAAAAGTGTTCTTAATGGAAACCTTAGTTTTACAAAGAACCCCTTGACAAAAGGGTTCTTCAGAAACACAGTAGAACCACAGCCCTTCAGGAAGAACCCTTAAGGAACCCTTATTCTAAGAGTGTAGCCTAAGAAACACATAAAGGGAGACATATTTCAAATGTTTATTTGACAGTATATCGATTGAATTATACATGATCGATCAAATATGATTAATGGATCTTCGATTAAGTGTGATCATCCTTAATATTAATTCATAAGCAATAAATCTAATAATATTATCCAGAATTGTTGAACAGTCACAGAAGACATTTTTCTGCAAGAGCACTGTTATATTTTGATAGGTTTAAGGACATTTTCCTGTTTATTCTTACATACTTTTACTTCTCTAACATTCTTACAGTGTAATATTAATACTTTCCAACACTACACTGTAAACTAAAAGGATCCAGTTCAAATATGTTTCATGTATTAGTTAACTGTGACAGAGTTATGGTTTAAGATATTAACTTAATCACCTCAACGAAGCGACACTGTTGTGGTGCTTCGCTTAAACGGTGTCGTGCTGAGACTCGTGTGACAAACGTTCCGGGGTTTCTTGTCCACATCATAATTTCCTCTGACTTTGACGGAGTTTGTGTTTTGTTTTTTTGACAGTATATTTATCTTTAGCTGCTGAGGGCGGATCCCGATGTCGCCTGTGTGAGTGTGTGTGTACCCACCCACTCCGGCTGTTAGCTTACCAAGGCAGGGCACACACACACACACTCACACACACACACAGGTCCATAGGTAACGTTACAGTTAGACTCTCTGTCTAACTTACCTGAATTTGTTGATAGTTCTTCTCTAAATCCTCCCATTCTCGTACACATTCACTTAAACCCGTTGGACTGAACAACATTTTCTACCGTGACATCAGTAAAACCTCCTGGACTTCAGGAATATTCAGCTCCGCTGTGCAACAGTTGGACGACTGTCAGCGTCAAAGCGAAACACAGAGAGGAGTGCGACTTCCTGGACGAGACTTCACAATAAAAGCCTCAGCAACGAAAGCATTTTGACTACAGATATATATTATTATATATTGAATTATTATATAGACTCATTATATTATTATAATTTTTTAAAAATTCTTTCGATTTTAATTTTTCAGTTAGTTTCCAGAGTAGGTTTTACTACTTTTTATTTATTTATTTATTTTTATTTATTTATTTATTTTTTTGTATACATATAATATGGGGGTATTTGTCAGGGACAGAAGGTTAAAAAGGGAAGAGATATTAAAACACAACACACAAACACAACACTTCGGGCAAGTGACTCAGTCAACAGACATCCCAGACTCAGTGAACGCCTCCTCATGCTTGTGTTGACAAATTGGACCAAATTGTCAAAGATTCAAATGTTAATTTTATTTTGGTTAGTTTTGTAAGTACACAATAACCTTGATCTACAGTTCTGGATAAGAGGTCTAAATGGAGACCAAAATCTGAGACTGTTCTTTAGTTAATTAAGTTGTAAGTCTAGAAATTGTTCCCTTGATAGAACTGCTTTATTTTAACCCAAGTAAAAATGTAGTATTCAGTCATCTATCACTGTAAACTCCTATTATCCATAGTAGAATTGTCAATTTTTGCAAGTTTGGCTGACCTGATGCTGGGAGCGCATTACTGAGAGCTGTCTCTGTTTCATCTCTAACTATCGCACATAACATAACACAGGTCACATATTTCCTTTACTCTCAATAGAACCAAGTAAATCAACTGCATTTCACTTCAATTTAAAAACAATTCTGTGGTTTTATTTTGAAGGTATTGTTACACGTCCGGTTTTATCACTTCCATGATTGTGCATTTTCAGATTCCAGCGTGCTCGTGCTCGATGGACGTGCTAATTTGCAACTGGTTGGTCCAATCAGATGTCCTGTTGGTGATGTATACGATTTTGGTTCCTCCTTTCAGCCAATCAGAGACAACCATGTGATGTTGAAAGTGAGGCCCTGAGTTCCGCCTGTCAGGCATCACTACATCAATTAACAGGATTTTACAGCCCAAAATTATTGTCTCATCCTCAAGCATCTGTAGCAGAAACAAAGCCATGTCAGTTGTGTAGGTTGTTTGGTCAGTTTTCTACAGTGAGGGCACTCTGGCTCCTGACAGGTAAGTTTTAGGGAAATACATTTGTCACTTTTTTGACATGTGCCTGTATTTTTAGAGCTGATGTTATGTAACTTTGTGGACAAGGGAAACGGCCATTTACTATATTGTCAACACCTCTGGCAGAGCCATATATGGACTGAACTACAACTAATGTTATTTATTTATAAATAGTTTTGTTGATGAATTGATTACAATTAGAAATCAAGAGATGTCTAAAAAACATGAGGCATCAGTGTTCACTTACTTTATTTCTGTTTCATTTTGTTCTCTTGCAATTATTCTATTTCCATATATCCTTAAAGAGTAATTTTGAAAGAAAAAAAAATCTAAAAAGTGTCTCATTGTCTAAGATAGTAGATGCAACAAGGCTGAATGATTGGAAAAAGGGAAGAGACGTCCCTGTAATGTTGGTGGCCACACAATTTCACCACATCATGTAGGTTTTATCAAATCAATACTGTCACAAACAATAACATACAAAATAGCCGGCCACTCAGTGTATGATTGAGCACGGAGCAAAGCTCTGAAATTAATTGCCTTCACAATCTGAAATGACAACAAGAGAAACCAGACAAAAAGCAAAGCCTTTGAGCCAGAGATACCTGGATGAACCGGTTTAAAGTATTTGTTTAAATTCAGATGGTGAACTTAACAACTGCTTGAAGTCATTCGAGACCACAACCTGTTTTTCACTATGATGCAGTCCACAGAACACTGCTGGAGTTTCACAGGAAAACTATCACAGAAGACTCTCCCAAACAGTGATCAGTGGACGATCACAACCACTTGTTTCCATGTTGCATATGTTGACATTGGTCACTTAATGTACAACTGTGAATGGACAAGCTATTTCTTTCCAAACTAAAGAAGCATGAACATCCACACATCTGAATTGCTTTTGCATTTCTGAAATCTAAATACAATGAAATTGTAAACCCATGAAAAGCTCATCCTTCGAGCCGGAGTTGAACCAGCGACCTAAGGATACCTGTCAGTGACAACCTACAGTCCTCCGCTCTACCAACTGAGCTATCGAAGGGAACAGACAGTCAACCATCCCACAGAGTTACACTGACATGACAGTCATCTGTCTTACTATACAAACAGCATTGGGTCATTTAATATTCTTACTTTTACAATAAATTGAATAAAGATGGAAGCCAGCCACTTAATGTACCATGAGACCTGGGAAATCTTTTGTTTTTGTCCTAACAAATCCAACAGTGAAACACACAGCTCTGACTAAACTTGCCTTCACAAGCTTTTAAATCTGAAATGGCAACAGAAGGAAAACGAGAAAAGGCAAAGCCTTCGAGTCACAGATATGTAAGGGAAAAGGGAAAAGTATTTGCTTAAACTCAGATGATGTATGGAGGAAGAAGCTGCTTAAAGTCTTTAGAGAGCAACTACACAGGAAGATCACAACCACTTCTTGGCATGTTGCATATGTATCAACACTTAGAGACCCACAAGATGTGGACAAGTTTTTTTCCTAACAAACCAATCAGGCAATGAGATCCACACTTGTGAAACTGATCACTTTTGCATCACTTCAGACACAAACTGTAAAACCCATGAAAAGCTCATCCTTCGAGCCGGAGTTGAACCAGCGACCTAAGGATACCTGTCAATGACGACCTACAGTCCTCCGCTCTACCAACTGAGCTATCGAAGGGAACACAGCCAACCATCCCACAGAGTTACAGGGATGTGACAAAAACCCACCTCTACATACAGTAATGGCTTATTTAATACTGTTACAACCATAACAAACTTACTGAAGATTGTGGCTGGTCACTTAATGTACCACTCGACATGGGAAAATATGAATTTTGTCTGACCAGAACAAACAACGAAACCCACGTCTCTAAAAAAAAAAGCTTTTCCATCTTTCTAATCTGAACAAGACACTCAAAAGGACAAAGACGGCGGCCTTAGAGTCAGAAATTGCTGAAAGATAAAGGTAAGAAGCACATCCTTAAATTTAGATAAAGTCACATCTACCTGCCTGAAGTCATTCAGTATCACAGCTGCTTTTTCACTGTTGCATTGTCACCACTTAATGAGCCACAGCTTTTTGTTAATGAACCAATCAGGCAATGAAATCCACACCTGTGAAACTGATCACTTTTGCATCACTTCAGACACAAACTGTAAAACCCATGAAAAGCTCATCCTTCGAGCCAGAGTTGAACCAGCGACCTAAGGATATCTGTCAGTGACGACCTACAGTCCTCCACTCTACCAACTGAGCTATCGAAGGGAGCACACAGTGAAAAATCTGAAAGAATTACAGGAGCATCACCAACAGCCACCTGTCTTACTCTACATACAGTATTAGCTCATTCAATACAGTTACTTTTACAACTAATTTGATACAGATTGAAACTGGCCGCTTAATGTACCATGAGACCTTGGAAAGCTTGTATTTTTGCCTGAAGAAAATCAAGAACTATAACCCACAGCTGCGACAAAAATTGCCTTTGCATCTTTCTAACCTGAACAGACACCAAAGGACTCGGACGACAGGCATGGCCTTTGAGCTGGAGTTACCTGGATGATAAAGATAAGAAGTACCTCTTTAAATTCAGATAATGGATGTTGCAGTTATCTACTTGAAGTCATTTGAGATCTTTTCTTTCTTACAGTGTTACATACACAACAACACTGATATTCTTCACTCGATGAACCACTGGATGTGGACAAGCTTTTTCTTTTCAAACCAATCAAGTAATGACGTCCACACCTGCATAATTGATTACTTTTGCATCTCTCCAGACACAAACTGTAAAACCCATGAAAAGCTCATCCTTCGAGCCGGAGTTGAACCAGCGACCTAAGGATACCTGTCAGGGACAACCTACAGTCCTCCGCTCTACCAACTGAGCTATCGAAGGGAACACACAGTTGACAACCCAAAAGAATTACAGGGGCATCACCAACAGCCACCTGTCTCACTGTATGTACAATATTAGCTCATTTAATTTTATTATGGAGTCATCTTGACACTGACAGCCCCCTCTGTACTTCCAGCGACTCTCTCAGTCCAAATCAGCCAGCAGTTACTCCTCACTTCAGCTCCAACAACCCGACCCTGAAGAAAAAAATACCATCCTGTTGCAGACTGTCGAGGTGGCAGGTCTCCGTCCTCTGTTTCTGACGGCTCAGACATGTCTACCATGTCGCAGATTTTAAATACTTTTTTAATCATTCAAATGTGGTTGGTGGTTGATAACGCACATTTCTGTGGTGTGACAAACATATTTATTATTGTTTCACACAGACAATAATCATGGAAATATTTGAATGAACATCAGCCAAACAAAACAGCTTCAAGGACATAAAGACTGAAAGAATACAGTAGAAATACTGCAAAAACATGAGACACATTTGTTCTGAGTTTTGAGAATTTCACATTTTATTCACATTCATATTTTTCAACCAACATGACGTTGTCTCTCTTGTCATTGAAAGTGCTATTAAATCATCAAGAAGAACTGAAATAACAAAATATCACACTTCAGAAAATATCACACATAACACTGCAACAGACGAGCATTTCTGAGTGTGATTTTTTTTTTTTTACATATGTATTTATAATATTAATAAACAACAAACCTCGTCCTGGTTGGTGATGATTTTGACAGTAAGTTGTAAAGAACATATCTTCACACAGTTGAATCTCACCACCTTCTTGCCCATCAGACTGACTGCAGAATCTATGCCGTTTCTTTTTTTTTACTTTGTAGTTCCAGTAACCAACAACAGTAGTGGAAACGCAGACTTCAAAGCTGTTTAAAGTCTTGTCTGACATCACGCTACCTTCATATTTCTCTGCAGGCTGTGCCCCTAACCTGAAAACCAACTTATATTCAAGTTACAGTTCATTTTATTAAAACAGATCAACAGACAGTAATGACATTACTGTAAAATCCCAGAAAATGAACATTTTTGAGATCTTTCCAAAACTCCGGACAGATGTGCAGGAAGTTGCAGGGGTCGGGAGGGGTACACAGCAGTACACAGCAGGACGGTCCGACCTACATGATGGGATTTGTTGGGTTTAAACTGACGGGCCTTCAGGTACACCTGTGGAAGGAATGGACAGGGGACCCGTTGGTGAGAGAGCCGGTGTAGTTGGGCGAACTGGTGTAGCACGGCGGGTTGTCGAGTTCAGAATGAGATCCAATGCTGTTGCTGGAAGAGTCATCCATTGAGGGATCCTGCAAAACAGTCATGATTTCAGGTTTTCAAGTTTTCTGCTGATGATTACCAAGTAAAAGAAAGTTTATTAAAAACTGTGACTGTTAGAGCTGGGACTTCAAAACTGAACCAGACACCCAAATGTGGCAAAATGGAAAAAGTTTTTGCTGGAATATGTGCCGGGCAGCAGTTTTTTTTTATGACGTGTGTTTTTAGTGTGTAGTTGTACATACAACAAAACCAGGAGAGGGCAGCAAACACCACACAATGACAGCAGAATAAGTAATGTTTTTCTAGAGCTTTTTGTACTTAAACTTGTATTAAACAGCAGATAATTGACATTTGCTCTGTTAATATTGTTTAGATGAGTTATAATTCAGTTTGTGTTTGATATTAAGAGCTGTAATATGAATATGAATCATTCTGAGTTTCTTATTTCTGACAGTAAAGGGATGATTTTTGGTCCCGCCCACTGTAAATCAAAATGTGATTGGTTAATTCACCTGTCACTTTCTAAACAAACACAGGCTGTGTCCTTCTGTCCCAGTGATGAAGACCTAACCAATGAGTGAGCAGCTCTAACCTTTCTCTGCCTAGAGACAACAATGACAAAAAATCTGATTGGATAACTGTGTTTGGCTGTTTTCAGGACTAACTCTTTCATTTTTGAAGCAAAGCTGATAGAAAATTAGGTTTAAATTAGAATTAGAAGAGAAGAACCTGGTAATTAAATTAAATGAATCATTGAAACACTGATATGTTAAACCTGAAGGCCTAAAGGCCCTCAGGTTTCCTCTCTGGTAAATTACATTGTGCATAGCGAGCTAAGTGCCTGCTTAACTTGAAATGTTCCTCAAGGGAACTATTACATTAAGTTCCTATTATGTAAGTGGTAATCATACAAAACCCAATATTATTTTAATAAGCTGGTTAGCTGATCAACTGGACTGTTAAATCAATTATTGTACTGCTAAAGTTTGACTGACAACATGACACTGCCAAAAGAAAAAATAAAGAAAAGAACGACGGAGAGCATTGGGTTTGCTGAATTTTAAAAAGTGGACAAATAATTAAGAAACACAAAAAACAAAGTTGATAAAGTTTCCCCTAACTCAACAACTCACAAAACTTTTTTTTTTTAAGAGAGTCTGGTGATTCACTGTGGGCAAAACAAAGTATTCCTTTCATGCTGCATAATACTCTCTAAATCTCCGGCAGTATAGGGCACCCTGTGCGTAGCCTGCGAGGCAAAACCCAGGGTAAATAAAAAGTTAAAACACGTGCTGCTGCTTGAAGAACTCCTCCTGTGGACACCATCATTGCTTCCATGTTTTTGTATTGATACAGACTGTAATAAAATCATAGTGGAATGAGGTTGATACCTTTTGCTGCAGAATGTAAAGTGAAGTTACTGCATTTATTCCGTTATGATCTGTCATCTTTGGAAGCACATCATCTGTGGCAAAGAACAAAACATTGGACTGTCAGTCACACACATTTCTTCACAGAGATTATTCTAGTCCAAGTTTAGATTATCTGATCACTTGTCATATCATTTGTCATAATGTATTAGAATTAATTCAGTATAATGATATCATACCTCTGTGATTGATTGGTGAGCGATGGGAGTGGTCATAAAACCTGGAGAGAGGCTTTCTGGGTGGCTGTTTTGACCTAACAAAAACAAAATGGTGTCAGTGTATTCATGTTAGGTTATAATCTAACAGGGTTGGTTTAAAGCCTATTAGCAATTCTTACTTTTTGGAAGGCGTCCAGCAGGCACATACTGTTACCAGAGTGATGAGGAGGAAGATGCCTCCAGTGGAGAGGATGATATAAAGAGAACTTCTTCCTGTCAGGATACACATAATTACAATTAATTAATATTAGCAGCGAAAGAACAAAGGCAGAGCAGCTAGAGGCGTTTTTTTTTTTTTTTTTTTTTTTTTGCTTGATGCTAATGCACCCCGGGCGCCTCACGTTTTCGATGCTTGGAGCACTTTGCGTTTTTGCAGGAGGGCTCTGAACACCTCAAGTTAAAAAAAAAATCAGAGTGGAAAAGCACCGAAAGACATTTGCATTTTTTTGTCCCATTGTCCAATCAGATTATAAATTGAGAGATAAGCTTTCTGGGGTGGTGAGGATAACGTTTACAGATGCCTGCAGCCAACGACATGATTTTACCAACCGTAGTTACCAGGATTTGATCAGACGGGGTTGGTGTCGTTTTTATTCACATAAAGTGTAATAATATAACATACAGTTTGGTTTGTGTTAAGAAAAAAGTTAGCTTACTTTCAATTCCTTTCTAAAGGTTCCACACAGATCTCCATTTCTATGTGTCCATGTCCTCCGTGTGATCAGTGTGTCATGTGATCCACCTCTTTTGTCAGCAGCACGGTGGCGCAGCAGTAAGCACTTTTACCTCACAGAAAGAGGCCCTGGATTCACGTCCAGGGCCTCTTTCTGTGTGGTTTGCATGTTCTCCTGTGCTTGTGTGGGTTTCCTCTGTGTGCTCTGGTTTCCTCCACCATCAACAACATGTATGTCAGGTCATTTCTCCAGTCAGCACCCCTGACCGAGGCGCTGCCTTAGAACTGGTCTGTTTGGTCCCTGGTGCCTGTTGTGTCTGCAACGATTAATCTATTAACTGATTATTAAATCAATCACTCTTTCATTAGTCATTTTTTAATTTAAAAAAGTCAGAATCTTCTGATTTCTGCTTCTTAAATGTGATTTTTTTCTTTACTCCTCTCTGACTGTAACTGAATATCTTTGAGTTGTGGACTAAACAAGACATCTGAGGACGTCATCTTAGACTCTCATCAACATTTCCTGATATTTTATGGATCAAACAACTAATCGATTAATTGAAGGACTGATCGACAGATTGATCAATGATGGAAAACCATCATGAGTTGCGGCCCTACATCCTATATAACCTGCTGAGCCAATAGAAAACAATCACACAAACAATTACCAGACAAATAACTTCAATTTCAGTCAAGATTTTTTTTCATTATCAAGTTGACGCTCAGTGAAACGGCGACCTGACAGCATGTTGAGTGTGGAGAAGGTTTAAATCCGTTCAAATCAGTCCTCAGCCTGTTGTGATTCATACTGTGACTGACTGTTTGGTTGTAAAAAGGATGAAAATTATTTGTTGTCATGACAACAGTAAGATCTTGATTCATAACTTTACATTTTGAGTTTGAAACTTTCACCAAAAAAAAATCTGTGAATGGTTTTATTTCATATTGTTGGTAAATGACCATGACGGTATAAAAGAGAGAAGGAGGACGTCATGTTGAGCTCTAATCAACGTTTTCCACCATTTCCTGATATTTCATGGATCAAACAATTCATCAGTTAATTGAGAAAATAACTGTTGTCTCTTTAATGAACACACGGCGTCTCTTACTGTAGACGGTCAGTCTGATCGGCAGGCTCGTCATGTTGCCCACAGGATTCTCCACGACGCAGCTGTAGATGTCATCATCTGCCATCAGCACCCGCGTGATGGTCAAGAGCTTCTGGTCAGGTGACAGCACGAACCGCGTCAAATTGGTCAGTGGCTTTCCACCTTTGAACCACCTGTACGTGGTCCTGGTTCCATTGTCATGGGAGCAGTTGAGGACGACGTTTTCGCTGAGCTCCAGAACCGATGAAGCCTCCATGTGGATGTAGGGCCTGGATACAGCCTCTGGATATAAACACAAAAACAAAAAACAAACATGTTGTCCTCCATCTTTGATGTGGTGCGTGTGGCGACCCCGAGTTCTTAAACACAACATTTCAGAAAACAAAGTTTTTCAGAAGTTTAACAAACCAGAGGACGTACATTTACATTGAATTCTGACTGGATGATGATTCCACTTCCTCCAGTTTGTCTGTACCTTTACTGACTTATTTAAACCTGACAAACGTCCAGACAAACAAACTTATGAAGACTTCATTTTTAATGTTTTTCAATTTCAAATTTAATAAATTTTAAGCTGGTGTGGCAATTGAATATTTTCCATTTGTACTGTAATCATTTTTATTAAAATTTTAAACAATAAATCTTTTTTATTTCTTACCATTATCTGAAGTGGTAAATATATTTTTTGAAAATGTCTGCAAGTTATGTTTACATGGTTTACATCTGTTTTATGGCAAAAAGCATTTAAAAAAATTCTACCAACTGTCATCATAATGCATCCCACAGACAACTAAAGAGCCATGAAAGTTTTAGTGCATCAGTCGGCAGGGAGCTGCATTCTCAGCAGCAGAGTAGGAAGAAACGCAGACACAGACATTGTTGCTCCCTCCTACTCTTCCTCAGGATACAGGTGACCTTCACACAGGCATCTCTGTGGGCAGAGCTGATGCCATTCTTTCACTATTACGTGCACCACCGAGGTATTTTTCCACTGACATCCTCGTCTTTGAAAGCCTGCAGTTAAAGATTTGTCCCTGTTGAAGAGGTTAGAGGTGAGTTTGAGCCACCAGACGTCCTGATGCACAAGGAGTCAAGGAGGCTGATGGTGCCAGAACTGCAGATTTTACCACAACTGTTAAAACGTATGTTTTTAGAGAAGGAATTCAGAATGCATAGAAGACAGGTCAGCTCATGCCTGTGATCAGTACACCCACACACAATTTAATTAGTTTTAATTCCTCTGTGTTAGTCGCGACAGGGCTGCATTCAAGTCAAATCAACTTTTGTCTCACTCACTGTGGTCTCCTCAGTCTTACTGTAGAGCTGCTGTCTATAATAGCTAGTTCTGGTATCATTGGTAATTACTGAATTATTTCATATTAAAATGGCTGCTGTGAAAAATGTCTATTCCCAGCATTGTTCTTTCTAACTGCAAGCTGGACAGAGGCCCAATCAGCCGAAGTTAAAACACCTGTGTTTTGTGAACATGTGCATTTGTTGTGCCACTGTCAGTCAGAGGAGAGTAAATCATTATTTCACTTTTGATGGAGGAAGGTTAGTAGCTCACCCCTGCATCCAGTCTTTGAGCAACGCTCAGCTAAACACGTCCTTGAATTATCTTTGTATTCCCTTTCAGCCAACGGTGGTGAGTCAGCAGCACAAATAACTCTCAGGAGCAGAACATCAAACTTAGAAATATCTCTTATAGCTGCCATCAATCAGACTCAGCTTCTGAACATACAGCAGAGGACTGTAGAGGATTGATGCACAAGGATTTTCAGCTTTATCTCTGGGCATGGGGAGAAACATGCAGCTTGAAAATATGATCAGTTTCCCACAATCATCCACCAGACTGGTGCTCAACAAGTCACCATGAACTGGGAGGTGTGATGGTTAGAGATTCTACTGCTTGAGAGGTTTTTTAATGTAATTTTTCCGAAGAAGAAGAAGAAGCATACTTTAGTAATTCCCTAGGAGACACATGCACAAACAGGACCTATAGTGGTGCATCGGAGAGATGTCAGAGCAAGGAGGCTGCATACATGCAGTCAGGCACCCCAAGGCAAGTCCTTACAAACTGAGCTACTGCCCCATACCGCCCCTAAACAGTTGGCCCTTTTCACCACACAGAGCTGGCCTGGCTCGACTTGGTTTGACTCGGCCCGTCAGCTCAGCACGGCAGGGGTTTGCATCTCATTACAACAGAGCTACACTGCTTTATGGTGTGTCTTTTAACTGAAGATGACCTTGAGGACGCTTGAGTCAAGCAGCTGTAAAGCGGTGGCTAAACCATTGAGGCATGGTTTGACTCGGCACGGCCAAAAACACCAGTGGAAAAGCCCCAGTACAGTCAGACACCCCAAGCAGTTAGGGGTCACATGCCTTGCTCAAGGGCACCTCAGCAGTGCGCTGCAGGAGAACTGGCAACACTGGGTTTGTCCACCAACACAACAGGTCACAAAACTGTGATCAAACTAAGAAGTGCTGATCAGATATGAATCAAGATTCTGTTGCTGTTTGGGGAAATATGTTTTTGTGTACCATTCAGCTGTAAAATGATAAAGTCTGTGAACTGGCCACCATGATGCAAATGGAAGAGCCAGAATCCAAGCACCACCCAACTTGCAATCTGTCACCTACCAGCCGTGGCTTTTAGTGATCTGGTGCGTCTAGATGTGTCCTTGGTGGATTCTGTGTGTCTGCACCAGAGACACAAATAAAGACTTATTTCCATAACCTCATATTACGATTTTAAGTCAGTCCAAGAAACAAAATATCCCAAATGCAAGCACTGCCGCCTTGTGCTGCTGATCTCATTTGGAGCAGTGATCAGCCTTGGAGTTGAGTCTCCGCCCACTCAGCCTTCCAACTCAATCGTGAGCAGAGCTCAGTTGGCAATCATGACATGAAACCCCCTTTCATCAGAAAAACACTTGAACAAACACCAGTGTGATAAAAACTACATAAAATGACATCTTATTTAACATGTACTTTGATTGTCTAGTTTGGTCCATGTTCTGTCTGTTGATTTATGACCTACACTGCAGCCAGCCAGCAGGGGGCGACTGAGATGCTTTGACTTCACTTTTGGGGAGCTCTCATTTTGTCCATTTCTAATATGTCAATGATCTGCACCTTTAATTTGGACTTGAGTCTCAGTCAAAGCGAGCTGCTTTCTGTGACACTGTTTCAGATTAAAGCTCGTATCCTTACATTAACTTTAGAATCGTACAGTAGAACTCGTCCTCCTACCGTCCACAGTGAGTGTGATGCTGCCCTCGCCTGTAAAGGTATCATCTGTGATGGAGATCTCCACGTCATAAACTCCGTCATCAGACAGTCTGAGGTTGTGGAGAAGCAGAGTCCCGTTCTCAAAGACCAGGATGCGGTCACGATACTCGGGCCTCAGGGTGCCGATGATGTCGGTCCCGATCGACTGGACAACAGTAACGTCCTTTTCCCTCTTGAGCTGCCACTTGATGACTGGCAGGTCGAGGCTAAAACTACTGTAGCGGACAGACATGAGGGCCTCCCCTCCTACTGTACCTCTGACGAGAGCGTTGGGGATAGTCATGTTCACTGCCAGAACCCCACCTGCAGAGAAACACAAGAAAGGCTCCTGATTTAGGTGTCCACAACATTTCAGCACAGCACTTCTACAAGTTTAATGATGCCACACTGAGTTTTAACCTTATATTTTGATTTTTTCCATTTTCATTGTAAATAAAAGGAATAAAAAACTCCACTATTCATAATAAATCACCATTTAAAAAAAAATAGCATTTATTTAAGTTATCATTAACAACACTGGCAACCTGAGAGGAAGAACTTATGTCAGACATTGTTTTTATGAGTTAATAGAGCATTGGTAATTTTATTACATAATCCTGATTACATGTAATCCATCACTACCCAACCCTGGTTATTTCAACCTGACTTGTAATGTTGATATTGGACAATTCTGCAAATCTGCACATTGTTAACATCCAGGAAAACTTTAACATTATTAATTTGTATATAAGCTACACATCCACCACCCCTAACCTCTCGCCTTTACATTTTGTCTTGCTGCACAAATGATGCACCCCTTCATGCACTGGCACTGAGCCTTGGCCTAAGTACATTGTGCACTGTGGAACAATAGTTCTTAACACTTATTGCACACAGGCAAGATGTAAAAAGTCTTCATTACTCACTTGTCAACATCAGTTTTTAGTTTTTGTTTCAACTACAGTGGGTGATTTAGAAGTTAGCTGAAGGCTAGTGTGGGCACCACGCCCCATCACTGCTGTATACTGGAGCCAGTTTGCATGGCAGATCCACATTACCATGGTAACAGCTGTCAGTCCTTGGGATGGGCCCGCATGAGCCAACAAAAGTGGGGATTGTTTGTTCAAATTTCCTTCTTGGCAGTTCATGAAAAAAACACTGGGAGCCATCCAGATGCCATGCTAGCTCTGCAGAAACAGAGCAGCTCAGTGACTCTGCTGCGAGCCACAACAATGGCAGGACAGTGACAGAGACACAGCTGAAAATAACCAAACATCTGAAAAACACGGGTTCTGGTACAGCCTGTATGCACAATTACTGTATTACTTACAAAGGGTGGGCACAGGACTGTAAAAGCACCCACACAGACTGATGCAATCCAATACCACAACAACAAATACTACCTTTGTGATCCCTGTAATGTTCAGTTTTCAGAGTGTTATCAATCTAACTCTATATTTTGTGATGCCAGAAATGTGGTTATGTTGAACATGGTACAAAATTATGCATAACACTGAAAAAACAACAACAAATAAATAATGATAAATCTCACATTGTGTCAAGCCTAGTTGATGTTCCATTTGTATTTATTTTAATTATTCAAACTTTAAAATCACCATCCAGTTTGCTCCTGTTGTTGGTGTTTTCCTCCAACCACTAGCAAGTATTGTGAAACATAGATTATACTGAGTGTTTATTGCCATAATTTAAATTACATTTTTAATCATATATTTCTGTATTTTATTGACAATTTTCTATTTTCTATTTATGCTTCTTAAATTTGTACTTGCTTTCATCTTTCTTTATACTTTTTATTTACTTTCTTTATTGTTATGCACCAAATTGCCAAGGCACATTCCTCATATGTGCACTTGGCAATAAACCTGATTTTCTGCATTTGCTGCATTTGTAAGGAGCAAAACACACCTACAATTTGTTTGTTTTTCTGATCCCGCCATACTGAAACAAACAAAAAAACACAGAAAACACATATTTGGCAGCAATTAGACTTCATTAATCAGCTGTAATCTATGCATGAACTTAATTTTTGCAGAATCTTTCAGATGTAAACATGCAAGTTTAACATTAGATCATTTTTAGGCAAAACTATGTCTATGTCTCATCTATACATATCAGCAAAACCTAAAGCAAATTCTTAAGTAGAAAATGTGACCTACCTGAATTGAAGGAACCAAGATACACAAGCAATAAAATCTGCAAAATTATTTTGGCTTTTGAAGAAGCCTCCCTCTCTGCCTTCATCTTGGGTCTCAAGCTTTGTTTTCGTCCCAGACAACCAGCATGATTTGAGACTCTGGGCTGGACAGAGAACACAGTCATTCATTCAGGCTCTGCTGGGACTGAGTACATGTTGTTCTCAAAAGCCAATGTAGAAGCCGGGACAAAAGTGCGTGTGTGTCTGCATGTCCGCTTCCTTAGTTCAGTTAGCTTTAATGTGCGCTACAGTGGGTGACATATTCATAAACAGAGCAAAAGCATTAACACAGTCGTGAGAGGGGACAGTGTTCGTCACCCCACAATATGAGTGACTCACTGTAGTTTAAACAAACATGAATTTGATTGTTTGTCAGACTTGAAGCTAAACTTTTGTATAATTGGGAGTGGCTTCAGAGAAAAGGCCGTGGAGTGATTAAAATAGAAGAAAAAAGTTTATCCCCTGCATCCTCTGCAAATCATGAATGCACCCGGTAAATGTAACCACAAACATCACAATAAATTTTTATTTTTCCACATTGTGGTCCAACATTTGTATTAGAGGAAACCTCAAGGGCTCAACAACACATGAGGATTATCTGGGGATCATGTGTTGTAGATTTTATCTTTTGCCCATACATCAAAAGGAGAAAGTACACAAAGTCCAAATGTCCACTGAAACTAGTTTAATGAAACTTGGACAAGAGAATGAAAGATTAATCAGTACACGCTTTATCCTCATGTTCCCTTCAATTCTGGAGTTGCGGTCCTCCAGGATAGTCTTTTCACAGATAATGCCATAAATAATCTATGCCCAAATATGGTCAGACCCAACACTTTTAAAGCATATCGAATTAGACTATTGGTCAGCAAATCCAAAACACAGGAAGTAAGAATGTACAAGGTCAACCTTCTGCTCCCATTCCTCAGTGTCACCGATATCCAGTCCCCAATAAAAGTTACATCTGCTCCATTCAGAGAGACAAGAGACATCGCCGACCTTGGTCACCATAGCAACACTATCAGGGACTACCTCTTGTTTTCCCAAACAGGAAGAGACAGCTGCATCTACTGTCTAGAAGGGAGACAGTGTGTCTGTGAAGAATTAGTGCAGGCCTCCCAGTGACTTCATGGACTTGGTTTGTGTATGATGTATGATACTGTAGCATCTTCTCATGAACGACACTGTTAGACGAGCAGATGGACCAACTTAACGTTCAACCAACTGACCAACCAGCCAACACAACCATCCTTATACCCCACTAACAGGGAAATAAATGTTTGTTTTAACCGTATTCTGTTGCTGTGTCCATGACAAACACAATGTAAAACCAGGTAATGAAATCTCAATTTGATGTACTCACAGTTTTTCCTTTTAGCACAGTCCCTGTAACTTTTCATTTTTACTTTTGTAACTGATTTCAGACAGTGTGTTCCCTTCGATAGCTCAGTTGGTAGAGCGGAGGACTGTAGGTCGTCACTGACAGGTATCCTTAGGTCGCTGGTTCAACTCCGGCTCGAAGGATGAGCTTTTCATGGGTTTAAAGTTTGTGTCTGAAGTGATGCAAAAGTGATCAGTTTCACAGGTGTGGATTTCATTGCCTGATTGGTTCATTAACAAAAAGCTGTGGCTCATTAAGTGGTGACAATGCAACAGTGAAAAAGCAGCTGTGATACTGAATGACTTCAGGCAGGTAGATGTGACTTTATCTAAATTTAAGGATGTGCTTCTTACCTTTATCTTTCAGCAATTTCTGACTCTAAGGCCGCCGTCTTTGTCCTTTTGAGTGTCTTGTTCAGATTAGAAAGATGGAAAAGCATTTTTTTTAGAGACGTGGGTTTCGTTGTTTGTTCTGGTCAGACAAAAATCATATTTTCCCATGTCGAGTGGTACATTAAGTGACCAGCCACAATCTTCAGTAAGTTTGTTGTGGTTGTAACAGTATTAAATCAGAAATGACCGTATGTAGAGGTGGGTTTTTGTCACATCCCTGTAACTCTGTGGGATGGTTAAGTGTGTGTTCCCTTCGATAGCTCAGTTGGTAGAGCGGAGGACTGTAGGTTGTCACTGACAGGTATCCTTAGGTCGCTGGTTCAACTCCGGCTCGAAGGATGAGCTTTTCATGGGTTTCACAGTTTGTGTCTGGAGAGATGCAAAAGTGATCAATTATGCAGGTGTGGACGTCATTACTTGATTGGTTTGAAAAGAAAAAGCTTGTCCACATCCAGTGGTTCATCGAGTGAAGAATATCAGTGTTGTTGTGTATGTAACACTGTAAGAAAGAAGAGATCTCAAATGACTGCAAGTAGATAATTGCAACATCCATTATCTGAATTTAAAGAGGTACTTCTTATCTTTATCATCCAGGTAACTCCAGCTCAAAGGCCATGCCTGTCGTCCGAGTCCTTTGGTGTCTGTTCAGGTTAGAAAGATGCAAAGGCAATTTTTGTCGCAGCTGTGGGTTATAGTTCTTGATTTTCTTCAGGCAAAAATACAAGCTTTCCAAGGTCTCATGGTACATTAAGCGGCCAGTTTCAATCTGTATCAAATTAGTTGTAAAAGTAACTGTATTGAATGAGCTAATACTGTATGTAGAGTAAGACAGGTGGCTGTTGGTGATGCTCCTGTAATTCTTTCAGATTTTTTACTGTGTGTTCCCTTCGATAGCTCAGCTGGTAGAGCGGAGGACTGTAGGTTGTCACTGACAGGTATCCTTAGGTCGCTGGTTCAACTCCGGCTCGAAGGATGAGCTTTTCATGGGTTTACAGTTTGTGTCTGGAGAGATGCAAAAGTGATCAGTTACACAGGTGTGGATTTCATTGCCTGATTGGTTTGTTAGGAAAAAAACTCGTCCACATCTTGTGGGTCTCTAAGTGTTGATACATATGCAACATGCCAAGAAGTGGTTGTGATCTTCCTGTGTAGTTGCTCTCTAAAGACTTTAAGCAGCTTCTTGCTCCATTCATCATCTGAGTTTAAGCAAATACTTGTTCCCTTTTCCCTTACATATCTGTGACTCGAAGGCTTTGCCTTTTCTCGTTTTCCTTCTGTTGCCATTTCAGATTTAAAAGCTTGTGAAGGCAAGTTTAGTCAGAGCTGTGTGTTTCACTGTTGGATTTGTTAGGACAAAAACAAAAGATTTCCCAGGTCTCATGGTACATTAAGTGGCTGGCTTCCATCTTTATTCAATTTATTGTAAAAGTAAGAATATTAAATGACCCAATGCTCTATGTATAGTAAGACAGATGACTGTCATGTCAGTGTAACTCTGTGGGATGGTTAAGTGTGTGTTCCCTTCGATAGCTCAGTTGGTAGAGCAGAGGACTGTAGGTTGTCACTGAGAGGTATCCTTAGGTCGCTGGTTCAACTCCGGCTCGAAGGATGAGCTTTTCATGGGTTTACAATTTCATTGTATTTAGATTTCAGAAATGCAAAAGCAATTCAGATGTGTGGATGTTCATGCTTCTTTAGTTTGGAAAGAAATAGCTTGTCCATTCACAGTTGTACATTAAGTGACCAATGTCAACATATGCAACATGGAAACAAGTGGTTGTGATCGTCCACTGATCATCGTTTGGGAGAGTCTTCTGTGATAGTTTTCCTGTGAAACTCCAGCAGTGTTCTGTGGACTAACAAAACTAAACCTGACCCTGAATCAACATGAGGGTGAGCAGATAAAGACTGAATTGTCATTTTTGGGTGAACTATCCCTTTAAGTCCACTCTGCTTCGTTTCATTTAAGTGTGAAGACACACTGACACATTATGTGTTTGAGAATTTATTGACATAAGTTGTGGTACTATGACAACAACAAATCATTTACAACAAGGTTACAGTAATGATGCTGGAAATATTCAATTTTATAAGATGCTCTGACTTTCCTTACATTCTGTATTGCTGGCAACAATTTTGTATATACTTCTATTTGTGAGTGTGTGAGTGTGATGCTGCTTAAAAAATATGAAAGATCTACAACAGAGACATGAAGTTGGGACATTAGTTTTTAAATGTAGTAGATACACAGTCTAAATGAAAAGGGATAAAATGGACATGCAGGCACATACACGCATTTCTACATCACCATGTAGGAAAATAGTGTCACCAGCACAAGTGATTCTCTGAAGAAGCTTTTTCTATTGAACAGATAGAGCTTTATTTCATTTTCAGGGTAAGACCAAAACATTTGAATTCATTAACTACACAAACTACACCATCACTGGACTACACTGTACTAGAGCAACTCTGGGCCTTAGAGCGTATGAACTCTAATGTTCTATAGCACAAACAACGCCAACATCAGAAGGTTATAGTGACACAAGGTACTGAAACATAAGCTTGGCATTTAATTTGATGCTTGGTCCTGTGAGACTGGTTTGGCTGATTCACCACAGGTTTAGACCGGCTTGACAATAATGGCATGAGAGATTACAAAAAAACAAGACTGTCATTGAAAGAAAAAATGTGACGACGTTTAAAGCACATTAAAGAACTGAAGCTACTGCAACAACTGAGCCAGTTAAAGGAAACACGCAGAGGTAGATGCACAATAAATAGGAATGAAAATACAGGTGTGTGAAGCCGTGTGCTTGCAGTAAACGGGGCTGTTAGAAAAAAACAAAAACAGAAAATATGTGAAATGAATCAGTAATTTTCATTCTTAAATTGGAGTGGCACTGGTGTGTTAACACAAGATCAATAGCTGCTGTGGTTTGGGTAGTGGTTTCAAGATAATAAGAAAAGACTTAAACGTTGAGAATGTTGGCAACCTGGCAATTTAAGCCAAGAATTCCGACACGTGTGTGTTAGTTCCAAGTCAGAAGCTTCTTAACTGTCTGTCCTACTGACGGGTTGCTTTCTCAGCCTCACTATACCGAATGGATTACTTCTTTTTTTTTGAAAACACAAATTACAAAACATTAAGTTTTTTTTTAGGCCAGAATCGGTCCAATTAAGTTGCTTCACATCATCTAAAATGATCTTTTTGTGTTTTTGCATTTTAACTTCTCCACTGCATCTCCATCACCTGTTTTTATCTGTTTTTATTGCAGGACGTGAAAGAAAAGGCTTAGAAAAAGCCAAATATTCCAAAGAGGAGGGAAACCTGCAGTGGGACAGACAGACAGAAGCTTCTGACAAACACGCTGTTCGACTCTTCATGTACATTAATGGCAAAAGGAACAGATCAACACTGGTATTATTCTGTAGGTGCAACTGGAAAGCAAAGCGAGTATAAAAAATAAATCAAAGAAGTCGTGAGCCACTCACAGTACAAAATAAAGAAACTTTTTTTTTCCCATTCAGGACCGTTTCACCATCAGTTACATCTTTACAACATTAAGACACTAAGTTAAGGATGGAATGGTAGACATGTTTTCACTAGGAGGTAAAAATCAAAATGGAGAGTTGATGAAGAGGATTCAATGATGCTCTCAACTGCCAAAATAAAGGAAACATCCACAGTATTTGTACTGTTTCACTTCAGTACAGTATGGTGATCACCCTCAACACTTTTCTATTAACCGATTTGCCTTGTTTGATCTCTGGGGGGGGGAAATAAAGCCAATATTCCAAATTATTTCAGCGTTTACTGTTTGGATTCCCTTGTTTTGGCAGTTTTCTGCAGATGGCAGAGAATGATAAACACTGCTGTCTGTCGTCAGGGTGAAGCAGAGTTGCTGAGTGTTAGAGCAGGTCAGTTCTTCAGCACAGAGTCGTACATCTGGTACACGTACTGAGAAACCTCAGGGGCCCGACACTTCAGGGACAGCTGTGGAGAGGGAGAACACCGCTGTTAGAATGACAGATACCTTCACTCATATATGTGTTCAGGTTTTATTGAGTAAATAAAGAAAAATCAATAATGAAATAATTTGAAGTTGCAGCCGTGATGGAATAAATCTTAGTTTTGATCATAACTTTTTACCATGTTGAGATTTTTTTGTCGAGACTCATTATAGCTCATCATTATAAGTCAATCCACTTTACATTAAAAAGTTATAAAATGCAAAACATATGCATTTGTCTTTTTTGACTTTTGGCTGCTTTTGTTGCGGGTCACCACAGCTGATCATCTGCTCGCCGACAGACCGAGTCAGTCTGAATCCCACCCAGTCCAGCAGAGATCTGCACATTTGATTTGACAGGCTCTCTACACTGGATGCCCTTATCTTGTTTTATATAATTACTCAAATTTTTGTTGTCACTGATTTGAATACTTTGAATACTAATTCTGAATCACAATGCGTGAAATGGCTATGAACATAAACCCGACTAAAAGGAGTCCTTACTTGGCTTTTGTATTTTAAAAAAAAAAAAAAAAAGAAACCAAAAAAAAAAACTTTCCAAGACCTTGGAAATCTTCATTATTTTATTTTCTGTCTCTTTCTGACCTGCAGCAGACTGCTACAGTAAACCTTGTAGCTGAAACTTGCATTTTGAGGACATACTGGCCTTTTTCTACAGATAATGTGCAAATAACTGGACATCAGGCAACAATAATGCAGAGCTGAGGGCACAACAATAAAAGCTGACAGGATATTGTTGAAAACTGTACCGTGTAGTTGGGGTTGCCGGGCTGAATGCGGAGCTCAGCCAGGATCCAGATGCCGTTGGTCAGCTTGAGGGACTGGTAGAGCATGTCCTGTCCTTCTACGTTTCTCTTGGCGATGGTGTAGATGTTGTTATTCTGCAGCTTCCCTGATACTGTGTCTGCAAAACCAGGATTAAGGACAAGTAATTAACACACTTATTACTGAATAAAGAGAAACACACACACACAAACGGCAGTAAACTCTACTGGAACCATGAAGCCTAGAGGTGCTAATGCTAATGTAGACATGAGCTAATGTGGACTCTACGACTGGCAAAAGGTTCATCTGGGAGCTGACAGTAAATGAGCTCTATGAGGACTTTAATGACCTGACTGTCAATGTTCAAACCAGGTAAAACTGCTAAGAGCAACAGACAATCAGGCTGCCAGGTGGCACAATTATAAGCAGCTTCTAAAAGGAAAGAAATTGGAGGCGTCCTTCAGGTACAGAAGAAGAAGAAGTGTTGACGTATCCCAAGATCGGCATGTCGGTGAGAAAGAAAACACAGAGAGAAGTGTGAGGTCTTCGGATAAGTTTTAGCTGGAAGGTTATCAGTCCAGACATGATGACATTTTTCAAATCTTTACAGTGAAACTGGTTTGTGCACAAGTTTTCAGTGTGTGTGGTCTGTTTTAGCAGGTACAGCCGCTCTGATCTTTATCTTTTGCTCATATATTACATATTTTGCAAGAGAGGAACTTTGGTGTGCTTTTTTTGTCCCCTGTTGTATTAGCTCATCATCACTGGTGCCAGTTTTCATATTAGGTGGTTGTGTTTCCTGACAGTGAAGACAGATCAGTTGGAAAACATGTAACCTACGTCAGTGGTGAAAGCATTTTTTTATAAGTTTTGACAGAGAAGAAAAACAACCAATGAGTCTCCAGTGACATTCAATAAAAGTTCAGGACAAACAAAAGTCTACATACAAATAAAATAATGATCAACTTTATCTGGTGGTGTTATAAAAACCGACGACACTTTAATTCACAGACTTGTCTACCTGCATTTAGGTGGCAGTCCTTAATCTGGTACTGAAGCTCGTTCTCATTGGGGATGTCTTTCCAGGTAGCCAGGAACACCTGTCGCTCTGAAGAGGGAGAACAAATAAACAAAAAGGTGGAAGTCAAGACATTTTACATCACTGGATGGTTGATATTTATATGAGCAAATTACAAGGTACAGAGTCCAATCAAGTCATTTAATGTCATGAATGTTAGTGCCTGAATTTGACCACGCCAATTTCAGCAACCAGATTTTATGACTTGAACCAACTGAATTTGAACAATTCAGAACACATGAATTCAGACAGATGTTGTGGATGTAATGGCCTGATAGTGATGCTTTTTTATAAAGTAGTAAATGAAAATCGTACCCATTTTTCCATCTTCAACAAAGAATATATTGAGAGGGATGAGTACGCTGAAGTAGAAGACGTCGATGCTGTTCTTCACAGCCACCTGTGTGCACGTAAAAAAAAAGAGAACGTGTTTGACATCAGATGAGCGCCTGTCATGCTTGTTCTGTACAGTGATGAGATGTGCTGAAGTTTAAATTATCTGCATTATACAACATTATAATAACAGAAATGTCTGTTATTATAATGTTATCAGTTCTTCCTGTTCAATTTGGAAAAAAAAACAAAACTGCGGTACAAAAAATACAAACAAGGACTATAAAGCATAAAATATTTGTGCATTTGGTGTCAGGAAGTGATTCAAGGTGGGGCTACCAGATTAATAGGAGAGTAAAGATCTAAGATGAGATTCTCAGTCCGACTCAATGGTGGCAGAAGTTTGTATTTCATCTTAGTAAATTCCCTTAATCTCTGATGACATATCGTGGCATATCCACATATCTTTAACAGTAAATGTTGTTTTTTACCTTTTAATTGTGCTTCATTCTGTTCAAAAGCCTGCTGAGTGTGTGAGTGTTTCTGTACCTGCAGATTGTTGAGCGGGTCCATCTTCATGACCGGCCCGATGGTGTTCAGAGGCAAAGAGACCTCAATGCTCGCGCTGGGCATCAGAGGAGTGTGAATGGGCAGAGGACTTGTGGGAATCATCCCGAAACTACATGCAGGAAACAAACAAACAAACAAGAATCAATTCATGTCTGAGGTACACAAATTACAGCAGCTCCACTGTTTTAGAGAGATGTTGTAATTTAACTTTAGGATGACTATATTACTTTTCCTGCAAGTCATCTCACTGACCTGTTCTTGTTGAACTGGACCGCGAAGTCGGTCATGTGCTGCAGGGCCTTGTTGGTGAAGGTCATGTCCATGTACATGTGGCCCTGACGGCGAGAGAAGGTGCCCGAGATCTCCAGCCCCTTGGCTTTCACTGCAGGAAGCCAAACCTAGTAAAAAAAACACCGGTGTAATCAATTCTACATGTAATAAAATACTTTTATACCACATGCAGGTACACTGTCCTACGATGAGGGGCCTCATTTTTCCATCAAAGTGTTCAGACTGACATTGGTGTTGAAAAAAAAAGACACCTTGTTAATTTTAATGACACCACCACCAATTTTAGTAAGCATCGCTGATATATTAGATTTTTATCTTTTGCCCATACATCAAAAGGAAAAAGTCCACAGGAATCCAATATGTCTTGCTCTGAAGCTGGTTTAATATAATTTGAAAGAATAATCGGTACATGCTCTGTCCTGATGTCCCCTTCAGTTCTGGAGTTTCTGTCCCCCAGGCCTTTAAATCTTCACAGATAATGCCATAATTCATCTATGCCCAAATATGGTCAGACCCAATAAAATCTACAGCATATAGAATTAGTCTATTGGTCTGCAGATCCAAACACAGGAAGTATGAATGAGCAAAGTCTGAGACTACAGCTCCGCACCCGTCACTCCCATTACTCAGGATCAGTGATATCCAACCGCTGATTACAGTGACATCTGCTCCGTTCAGAGAGACAAAACAAACACATCTCCGACCTCAGCTGCCATGGCAACACTATCAGGTTGTTCTCTTGTTTATCTGAAAGGAGAAAACGGCTACAGCTACAGCTTTGTCTGTTAAGAGTTAGTGCAGGTCTCTCAATGACCCCAAGGCCGTAAACCAGCCATTATGACTGACTGCACAGCGAACTACATATACCTGAAAGTGTCTTTTAATGATTTCTGAAAAGTTCTTGAAGCTCTTTAAATTTTTCTTGCAACTTTTTCTGGCGTACACCACATTTCCTGCACTCCACTAACATTTACTGTCAAAGCTTTCTGTTTCGGCCAAGCTTCATTTCTCAGTAAACTCCTGCCTGTATTGTGAACTATGCATCCGTAACGGACTGAATGTGTGTTATCCATTATGCAAGGGAAGTCCGGCCAACTTGCTGAGAGTTTAGTTTTGTGAACTCACTGCTTTTGGAGCCACGTAGCCTCCAGTGGTGATGGCCATGCCCGTGGAAAGCTCGAACAAGTCGTTCAGGCCGCTGCTGACAGCTGGAGGTGCTGGTGTGGGTGACGGAGCGAAAGTACTGGGAACAGATGAAGGGATGAAGTTCTGTCCCACCTAAAGTGATCACAACAAATACACACACAGAAAACACACAGTCTAAGTGACTGTACTCTTAATAAGCAGCACTGACAACTTGACAGTTTGCTATAAACCTAAAAAGACAATCACACAGACAATCTGAAGTCATGCCGAAGTAGAAAAGAACAGAACAAAACATTTCAACTATAGAAAGCTTATGGGATTAATTTGCCAAAGCCCTTATGACAGAGACGGGAATTTAAAGGACCTGACTGGTAGTTTTGTGTGTTTTAGCCCATTAATTATTATAGAAATATAAATATAATAATTGTATAATTGTGTTTCTGATTTTGGAAGCTTGGACTTTTCATATTTGTAAACATTGTAAGCAGCACAAAAACAACAATAAAGCTACAACATGTCATTATCAATTAATTTGCAGATTATTTTTCATGATTAATTGTTTAGTCCAGAGTTTTTCAAACTTTTTATGCCACACTGGTACTAACAGGTGCTGTGGCCACTTCAATTTTTGTAAATGTATGAATTCTCATTTGAAACTTTTAGTAATTTGATAATATTTTATATTTTTTAAAATAAATTTATTTCAAGAGTATTTTTGACATTCTAAATAAATATAAATTAATAATGATAAAATAAATAATGAAATGATGATATTTCTGCAAACAAGATAATGCTCTAATTATGTGCACATGACACATGATGCATGTTGTCTCAATATCAAAGTTGATATTTACAATAATTGCTCTGCATCATGTGAGGAGAAGCCAAATCACATTCATGCAACACTGCAAATTTAATTAACAGGAGTCATTCCGATCATTTCGATGAATTATTGAAGAATGGAGGAAAGAAAAGCACTTTCAGCAGTAATTTCTCCTAAAAAATCTAATATCATTCATCCGAAGTGAAAAAGGTTTATATTGATGTTTGAAGGAGAGAACTGTCAATCATCTATTGTACAGCTGCTCAAAATGTTTGCCACACATGGTCTATCCAGAGCTAGATCTGCACAAACGAAAATCGTGGGATTGCTTTTTCTGGCTAGAAACTGGGCTGAAACATCTAAAACATCTGTGTGGTCTTCTAAATGAAAATATATGAGTGTGAGATAGAGATCCCAGGTTAAAAAAACTTTGAAGAAGTTGGTTTGTGAGTGTGGCGGGTTAAAAATCAGGGAGCATGCAGCATGCAGACAGGTCAGACTGCCGAACAGAAGGGCTTGACTTACTGCTGGACTTCCCCCAACACCTCCGCCCAGGTCTCCCCCCAGCTACAGGAGAGAAGAGAGGCCCCCAAAGACAGCATCCAAACATCACAGACAGACCAAACACACAAACACAGACAGAGACAGAGACTTTCTTAGCAACCGCAACCCATCAAGAGGAGCCCTCACTTTCTGGGAAAATAGCAACTCCACATGGTATGTTAGACGTCAAAGTAAGACTTTAAAATCTGCAGGAAGATTATAAAGAAGTCCAGTTACTCCAGCAGCTCAGAGGAGGTAAAAAGTCACCATTAACAGAGTGAAACGTTTCAATATGTTTGTTAACATGTTTATGTACCAATTATTTAAAACACTTCTGAATATTTTAGTGATGTATTATGCATTTAAGTTAAACAGAACAGATACAGCAAAGGCACATAATTCCAGTCACAAACATACTTACATGAGCATTATAACCTCAAGAAAAAAAAACACACTGTTTCATTTGTGGCTCTCGCCTCTTTCATTGGATGTCTGCCTGTGAGTCAGCATGACACTCACTGTATACACTGTCTGGTGTGTTTCTACACAATCAAACAGTCCCACCATGAAACAGCCTCACATTAATCAGCACCAATAAGGTTACTGTCCTTTGGATGTGCCTCACAAAAGCATCGTTCAGGATCAGCCGTGCCACTGATGAACACAAGGAGACAGAAAGCTGACTTGGTCTTCAGCCAGGTTCACCCGATCCTTCTGCTCTACGGCAAAATTACTACATGTGTGTGTTCAAGCTCACCAAACTGTCCAGGCCTCCTCCCAGAAGGTCCACGGCTCCCATCTGCATGGAGGAGACCTGGGGCACATTGACTGGAGGGCCCAGGTCCAGGTTCAGCAGGTCTCCCAGCAGGTCACCCTGGCTGGGGATCACATGTGGCTGGTCCATGGCAGCTGCTGGCCCGCCGCTCACTGGGCTCTCACCTGTATCAATGCTGTCAAGAGGAGGACACAGGAGGACTGGTGAGGGACAGCTACTTTTAGTCCAGAGCCAACAGAAAGAGGACTGAACAGCTGATTGAAATTTTATCAAAATCGCAATAAGATCTACTGATATTTTCAAATCGCAAGAGGTGCAAAACTTGATAAAACACAATTTTTGTTTGTAAAATGATTTTGGTGCTGCTGGACTACACATCAGACTCTACTGACTCAAGAAAACATGTTTATAGGGCTGCAACTAATGATTATTTTCATTATCAATCAATCTGTCAATCATTTTCATGATTGAGTGATTACTGTTTTGCCCATAAATTGTCAGAAAATATCGATCAGTGTTTCCCAAAGTCCAAGATGATGTCCTCAAATGTCTTCATTCAGTTTACTGTCAGACAGGAGTAAAGAAACCAGAGAACTGGACAATTATCTTGGGGGAAAAAAACAAAAACTAACTAATCAATCTGTATTTAATATGTTGTTCAAAGAAAATGAGAATAATGGCAGAAAAATTATTAAAAATCATTCCCTCTAATTTTGCAAATCATATCGCAATTGCAGTATCAGTTAAAATAATCACAATTAGGTATTTTTTGAAATCGTAAACCTAAACAGAAATGTGCTGAGACTCAAAATGAAAACAAAAATCATAGCACAGTGGGGGTTTTTTTCTTGCTTGGGATATTTAGTCACGTTGAGCTACATTATTGTTCTGGTTCCACACTAAACTGGAAACAGAGAAAACTATCAATCATGATTTCACATGATTAAATTATTTTTTTTAAACAGGCCCTGTTCAGTCAGACTGTGGAGATTCACTGACAAAGTCAAATCTTCTGTTCATGATTTCCTGTCAATAAGCAGCACTGGACCTTTTTTTCACAAAAGATATTTCTTCCCTGTTAATATCAGTGAGTCATGAGGCAATATCTTCAGAGTGTTGGGTAACATCCTGTTCTCCAGAACAGTTGGTGGAGCATAAAATGTGTCATATGAAATATGGACTGGAGTAATCAGAGTATACACAGACTATATTCCCAGCTTCTTGCCACATTTTGTGCCACAGTCACTGCTTCTGGGCCAAATAACACACTTCAAGAGCCTTAAAATGACACGCTGAGACCTAAACTACAAGTTGATTCTTGCACATATTCAGCTCTGTCTCACATCTGTGTCATATGCATCATACACAGTATGATTTTACACTCAAATATAAATAGATAAATGAATAAGGAGCACAGATACTGTGCCAACATCTAATCATCCAATAAGTGGCCATTTTCAATTAGAGCCTGACCGATCGATATGATCTGATTACAAATACATCAGTTTCTGTGTTAATGTTTTCTGATATGCAATGATATGAAAACATTTATATAGAACATGAAAAGATTTAGCACAATGGGGAACATTTATCTCCGGTGGAAATGCTTTATTTGGCCATTTATTTATTTATTTATTTATTTATTTATTTATTCTTCTTTATTTTGTCAGTGTTGATTTCTAGAATTGGTTCACAATTATAAAGAATATTTAACTTAAATATTCTTTTTAGTCTATTTTGATTCCAGCTCAAGATTTCACTACATCAGCCAATCTGTGAATCTTTCCACTCCAATGTCTGTAACGGTTTAAAAGATCTGCAGGCTTTATTTTCAACATAACCTGTAACCTTTAGCTGAGGCATAGTGCTTACAAAGAGCAGACAATATGGATTAAATGTGAGTATAATCAAAGGGAGGAGAGTTGACCTCTGTAACCGTGTGCAGAGCGTTTGTGTGTCTGACCTGCTGTGCTGCACAGGAAGGTGTTTCCGGTGGATTCCGTGGCTGCCCTCGACGAAGGCGCTGGGTGGTTTGTGGTAGACAGACGCCAGGGAGCCGATGTGGCAGATGAGCTCGTCCAGCAGGGTGGGCTCGATCAGGTCCGTCTCCTCTGAGATCAGGGGCTTCTCTGACAGCACCACCTCCTTGGCGGTCACGGGGTCGGTGGACAGCAGGCGCCAGTAAATGTAGCCCCTGTCGCGCAGGTCGGGGTTGTCAGAATCCTGCAGAGAAATGGGAGAGTTCAACACACACGTTTTATGATAGTCAGGTGTAGGAACCAGATCTTGAGGACCACAGTAGGACCAACTGTGGGGTTCAAATTAAACATGCTGCAAGATGTTTCAGTACCTACATAAGCAAAGGAGACAATCAGCAAGAAGACTGATTATTTCTATATAGTTATTTTTAACTGTATAGAGGTGAAGTGCCTGCCACCGGGTCAGATTCTCCTTGAAATCAGATGAAACACGCCTGTGTTCATATTTTCCCAAGAAAGATACAGTGTGTAGTACGTTAGAGCCTTAAAAAGTAGAAGGAGGAGATTTTTCTGTATACTATTTTATTTTTTATGTTATATTACGTGGTTATAGTGGTGGAAACAGAGACACTTTTGTGCACAGGAGCCTCCAAAATCAACACAATATTCAAGTTCAGTGTAGCTCCTTAAAATAAACAAACAATAATCAAAAAAAATGGGTGGGAGGGTGTCTTTTTGAGCCGACCAAAAACAAAACCCAGGCAGTGTAAGAAGAGAAAACAGGCAACATTATCCAGCAGTGAATGATGAACCATCAAATGTCTTCAGAATAAAAGACGACACTGACCTGAGTAGCCAGGCTGAGGACCTGCTGCACCAACTCCTGAGTCTCTGATGGCTTCTTAAGGAACAGCTTGACAATAGCAGTCAGCAGGGTGAGCTGGACCTGGAAATCGAAGCACACCCAACAAGACGATGTGTGAGATGTCTGAGCTGTCACAGCTGCCCTGCTGGCAGATAAAAAGCAGTCTTGTGCTTTTTTTTTTTTTCACCTGGGTGCTCTCATCATGGAAACCCTCGAGGAAGCTCTCCAGCAGCTCGTCGGCGTTGTCGATCCTCTCGGCGTACTCGCCAACGATCCAGATCATGGCAGCACGAGCATCAGGCTCATCCAGAGAGTCCAGATTCTCACACAGTGTGGCGATGATGCTTTCATACCTGAAAAACGCCAGAATCTCATTGGCCAGAATGAAATTTTACAACAAACAATGTACAGTAAATACTACAAGGATATAATTCATGTTCAGCATCTTTTGTTAAATGTTCTGGTAAAAGCTGATATTTAACATGAAAAAAAAAAAACCTGTGTGATTGTTATTTGTTGCACAGTTCTCAGGGGGCTCATACGTACTTGTTGGGGTATTTGCGGAAGATGTCCCTGATGACCACAATAGCCTCCTGAACCACATAGTTGACCTTGGTCTGGATCAGGTCCAGCAAGGTGCTGACACAGCGCTCAGCTGATTGCTGGAGAGGAACAGGACAGAGACACCAGGTCACCATTACTTGGGTTTAAAAGGTCACAATAGGTCACCACAACTCAACAACAAGTCATAACACAACTTTTCACTTCAATTTGTTTGCAGTGGACTGAAGTTTTGATACACAAGTTAAGTTTATTTCAAATGGAAAAAACTACAGAATAAAAACATCAAATGCCTCCATGCTGCTCGTCTGCTGTAATCAAAGTCTCCTAAAGTCCTGACATGTCGTTTGCACACCGTCACACACTCAGTTCAGACAGTGTGCACGTGAACGTGGCTCCAAGCTAAAGATCCACAGTGAAGATTCAGGATAAAAACATGGTGGAAATAACTTTTTTTTAGTCGACTTGGCATGTCGGGGCTTTAGGAGACTTGGATCACAGGAGACGAGCAGCATGGAGGCATTTTATGTTTTTATTCTGTTGTTTTTTTTTTTTATATTTGAAAACTGGTCACCATTCACTTCCATTGTTTGGGAGATTCTGCAACACTATTTTCCTGTGAAAGCAGCGTTTTGTGGACTAAAAAATTAAACCTGACCTTCAATCAACATGAGGATGAGTGAATAATGACTGAATCTTCATTTTTGGGTGAACTATCCTTTTAACATGTGACTTTTTAATCATTCTAGACAATCTGAAAACACAGATTTATTATTTTGTGTAGAGTAATTCCCATAATCGCAAACTGAAGTGTTTTCTTTCCGTCTCCACCCATCAGAGCATTCTTTACCTCCACTTTGATGGCACAGCGTCCGATGGCTCGCACAGCTTTGCGCACAAAGTCAACATCCACCTCAGTGGCGTATTCCTTCAGCTCAGCCAACACCTGAACGTGAAAGAGTGACAACACCAGTGAAATACACTGTACATGTACACAATACAACATCACACATACACTGTATATTCGTATGTTTACAGAATATTTTAGTTGTGATATAATTTGATTGATTTTGTTCCAGTCTTTATTTAAGTTGCATTGGCATATAAACAAAAGAGATGATGCTGATATCCACCGTGGTGCTTTTAAGCCCTAAAAGGCCAAATACCATCCTGGAATTAAATATATTTCATCCACTCCAATCATTCACACATGAAAAATACACCTTCTTCAGACATACCTCAAAAGAATATTTGTAACTATAATAAACCATAAACCTTCTTCTTATCCTCCTAACAAAGTTCAGCTGTAGTTGTGTTTTATATAAGGTACCTGGGCGATGTTGGCCTGAGAGGCCAGGCGGATCATGATGTCCAGTTTCTCCAGTTTCACATAGATCGGGTCGTTGTACTTGACAAAGAACACTTTGATCTCCTGCTTCAGGATCTCAGGCCTGCACACAAGCAACACATTAAACATGTTTGGACCGCGGGAAGAACTGATCCAAAAGAGTCACAGAGGTGTTTGTGTGTCAAGTATTCAAGAAGGCGAAGACATAATTCTGTGATCGACCTAAATATGAGACTAAAATTACATCTGAGAAGTGGGAGTCGTGTGCTTTTTGAGAACTAGACATTTAAACACTCACTCTTACTGTGACAGTTTTGAGTGTGTACTACAAGTTTTTTGTAGTCCTTCTACCCCTGTTTTTGCTGAGTGTCTTTTCCAAATCCAACAGCTTCCAAGACCTTGACAGGACTGGTTATTTACTGACTGTAATTTAATGCACACATAAGAATGTCTAAAATGTGCCAAATCTGTATATAGGCCTCTATTATTTTGTTGAAATTCTTAATTTAAAAAAAGGCATTAGGGGTGTCACCTTATATTCAGACAAATACAATGCATCATGGGTGGCAGCAATATGAAGTTCACTGCAGTGAAAAAATACACAACTGAGATTCTAGAAGTTCATGATCACTCACCTTTTCTGGACGATGAGGTTGATGTTCCTCAGAGCCACGTACTGGACCTCGGGCTCTCCGGAGAGTAAGGTGACCAGCGGAGGAGACAACTTCTTCAGCAAGGTGTTGTAGTAGTCGGAGTCCTTCGGAAGCAGCTCCAGGAACTTCATCAGCACCTTGACGGCCGACAGCACCACGGCTGAGTTGGCGTGAGACAGCCGGGGAGTGACGCGCTCACAGATGCTTTTACAGAAGGAAAGGTGAGAGTCAGAGGGGAAAACTTTTTCCATCTGAACTATTTGTTATGCACATTTTTTGCAGATTCTCTGTGGTTTAGGGGTTGAGGGTTTTCTTCTCACTTCTCTCTGGTACCAGACTTGTTTTTGACAGAATATAATACAGACTGTTTTATTTTTTTATAGCCACTATTTTATGTATAATTGATTTTTTGTGGTTTATGCAGTTACAGCTATTCAGAATTATTAAACGTACCAGTGAAGGTTTAGTGTTTCAGTGTTTATTATTAGACTATTAGATATTTTATGGTTTCTTGGTTCTGTCATGACATTAAACTGAACATGTTTTGTTTGTGGACAAAACAAGACATTTAATGACGTCATCTTTGGCTTCTGGAAACACTGATTGACATTTTCCACCATTTTATAGATCAAACAACTAATCAATTATAGAGAAAATAATCAACAGATTAACTGACTATGAAAATAATCGTTAGTTGCAGCCCTAATTTGTAGTCAGGTCACTGAAAAATGACATTTGAAAAAATACAACTTTAACTTAATTCTTTTTTTAGATTTTTATCTTTAGAATTTGAACTTATCCATAAAATTAATTTAACTGAGAAATTCTTTTGTCAGAAAAAAACTGCACTCCTGTCACATTTGATTAATTAACTAAAATAAATCAATAAGGAGACTCTGGCTGATTAAAATAACAGCTTAGTCAGCAGCCTGCTTCCAAAAACATGACTTCACAACAGTCTGTAAAGAGCTGAAGCTGGAGGACTCCTCTGGATCTAAACATATTTAGGACAGAACCAAAAGATTCCCACAGGAGACGCAGCACAGCTGATTGATGATTTTTATCCCATAAGAGTAAATAAAATACAATTAAACTGTCATAAATCAGAAATCATCTTTTCAAACATCAGCAGTAAATACGAGGTAGTAGTAGGTCAGGTGGAGCGACTGCTACCTCTGAGCCTCGCGCTCGTCCTTGGGGTTGTAGTTGGACAGACAGTCCAGGATGAAGATCTGTCCCCACTCGGTGCACTCGTTGAGGGCCGTCAGCAGCTTGTTGATGTTCTGGGGATTCAGGTCCAGCAGGTTGCTGTTGGGGTGAGACTCGCTGATCTCAGACAAGGCAGCGACCGCGTTGGCCACGACCTAAAGGAAGGAGGAGAGCTGCGATTAGACATTTTAAAGAACTCTGTTGTTTGGATTTAATCAATAACTTCACTGTAAATCAACACATTGTTAAAGTCTGCAGGGAGCACCGCTCATCACTGTACTGTGTTACACAACAAATGCAGCTATACAGCAGGAAGGGGGCAGATTTCCTACTGTTTTTAACCACTATAAACACACATCACACTTTTAAAATGGTGTAATTCGCTAAATGATATCTTCTTTAAATGATAGAACAAATGAATGGAAATGATGAATATACTGTATCCTGTTAAACCTGAGCTTTTTTTAAAACTTGGATTAAATATAACAGTCTTTAAGGAAACAGCAGGCGAGCTGCATTACACAAGTCAAGGCTGTATATTTAAAGAGTAAAGCTGTCAGACGGTAAATAAATTGATACCAAAACAAGATGTGTCAGGATCTGTCTGATACAGCTCAGCAGGCGACAGTGACTAATGGATCGACCACACTGTGCATTCACTTTGCATTAATGAAGCCGAGCAGCACATCGCAGTAAATAAAAAGTTTCTGAATGATAAAAAGCTGGAAAAAGTACAGACAAAAAGTCATGTGCATGGAGGGATGAGTCAGGAAAGCAAAAGATATGTATGTGACTGCAATTCAACAAACTCTTGTTTGCTGGTAATTATTTTTCTCAGGTAAATCCACACACAGTGCCGCAGCGACGAGAAAGAGAGGGTGAGGGAAAGAGTGGCAAAAGGACAGACTGAGAGAGTGAGGGAGAGAGGGGAGAGGGATAGATAGAGAGAGAGGGGAGAGGGACGGAGACTGTTAGGTGCCTGTGTGGTTAGTGTCAGCCACCAGTCAGGTTATCATTTTAGTTATGGAGGCAGCGGAGACGTCCCGCCTCTTCACCTGCATGAAACACACCCAGGGGCAAGAGCCAGCGCCCGCTCTTCTCCTGTCAGGAAAACCGTGGACTCGATGTCCTGACAGGCAAGAGTTTGTGCCCGTTTGTGCCCATAGCAGACAAAATGAATCGGCATGACCTCAATACCACCAACGTCTGCACGTCAGTCAGAGGCAGACTCAGGCACAGAAGCTTCCTCTTCAAACGTTGATGATGCAACATTTGAAAAAAAGTGTTTTTGCGAGCCTTGCTCAAACAGACCACCGATTCCTCTGATTTTTTTGTCCGTATGTCGAAGAAATATTAAATTGTGTTTTAAAATCACAATTTTTCACAAGGTTTCAAATACCTTTCATTAAGAAATCTAACCTGCAAGTTACACTTTAAACTGCATGCCGGTCTCAATAAGAGCAATTCAATTTGAGCCGACAACAGACATGCGTGGCCAGTTTCGTTGTTTCCATGGTTGTTATTGCACAAAATCAAAACCTAACAGAATATGGCTCAGGTGGAAAAGAGCTGATGCCTACCATGGGATTTGAATCAGCAATGAGGTCTCTCAGGGAGTCCAGGAAGCCCTGGTCCTCCACCATCTGAGCATTGATGTCATGAAGTTTGGCCACACAAACGGCCGCTGTCTTCCTCACATACGGGTCCTCGTCCTTCAGACACTTCCTCAGTGGCTCACACAGGTACTCGGTGATCTTGTCCACCCGGATGCAGCCCATGGTGCGGACGGCCAGAGCCCGGATCAGAGGGTTAGGGTCCTCACAGTCCTGGAGGGCAAGACGAGCGAAAAATTGATTACTTATCTTTGCAAATCTGATGACGAAGATTAAAATTTGAATTTCTTTCTGTAGATGTAGTCACAGTTTCCAGTTGTAAAGTTCATCTGGGGCCTTACCTTGACAAAGCTGTTGACAGCCATGATGGCCATGTCAGGCTGGCTCTTGGCGTAGTTCATTAAGTAGAGATAAACCAACTTCTTCAGCTCCAGGTTGTCGGTCTGCATGCAGTTCACCACATCTGGGAATAAAGAACTGACAGCAAAGACGGAAAACTCAGTCAGAGTTTACAGTGTGAGACTTCAAGGCTGTTTCTTTCATCTTATGTTCACACTGTGACCAGTGTGATAAACAAGTTCCTCTTAAAGATGAATTTTCTGGCGTACCTGACATCCTTGCCAACAGTCATGGCAGCAATGACCTTCTTCACCGCCTCCTTTCTCTTCTCCTTCTTCTCATTGTTCAGCTCTGCCTTCAGTTCAAAGATCTCCCCTGAAAGATGAATCACAGTGTTGACAGCAGCACAGATTGAAGAAACCAGCAGAAAGTTTGAAATACGATGATTTTTCAAACCTCAAAGCTACTTGAAGTAGACAATAAAATAAGCTGAATGTTTATGATGTAAATGAAATCTTGACTTGTCAGATTCACTTTCTTCTTTACTCACCTTTTTTGTTTGTTGTGAAATATTTGGAGTCCGTCATGATTGTGGTCCTTTAAGTCTGCACAGAAGAAATAATACACTGCATTATGCCATCAGAAAGATCTGCATTAATGCTTTTCTTTCACCATTCCAGCTTTCCTTTTTCACATACAGTCAAAGTTCATTTCTGTTGTTACTGTATAACATTATTACATTATATTGATTCTTTGCACAACACGACATTTGCTGATATCACAAAGTCTGGCAACGTGATTTGATTCAATCCAGGAGTTTGCGAGGAATATCAGAGGACATCATATGTCCATTTAGCACAGTTACATTTATGTCAACTCACAAAAAGCAACTAAATTATGATTCGACAGCTCTCCCAGACATCTGTGATACAGACAAGGCAGGGGAAATAAAAATTTTCATTTGCACATTTATATTTCATTTAAATTTCTGTAAATAGTAAATTCGAATTGGATTGAGACTGAACCTGAAAACTGCATGTAAAAGTGGACAACAATACCACTATTTTTAGATTTGTTTCCAGTGTGTATTTATATTTGAATAAAGATGACTGTACATTTGCACAGCATTTCTCTCACTCAGTCTCTACCTATAGATCTCAAGGTTCCAGATTCCCTCTATGAACACTACATGTCCACCCTGACGTTTCTCATACACGTTTTAGCTTCTTACTGAAACGTCATAACTGCGAGGGAAATACACTATAAGGATGAAAGTATGTGGATACCCCCTTTAATTAGTCGGTTTCATTACTTTAATCAGGGGAGTATTATAACACACACACGACTGTGTAATCACCACTGAAAAACATCTTCAGCAGGGTGATTCATACCAAAGAGCTCAGTAACTTTCATTATGGCAGAGTTGCAGGATACCATCTTTACCATAAATCAGTTTCAGATTTCTGCTCTGTTAATTTTCCCTCAGTCAGCAGTCAAATGCGCCTGGGAGGAACAAGACTTCTTCCTGTGAAGCAGCAGAATCGACGGCCAATATCATTACAAATCATTTCAAATTCTCGGTTGCAACGCTCACTATCAAGTTCCCAACTGCCTCAGGAAGCGCTGTCAGCAGCACCACTCATCCACAGCTTCAGGATGCGGGTTTTCATGGCAGAGTGACACCATAATGCACAATCCACTACACTTTACAGTCTGATAGACCTTTTTGTGTTTGGCAGATGCCAGGAGAGCCGTACCTGGCTGAACGTGTAGCGTCAACTATAAAGTTAGATGGATATGGTGATCTGGGTTAGGTTAAGTCCCCAAGTTCTCCACATAGAGGGAAACTTTAATGATATGCAAAATACAGTAGTATTTTAGACTGAGCTTCCAAATTTGTGGCAACAGTTGGTGGAGGGTCCTTTCCTGGTTGAACATTATAATCTTGTGCATGAACCACAAGTCATAAAGAAGTAGTTTTTCCAGTATGGTGAGGAAGAACCTGACCGGCCTGCACAGAACCCTGACCTCAAACCCATCAAACATCTTTGGGATGAACAGACTGACAGCCAAGCTCTATCACTTCCCAACTTAACTAATGCTGTTGTTGCTGGAGTGGAGCCATTAATCTGTAGCTGCAAGTTAAACAATATCATGAAAAGACTTGAGAGGACTGTGGATTTAAAATGACATATTATACAACTGCCCATGCCTTAAGTATAGTTTGCATCAACACAAGGTTGTTAAAGTTTGTCCATTTGTTCTCAGAAATGGACAAAAAAATCCAACACAAATAGACAAAGTGCTCACAGAGAATTAAAGTATACAGTCTAAACTACAGTATCTCCAAGGAGGTGATATTTTTCTTTTAACTCCAACAAGGCGATGGGTTTTGTACTCTTTGTAGGTGGCTATCCAGATTTTTAAACACTATCAAAACCAGTCTTGTCAGCATAAATCTGACTGACGTTGGCAACCTGTTTTAGAACTTTGGATATATGTAAGTAATATTTAAATTTTTGTATTCTGCTGTGTTTTTTCCCCTGTGTTATTATGTATGTTATTGTGTATGTGTGTGGATATGATCTTTTCTTCTGTATTTTATTGCTTCCTTTTACCTGCCCAGAGACTATGGATGGAAACTAGCTAGTAAATTAAATCTAGCATCTTTTCTGGTTTTGTTTTGAGCATGTTTTTGTCCATGACCCCCGATATAAACAAATGTAATAAACTAACAGGGCTGGAAGTAACTAATTATAAATACTCAAATTACTGTCATCAAGGATTTCAGGGGGCACTTCTACTTTTATGAGTAGATTTTCAAGTCATTTCCAACTTTCACTTGCACTTAAGTATGCAGTATACAATGTAATCTACTTAGTTACTTTTTTCAAATCATAGTTGAATACCAAGTACAATATGAATTCATATCCAAACCTTTTATCTGCATTTTAGGAGGCAATAAGTTGATCTGATCACAAACAAGCCAATGAAAACCAGGACATACAAGTGAAAAACAAGACAAAACACTGCAGCAGCAGTAAGGATGTAAAGGATTAATAAGTTATCAATTAAATATTGTTAAGAATTTAACCAATTAAAAATATATTGATGGCTATTGAATCAATAGTCCTGGCTGAAATTGCACCTCATTTGACAATGTTTTGCCTGGTGGAGACATTTGCTGAATAAAGGAACATAAACTTAGACTTAAAATAAGAAGAAAAAGAGAGAGAGAGAGAGAGAGAGAGAGAGAGAGAGAGAGAGAGAGAGAGAAATAAAATCTGTCTTTTATATCTTATAAATGATTAATGATTAATTATTGTTAACATTTACAACTATAAGGTTAGGAAAATACACAAAATCTGGAAAGCCCTATTCATAATGTATTAAACACCAAAACTTAAAATGTAGTTAATATTCTGAGTAGTTTTAGTGACAAATACTTTGTACTTACTGAAATATTTTTCTAGCACCGGTACTTTGATTTGTAACCGAGTAATATTTTAGTAATGTAGCGGTACTTGTAATTGAGTACAGATGTTCAATACTCTTTCCACCACTGTGAACTAATATGTCAAATGTTAAATAAAAGGCCTCTCTCAGTGTTGGTTTGCATGACTAGTTTGAGTTTAAATGTTCATTACAGGTGCTGACTAGCTTACTTTACACAATAGCGCGTTAGCTTCGTTTCAGTGTGAAGTGAACTGAGGTCAACTGATATTATGGTAACTCACATCTGCCACAGTAGATGCTAACGCTACATACAGCTGACCTTATATTAACGTACATACAACTAGCTAGCTAGCACGTCATCTTTATTAATTCCATGGCTTCAACATCAACTATAGCTGCTAGCTTTGTGTTAATCTCTTCCATTCCTCTGTTGAGTTGTAGTTAAGCCCAATGTGCTGGTTGTGAAGCCAAGTTAGCCGCATCAGTTTCACTTTGCTAACGTTAACGCTAGCTTACTGCATGCTAACGTTAAATGCAGCAGTTCAATAACTAGCGCTAACGCCAGCGGTTGACTCTGGACTACTGATGCTCGTAAGCTAACAAAGACAAATTAACGTCATAAACCCAACCAGCCATGGGGTAACTAGCATCGGCAAGCTTTTCCAGCCGGATGAGACTTGTATGACATGTTATAGCATAATATCTGACATCAAAACAGAAAAGTGATCAGCGGCCCAGTTTCCATTGCTGCTACTGACAGGAGCTATGTTAACGTAAACGTCTGTGATGAGCTGCCTGGCTGACCGATCGACAAGAAATCACACAAAATAGCAATAACATTCTAGAAATGTTGAACTGTAAAATATTTCATATACCTGGTTGAGTGTAAATCAGCGGGAAAATGTTAAGGAGGGTGTAGGACGCAGGTTGGTCCCTTTCCTAGTTGGAGGAAGATGGAGAATATGGATTGCGATGTTACGTTCACTGTCATCGGAATTTGGAAAACTTCCCTCTTGAGCTTGCGGGGAAGTGTTGCCTACAAGGATGCGTTGTGCTTCGATTAATTTAACGGATTGTAGGCGACTATAGTTGGAGTTTAAATGATTTAGATATGCGAATTGTGAAAATGGCATTATATATGTACACAAAAGACTGGACACACCACACACAGCAAGGTTACAAAAGACAGTGACTCCACCCATAGTCGACTACATGTTGGCGATTTAGACAGATCGATCAGAGCAGTTGTGATTTAGTTTCATAAGGAATATAAGTCACTGCAAGCACTGTATCTAAACTGGGACTGAGATTTACATTTAAATACATCGGATGTTAGGCGTGACTGCTTACTGTCCCACAATTTCCCATAGCTTTGAATGTAACACCAGAGGAAAGTCTTTGGAAAGATGTCCTGGCAGTTAAATGAATGTATTAACCAAAGTGTCTTCTCTGACACTCTTGGCCTCATTGTGACCATTACATTACATTTACTTGATTTTTACTTAACTAGGAGTATTAATATGGCACTATAAAGTACACAAGTGTCAGTCTGTGAATCGTAACTGAATTCAGAATCTATTTAAGTCCTAAAAATACAACAAAATCAAACATTTTCCTGCTCACATTCACTGAAAACAAGGTAGAAACGCTTTGAACCACGAAAGGACACCAATAGCTCCTGTACACATCTGGTCTTTAAGTCCATATGCAGCACATATAGTGCAAGTATAATTCTGTATGACATTTAAATGAATGTCGCTATAATTACAAGGGAAAAATGCACAAAAATACTCCATATAAAAAGTTTATTTTACAGAAAATGTAAATCTAATGTTTGAAATAACCATAGCAAAATATACAATCCAAATCTAAAAAAGTTATTATGTTAGTTTCACAAGCTGTTGCCGTCTAAAACTCTGAAAATGAGACTATTTACTCAAATCTGAGACAAACAGTGGCTGTACAAATAATACAGTGTGTAGTGATACCATACTGAGATATGGGTTTTGGTCCTCATCATCATTACCACATAAATCTATAATAACCTGATTTATCACCCAACAATAAATAGCAATCAGACACCACATCTGGCTGTTTTTTTTATGGCAGTCTGTGGTTGCTTTTCATGTCTATGCAGAGGATTCGATCTGGAGCTGGGAGGTGGCGTTGATGAGATCTTTGGGGAGAGTTTCTCGGGCCTCTTGCATCTTTCTCCTGGCCCTCTGGAAGGCCTCTGACAGAGAAAATAAATAAAAAAAAAATAAACAATATATAATGAAAATGGTAAAACTACACTCCACTGGCCATGACACAGAGCAAACCTCCAGTCTTGTGACCACAGATCTGCTGCTGTAGCCCAGAAATCTTTATACAAACTCATCACTCTGCAGAAATCTACATCTTAAATATTTTGGTCTGAAGCAATGGAACAACTGAAGAGCTGATCTTTAAACCTCCAGACCCTGAGCTACATGGAATACTGAATCATTGTGAGTGAGTGTCTTTACCCAGGATGGTGCAAACAGCTCCTTGCTGACTGAATCCTCCCAGCTGGTCAAAAACTTTCTGCCTCCTCTTCTTCAACATGGCGGCATCAACAAAGGCCCTGAGACACAACATGGATCCATGAAACCACAGTGTACAGTTACTGTACAAGGAATTAAAACATTTAATAGTATGATGAATGAAATATTTCACATGAAGTTTGTACACAAACGGAATACTGAGCTTTATCATTTAGACACCCACACTGACATATTGAAGGATTGAAGGATAATCAATATATTATATTCAACATCAGCAGCTGCAGCCTGAATTTTTCCCCTGAGGGATATTCCATCAGAAGGATTGTGTATAAAAATTCACTGTGGTGCTGGAGACTGATATGATATCACAGATTTATTGTTGTAGAGGAACTAATCATCAGGACCCAATAATAGATCTTTCATAGTACAGATCCAGAGCAAACCAGCCACAGAAGCTGTTTTCCTCCCTTCAGTGCTGGGTGTAACACGACACGGTTGATTCCTCCCAGGTCTTACCTGGCTTGCTGGATGCAGTGCAGATTAAAGGTGACACTTCCTGTGGTTTCTGTGCAAAAGCCAAAGCGACTCAGCCTCTCTCCCTGCAGCGTTATATGAAACAAGAAAAATCAAATCAGTGTCATTATTGACACAACATGAACATGGACATAAACAAATGCAGGACAGAAGAAAAGAAAAAAGAAGAAAAAGGGAAAGAAACATCTGTAAGAATTAATAATACTAAACTGAACTCGTCCTGCAAGTCACCTGAAATGAATCCAAACCCAGACAGATCTCTGCTTACTTATTAAGAATTAATTACTTTATTATTATTTGTATTATTATTATTACTTAAATTATTATTGTTGTTATTTTATTGCTTTTGCTGTTTTGTTTGTTCAGAGTCATTATCCTGGCTGAAATATTATGTATCTTCACGATGTAACTAGTTGCAGTATAACAAACTGCAGTAGAACATGAACGACATTTTAGTATTTTTTGCTCTGCAGGACATAAAATCCAGGTAAATCTGCGTATTTTGAGTGACAAGTGGCAAAAAGAGAAAATGATATATATTCATTCTTCGTCTCCAGAGATCTTCCACAGAGGGCTGAGCCTACCTTGAAGGTACCGGGTATTCTGACGTAGCTGTGGTCTTCAAGCTCTGGAGAACCTCCAATAAAGAAACGCCTCAGTGCAGAGACCGTCCCCGTCTGAAGGGGTCTCCACGTGTGACATGTCACTGTATGTTTACCTGATATAAACAAGAGTACACACATACACAACATAAGACGTGGGTAAATAAAAGACCAAGGACTTGATGAAATGATTTAAAAAAACGTGTAAATGTTTTTCTGTGGGTGAAATAGTGATTACTTCAATGTTGTATGTGTACAGGCACCTTTACAATTTCAAAATTTAATATGTCAGAAAATGTTTTCGTTGTGTTGTTACATTTTCTAGAGAAAAAAAAACAATAAATCAATGAGTCTGGGAAATAATCAGCAGATTAACAAGCAATGCAACTTTGCAGCACACACTTCATACCGGGCACGGCAGGAAAAAGCAAGTAGCCGTAGCCTTCAGTCCGGTAACGCTGCCAGGAGTCCAGAGAAAGAACCTTGAAGTAGAGCACAGGCCACTGAGGGATTGACTCTGAAATAAGGAGAATACAGCAGTGCATCAATAAAACACTGAACTTATGCATGAACCTACTTCTTTAAACACAACACTGGCTGATACTAACCCTCACTCTCTTTTTCACACATGTAGAAAGCCTCAAAGTTGAAGGGGTAACTGAAGAAAGCTACATTGTCCTGTTGGCAGAGAGAAAGTTTATGGTTTAATGAATCTCATTAACATTCCTCTGAAGCTGTAAACCAGCAAATTCTACAGTGCGCTCACCTTCCCTGATGTTTTGGTCCGGCAGGTCTGAGTAACCCCTGACAGAGACTGAAACGGCAAACTGGACCAGTCTTAAAACAAATGAGAATAATACAAGTTGAAGAGTTAAACTGAGTTTAGTTTGATTGATTTAACACCTGATTATCACAATGTAAAACGTGTGATATACTGTATGTGACTTACTGTTGGGCAGCTCCATGAAGAAGTGGATGTATAAGTTATCATATTCAAAGCCTTTGGCTGAGACTGAGGAAAGAGAAGAACAAATAGATTTTAAGTGGGGATGCATGGAGTACTAATCCACAGTCAGTGTATTACCTACAGTGGATGGCAGTCAACACATCCCCAGTTTGGCGAAGCAGCAGGAGTCCCAGTGGAGGAAGCTGACCAATGTACTGATGTGGACAGAGTCAGCAGCAAAATATATTTTAGACAGGTAAAAAATCTAAATCAGATTAAGAACATGCTATATTTAGAGTATTTTCAGTGTTTTACCTTGTTGTCAGACCACCAATACATAAATCAAATGTCGTTCTCTCCAAAGTAAACAGACTCTTTCGCAGACTTTCACAAAAAATGTAATATTACTTCGCAGAACAAGGAGTTGTTGGTTTACCACTGCATGATCAGTTAGTTTGTTTGTGATATATTTCACAAACTAACAGATCGGTGCAGCAGTAGACCAACAATTTGTGTGTCCTGCAACTATTTTTGCAAAAAGGAGTGAAGCAGGAATGCTGCCACAGATCCTTCATCCCAACAGCTGTCAGACTCTGTAACACCAGCAATATACTGTATTTATGTTGTTAAATCTTTTTCTGTGCAATATATATTCTTCCACTGTAAAATTCTCACTGTAATTTTTTTGCTTCAAATATTCTGTGCAATCTGCCTTTGCAAGGAAACACTGTTTATAATGTTGAGTGTATAGCTTTGTCAAATTTAGTACTTTATATATTATATATTATATTTTTTAATTCTTTGACATATTTTTATCTATTTTATCTTTTTTCTTACAGTATTCTTTTGTCACTCACTCCCTTGTCTATCTGTACTATTTGAGCTGCTGTAACATGTAAATTTCTCCAGTGTGGGATCAATAAAGTTTATCTTATCTTAGTTGCTTTAGGGGGAGAGATATTTGGCTCATATAACAGCAGTTTCCTGTTATAAGAGGTATGGTGAAAAGGCAGTAAAAATATTCTAAATACAGCGTACACTTAAACATGATATTGACCTTTTTTTTAAGGTGCCTAAAATGTTTTAGTGCTGATCCTGTCCACAGCAGGACATCGACACCGGGACTCCTGCTGCTTCTCATCCACTGTAGATACACACCGACAATGAATCACATTAAACACCAGAGATGAGCTGTTTAGAAATATATACAGGAGTGACGACCACAGCTTTCCTACTCACCTATCTCTCCGTTCATCAGGTAACGAAGAATACCTACAGGAGGCTAATAAGGGAGAGACATGTGGTAAGTGAACTAAATATATAAAAAAGTGTGAGTTAGCTCATTTAACATTTTCTTTCTAGTTTAGTAATATTTGATCTATTGTTTTAGAAGATAATCAAGCATAAATATCAAACACATTGGTCCCAGCTTCTGAAATGTGAGGATTTACTGCTTTTTCTTCTAATAAATGACAGTAAACAGAATATCTTTGTGTTTGGGACTGCTGGTCGGACTAAAAACAATTTGAACATCTAACTTTGGCCATACTTGCCAACCCTCCTGAATTTTCTGAGAGACACTCTGTCTTTCATTTCCCTCTCCTGCTTTCCTCCTGGGGGCCCAAATCTCCTGTATTTCTCCAGATTCATCACCAATTTCCACACATTCTTTCCTTTTTGTTGTCATAATCTGTTTCTATCTATTGTTTCCACTCCTTTTTGTGTTATTGTAGTCAGATTTGAAATAGGACATGGTAAGGCTAAATGCTGTGGTCCCATCATGTTTTCAAGCTAATAAATGCCAATTATGGGTCACAGAGACCCTCTGGTTTTAAAATTTTCCACCTTTTTTATAGGTCTTAATGTTGGTAAATTTGACCTTTGCCTCTGGGAAAATATCATCGGCACCAGTTCCTTTTTTCAGACAAAGTTCTGCTCCAGTGACAATTAGTTAAATGACATACCATCTCAAAGTCCTGTCCAACAAGGCTGTTCAGGTACTCCTTGTGTCGTACATAAAGCTATAAACAGAGATAAAAAATAGTCAGTGATATGAGCATGAACATTTTAAAGCTATATTCTTTGATTCTTCTCTGGACCTGCAGGAAATGTGATGGAGACGAACTCACATCTTTGTACATGCTCTGCTCCCGCTCCTTTTCCTCTGGCTTCATGTCTGTGGACATGTTCTCCAAAGTGAGACGCCAAACTTCTCTCTTCTCCCCTTCTGTTACAATCCTGCACAACAGCACATAAACCAGATGGGTTTTCTTTTAATTTCTCCAACAAAAACACATACAACCTTTATCCTTATAATAACTATTTCATCACAATCCATCCAGTATTTGTTGAGATATTTCAGATACTCCAGGTGGTGGACTTACAGCTGTTCTATGAGCTCCACACTAGTGAGCTTAAACAGGTCACAGAGTTGTTTTAAAACATGCTGATATGAAATCTTTTAGTTAGTTTACCTGTAGGGCTCTTTGCCTTTGTTGAAGTCGGGTTTTACAATGATGGTTCCGTAGCCATCTGCTTTTATCGTTACCAGCAAACACTCATTCTCTTTCTGGCCAAGCCTGAGAAAGCAAACGCAAAGAGAGAAAATCACAAGTGAACATCCATCCATTTTAATGTATTTCTATGCCCTTTGAAGTGCCTCGTATCTGAGTGGTGCTGTATAAATAAATTGCCTTGTCTTCTCTATAATACAGACGGCATCTTATACATTATTTCTACCTGGTAATGACATGAGATCAGCCTCTGAATATCTTTTCTGGTTAAGGAAAAAAATCATGTTAATGCAGGTGTGAATTTAAACACAATGCACTGAAATCCATATGCTATGAGATCAGCCACACCGCATCTGTAGGTGGTCTCATTCACATTGTTGTCAGCCAGGTGGAAATTAAAGCTGTACCATGTGACCACATTCTTACTCTTAAAAAAGACGAGGTGAGACCCTGATACATGGCTGGACTGCATATGGTTAATGTGTGAAAATGTCATCACTTTGTTAGAAAAGTCAGTGGCTGTGTCTATAATCTGACTTCCTAGGTATTAAGCGTTCATATGCAGTTTTATACTGGTCCCTGTAATATTTGTTGTTAAAGTATACAGAAGTATCCTCAGATATCACATGACATGGTTGAGGCCGAAGAACAGATCACAAATTAATACCAGATAGAAATGTTGTTTGTTCTCATCATAGTGAAAATCAAAATCCTCATGTGAGCCAATAAAAACTGAACTGAATGGAAATGAGGTCTTTGTGTTAGCGGTCTTACCTTCCAGAGGGGCTCAGGTCTCCCATGATGTGCATGGTCTGCATGGTATTGTTCACCACATGACTGCTCTTCACAAACTCATCTGTCGGCTCCCAGTTGATGATCTTTGACTTTGGGACACTAAAATCCCTGCAAAATATGTCAAAGCATCCTGTCACATGACTGTTTCAAACATCAAACATTACAAGTTTTGTCTTTGAGGATTAAAAAGCATCATTTAGATGAAAGAAACAATTTGACAGAAGTACTGTAAGTTCAACAGACAGAACATTAGTGACGGGGGGAAACTCTTATAACATTCATTTTGAGAATTGGCAAACAGAAGACAGATTCTCCCCGTCTGATTTATCCATCCATTAAAATAAGGGAGCTGCTGCTTCACCTACATGGTCCGTCTGTCCTGCCGTCTGTGTCTCACGCTGGTCATTCTTTCAGCCAGAAATGTGGGGCCTGATTTGGTTGTGGTCATTAATTCAGTGGAGCACTGCTTTAAAGATCAAAAACAACAAGCTTGTTGCCAAAAACAGTTACAGACAAGAATTGTAGAATTTGTGGTTTCATGTTTTTATTTGATCTATTTAGTTTACAAAATCATAACGCTGTAATGTGACTCACTGGACGATGGTGCTGATGTTGTAGGATGCAGCGTGACTTACCAGCTGGTGGAATGGAAGACAGTTGGTGTAGCGGTCATGATCAGTGTATGTGAAAATCCTGTGATTTCGTCGGCCTTTGCCCTTGCTCAAGGCTTTGACTTCCGTGTGGTACTGACGGTCCAGAGGTGTCTGACATGCTGCCTCGTTCTGGAACAGCTCCATCTCATACTGGGACCACAGACAGAGAGAAATGGTGAGCAGCAGGAATTCATAACAGGGAAAACAGCAAAATTAGTGTTAATTCTTGATCTTCAGGTTGTTTTCTTTTTCATCTAAAGCATTTGGAGCTATTTAAGTTCATAATCATAATCTGATTTGAGAGATGAGGGTCCTAAAAACTGGGCACACACGATATGAATTATTATTAACTGATAATTACCTGCCTCTCAGGGCCACAAACCATGAGAAAATGATGATTCAACATTTTTGTAAGGCAAAGAAATTCATATCAATTGGAGTTTATGTGCACCTGAGGGTCAGAAAGGCTCAGATGTAGGGAACAAAGATGGATGATTTAATATTCCAAGTCAAACTGACATCACTATTAGAACAAAAACACTCAACAGTTCTTCAAAATCTTTTGTAAAGTATATCAAAAAACCTTCACAAACATACTTTTTGCCTGAGAATGGTTTGACATAATCTGTCATGTATAGCCAACATGTGTCACCTATAATTTCATTATTGTAATAATAAACAATGAGAAAACATCCCATTATGGGCTTCTAACTTAATCAGATATTTATCTTGCATCCCAACTAAACACTCAAAGTTGTACCTGACTGAAGAGTTTCTCCTGCCAGCCGACCACCAGCTCCTCCTCATTATCAGCTGGTGAAAGTAACAGAAACATTTAGTTTAGTTATTAAAATATAAATAAAGGAAACATACACCCTAAAACATGTATGTATTCATGCTTAAATGTCTGTTCTGCTGTTTGACAGTATATATTAGAGCTACAACAAATGTTTATTTTCATAGTCAATTAATCAGTCAATAGTTGTTTGTTTTCAAATGTCAGAAAATGGTGAAAAATGTCAATCGGTGTTTCCCAAAGCGTAAGATGACGTCCTCAAATGTCTTGTTTTACTCACAACCCAAAGATACTCACTTTACTGTCAACTCACACAGTCAAGACATATGTTTTCCTGACAAGTTTGAAAGTCAAGCAGGGAAATGAGGAAAACCAGAATGTTAAAGGCCAAAAATCAAGTAAAGCAAATTGATGTAAATGGTGGAAAATATGATGAGGACAAGCAAGCGAGAGACAAAGAACTTTTTAATTTGGGTAAGTGAAAATTGTTAGACAGTACAGTGATGTGTTTCTCCTCTGTCCATCATCACCAGTGGTTTTTCCCTGCAGTAGAAATATCTGTACCTGTCTGTCCTTGTGAGGTGAGGGTTTCCAGTTCAATCGCTCCTCTGTCTTGCTGGGACAGGACCTGCTGCTGTAGATGTTGAGACAGAGCTGCTGTGGAAGTCACCCTCTCTATACGCACCCTGCAGCGGAGAAACAAACGGATATTCATGTTGAAATAACGTGTCCTGAGACTGGACAAACTCCAACACGGCAACCTACTGCATCCCTCTGAGCACCTTGGTGTTCTAGGCTAGTTGCTAACTAAGCTAATGTTAACTTTACCACCAGCTGGGTTACTTACTTTATTCTCAAGTTTTTGACATCATCCCGGGATCGAAACACAGCCTCTCCGGTGTCTGTGTTCCAACAGTCTGCCATCAATGTTCACTAAGTACGAAACGTTATTGTTTTGATGTTAGCTAGCACTTCTCGTTAGCTGAAGTTTCCACACTCCTAACTAAAGCCAGCGTTTCGTCGTTTGTGTACTCGATTAGTAATTTTTTTTAACTAACCGTTAGTTAGTCCACATATGTAAGCGACATCGATGTGAAACGGAGAAAATAGCTGATGTTGTAAGTAGCTGCTAAAGCTAACAAACTCTCAGTCAAGCACAAAACACGGTCAAACGGATAGTTGTCGTTGCCATAGAGATACGGGAGCATTTCTTCTTCTTATTTAGAAATTTGGCGGTTCTCAGACCAGCTGACATGAGTATTACCGCCACCTACTGGACTGGACCAGTTGCTTTAAATGGAAAAGAAAAAAAACACTACATTCTAGCCACTAAAACCTTTTTTTCTTCCAGTTCTTTTAATCTGAACAATCATAGACACCAATATACTTAATAAATAATAATAATACCTAGTGAAAAAATAAAGAAAAACGAGAGGTCCAATTATACAGTTTACATATATTAACCGTGTTTAAAGTTTGAGGTGCTGAATGGTTTGTATATATTTTTTAATTTCATTTATATTTGATATTTATAAATGGATGGATCAACATTTAAACCTTGTACAGCACTCAGCCTGGATAAACCATGTGTTTCCTGTCTGTTTTAATTTTGCTATGTGAAGCACAGTGGGCTGCATGTGTGTATGAAAAGTGTGAAATAAATAAAGCTGAGTTGAGCTAATTTATTAGGTAGGCTAAAATAACCCTGTAAAAAAATAAAAGTAGGCTAAAGTCAGAGGAAAACAATGCACATTTTAAAGAATAGTGATTAAACAGTTGATTGAAACTAAGGTCCCGCCTCTCGCTGGACAGATAACCAATCACAATAATAATAACCACACCCCCGAAAAGCCACTATTTTTGTCAAACAAAATTATGTCTTTTTTTATTTGATTGCTGCAGAAATACGTGTATTACATCAGGCATGTTATACAGTCCTGTAACATTTGGTGGCGGTAGTGGTTCGGTTTGGTGACAATCTGTTATCAAATTAAAAACGAAGAAGAAGAAGGTGGGTGGAGGATCCAGTCGGCGACGTCTCGGAGCCAATCAGACCACCTGGCGGGTCCCGGGTTGTTGTTGTGCTGACCTGTCACAGTTTTGTTGAACATTATAACATTACTGTAACCTTAACGGCATGGCGTCGTTTGTGACTGAAGTGCTCGCCAGCTCTGGCAAACTGGAGAAAGAGGACCTGTCCGGGAAAATAAGTAAAATGTCGCGAAAGGTGGAAGATACAAAGGTAATCCACTAGCTAGCATAGCATCAGCTAACGTTGCGCTAAGTAAAGTTTGAACTAGCGGTAGCTGTTAGCGGTAACAGTGAAAGACATGAAAGTTCATTAGTACTTCGATTAACATTAGCTAGACTTTTACGGCGCTCCCTGAAACATCACTTGGTTGTAAATAAACATTAGCCACCGTTAGCTAATATAGAGCCGCTATCTGGCTAGTTTAATTCAGAGTATGAAGTGCAGTTTTGTTAGCAAGACTGTTAGCTAACTGTTAGCCATATGTGGTGTAGAGTATTGACATCTGACGACGTGGCTTCAATACTTTCATTAGAAATGTACAGCAGTAGGTTTTTGAGTAATATTAATAGTATAGCTTTATATCAACAGTACTAGTGTTGCCTTGGGCAGTTTATTGGATGAAGTTCACCATGACTGCATCTCAGTAGCCAAAAATGACAGTCACTCCATTGCTGTTGATTAATTCCCAGAAACGTCAAGGACAAAGTATCTAAATGTTAAAGTTATTAAAGAGACATAAGAGAACTTTGCCTCAGATAATAACAGTATCACAATGACACGTGTGTCTTTCATACACGCACTTTATTGTATTGTATTTATTTCTTAATGAATTGTACTTTATTGTTAGTAGTGTTTTTGTAAATGGAATATCTCTGATTGAATGTAGTTTTTAAAGAACTTAACTTGGCTGTGATTCATCATCAGTATAGCTGTATGTTGTCTCTGTGTTGTTTTGTTGATGTGTTTTTTCCCATGTTAACATTGTTATGAAGTAGAGTAAACCAGCCATAGTTTGTGACATGAAACAATTAATCAGTTTAGGATAAAAACACTATAACACCATATTTTCTGTGAATGAGTATTCAGGCCCGTGTAAAGCCATCATGTGTACAGACCAGTGTAATAAACAATATATTTACATCAACTTCTATTTTACAGGTGGACGAGACTTATGACATACTCAGAGCCGTACAATACTGGCTGTAATTTTACATAAAACTGCAGCAGTCATACTCTGGGCTTAAAGCTAAAGGTATACTTCATTACCATGTATCTGTTACCTCTGTTTTCTTCATGTCTTTTATTTTCATAGGAAGAAGTTTGTGACATGATAAACAAGAGGTATACTGATTTCCTACCCAGTCTTCAAGGAGCCGAGGAACTGATGGTACAGGTTGATGAGGTCTCCAAAGAAATGGATGTCCTTAAAAACTGTATTGAGAATGAGGTGTGTGTGTTGGACTGTTTTTAAATTAAAACAATACTCGAACCAAGTGCCCTGAAATAACAGAACAGACCAGCAGTTCCATAGTTTTCAACTGATGATGTTTGTGTGTTTGGACTCAGGTGCAGCAGAATATCCACGTGGCTGTGACTGAGTATGCAAAGCTGAAGCAACAGCTGGAGAAAAATACAGTCATCATAACAATGCTCGGACACCTGAAAGAGGTACAACATACATGACAGTTTATTAGGTAAAATAAAATCTAATATTTACTCACAAATTTACAGTATCAGGGAGTTTCCAAATGACTCCTACCACCAGATTATGAACATAAGATCTTAAAAACATCTCATCTTATCTACATCTTGCAAAGCACTTTCTTGGGGAAAAACTGATTGTAATTCTGTTTAGTTTTGTGTTAATTTCTGTCTCAAGTGAGGTCATGATAAAAGCTGTTATATGTATTGTTCTGAAGAAGAAACAGAAGAGGTTTGTGTCAGACATACATTAAATAAAAGTTTGGCCCTTTGTATTAGCAGAGACACAGGTGTATTTTAAACATGCATTTTGAATGTGTCTGTCGTATCTTGTCTGTGACTCAGTTTCACAATGCCATTGAGGAGTTCAACAAAGCTTTACAGGACAAGAAGTATGTTGATGCAGCCAACCGGCTGGAACGGGTAAGAGCAGCTTACACACCTTTTATAATATAAGTACATCACACTTTTAAAGTAAGATCACTGGTAGGGGAGAAATTATATTACTGACATGCTACATGCATATGACTCTTTGCACAAACCTGGTGACTGATGATGATAATATTTTTTTTCCAGGCGAGAGCCAGTGTGGAATCACTGAAGGACTGGAAGACTTCTCAGCTGCCGTTGCTCAGTGCTCTCAGCTCTGAGTTGACAGTGCAGCGAGAAAACTTAATTTACCACCTGGGAGATGAATGGAAGGGCCTCGTCATCTGGAGGTTACCGTCTTCAAAGGGTACGACTTTGTCAGAAAGCTGGTTTAATATGTTTGTCAGATGTGGTACTACCACAACCGTAAAATACACTCCATGCTCAGTTTGAATTTTTTGGAGATTGTGTAGGCTGCAAACCAATGTTCACTTATAGACATTTCTTGTTTTGTATATTTCAAAAACATGACAACAAGTCTGTCTGAGTGTGAGGTATGTGTAGTGATTATTGGTTGTGTCCCACCAGAGTCTGCAGGTCTGAAGTCCTTCCTGAAGGTGGAACTGAACCTGAGTCATGCTTGCAGTAAGGAAGGAGAACCAAAACCGCCTGCTTTGCTGCGCTGCGTCCTGCAAGCTCTGGCCATCCAGGGAGATCTTCAGCACAAGATCAAACTCTTCAGTAAGAGCAAGCAGCACCACTCACCCGATATAGAGATGCTGTACTGATATCTAGCTGCTAGAGTCCCTCAGTGTGTGTATAACAAAATCAGGATGCGTTCAGTGACATGTTATTTATGGACAATGTACTTTGGAGCATAAAATTATATTGTGCAAATTATATTATATGTTTTCACATTTTCCAGATACTTAATTCCAGTGAATGTGATACTAACACCATAATCTTTAGAGAATCGAGAACATATGTACTGAATGTGACGTTTTGTTGTCCAAAACTACAGAGGAGACACTGTTTCTTTTTGAAATTTCTGGGCTGTAGTTTCTTCTAACTTATCAGTGTGCAGATGTATTTCAAATAAGGTACCATCAGCTAATTAAGCCATCGTCCTAGCTCAGAAACACAAGATATCTAAGGTCCAAATCAATCAAATCAAATCAAATTTTTGTTGTCGCCATCCAGGTCAGGTGTTGTTGAAGATGATGCTGAAGCCGTTGGTGATGTACCCGTCACTGTCAGTGAGGGTGACGGAGCAGCAGGATGAGGGAACCGTCTTGGCCTTACAGTGTTTGGAGGAGAGCCAAGAAGAGAGATCCACTCCCTCACAGGTCTACAGCAAACTGCTGCTGGTGCTCAAGACGCTGAACACACACCTGCTAGGTACAGTATGGCTGGGCCCTTATTAAAATATATATCATAGGGATAGTTCTGATTATTAGAAGTGTGGTTGTGTGGGGTCAGTGTATTACCTGCAGTAGAAGTCAGTCAGCAGGCCTCTAGTTTGAAGAACTAGCAGGAGTACCTGTGTGCTGTGTACAGAGTCACCAGCAAAATGTATTTTAACGACCTTAATATGTAATACTAGTTTTTAAGTGTATGTTAAATTGAAAATGTTTTCACTGCTTCACCTTGCCATCAGTTCGATTTTTTCAGCAGGAAATTATATAAGCCAAATATCTCCCTCTACAAAGCCACCAGCCTCCAGGGACATAATCAGTAATTTTGCCTCGTAGAACACGAGCTGCTGGTCTGCTGCTGTCCCGATCATTTTTGTTTTTTTGTTTGTTTGTGTTATTGTGTGACTTTGGTCTTAGTTTGGATTCACCAATAACACAAGCAAACTAACCGATTCAGGCAGAGGGAGCCCAGCAACTCCTGTGTTCTGTGAGATAAAATTACTGTTTTTGCAAAAAGGAGTTTGGTTGAGTGCGAGGGAGTGAAACTTGACTTCTATAACAGCTGTTTCCTGACGAAAAAAAGCTTCCATGACAGCAATGAAAATATTCTAAATACACCACACTCTTAAACTTAAATTCCTTGCTGCTTCTCCAAACTTGGCGGCATGTTGACTGCCATTTACTTTGGGTAATACACTGATTATCAATAAGTGACAAACTATCCCTTTAAAGTTTTGTCAGTGTCACTTTGATTTGGCTGACGGTTTTAAATTTATAAATGGTGATCTTACTGGTGAAATGAAATATTCCACAATGAGCTTGAGAAAGGCAGTCAAGTGTCTGCTATTTTTCAGATGTGTCCATTGGTGATAAAAAGCTCTCGACCATCTTGGGGGATCTGATTTGGGAGGAGATTTCCCACTGCATCATCCACGAGTGTCTTGTCTACTCCATCCCCACCAACAGCAGCCAGCTGGAGAAATACAACACTGTATGGACCTGACAGCAGTTTGTATAGTACAGTGATATTGTAAAACATTTATCTAAGTCTGTGTAACTGTAGTGTCTGTTGATGAGAGATATATTTTTTGTTGTTCGCACACAAGGTGATCAAGGAAACAGAGGAGTTTGAGAAGTCTCTGAAGGAGATGGAGTTTCTGCAGGGTGATTCCACAGACCTGCTCAAATACGCCAGAGACGTCAACTGTCACTTTGCCAGCAAGAAGTGTAAAGATGTCATCGTGGCAGCCCGCAAACTCATGACCTCCAAGATGCACAACACAGTCAAAGTACGTGTGAGCGGCGGTCGAGTGTCTCTGACCTGAAATGTCAAACAGGAAACATTAAACATACATGGTTTACTTTTTTTTTCAGTAAAATTTAAGTTGAAAAGCTCTAAATGCATTTTTTCTTGTTTGATTGCTTCCATGTTTTCAATCTTCTTCTGTTAGATCACACCAGACTACAAGCTGCGTCTTCCTAAGCTGCCCGCTCCAGGTTCAGAGGTGAAGGCGAAGCAAGACACCACGAAGGAGGAGGTGGTAATGGAGAACACAAAGCAGCTCTCTGCGTGGAGTCTGTGTCTGCCGGCCTGTCGCATCAGTGAGTCGGTGCAGCAGCTGATGGAGCTGGCACTCAACACCCTGTGTGAAGCTGTGGGAAGCTCCACGCAATGGTACGTTACTGTGGTCAGAGAACTAACAGCCTCCTCTGTTGAACTCCTGTGTCGACCCTGACCTTTAGATCTGAGGACGAGTCAAGCTCACATCAAATGCATCTCTTTATTGTTTTTTATTAGTCCAGCAGACAGGGAGCATCATCAGTCTTTTTGGGTTTTTTTTTTCAGCGCATTACAACTCTTCTTCACTGTGAGAAACGTCTTCCAGCTGTTCTATGATGTTGTACCGACGTACCACAAGTAAGCATGTTTCCATCATGTAGCACGCAGCAGATCAAACCAGCACTTTTCCCCTGAAGGTGTAAATGTTTGTCTCTTGTTTCTCCGCTGCTCCATCCAGGGAGAACCTGCTCAAGTTCCCTCACCTGGCCGCCATCCAGCACAACAACTGCATGTACCTGGCTCACCACCTGCTCACCCTGGGACACCATTTCAGAGCTCACCTGCCGCAACCTCTCAGCGAGGGCGTTGCAACGTTTGTTGACATGGTGCCCGGATTCAGGAAACTGGGTAAACAACTGTTGCTCACATTGCCATAAAATATAGTACAGAAATTAGACAGACATTGATGGGTCACAGATAATAAGTCACCATTTGTTTTGGTGACTTATTATCTTTCTCTTATTTCCACTTCTGCGTGCAAAATATTAATATCTAATCTTCAGATTGCTGTGAAACATGCTGAGCACACGTTTGTTATTTTCTTGTAGGTGCTCAGTGCTTCTTAGCACAGATGAACGTCCAGAGAGCTGAACTGTTGGAGAGACTCTCCACCGCTCACAACTTCTGCAACCTGGATGATGAAGACAACTACATCGCAGCCAGTAAAGCAGTAAGACAGGTGAGAAGGGAGGCCTTCAAAATAAAATGTAAATTTGTTTCCTTCAGTTGGTCATTTGTGAGGCTCTATTGCATCCAATGCTTTATTTTTTATGTATATATTTTTTTACTCTATGAAGTGTTTCTCAGTCCTGCAGTGATTGTTTGTTTGATTGATTGCAGGTTATCCATCAGTTGAAGCAGTTGGGGACAGTGTGGCAGGATGTTCTACCAGTCAGCATCTATTGTAAAGCAATGGGCAACCTCCTCAACACAGCCATCACAGAAATCATCTCCAAAATCATGATGCTGGAGGTTTGTCCTTTTTTAAAAGAATCACAGCCCCTCTGCTTTAACATAAGACCTGGCTTAAAGATGACGGGGGTTATAAGGCTTTTATTTTTCATATTTTTCATGTAACTGCTTACAGGATATTTCCTCTGAGGATGGGGAGCACCTCCACACTCTGTGTCAAAACATCATCGAGGAGGGTCCGCTGGTCTTCATTCCTCTGGCTGAGGAAAACAAGAACAAGAAATATCAGGAGGAGGTGCCTCTCTATGTGAAGAAGTGGGGAACCTTCAAGGAACTGGTCATCGTGCTGCGGGCCAACCTGCAGGAGATAGTCGACAGGTGAGAAGGAAACTTTATTCACTAACGCTTTCTGACGCCCATGTCTATAATACATCACAAACATTACGGGTAAATTCCATCAGGCCCGTCAGCCGCATCTGATCGCAGCCATTCTTCACGATGTTTATGATTCCACCAGCAGCAACTCGGTGTGTCCCAGAAGCAGCTTTCCACCCCACTTCAAATACACACCAAGTCTATTTTAACGGATGCTGCGTCAATTAACAAGAGCAGATTGAACGGGCAGAAAGTCAGACACAGAAAAGGAAGGAAGAATCTGGTTAGTTTTCAAAATAAAAGACCCTGTGCAGATTCATGATCATAAAGACAGACAAAAAGTAAACTGTTTAACCACGTAGCCTGCTTATCCGTGGTAGAAGCACAAAGAGCAAAGAAAGAGGACCGAATCAAGTAAATCTGAGTAAAACACTGAGTAAACATAATCAGGCGGGCAGAACGCTCCGCTGCTGAAACGCTGCTGGTGGGGTTTGCAGCCGTGCAGAGGACGGATCAGAACTGTGGTGCAGACTTGGTGGAATCAACCAGTTAATGTCAACAAATGTGGATTTAAATAGAACATTTTGTTAGAAAGAATATATTATACAGCTGCTTTGTGGTGCAGAGTATTATAGTCCACATGATGAGAAAATGCACCTTTAGTATTAAAACAAGAGGTGAGATCATACTATGTTTTTTTTTCCATGGGTCTGATTTGTGTGTGATTCCTCTCCACAGGTGGGCTGACGGTAAAGGTCCGCTGGCGGTGGAGTTCTCTAGTTCGGAGGTGAAGAATCTGATCCGAGCTTTGTTTCAGAACACAGAGAGGAGAGCTGTAGCTCTGACCAAGATCAAATAGACTCTCTGAGCAAATGACCAACAGGAAGATACTACAGCACTTTTTCCTCTGAGGAAAATATGATTCATGCCTTCATTAATTTCCATTTTCTGTTTCATTAAATATATACATTTACTTGTATGCAGGTTGAACAGTTTGTTCTGTCTGGAGGAGGTTCTGTCTCTGAGGATATAAGCTGGCTGTAATCAATCTGCAGGATATGTTCCTTCTCAGACTGTGATTATTCCTACAGAGATTACACGAAGGCTCCTTTACATCAGCCTCAGTCATATAGCTTTGTGGTTTTAACACTACAAAGCCAGCTGACGTTGTGTAACCAGCGGCGTGCCATCTGTTGACATGAGATGTCATATCCAGAGTTAACTGTGCTGCACGTTGTTAATCAGACTTCATCTGTAGCTCGTCTCAGATCTCCCAGCTTCTCTGTACTGACGACATTTCAGGAGGGAGTTTGTTTGATGATTTTTGTTTCAATCTAAACGCCTCCAAATAACCATTTTTATTTCTAACAAATGAACCCTGGGCCTTGCATCTCTTGTTAAGAACTTTCTTGTACAAACCATTAAACTGAACTGTTCTATAATGTATTTATTATTTGTCCAAATAAACCAAAAGATTCAACTTTTCAGAACCTTTTTCCAAATTGTTTTAATGTCAGTACATAATGTTACTTATACAGATGTTGCAACTGCTTCTACTTTTACAATTTCTGTGGAAAAATAGGCTTCACAGAAGAAATTGAATTATTCTTAAAAATGATTTTGGTTGGCTGTGGCAGTGCCGCTGTGGTATTGATCTTCTCATTTAACTCTCAGTAAGGAAGGAAATAAGATTACTTTCCAAAATGTCAAACTATTACTTCAAAGAGACAATACTGGAAATATCAGTCCTTCAACAGTCACCTGCACAAATATCATACATGTACATCTCAATGAACCGACTCAGTGTTTTGTTTTATTATTCCCTATTTTCTTTTCTTGTTTTGCCACATGCACAAAAAAAGAACACATTTGTCACTTAGTGACATTTATCAGTGCTCTGTTTACATTTCTGTTTTATTTTTGTGCTGTTTTGACTCAGTTTCAGCTCCAAACAGGTTTTTCTTCTTTGTGGGATACCTCCCAAGGTGCACTTCTTCATTTACAAATAAAACATTCTGTCAGAATATTTGTGATTCTGAGCCTCAGAACTTTCCTTGTGAGCCTCAGAGTTTCCTTGAATTTTTAATAGATTCCATGATTTCATTGCAAAAAAATAAATATATAAATAAAAATCCCAAAAGCATGACAGCACACATTAAAAAAGCTGCCATGAAATCAGGCTGCAACAATCTGAAGAAAGGCTGGTGAAATCCTGGAGGGACAGAAATACAAACACAGTGGTGTTGGAGCTTTTTGCCAGGTGTGTGTGTGTGTATTTGAATGCAAACAGGAGCCTGAGTTGTTCGTTCACGATGAGTAGAATGACTAGTGACTAGGGCTGCAACTAATGATGATTTATTGATTAATCAATTAATTGTTTAGTCTCTAAAATGTTCAAAAAAATTGTGAAAAATGCACAAACTCCCAGGGCTTAAAGTGATGTCTTCAAATTCTTTTGTCAAACCAACAGTTTAAAACCCAACGACTGTTCAGTTACACTTTTATCATAAATGACAAAGAAAAGCAGAAAATCTTCTCATGTAAGAAGCTGGAACCAACAAAAGTTTGACATTTTACTTTAAAAATGTGTGAGACCTTTAATTGGTTGTCAAAATACTTGGCAGTTTTCTTTAGATTGATTACTAAAGTAAATGTTGCAGCTCTGCTAGTGACGTCCAAAAGGTTGTCCTACAGTTGTCCTGATGTTAAAATGTAACTGTGATAAACTGACCTGATGTTATGAGACGGTCCATTGACACAAAGACGCCACATGCATGAGCGCCGCTTTAGGTTGAGCGTTTTTAGTCTTTTCTCAGTGGGGGGAGGAGACAAACATCTGGAGTGTCACACAGCTGCTCCTCACTCCTCATCTGATCAAACCTGATGACTCCAACAAGGAAGTTCACTTCTGCCAGCAGCTGTGTTCATCTTGAGCGATGCTTCACAGAGGTACGTCTTTATTCTCTGATGTTTTCAGTATTACAATCTGAAAATTTAAAAAGGTAGCTGTTTTTACTTTTTTGTAATTTTGTAATTCATGCAGAGTGAAGGTCAGGTTTAGTTTTTTAGTCCACCAAACAGTGATGCAGAATCTCCCAAACAATGGAAGTGAATGTTGACGTTTTCAAACGTAAAAAAAAACAACTGGAGATAAATCATAAAATACCTCCATACTATTCGTCTGGCATAATCCAAGATCCAATCAGACTGGAAACATCAGCAGCACTGCATCAGAAATCCTTGACGTATCAAGTTGACTTGTTCAGTTTGACAAAAAGCACTTTTGAGTGAACTTAAGTACATGAATATATTTTAATAGTAATGTCAAGTTTGACATTAGATCACACTTTAAATGAACTTCTTAACTTAAGTTGATGCAACAAATGATCCCTTTAGTGAACTCGTAAGCCTTTGCAGCGTTTAAGTTTTCTCAGTTTTTTACAGTTCTTGTCCTGTTGTAGAATTAACACATTATTATCCCTCCTCTTATTGAGACGGTGAACCTGCAGATGCAGAAATGAAATATAGTGAGAAATCTACTTCTTTTTTTTCCACTGAGGTCTGTTTCCCTTTTGTCTTCACAAATTCATTGTAATGGTCGTGTTTATGCCTCTTAATTAAATAGTGGTGAAAGAATGTGATTTGGCCCTTTGCCTGGCCAAAAAAAAAAAACTCCACCCTGCACACACACCCATGACGTGTGTGCACACTTTTTTCTATATATATACTGTATATTTTGGGGCTTTGATGTCTTTATTGACAGGACAGCTGAAGTGAAGACATGAGAGCCTGCCTCTTCTTTTCCACAGAATCTTTCATTTCAGACTGATGCCAATATTTCATTTTAAAGCCTTTATTGGCTGATACCGATGTCATAACAGGTGTGTGTGTTTATTAATGCACCACATTTTTCTTGTCAGTTGTGTCTTTGTACAGACAGGACAGGTTTCATCCTCCATATGTCAGGAAATACAAAGTCAAAACAAATCTTCTGTGTTGGTACCAACTACAAGTGGTCCAGCAGAATAGATTTTAGATCTTTATTTCTTTTTCCCCCTTCTGATAACTAAGATTTTTTTAGCTCTTCTGCTTGTTGAGTAAAATCCTGCTCAGCTGATTGGCTCCCCTGGACAACTTTTTTTGTGTGAGAGCCGTCGCTGTTCAAACATGTTCACAAGAGACAAGTGAATTTAGCACAGTTCATTTGGCCACATCTGGACAATACTTTGTCTAAGCCTCCTGACAAATACAGTCAGTAATCTTCTCAAATCCTCTGTGTTCTTTGGTGTTTCTCCGATTAATTTTGAGGATTAGCGATAATCCCTACATGTGTAGTAAAAGACTGAGACACTGATCAGCCCACTTCAGACTGAGGGAACCTCATGTTCTGCTGATAAAGACGTAAAACAACATTTGCTTTAGACAAATCATCACACACCATCACAGCTCAGGCTGATCAAAATGTATCTCAGAGATTTTTATCTTGGACGGATATTAATAAGAGGTTAAGGGCCATCACCACTATCTAAAGTATCACTGTGTTCTTATCTGTTTCTACAATTGTAGAAGTATTAAAGCAGCACTAACAAGAGAGATTTAGCTGCCATGTGACTCTGTAGCTAACTGTATTTTAATTTGATTTCATTTCATTGCTCAAACAGAAGCCAGACTTGAAGGGTAACCAACATCTTAAAGACTTCAGCAATGATCTCCACTGTGATGTGCAGCAGAGAGACGCTACAAAACGTTCAGTGCAACAGTCGCATCAGGAGCTCCGTCAGGGTCGAGCCTCGCAGGAACTCCATCCCCCCGACGCAGACGCTCACTGCTAAACATCTGCTGGCGTACCTGCCCAGACCACAGCCAGAGTCCAGCCGCTGCACCGCTGACACACACAAGGTACAGCTGTTGTTTTTAAAATGCATCTCCACTCCAAATGTTTCTGCTTATTTTGACTTTACTTCACTGTGCAGAATCATGTATGTGCAAAGTTTGACACTAGACTGTTTTCACTTCTTTATGCTCACCTTAAAGGGATAGTTCCTCAAAAATGAAAATTTCAGTCACCCTGACCCAACACAGTAACGACCTGCTCACTGTACATGATCCCCTACATAAAGCTGGACATGACAGCTCCTCAAAAGTGAAGCTAAGTCATCTCAGTCGCCCCCCTGGTGGTTGGCTGCAGTATAAGTCATAAACCCCGCCCCCTGAACAAGCTAAAACGTCAAACTACATGTCAGATAAATTTGATGCTATTAAATAGTGTTTCACGTCATGATTGACAGCTTAATTTTTGTACAATGGGAGGAAGTTGAGATGGATCATCCATCTTTATATACAGTCTTTGATCAGTCACAGCTACTTTAGAAACCACTAACTTACAGAAGTTTGGTGTGGAAACTTGAAGCCTCCAGTTCACATACAGTGAGAACAGACTTCAGTGAAGGAGCTGTGCAGTGCAGCAGTTACTTGCAGCAACTTTTGAAATTAAAAGTATTTTTATCTTGATAGATTTGGGATTTTTCAATGCAGGAGGAGTAAATGTCATTTTAAGAATCATTAATTAATTCAATGTTCACGGAATTTCATTTCAGAGACAAATGATTATTAAAAGCAGAGTATTCTGATGTCTTAAAAAATGTCTATAGCAGATTTTTAAAGCTCCAGTGTGTAAGATCTAGGGGCATCTATTGGCAGAATATGTGAGAAATTAAATTTAATATTCACAAGTATGTTTCCATTAGGTTATAATCATCTGAAAATAAGAATTATTGTGTTTTCGCCATCTTAGAATAATGCTGCATTCACGTGCTCCTCGGATGATCCCATTTCCGGAGTTGGTAAGTCGTTCTTCTGACTTCGGTGTATTCATGAGCTTTTAATCCTGATGTGGAAACAACATGGACGCTACAAAGGGTAGGGTTGTTGTTATACTTGTTGTAACATCTGGGTGATGGGTTGGCTGAAACTAGCGTCTCAGTAAAGATTGATGTTGCTACCCAAGTCTGCTGAAATAATGAAAGCTATATTGCAAAGGGGGTTTGTTGCAATTTTGAAAGCTCACCACTAGATGCCACTAAATCCCACACACTGTTTTTTAAAAGTTATATTGTTTACTAGCTTGCCAAAAAGAAAAAAAGGCATTACAGTGTTTGCTACCTAGGTAAAAAGTCAAATAAAAGAATCATGTTTGCTGGCTAGCTAAAAAGTTAACCGTGCAACAGAATTAAATTTAATCTAGGTTTAAATTGAAAACTAAACTGAAGAGATGTTTAAATTGAATCTTTCTTAATTTTACACGAGTTTAAAAGTTTGTGCAACATATATTGAAGTTAAATTATAATTTAATGTGGTTTAAAAATTCATCTTTGTTGCTGAAACCCAGTCTATGAAAATTATGTGTTATTTTTCCTTATTTCAGGTTACAGTTAAATCCACTGTTGCTCCCACGATGACCACTGAAAGAACCTCTCTCATCCACAACTTGAACAACATTAACTGCTCATCAATTCCACTGTCCCAGGAGCCGTCTCCCTCCCAGGCCCACAGTCCCTGCGGCCAGTTCTCTCAGGCCCTGACTCTGGCCAAACAAGAGCTGCCCCAGCAGCACACTATCCAAGCATCTCCTCTGGAACCAGTGGAAGAGATCCCAAAACCTCAGCGTTTGCACCGCAGCAGACACCTCAAGCGTTTCAGCTCCAGGTGGCAATCGAGAGGCTCCACCAGCAGCAGCAACATTCCCATCTCTGCAATAGAGAAGTTGCACATTGCAAAGAGTCACAAGAAGCGCTGTAAGCTTTTGGGCGATGAGGACTCGTTGCACGTCACTGCCAGCAATGGGCGCCAGCGTTACGTCACCAAGGACGGCAAGTGCCGGGTCAATCTGGGACCTATTGTGGACAAAAGTCGCTTCATCTCAGATATTTTCACCACATTAGTGGACCTCAAGTATCGCTGGTTCCTTCTTGTCTTCACTATGTGCTACATTCTCACGTGGGTGGCCTTTGGTGGGATCTACTTCTTCGGTGCCTGGTTGCGTGACGACATTGCACATGTTCACGACCCGCTGTGGAAGGCATGCTTTGAAAACGTAGATGGTTTCCTTTCAGCTCTGCTGCTTTCATTAGAGAGCCAGAGGACTATCGGGTACGGCTCCAGGATGGTGACAGCGAACTGCCCTGAGGGTACGATCATCCTGATGGTCCAGTCCATCCTCGGCTCCATCATCGACGCTCTGATGGTGGGCTGCATGTTCGTTAAGATCTCCCGGCCCCAGCAGAGAGCCCAGACACTGATCTTCAGCAAACACTGCGTTATATGTGAACGTGACGAGAAGCTGTGCATGCTCTTCCGCATCGGTGACCTGAGAGAGAGCCACATGGTGGACGCCAAGATCCGGGCCAAGCTGATCAAGTCCAGACAGACCAAGGAGGGCGAGTTCATCCCACTGGAGCAGTCAGAAATCAATCTGGGCTACGACACCGGGGGAGACAGGCTGCTCCTGGTGGAACCGCAGACCATTACCCACGTCATCAATGAAAGCAGCCCCTTCTGGGAGGTTGGGTCTGACCGTCTGAAGAGGGAGACCTTTGAGATCATTGTCATCCTGGAGGGCATCGTGGAAGCATCTGGTTTGTATTTTCAAATTCTGTGCTGTCCCCCAACTAAGTATTTTAGATCATATTTGTCCTAAAAGAAGGATAGTCAATGGTGCATCTAGTAGGAGTTGTGGTTAGATGAAAAGACCCTTTTCATGGTCACTGATCATCAAGATACAGTCCTGTTCTATCAACTCTGATCACTTATTTTGTGTTGCACTATAACTAAACATACAACACAACTGCAAATATATGCGTGGAAAAAGAACTTCACTATTTAAAAAATGTGATTAGATTGCAGGTCTTGGTGCTCCCTGCAAATGCTCACCAAAGCTAATGGTTATGGTGTGGGATGATGCATTTTAAAATGTATTTTCATAAAAACGGACATCGAGCATTTAAAATGTTACATTACGGGTGTATATCTTTGTGTGAATGCTGTTGTGAATTTATTTGTCAGCTCTTTCTTCACTAAAGTTACATTCACGTGACCCTCTAATACTTTCTTGTGTCGCAGGTATGACCTGCCAAGCGAGGACATCCTACACAGAGGATGAGGTCCTCTGGGGCCACCGATTTGAGTCGTGCATTTCCTTGGAGAAAGGGGCGTTTCGTGTGGACTACAGCGCATTTGACAAAGTCTTTGAAGTCCAAATGTCCCGACTCAGCGCAAAAGACAGGAACACGGCCAAGGAACAAGAGGATGTGTATTAAAAAATGTTTCTTATACCAGCAGTTCTTACATCACACATGTACAATATGTATATATAAAATATGAGCAACTTAAGATGATTGTGATATTCCCTGATAAAATAAGAACTGAGCAGCCATGATTTATGTTCTGTTATATATGTAATAATGTTTGTTCTATGTTTTCCTATCATCTGCCATTTAATATATGTTAAATCATGAAATGTTTTATGCAGTGTTTAAAAAATAAAAACCTTGAAGTGTCCTGCTGAACCCAGTCGTCTGTGGTCATTTTTGGACAAAATAAACCCAAAGATAAACTTACTTTCTGGTTGACATCAATCAACGTAAGCATGGAACTTCTGTCCTGTGGTGACTTTTACCGATAATACAGTTCACACTGATGAGATTGACTGGTCCCTGTCTGAATTTTGTTATTACTTAAGTCATTATTGAATGAATACTGAGTATTGATGCCTAAACATTGATGATAGTAAGTAACTAACTACAGCTGTCAGATGAGCTTTTGTCTTTTTCTTTATTGCAGAATACAAATAAATAAATGATCAAGATAAAAATAATGGATTTAATGCTTAATTAATATATAACTATATATTGTATAATAATGTAATGTAGTATAATGAAAGTAATATAATAAATCTTAAATAAATTAATAAATTCCATTGTTACAAACAAGCTTTTATTGAGATCTACCTCAGGTGGGGCATCTTTATTAAGTAGATATAAGCAGTAGATTACACTATGGATAAATGAAGGTATATATAATTAAATAAGTAAAATTATAAATAGATAAATAAATGTGTGAATAAAATGAAATGCATAATTAGATAAATAAATATCAAAGTTTGTAAATATAAATAAAATGTAGATAAATCAATAATTAAATAAACACAATTTGTGATTTATATATTTATGGTGATGACAATCAGCGTTAATTACACATTTACACAATTTATGTATTTATACATTTAGTTACTGCTTTTTCAGAGACGATGGTGAGAGAAGCGCTTAAAAATCTGAACATTTCTTGTCTAAAAAAGGAGATGAATGTAGTGCAGTTGAGGATTGAAGAAGCATAAAATGAAAATTCTCAGTTAAATAATTAAAAACTAGTGGCTGTACTTAATTAAAGTGCTGGAGTAGCTCTACAGTTACACTCTACTACTGAATATTGTCTGTGGAAATTGTGGAAATTATACTATTTGATCGGTTTCTCTTGATTATGACAAAACCTCCAGCCCGATAGATGACGCTGATGCAACCAAACGTCGAACGACTTAAAATCCAACGAAGAAGAATCGGTGCCAGAAGAGCAGCATGATGGGATATGAGAGTCCTCCGGCGGCGCGCTGCCGCCATGTCACCTAGAGAGAAACATTTAGCGCTTCTCTCTGTTTTAGGCATAGTTAGTTTTGCTCTTTATTATATTCCTACTTTTCTTTACGCGACTTTAATTCTTGCAGTTTGTTGTCTTGTGTGTTACTACCACAGCGGAGAACCGCTTCCCGCCAGGTTAGGCCTGAATCCGCGGGCTGGGCTTAACGTCCCAGCCGTGCTCAGGCGCTGGCTGTGGGGTTGGGGGGTTACCGGCGTGTCGGTGGCGGCGGCACGGGGGAAAACGAGGAGTAATAGAAACAAAACCGAGCTCCGGGAGCCAGAGGGGCACTTCAGGGAGAGGTTCGCCGAAACTGGGATTTATCGGAGGGAAACGTTGGCAAGTGACTCATTTCTTTTCAGCCCTCGGGATTTCCTCATGGGGAGCTACATCGGGAAACCTGAAAGTCCAACGGCGGAGACCGGGAGGCCGAGAGCAGCGAGAAATCCCCGAGAGCAGCTGCGGGAAAAACTGTCCAGACCCAACCATGCGGTCTATACCCCCAACAGGAGGCTGTCATTCGCTGGGTACGTTCATAATCAAACTACGCTACTAACGTAAGTCCGGTTGGTGGCGTCCACAAGATAAACGTTCAATTTCTGGCGGGTTTTAATCATTAACTCTAGAGCCTTTGACAGGATCTTTATCAGCACTCTCAAATAAACAAACGTTTTATTCATATATGTTTGCATGTTCAAAATGTGTGACGATACCTCTAGCGTTATAGTAAGAGAATTTACAATTTACACCAACTAGCTTACAGGATTTATTGTAATCCATAGAAATGGCATTATTATTAAGTTGTGAACAATTATTATGATTGAAATTTTGATTTTTCTCCGATATTAAATATTTAAGAATAGGAACATGCCTCATTTATTTGGTTTTAATTTGATTTATTTACAAAATTGTAGCTTAATATAATTTTTAAAACACAACATGTCAGTCTTTTACGTGGACACCTTAAAGGGACAATTCACCCCCAAATCAAAGACACTAATTTTCCTCTGGCTTTGTTTATCCATGTCGATTGTTTTGGAGTGAGCTGCAGAGGTTTTGAGATGTAGGAACTACTTTCTGGCTGTGGATTACCACATAATCCCAGCATTATCAGCATCATAATTATCAAGACTGACACAGGTATTCAATTGACACTGGGAGGCACCTAATAATAGTAATGATGATGAACAAACAATACTTCAGAAAGTAGATAAGGTAATAGACTCAATAACGGAGAAATCAATCATTACTAATGCATATCAATAACTTCAGTCAGTGTTTTTACTTTTCCTTTTCTCAAAACACCACCAGCACACCTAAAAGTCCATGAACTAATTTTCATTGTTCAACAGTTGCCATATGTCCATATAAGTGCGTCTAGTCAGCCAAGTAGTCAGTAGGCAATGCGCACTATGCTCAAGACCTGTGGCTATGTGGTGTAATGGTCTCTTGAGGCCTCTGTATGGAGTCACACTAACATGCAAAACTGACAGTTTAAGCATATTGTAAGAATATGGTCAAAAGGTCCTGTTTCATGTGCTCCCATCCTTGACCTCTGCATGTCACTCTGTGTCTTACAGCCTTCCATTTGTAACCCTTAGGGGCAAAGTCATCAGAACTTTTTACCTGTCATCCAGCCGCTGGTTGCATCTTAACATATATTTGTATGATGCAACAGATGTCTGTTGTCTGTCAGGAAAGATGAAACATTTGCCTGGTCTTAAAACAACATTTAAATTCAACATTGCCTCTCTGCTCTTTGTCTCCACCACGCTAGCTATGATAGGCCAGTGTAGTCTATGGAAATGTTGAATGCAAAAGCTGGTTTTGCTGCAGGTCTAGACCGTACACAGCAGACATGTTAGAGATCAGAAAAAGTTACCTTGAAGCTGGAATCAGCTGCTGCATAACGGGTTAAAAGATGCATTTAGATTTGCTCTGTATTGTTTGAGAAGAGGATGTTTCATGACTGAATATACAGAGGGTCTGAAGTTACACTTGTGTCTTGGCTATATTTTCGATGCAGATGAATGTATCTACAGTTGCATCACATTGTTTTTTTGGGGGGTTTTTTTTACCTTCAGGGAGCCATCGGGCACCATGGGCAGGTTCACCATCACCCCCCAGCGTCACTACCCCCTGCAGCAGCCGGGTGTGTCATCAGTTGGAGTCCTGCCTCCCGTCAGGTGGGATGGCTTCAGGAAGAAAAACATCCTCAGCCCCCGTAACTCTCCAGCTGTCCTCAGCCCCGTCACAGTGAAGATCGCCAGGCCGGACCACCACAGCTCCCCCAGGTCTTTACATTCACACAAACACTTAGTCTGCCATCATACCATCTCATACCGTACATCTCTGGTGATTGTTGAAGCCACAGATAGAGGTGGTGTTTTATTGGACTATCATATGTCCAGTGCTCAGTAAAACCCTGATTTGTGGCTTGTGCTCTGCTGTGTCTTAACTTTTAACACTGACCAGTGCTGTATCGTTACCCGTTTTGTTTTTAGTTTTGACCATCTGAGTTGTGCAGGGCTCCCTAGGGCCCCTGCGGACCCCTGCTCCAGAGAAAGTGTCCTCAAGGTGTTGAAGGAAAGCCGAAAGAGAGACGTGGAGGATGAGGACAGAAGCTTCACAACTGAACAGAGAAGCAAACGAAGGTACGGGGTGAGAGGGGACTCTGGAGGGACCACAACAGAGCTAGCAAGCTTCTCTACTGGCTTTGATTACTTTTGTACAGTATAGCAAGTTAGCAAGGTTACAGAAAAGTATGCATGCCTTTTGCTCTCTGCATTTGTCTCATGGCTTTATTGTTTCCTTTGACCTGGAATGATGTCATCAGATGTAGATCACATTTGAACATGAGGTGGAAATTAACCTTAGGGACTGTGGTTGCCAGAGCTTTTTTTCCAGCTAAGATGCATTTGTTGCTAAGATATGATTATCTGTGAAAGTAATGGTTAACATATGAGTTAGATGTATCTAATTTTGCAGATACTTTGTGTGATCAACAAACACTGAATTAAAAATGTCAGCACAAGGTAGAGTACTTGCTTTCTTTGCGAGTACCATGAATTGCTTCAAGAGCTGAAATTGGATGGGGCTTGGTTCAAGGAGTACTGTATGAGCAGGTTTGTTGTTTGTCCCGCCCTTCCTCCACTGTAATTGAGTGTCTGAGTACAAAGTGGCAGTGATGAGTTCATCGTTTTACCTAAACAAACAACATACATTTTTTAACTTTAAGTGGCCAGAAAAAAAACACAATGTGCAGTGCTCAGTTCCTCGTTATGCTGCAGGTGTTTTTTAGCACAGTGTAAATACGCAGTCCTCCCATTGCAGACAATTAGGAACAGGAAAATTAAAACCTTTGGTGTACACGTCCCCTTAATGTCCAAACTGAACACTATAAAGTGATCCACCAAAACTGCTTAGATGGTGAACTGAACTATGTGGTAGGTGTTTTTGTTTCAGTCCCAGATGGCAATTTCTTTGCCATTTTCACTGTCCACACAGTGGACAAGTCTGAATTCAATGCTGTCAGACTAATGTAAAGGCTGCAGAAGGTTAAACATACGGAGAAAGGGGGAGATAAATGTGTGTCTTGTGCTGCTGTACAACATTTTGGAATAAATTTATTGTCTCTTAGGCACAAATAACATAAAATCAGTTAATCTGACCGGCACTTGCTCTTATATTTTCACTTTTCATTCATACCAACTACCTATAAAATTCTCAACATATATTAAGAGAATCTCTCGCTCACTCTCTGTAATTGTGCTGACATATCTAACTGAAATCGTCAGTAACGTTACTGTTAAAGAAATATGTCTTACAGACAAAAAGCACCAATTTAACAGTTAGATGAAGCCGGCAATTAAATATTACATGTCTAAAAGGGCTTGAGATAATTTTTCAACTTTCCTCTTACAACATAAATTGAGACATGTAAAGTTAAAAGGACTCTTTAGAACTTTGTTCATGCATTCACTCTTTTGAGGTGTTATGTCATATTTGTAATCTATTTTTGTTTCCCAAGGCGTAACGACAGCGGTGGAAGTGCTCACTCTGCGTTTGGGCCTCTTTTGCCCAATGGAACACCATCACAGCTGGTCCCTAAGTGAGTTAAACATTTCTAAAGAGACCTCATGTTGTCACATCTCATCTTTGAGTTTTATGGACCGTGTATCCGACGCTGTAAAGCCTGTAGCACTCTGTGAAATGCTGTACCTGCTTTTCTCCAGGCCAGGAAGCCTGAAAAGAGGGATGACCTCACTGATGGAGGAGTCCACCATGAAGAGGTCTCGCACCTCCTCCATCAGCTCTGGCAGTGGTGCCCATGCCCCGAGAGGAACCCCAGGCAGCGGGAGAAACCCCATCCACAGCTCCTACAGCTCGTCACTAGGCCTCAGCCAGGTAACGCACACCTGCTGTGTTACAGTGCACAACATGTCCCTGCAGCGATATAGTGGAGTTTTTAAGTTAGTTGACTTTATTATCTCCATTTTTTACTTTCACAGTGGAAGAAACGTTCAGCACCCAGCCCAACTCTGTCCAGCCCCGGATCGTCTCGCTCTCAGACTCCAGAAGGACCCTCAAAAAGACCCAAGTATGTCTCTGCTGGTTTCCTGCTGCTCCTCCATGTTAAATCTGTTATGTATATTACAGTTTTTAACTTGTGGTTTTGTTACCAGGGAGGACGACGGGCAGTCTCCCAGCTCAGCATCCTCAGTGAGGTCGGACCAGGCAGCTTCTGAAAAGGCACCCGTTACTTGTAAGTCTCACTTATCTCCAGTGGCTGTGTTGTGTTGAAAACAAAAGATTTATCCAGGCTTAGATGTGTGCCTCTGTGCAGCATGGCTGTATAATATTGACTCAATATTTTAATTGATAATTAGAGCTGCATAAGGCTACTTTTCCTTTGGTAATTAGAGATTACTTTAATTGGACTTTCGACTGAGTCATTTCATATCCCTCAGAGGTATTTTTGTACTTATCCAACATGGGGCTAGTTTTTGTGGGACTCTACTCTAAACCTGATTAACTGCAGTGTCTCTGTGCTTTTTGTGTATCTTATGTCAGCAGCTTAACCGTGTGTTACATAAATGGCTAGTGGCTGTGAACACTGGCCACACTTTGTCTGCTGCAAGTTCATCCTGGCACTTAAAGCTAGGGATTCACTGATCCAGTACTTCGACTTAGGGTATATGAGCAGCCTCTTTATTTAATATATTAAGAAACCTTACAGTGTGGAATTTTTGGAATCAGCTTTTTAATAAAATAAAGCAACAAAGTGCCAAAGACGTGCCAAAGATGGTGTGGCTAGAATAAGATGTTATAATAAAATATGCGTTAGCTCTATCTGTCTCGGGTTAAAGTAACTGCTTTGTCACAATGTGGTTGCTTCCTCCCTTGCATGAATTATTCTTACTGCAGGTGTTGCATAAGCGCAAGGTGTCTGATTTAATCCTCACTCATCCCTCACTCAGTGGAGACAGCGAATTTATTGTGTTTGGAAAGTCTAATCATTTAGCAGTGGCGCTGTGCTGCTGTTGAATGCGTATAGGGGAAACACTGTTTAACCTCTAGGCCACAAGGGTGCCTCTGGATTTATTTTTATCTTAGGTAACATGAGGACAGGGATGTGACAATGTGTGGCAAATGAGTCCACTGTGAGTGAATGAATGAATGTGGCTGACAAAAGAACAACTGAATTTGATAAAGAAACTGCTTCACAACTGACTGATATTTAATTCACTTAACATGGTCAGTATCGGTGCAGATGCTGATCAGTTTATCCCAACCAGAAACCTCTGACAAACTCAGAATGACTGAAATTTTGCTTCACTGAACACAGTGTGTGTATTTTAGTTGGATTTAGTTTCATTTTCAGTTTATTTTATGATCATGTTTCAGCCAAACTGACTCCAGTCCCCAAAGTCCCAGTCACTACCTCAACAGACTTTACTGGTAGTGGTGGGAAGAGAAAACGAAAGATCCAGTTGGTCTCCAGCCACCGGGACGATCAGATCTCTTTGGTAAGGAGTGCTACATTATCACAATTCACACTCCCGCTGTTGTTTCTATAGTTGTGTTTTACACTGAATTAGATTTCTCTATTTAACTCTTGTTGCTTGTTGATTTGCAGCCCCCGCCTCCAGAGCTGGGCTACACCATCACTGTGAAGGACCTGGATGAAGAGAAGAAGGCTGCCATCAGCAAGATCCAGAAGGTCCTGGAGACGCCTGGTGAGTAGAAGCAGCCGCAGAAATAAACAGTTTAATTCTTCTTCTGCTTGTCTGCTCTGTTTGTTTCATACTGCACTGTTACCCTCCTCCCTCGTCACACATACAGACTCAAATGCTGGAAGGGTGACAGGCTGCCATTCGTTGTCAGTTGAACCTTGAAATAATTTCCTGCTGTCACCACCACGACTCATGACTCAAAAGGCGTGTTGAGAAAAGTTCAGCGTTCTGCAAATGTGTCAGGGTTCATGCAAAGTCTTGAAAGTTTGGAAAACACTCAATTTCAACCATTATGTTTTCAAGGTTAGAAATATGTTTGAATTTGATCATATACGCCAGAGGTTTTCAGAATGAGAGGCAGGCCTCTGCTGGGGGGCTCCGAACTGTGTAAACGGAAGCTCAGTGAATGGAAATAATAAATATTACATTATTTATCAAACATGGAGTAGCCTAATGTGTGGGAACTGGTTAAAGAGAGTTCAGAAATACAGTGAAGGGGAATCTTTCCCAGTTTCTCAGAGTCAGAGGCTAATAAACACCTTAGGACAGACCTTTTTTTTGTATTTGTTGTAGTCTGAAGTAGTGTTGTCATGATGTTGGGATACCTTGAAAAAATTAATTTTCAGTACCATTGGTAAAAACTGATTCCACATTGAGGGAATAAAATTTTAGGTTTTTATTAAAAGATAAATATAACAAGACTATGACATGACAACAGATATTTAACCAGAGCAAATTAGATGAGTGAAGAGACACAGACAGCGCTGTGAGTAAGTGAGAGGAGACCAGACTATGTGGGCGCTGCAGTCATGTTTGCAAGAGGAGAGAGAGTGAGAAAGTGCAGCTGGTACTGGAGTATCATTTCAAATATTCAGTATAGATATTTATCTGTATTTTTAATGCTACTCTGAAGGTATGTATAACCAAAACTGTAGATTATCTTAGTGCAATTATTAAGTGTGTATGTGATCTAATAAAATAATTGCGATCTCACAGATATAGGCACTTTTTTCCAAGCTTTGTCTTGGAGGAGGCTGACGGTCTCAGACTTTGAAAACCCCCGATTGAGACACTCACAAACAAATCTTTTAATATTTGAAATGAATTGATCCCGTCATCATGTTTGTCGTTCAGAGCTAAATAAGTCTTTTGTTGATCCTGGCGAGCATGATCATACAATCAAAGTCATGAACGGCTGGTAAAATAAAGTGACATTATACACTGATTGCTGTGGGAATAAATGAATTCTGGTACTTTATTTTTGTAGTTGTCTTTATAGTAACAATTTAGATGTGATGATAAAGGCTTTGAGAGTTTTTGATGTAGGTACCAGGAAAGTCGTTGAATGTTACTGTTAAAAAGCTCTACTGTCCCTGCCCTCTTCTCTGATTAAAACTTACTGCGCTCTTAGAACAGGCGAATCCTTCGCTCAGAAAATCAACTACTTGGTCGTGGAGCAGATAAATGGCAACGAGAGAAAAAAAACTGCACAGTTTGAGCTGAGCATTTAAATTAGAGTAAAGAAACAGTTTCCCGTTTGAGTCGGTCTGTGAATGGGGGGTGATTTATTCTTCAAAAATAGAAAAGCAGCTTTTCATTTCTGCTTGTTTTGGAGTTGATGTTAAAGTGATTTCTCTTTTGGCTGGTGTGTCAGAACCATTACGCTCCACCAGTCTAATGTGGCTGTTGCCTGGATAATCCCTCACCCTGACCTCTGACCTTTCTGTTGATCTGTCCTCGTTTAGCCCCTGAGCCAGAGAAGTCTGTTTCCCCCCCAGCCACCACTTCCACCCAGCCCACCGCCTCAACCAGCTCCACCATCACCACCACCCTGAGCAGCCTTCTAGCGGCTCCCCTGCCCACATCCTCCAGCTCTGCCATCCCAGTCATCAACCTGGATCCCAGCCCAGGCAGCAGTGTGAGCACAGCACCTGCAGCCTCCTCCAACCCACTGCTGGAGGCTCTGAAAATGAAGAGCAGCGTTCCTGCCAGCTCCACACCTGCTGCCAGCACAACCTCAGGTACGATCACTGAACTGAAGGCGTTTCCACAAAAGTTCTGAAGTCATCTTTGCAATATGAACAACCTGGACAAAGTTGTCTGGTTGGAGATGTGACCTGTGACGATACCAGAATTTTAAACTTTCATACCATACTAGTATCAAAAATTATGCTTGATTGAATTCATTGTCAGAAAGTGGCAGAAATGCAATACACTAGTGTATACTAATTTTTGTTTTGCTGCCACCATAGTTTCTCCGACACACTTTGAAGTTGAGAGTGACAACAATCCTCAACATTGATCCTATAAATCCTGGTTTTAGCTCTATGTTTTTAAACCTAAGAATAAAGCTCGAAACTAGAGAGAAGTAATTTTTCTGCCTTTTTTATGCTAAAAATTAACAGGGAAAATCACAGAAGAAAAACAGAAGACGCGTCATTTTCAACTTGAGTTAAAATGTTAGATAGAAACCTTTAATATATCTGATAACACGTATTGGTCACCCATATTCTTGTTTGATTCCGACATGTTTTCTCCCTCCTTGTGTCTGCAGTGTCTGACACACAGGTACAGCCCGGCGGTTTAACCCTGAAGGTTTCGGCTGTGGCGGCCCCACAGCTCCCTGCTGCCTCCCAATCTCAGTCCTCCTCTGCTGCTGTGGAGCAGCCCTCCGCCTTCACTCAGGTGCTGAGTCAGGTGTCCAAGGCTCCCAGCAGCACTCCACCTGTCGCAGCATCAGGCCTGTTTGGAGTACTGAGCCAGAGCGCCACCCCCGCTGCTTCTTCAGCCTCTAACCCCGTCACTACTGCTGCAACTGCTCCGGCTCCAGCTCCGGCTCCAGCTCCAGCTCCAGCTCCGGCCAGCAGCTCAGGGTCAGTCAGTAACACCAACCCTCTGCTGGCTTCAGGGTTCAAGCCCATCTTCGCTGTCACCACCACCACCACCACCTCCTCAGCTACACCAACCCCAGAGAGCAAACCTGCTGTCCAAACTTTCAAGCCCCTATTTGGAGACGCTGCTGCAGGTGGTGGCTTTGGACAGTCTCCATCCCTCTCCACTGCCACTAACCCGGCCTCAACAGTGTCTTCAGGTACCACGCCCTCAATGTTTGGTGGATCAACAAGCAGCACCACAGCTGCCTCATCTGTTTTTCCTGGTTTGACCAACGCCCCCACTGGCACCACCTCCACCGGCTCCGTCACCGCCACACAGCCCGCAGCCCCGCCAGCTGTGAAATCCCTCTTCGGAAACTGGTCAGCACCATCCACAGCAAGTACTAGCTCCACCTCAACGCAGGCCCTGAATACAGGCAGCACATTTCAGTTTGGAGCTGCTGCTACCACCGCCGCTGCAGCTGCACCTGCACCTGCACCTGCACCTGCCTCTGCCCCTGCCCCTGCCCCTGCCCCCTCTGCTGCTACCACGACCTCTAGCAACGGCACCTTCCTGTTTGGTGCCACACAGCCAGACGCTCAAGCACCCACCCAGAAGGTGTACGCCTTTGGCCAGACAGCACCCACCCAGAACACAACCACTGCTTCATTTGGAGGCTTCGCGATGGCCAGCACAGCCTCCACCACCGCCGCCCCCACCACCCAGTCCACTTTCAGCTTCGGAAAGTCGTCATTTCAAGCGCCTGCAGCGCCATCAACCTTTGGCTCCTCTGCTGCAACGGCGCCAAACCCGTTCACCTTCGGAGGTGGCGGAGCATCGTCCACGCCTGCCTCTAACCCCACACCAACCACTTTTGCTTTTGGGGCAGCCGCTGCCACCACAGCACCCAGCTTTGGGACGCCGGCTAAACCAGCATTTGGAGCCAGCTCCACTGGTTTTTCTTTCGGTGCCACCACCGCCCCCTCCGCTGCTCCCTCAGCCGCACTGAGCTTTGGTGCAGCGACCCAGACTCAGAGCTCCTCCACGGCCACCTTCACATTTGGCAGTGCTGCTCCTCAGCCGGCTCCCTCCGGCGCCGCTCAGCCAGCACCCAGTGGGTTTAACTTTGGTGCTGGTATGCCGGTCCCACAGTTCGGAACACCAGTGTCCAATAATCCTGCACCACAGATGGGAAGCTTCAACTTTGGGGCTGCTGCTACTGACAAACCAGCTTTTGGTAAGAAAAAAAGTTTTAATTTACTTCTTTTATATTTTAAATAGAGAAGATCTACAGTGAGATTTCAGAAGCACAGTATTTGCTTTCACAATTATTCAAGGCATGTCTTTTTATTGGCAAATTATTTTCTGGATTTATCGATTAATAGTTGTTTGCCTATAAAATGTCAGATAATGGTTAAAACTATTGATTTGTGTTTCTCAAAGCCAAGATGACGTCCTTAAATGTCCTCTTTTATTCACGACCCAGAGATACTCAGTTTACTGTCACAGAGGAGTAAAGAAACCAAAATATATTCACTTTTAAGAAGCTGGATTCAAAGAATTTTGGCTTTTTTCTTTTTTAAAAAAATGCACAAATCAATTAATCAATTATCAGAATGGTTGGTGACTAATTTAATTATCTATTAATAATCGATTAAGCGACTTAATCGACTGATCTCAGTCATCACACAAGTCGATCAGTCGAATCGGGTGTGCACTTGGCCGAAACAGAAACTCGCAGCCACACTGCCTTTTATGGAATAGTTTGGTCATATCTGCGGACAGGCAAATTCTGTGGGGTGTGAAAGTTTTTTTTTTATTTTGACAAACCCTGCATGTTTTGATTGATCTGACCCCCAAAACCAATATTTGGTTAATAACTGGGGGTGGGAAATCTTTCTAAACATCTCATTTTGATTTTTTCTTTCATCTTTTGATTCACAGTGGATTCTGAACTTGATGAATAGAAAAGGCAGCACTATTTTTAGATTCTTTCTTCAGTAAAATGGGTGTCAACCCGTTTTTTTTAATTTCAGAAATTGTACTGCAGTCATTTGGGAGCCTGTCTGCCACTGCAGTCTGACTGCATGAGAATAATGAAACTGATAACAATGCCACTCTGAGTAACAATTCCTCATTTAATGCTAAAAACTCTTCATACAAAAACAGATCATAATTGAATAGGAACATTTGAACCATCCTTAGATTAAATTGATATTTGGATGTTGCTTCAACAGCTGGTCTAAATTTGTTTCTCTCCCAGTAGAGTTCAGGTGTTGAGTCCTGGTTGTTTGTTTGGTTTAACCAAGTCGTGTGCTGCTCTCTCCACAGGGACGTCTACCCCATCCTTTGGGCAGAGTGCTGCTGCAGGTCCACTTCCCTTTGGAAGTCCCGCAACTCCGGTCCAAGGCTTCAACGCTGTTCCTTTTGGTAGGTCATTAATGCTGTTTTTTTGTTTTTTTTCTGATGGGATGGAGGCACTTGGGCCCAGCTGATCTCTGTGTAACCAAAACTATAAAGGCCATGCAGTGTTTTTCTACAGAACCCCACAGAAAGGTTAAAGGCATTTAATGATCAGTAGTATCAGTTAGACAAAGACCTGCAGACTCTGCTTTTACTATTTCTCCCTGCAATATTTAAAACTGTTCCCCAGAGCAGAGTAGCAAGATGCTCGCCCTGTTTCTTTGACCCTATTTTATACCCGTATCACTAATAACTCTCAGCTCTGGTGCTTAACACTGCTGAAGTTAGCTGAACCTCTCCCAAAAAACAAGACTCTGGCCAGGCTTCCTGTTTTGCTGTCCAGTGTGATCATCGGTACAGTTTCAGGAGCCAGGAGCTCATGCAGAAGCATCATGTGTACAAACAGAATCACATGCTGTACATGGAGTCCATCTCACTCAATATATTGTTGGATCCCTGTTTATGGTTATCACAGAGAAGTCTCAATACTGCACTGGACTGTGATGATGTCCACTGTGTCATATGTCATATGGTTAATTCTTTTATTATCTTAATTATAAAAGGACTTTTACTGACTGCTGCATTGTTTTTGTTTCAGTTGTTCATACATAATTCTCAAACATAGCCAAAGACAATTCATGCCAATAGAGCTGCAACGATTCAGCAAATAATTGCTGATTTTTTATTAAATTAAGCACCAACTATTTTGATTAATTACTCTCCAAATTCTCTGATTCTAGCTTCTTAAATGTGAATATTTTCTGGTTTCTCAGGACGTCATCTTCGACTGTGGGAAACACTGCTGGACATACATCTGTGTGTGCCACATGTGTGGACTTATGTTTCTACTGAGAGGCTTATGATAGGATTAATAGATTGATTAATTGAGAAAATAATTGACAGATTAATCGAAAAAATTCAAATAGTTGATGGTTGCAGCCCTACAAGCCAATTTTCTGGACATGCTTAGGTCATGGCTGGAAGGAAAGCAGAAGCACTTGAAATTGAAATGAAAAACAAAGTTTACACTTTTATTATTAATAAAGGATATTTTTTCAGTTATTGTTTTCCTTCTTTTTGTTCATTTTAATTTTGTGATAAATGTTTTATCAAGGACTTTTCATTGTAGTGTTATTGTACCTTTTTTAGTATCATTACATCCCATAACTAAAATAAATATGGAAGCTGTTTCAGATGAATCATTCTCAAATTTCCTGTGCAGCCTGACTTAAAGCAGCCACCCAGAAATAGATATTTATGTCTAAATGTTTGAAGTATAAAGAAATGTTAATGTTGGTTCTGAAAAATGACACTTCCTGTGTGTTTTATCATCAGGGTCTCCAGCGACTCCCTCCTTCTCCATCGGAGCCGGATCAAAACCATCTGGGGCGCGGCAGAGGCTGCAGGCACGGAGGCAACACAACAGGAAGAAGTAACCTGGGACATGTGTCCAGCACCGCTTTCCAGAGGACTTCAGCTGCTGCTGCTACGGCTAATCTGGCTAACATTGCTCTGTTCTAAGTCCAACATCCCCCACCCAGGCTGCCACCATGCCCTCTGCTTCCTCCTCCTCCTCTTCCTCCGGTGGGTTGAGCTGGCCGAAAACATTGCGTCTGCAGAGGAGTTAGAAAGAGCACACCAGCTTGCTGCATTCATGCCGCCTGGACGACTACATGACCCAGTGAGGGAATGTAGCAGCGCGGAGTCTGATGTACTATACTTGAAGAGAGAGAAAAGACAGCTGAGTAGATCGATCCTGAACAAAAAGCATATCCAAAGTTCTCTTTCCTTTACAGTATGTGGACACTCCCATTGGTTCGTCTTAAGGAGAAAGCTGAGTCAGGCAGAGACATGGAGCCTCGGCTCAAACATTTATTTTTTTACGTGAAGCGCTCACTGGTTTGTATGTTACTGAATATTTGAGTACATTATCTGAATGAGTTTGAACAGAGTTGAATGCACAGTTGATTCAGATAAGGTACACAACACTGCAGTGTAAATGTAAAGTTATGAGACGTTTGCATTTTAAATTATTTTTTTAATTGGCTCTCTGACCCTGTAAATGAATGATGTGTTTCTGCACTTAAATGTCTTAATGTAGGTAGTGCAGACCCTTTGTGTTCTTGTTTCATACTCTTTTGTCGTTGCAAGCATTCCCAGAGTCCTCCTGTGGACGGCCTTTTTTTTTTCTTTTTTGATAGTGATTGCCAACACTGATGTAATTAGCAGGTCAGTATTTGGGTTAGGATGATTATTCTTGACATGTGCTGACAGAACCAAAGCCAATTCTTCAACTTCATGCCTGTGAAAAGAATCTGTGATCTTTATCTCCTCTTTAAACCCTGAGATGTGTTTGTTTGTGCCAGACTACCTCTCTTTACTCCAGGCACTGAATCTGTGTGAATTCACTGAAAAAGATCAATTAGATTTGACCTTAAACTACTGTTAATAATACAGATGTACCTTTAATAAACAATGAGTTTTCAAACATCTGCACAGCAATCATCCCCACTTCTGATATATCACAGTTACAATAGATTTACACCACAGATTTACTAAAAATACATTCTAATTTGAAGCTGAAATTCTCATTATAATGCAGGGATATTTGTCGTCTCTCGTGTCTCACTTGTGCCATGAGTTGAGGAATTTTGTCAGGCAAACATGAGAGCAAAGTCCATTGATGTCAGCAGTCAAAAGAATGATTTCTGTTCTCAATAATCACCTCTCCTTGTGAAAAGTGAGCAAGTATCTGATGCAGTTTTTTGATGGTTAATTTTGAAATAATAAAAACTGAATTTTGGACGTGGATGTTCCAACAAGAACACATTCAACCCTTCAAGGTTCCTTTCTTCTACTTTTCTCCCATGAGTGACCGATTTGGTTGAGTTCAGCTGTGTCCCAACTCCATACTAACTGTATACATTGCATACTTAATACTCATATTAAATGGATAATGAGGATTATTTGAAGTAGTCAGTGTATTACCTGCAGTAGATGGCGGTCTACATGCCCCCAGTTTGGGTCAGAGAGAGTCAGCAACAGTAGGTATTTTAGCCACCTAAGAAAAAAATCAACAATCAGCTTATATGTACATTATGTTCAGAATATTTTCACAGCTTTACCTTTCCATCAGACGACCTTTTCAAACAGGAAATCACAGTTACATAAGTCAGATATGTCTCTCTTCAGATCAACAAGACTATATGGGCAAAATTGGTCATTTTACCTCGCAGAACATGGGAGTTTCTATCACTATCATGCTCTGTTAGTTTGTGTTGTGTGAATTTAGTGAATCCACATTAACCTTCTAAAGTCACATGATTAGAGACTGACCAGTGCAGTCTAAAAACTGGTATCTGAGATTGATACTGACGCGTTACAAGCATCAGACCTCAGACTGCCTCCAATCTATTTGCTGATCTAATTTCAAACTTCTGTGCTGCGTCTTGTCAAAGCTGTGCAGTGTGAAATGAGACAGAAGCAATAGCCTACGTGAGAATTTTTCATTAATAATTCTCACAGGGGACACAGGCCTTGTCGCAAATTTAAAACAAGCACACAAATGACAGTTACCACGATGTCACAAACAAATATGTGACAAACACTAACTAAAAGAAATCATTGCATTTTTAAAATAAAATGGCAAACCTAAGAAACTTTTTTTCCTTCTGTTGGTGCATCATGGGAAATGAGGGCCAGTTTTCAGCACTATCTGCAGCACAATTGAACCCTTCAGCGCCCCACATTGGTTGGAGGATGCCACTGACGCCATGTAACCTTACACAGAATATTTATAATAAAGAAAAAAGAACTGTATATATACAGCAAACATATCAGCATATTTATGAATTCAGGTATCTGGATTGGATTGTAACAAAAAAACAAAAAAACAAACTAACAGATCAGGGCAGCAGTTGACTGATAAGATTAAATAAAAATTGGTTTATTTAACTGCAGTGTCCCATTAGAAAATACTGTCTGACAGCAAGGTTAAGTGGTGAAAATATTCTAAATATAATGTACAATTAAACTGATATTGATGTTTGTCCCAAGTGGCTGAAATACATTTAGCTGCTGACTCTGTCCACAGCAGCACGTTGCTTAGCTAAAAAACCCACATCAGATCATTCAAACTACCCCTTTAACAGTTTACTATAATAAAAAGCTTTTTAAACTGTCAGGATGAATTCACACTGACTGTCACTTTCCAGTGTGAACACATTAGATACTCAAAATCTGCTTATAATTAGTATGTAGTCTGGATTTGGGACGCTTCTCATGTCATTTCTATTGTTCTTTCTTTTTGGGGGCCTTATTTTTATTGATTCGTGCTGTTAATTGAAAAAATTAATTGTGGAAATAATGGTTCAAGTCCTACAGCGAGGATCTGCCATTGTGCATTCATGTGGGAAAAAAACAAAAAATGTATTTAAAATGGTTTAGAGCTGTAATGTAATTCACTGAAAAAACAAGTCCTGATGATTTGACAAAATAGTCTTAATTTAAGATCCTCGTAGCAGATTTTTCTAGTGTTTTCAGTGAGTCTCTGTCTTTATCACTGGATGGAGTTTGCTCAGTTGTCATGGAGATTCGTCGGTTCAGTTATCAACATATGTTATGAGAGGGTTGATAGTGACTCTCGTCTTTGTTCAAAGATGGTCTCCTGAGTATCTGGCCATCAGCTGACTCCCGGTCGATGACCTTTGACTTTTGATCTGGTGTTCACAGACTGCTGACGTAGTTTGTACCTGGTTTTCATTCAGTCCCTTGTTTGGGGTCCTTGATGTTTCATAGATGCAGTTTTCCTCGCAAAAAATAAAAAAAAAATGAAGAAGTGGTTTTTCCTCACTAAAAAAAAACTTAAAACTTTAACAAGTGGACATAAAGTTAAGATGAACTGACTTTTTCCAACGTCCAGAATGAATTTAGCAACATTCTGATCCTTAAGCCTAAATAGAGGATGTGATATTTAACTAAGCATACAGGTTTCTGAACATTTAATAAAATCATAATACTTTTCATAAACTTGTCATCAGGTTGTCTGATTATGAGCCGGTGTTTGATTTCTTCTTCCACCCATCGCTTTTAATTAAACCGGGTTTTCTGCTGTAAACTTTAGCCCACTAGGTGGCGGTAATATCGATATTTCGGCTTACCGCCACAATTAAAACGAAGAAGAAGAAAAAGTCCAAGAAGAAGATTTGGACGCATGCGCAGTGTCCCAGTAGTGAATAGTAGCCAAGTAGACGTTAGCAGTGCAAAGTACGTGGCAGAAAGCTTTCGATATGGAGGTAGCAGCACTGGTCGCCTTGACTCTGTTACTGGGTGCACTGGTTATCCTGGTCGCTTTAGCGGTGGGCAGACGGAAAGAAGAAATAAGAGAAGAAATCGAGCAGGCAGCGGAGTTTGCCGGTAAGAGCCGCACTAGCTAACGTAACTCTATCCGAGTGGAGAGAGTCGGAGGGCGGTGAGTCACCGACTGTCTGTGGTGTTTGACAAGCTGCTGTGTTCATTCATAACGACTGTGGACAGAAGAGGAGTGGGTCTGACGTCTGTACTCATCCTTCACACAAATACGAAGCGAGTAACTAAAACTAACGCTAAAGCAACTTTGAACGACATGTGTCATGTGTCGTTGGCCAATGGGGAAATGTTACATTGACCGACCAATGGGAAGACTGCTTTCTATAGATTCATTGAATCTTAATTAGGGATGTTACAATGTATCGAATACCGCGATATTGCGCTTAAAAAATTATGATGTTTAAAAAAAAAAACTTGCAGCCATATTGTGATTTAATCGCAATTGTGATTAATTGTGCAGCGCTGCTTATTACTACATAAGAAGTTCTGAATGTTACAAGCTGCTGTGTCTCCTGTGCATCAGAGACCCTTTACAACAGTGTTCCTCAACCCTGGTCCTCAGAGCTCACTGTCCTGCGTGGTTTATATGTTTCCCTGCTCCAACACACCTGATTCAAATGATCAGGTTGTTGTCAGGTGTCTGCAGAGGCTTGATGACGAGCTGATCATTTGAATCAGGTGTGTTGGAGCAGAGAAACATGGGGAACACTGCTTTACAACACTGACACATACAGAATTCTTGAGATTTTAGTTAGTTCCTGTATCGGTCATGTGCCAATTAGGGTGGAAGAATTCTGAAAAATATTTCATTGAGATTATTTTGACAGATATTGCAAATGCAATATGTTTTACAATTTTAAAGGGAATGATAATTTTTACATCATTTTTGTCATTTTTATTGAAAAACTTACCAAACAAAGATGTTTTCTTTGTTTGTCTTGTCAGCACTATCATATTTAATTTAAAATGCATTAAACAAATATTGCACTTCCTCTGATTTGAAATTTGCATTAGGCCATATTTTGATATTGATAAAATTTTAAATTAATTGTTCAGCTCTATTGCTGATGCCTTATGTACTGGCAAAAATCTGGTGATATGATACGTATCACGATACAGAGGTTACAAATCAATATATTGCAATATATTGTGACACTGTCAGCAAGGTGATTATATTGCTACATTTGTAATCTAATTTTAGAAAATCTCTGACAGTATAAAGAACACACCGCTATATGCATAAAATTTGAGTTTAAAAAGTTTAGTTTTTTTCAGTCTGAACAGTTAAGATAGATAACAACACTGCTATCTAGTAGTCAGGGTTTAAACAACACAAACTGAGCTACTGCTATGAATCTTTGCATGTACCATGATGTCACAAATCAGTTTTTGAAGACTGATACAGTATCACAAAACTTAATATTGTGATATTAAAGGGTGTTGATATTTTCTTAAACCCCTAATGCCTGATCTGTAGTGTCATAAATTCAAATTTTCTTCATTCGCCTTGTGTCTCGTCTCTCAGCTGAAGGAAGTGTCGCGAAGGGACCTGCCCCTAAGAAACAGAAGCAGGAGAAGCAGCGCAGCCGCAAGGAAAAAGCTTCACAGCACACATTCAGTCATCTGCTGCTGGCAGCCTCACTGAAGGTAAACTGGAACACACAATGACACGAAAAAAAACACACTGATAGAGAGCACAGTAAGACTGTAGGTCTGAGACACGTCTGTAGATCTGAGCAGAGGTCCAAACGGGCCCCGTTTCTACGCAATGTTTCTATTTTAAAATACTAGAAACATCTTTCAGGTGTATAATTCAACCACTTTGAGCAAAAACATTTTACTTCATGAAAAATAATGATTCAGGCCTGTTGTATTAAAGTGCATTAGTTTTAGGTAGATAGGTAGATCCTCTCCAGGCATATTCAGACATGTGTACATGTAGTCTGCTTGGTGCAATAATGTGTGTCTCATAAGTTATCTTCTGCAAAAAAAGCATAATTTCCAAATTATAATATATAAAAAATTCCCGAAACTTTGAATATGCATTTTTTTTTTGCATTTCTAGATGTCTCCTGTTTCACATTCTTGCAGCTTTCAGTTTCTACAGTGCTGTTGTATAAGTTATAAAATGGACCAGGATCGACTTCCTGACTCCCACATTCATCTGAAGGAACAATAACAATCCTCAGAAGGATGAAATGTCTCACTGGAGACTCGTTCTCCAAAGCCATTCTTTGAGCATGTGTGTATTTGTGTCCATGTACTTTTCAGAACCACAGCGGGAACGTGACGTGCCTCGATTTCAGCAGCAATGGGAAGTACCTGGCGTCATGCGCTGATGACCGCACCGTCCGGATCTGGAGCACCAAAGACTTCCTGGAACGGGAACACAAGTGTCTGAGGGCCAATGTGGAGCTGGATCACGCCACACTAGTCCGCTTCAGCCCGGACTCAAGGTCCCCCCTCCTCTCTTACTGCACTTACACAGAGTCTCACTGAGATAAAAGATTCCCCGTCTTCCCCTGAAACTGGCCTTAATCCTTAACCTTATTGATTAAACTGTCAATTATTTCCCTGATCAATCAATTAATTGTCTTGTAGCTGTATGATGGGTGATTTTGCTCTGCAGTTCCAGTCAGTATCGAGTCTGAGCGCTCCAGTATATCAAACCAGACAAACATAACTATATATACCCAAGGGTACAGATCTTATTACACTCGAGGGGAGCCAGTGGTGAATTTAGCTGTGGACTTATCCACCTGGACTACGGTGGTGGTGGGAGTAAGGCGAGCAGAACAGCTGACTCTATTGATCGCCGTTTGCGCTCAATATATGATCTTTGACTCAGATTCTGGAGACGTAGAAAACGGGTCGGTTTTAGCCTCATTCCTACGTCGCTTTATGCCATTAAACACGTCCAATATTTGAAGGAAGGTCAGCTCAATATATGTGAATAAAAATACCATCTTTCTTAGTTGAACCAAACTAAATTCTAAAAGCAGGTGTTTTAAACAACGGACGTGTTTTCAGAGTAAAAACTTTAGTTCTGCAGTCACTGAGAGTCCCCTCTTCAAAATCTGCATCATTAACTGACCTGTGAAGCCACAGACATGAACGAAGCTGTTCAGACTACTGAGCAGGATACACCGGAAAAAGTTTTGAATGTTTATTTTCAGTGACATAGTTTAGTAAGAAATCATTTGTTGAGAGGGACAACCTCATTTTTCAGAAGTTTTCAGAAGTATATTCTGTAAATTATATGATGAAATGTAGCCAGAAAATTCATGTAACCTCAGTGTTTCAGTGAAGTATATCTGGGAAAGTGAGTGGGAAAGAAGTGGGTGTGAAAATTCACAGGTTCCTAGAGTGAAATGGACATCTTTAAATTTCTTCGTGTCCAACCGACAGACCAAAACCCAGAGGTATTAAATTTATAATGAAGTACATTTGAGAAAGTGGAATCGGGTTTTGATATTTTGCTCTGTAAATTACTTTAAGATTAATCAGCTGTAAAAAAAATAGCTGATTAATTTTCTGACTAATCTCAGCTGGAGAAAGATTAGAATTTCTTTATTGAATTAAATCAGATCTGCTTCATTTTAAAAGAATGTAATTAAATTAACTTTTTATGTGAAGTAATTTATGTCTAATTTTATTGTTCTGCAAAGCAAACTTGATTAAAAGTGTGATTTTTTTTTTATGTCTTGTTATTTTTATAATCAGTGCATTCTTAACACACTACTCTCTGAATCAGTATGTTTGTGTGTCAGCCTCTAATTTTCAGAATCAAACAGAAATGGCATTGGTTCATCTCAAGCACATGATAACTCCTCCTCCTCCTCCTCTTCCTCTTCTTCTTCTCACCTTTTCACCGCAGGGCGTTTATCACCTGGTTGGCTAACGGAGACACCATTCGAATCTTTAAAATGGTGAAAAAGGAGGATGGCACTATGACCTTCAAAGCTGCTCCTGAGGACTTCCCACAGAAACACAAGGCCTCCATCCTCAACATCGGCATTGCAGAGACGGGTACAGAACAACACACACAATGTCTTGTAGTTTTTGTTTGTGGATTAAACCTGTAAAGAGATTCTTTCTGCCTGAATCTGAAGGTGATGCACATGAGCAGAACTAATTCCTGGAAAGAAAATATCTGTTGCATCAGTTTGTGTGATGAAAGATGTTTTTTAGTTTTTTACCAGCCTGAAGGACGCGTGATGCCACGACAGACTGATTCTGTTTCCTTTCACAGGCAAGTTCATCATGAGCGCCTCCACTGACACCAGCATCCACATCTGGGACCTGAAAGGAGAGGTACTGGCCTCTATCAACACTAACCAGATAACCAATTCTTATGCTGCCATCTCCCCATGTGGCAGGTCAGTCCCACTCCTCCATCACTGCAAACCTTCAGCCTGAAAAATCAAATAGGTTCATTGTGCTCCCCTTGTACATTTTTCAACATATTTTCATGTTTTCCAAGTTTTTACTTGACATACATTTACTTCTTTTTCACTTTTGCACATAAAATTATTTTCCAGGCCTTTATTCAATGCATTTACTATAATAGTTTGGATTGAAGACAGTGGTGCGCAGCTGAATTATGAGTTTTGTTTCTCTTCAGCTGTGACAGCAGTTGAGATAATTGATTCTCAGTTTTCTTCAGTAGTTTAACTTCATCTTGCTGCAGTGATGCTCAGGTGTACTCCATGACCCTGTGACATCACTGTTGGGTGTGGCTACAGGTGAAACAAAACAGTTATAACCACGCCCATCAGCCAGATGTGATCAGAGGAATTCATTTCAACCAGAAACAAAAACACAAACTTCTTCTTCTGCTTGTTTGTTTTTGCTGTTCTTTGTTCTCTCATAATAAAGATCTGACTGATTTCTTTATTAATGAAGTCCAGGTATCATAATTATTACTTTGCCAAATGAGTTTACCTGCAGTACAGACCTCTTGCAGTATTTCCAGTTATGTTTTTACTTTATTGCACAGCGTCATCACCTCCAACAACAGAAAAGCAAACAGTGACAGATGGAGATGTGACTGTGTGTCTGTGCTCAGGTTCGTAGCGTCGTGCGGCTTCACTCCTGACGTGAAGGTGTGGGAGGTTTGCTTCGGGAAGGGAGGAGAGTTCAAGGAGGTGATGCGAGCTTTTGACCTGAAGGGCCACTCTGCAGGAGTTCACGCATTCGCCTTTTCCAACGACTCTCACAGGTAATAAACACAAACAGGTGGCTCACAGTGTTCTTACTTTCAAATAGGGATACACAATACTGGATTTTTACCCATAACCGATATTTTACAACTTATTTTGGCCGATTGCTGATCCTGAAAAATGACCTTTTTTTCCACTTAAATGCAGAGAACATCATATAATACCTACTCTTATGATGCTGACATACGCAGACATAAAATACAAAGTTTTTTCAAAATGAATCCTGGGTAAAATATTAAAACTAGCAGCTACTTTGTTTTGCTGGTGCCTGTTTGTCTTTGTTGATCAGGATGACGGCAATTAAATTTGTTGAGTTGAAGGATGACAGTTGCAGATATCAAGTTTACTATCTTTTTTGGATACTTCAAAAGAAGAAGTAGTCCAACACATGAGCCGCTGCAAAACTACAACTTGTCGGTCTTAGGCTTTGGTTTTCTACAATTTAAACAGATGAGATTTGATGTGATAATCGGTGAGCTTCATTCCAAATAAGTCCAAATGTTGTGATAGAATCTCTGTCCTCAGTGTCTCTTGTGTTTGAATGGAGCGAAACTCCAACATGTGTCCTTCCCTGTTATCCTTCAGAATGGTGACCGTCTCCAAAGACGGTACGTGGAAGCTGTGGAATACAGATGTGGAGTACAAAAAGCAGCAGGATCCCTACCTCCTGAAGACGGTCCCCTGTTCGTCATCTGAAGGCAGCCTGGTCACCTTGTCTCCAGACGGCCGCGTGGTGGCCATCAGCGACGGCTCGAACGTGGCGATGTACAACGCTGCCAGCGGCGAGCTGGAGGAGGAGCTGCACGGCGTCCACAGCGAGGAGATCACCGACCTTAGATTTGACATTAACGGGCGCTTCTTGGTGTGCAGCGGCGACAAAGCCATCCGAGTTTTTCACAACGCCCCGGGCTACCGGGCGGCCATCAGAGACATGCAGGACATGCTGAAGAAGGCCCAGAACGAGGGCATGAAGCAGAGACTGCAGCAGCAGATCAGAGAGGCTCAGAGCACCCTGGACACTGTGCTGGCTGCTCCCGTCGACTAAAGGAGTCCTGAGAAACCGCGTTCTGTTTTCTGATGTCTGACTGTGACTGCTCATCTTTTTTGCAACCTCAACTCTCCCTCTGACACTAAATCTGGTCGGGAATGATGGAATCTGCATGCAGTTTTAATAAAGAATCTTTTTATGCAAAGATAAAATTGTTTGGGTTCAGATGTTTTTCTTCCTTTGCTTCGTGTCCAGTAATTTCTAGTGTGATCTCTGTTTATATTTGCCTTCTGCAGCTTCAATCTAAAGCGCCTCAGCAATCTAAAATGTCTTGTTCTTGCTGTGACTTTACTCAGGTGTTTCTCTGTGCAGAATGATGTGTCTGCAGATTTGATCATTAATCTGCTGAAGGGAAGTTTGTCTCATGCACATAGGAGCAGGATTCATAACGTCTTAACTAGTCTGACAGCCAAGTGTGATCCAGTCTGAAACACAGATGTGGAAACTGAAAGCCAAGAGAATTCATTAATGCAGAAAATGTGTTGTTTCCACCAGTTAAACTGCTAAAACTAAAATATGGGCATATTTCTAAATTAAGCGATTTTCAATGACAGAAAGAGTGAATGCAATTTTAAGATTTGTTTTTTGTGGAAAAAACAAGTGTTTTTGTGTGTTTTAAAATGTGTGGAGGAAATATTTAACTCTAAATTAAGTTTAGTTGTTCTGTTAAAATGTCCAGTGTACAGTACTGTAACATGCACCGATGAATTTCTCACTAAGATGAAACGGGTCATTAAATCGATTTAATCTTTGAACAACAAAAGAAATTCCATTCATCTGAATTTTATTGGATTGGAGGTCTGATATTTAATAATCTGGATAAATAAAACCAAATCTATCTGCCCAGCTGGATAAAAGTACTGAAAGTAAATGTTTTGGGTGAACTGATCCTTTTAATTAAAAATATGCAGCTGCGCCACCTAGAGGCTGCATGTGACTCTGACAGGAGAGGAAGAGTTCAGCCAAATATGAATTTCTCTTTCACGCTCATTTTGTAAAGAAGTGAAGTAGAATAAATATATTTTTTCTATAATGTCTGCCACTTAAAAAATATTTGGACAGACATTTATTTATTTATTTTTAACTACTTTAATAAAACAAATATTTATCTGAATGCATTGTTTCTTGTTTTATCTGCTCACAGAGCGGCTCATCAGTCTATAAAACTTTGTCTGGTATGGAAGGAAAAACATTCATGAATGAGAAACCTACATTTAAAACATCTGTACACTATGGAGTGATGGGAGAGCCACAAAGAATAAATCTGCAAAAGACAAAGGTGGAAATATGAAGAAGAATTAATAAGTAAAGTAAAATGTGAGTAAATGTTAAGATAAATAAATATATAAAAGAAGCATTTTCATTTATTTTTACATTTATTTAGTTATTTATTTCTGTATGCAATTATGTAATATATATTTATGTATTTATCACATATAAATCACTCATTTATTTTTCTCTAGTGCTTTTGCTTGACAATTTGGTCCTTCTGGGAACAGCAAGAGCAATAGGGAAAAGAAAAATTGTAAACAAATAAATGAAATAAAATAAAATAAATAAGGAAAAATAAAGAGTTTTCCACAATTATATTATTTGAAAAAAGGAAAAAAAAATGTATTTTGTATGGAATAAACAAACATTTAAAAAATATATCACTAAATATACAGAAATAAATGAATAAATAAATGTGAAAATAAATAAAAATGCCCATAGTTATTTTTTTTTTTATTTTGTCTTAATATTTTCTACTACTAATAATAATAATGATAATTATAATAAGAGGAAGAACATGAAGAATAGTGTATTATTTATTTAGTTATTCATTCAGTAGTTGGTTTGTTAGTTATTTAGTTACACTTTTAGTTTCAATCCCTATTTTTTTGTTTTTAATTTTGTTCAATAAAGTTTTCTGTGTGTGGGAAAAAAAAGCGATTTGACCCGGAAGTAGTCGGCGATGAGTGAGGCACGTTTTCCTGCAGCAGCATGGGCAGCAGTGTCGGTGGACTGTGAGCTGAGATGTCTGTAGAGATGGTCGAGCTCTCAGTGAAAACACCGGAGCCGGTCCGACCGGCCGGGTTCCTCCAACAGAACCGGGTCTTCCTCGACTTCTTCTGGGACGTGGCCAAACCGGACCAGGAGGTCCGTCTGAAGGCGGTGGAGGGACTGATCCAGTACCTGAAGACCAACAACAAGGTGAGGAATCAGAGCTGTGATCCTGCTGAGAGGAAACCAGCGTGGATAAAACTTCTGAAAAGAAACAGACTGGAGGAATATTTAGAGAAATGATGAAAGTATTACGATCATTTACTTAAGTAAAACTAGCAAAACTAAACCATGAAAATACTAAACAACATGTGAAAATACTGCTTTCAAATAAGTAAAAGTTAATGAAAAGTTTTGGCACCCAAATGTTCTAAAAATAACAGAATTAAAGTACAAATTAAACAGAACAGGCGCTGTCAGTGTTGGACTGTAATCAAATAAACAACTTTAACGTCATGGCAGGTTTTACTGTCCTTTATAGTTTCATTTATAACAGTCATCATATTTTACAAACTCATATGTTTTATATGTAAATTGATTGACAAAGTACGAGTTAATAAACACAGCAATGAAATATAGTGTTAAGTATAAATACTCATACTGTATTATAGAGGTTTAAGTACAATGTTCCCTTGGAAGTAGAATCACACTGCACAAATCTAGATATATTTTACATATTTTATATTAAACATTTTTCTATTTATATTTCTGTGCTTCTCTTCTATGTTTATTTATTGTGCACCAGAATACCAAGGCTGAGTCATGTGGTATGTGAGAATCTACACAACAGGAGTTTGCGGGTTGTTTTTGGATTGTTGCGGCCTAAAATACCCGAAAATGCAATGAACGCTGAAGTGCTTGTACGCTTTTTTTGCAATTAAATTGCAGGAGCAGGGAGAACTGCAAAAGAAAGTTGCAATTTTTTCATTGCAATCAAAGGGAACTTGTTCCGCGGAGAACAAAACCACATTCTATTCTGAGTGTTCTGAGTAACCTCGCCAAAATAAAAGCTCACATGAAAAAAACTGCAAAATCTGCTTTATTCATAGATGAAGAAGTGCGCAGAGAGTTTATAAATGTCAATAGCAATAACATGTGGTTTGCTAAAATGTCAGACGACTGTGAGAAATGTCGATCAGTGTTTCTTAAAGCTTAAGACGACGTCCTCAAATGTCTTGTTTTGTCCACAGTTCAAAGATTTTCACTTTACTGTAATAAAGGAGGAAAGAAAACAGAAAATATTCACATTTAAGAAGCTGAAATCAGAGTTTTTCAAAACTTTTTCTCTTAAAAAAAATTACTCAGGTTGATTAATTAATTATCACAATAGTAGGTGACAAATTTAATAGCTGACATCTAATCAAACTAATTGGTCACTGCAGTTTTAAGCTGTTTATAGATCTGAACAGTGAACCATGTTTCCTCTAGAGATTCTGTCTTACAGACTGTTTTCAGTATGTATGATAAAATAAGAGTCTTGACTGTACGCAGCCGTAGCAGTGCATCATGTCCTCATTCTCTCTCTGTGTGCTGCAGGCAGATGAGTTGGAATACACCTTTAAAAGGCTGGTGGATGGACTGGCTCACACTCGAGAGGCTGCAAGACCTGGATTCAGTCTGGCTCTGGGACAGGTGAGTGGAGACCGCAACCAAAACAATCAGGAAAAAAATAAAAGCGTGCAGAATTTTATGCAGATCAGTTGGGGACAGGAAGGAGCTTCTCTTAGAGATTATTTTGAGCTGAAAGAATGAAGGCTGGACAAATATGTGACATAACAGCATTATAATAAAGTAGCTGAAGTTTTTCCCAGTGAAAATTAAAATTGGATAGCATTCCTACTAATCATGAATCATATTTCAAACAGTATCTGTCAAAATAATCACAGTATTATCTTTTTTTTACAGTGTGCAGCTCTACACTGAAATCATTTGACCACATTGTCTCCTTTACATAGTTTGTCCACCAGAGAGCACTGCCAAGTTTATTTCTGAGACCATAAGACAGACAGTGCATTATTTCAGAGTATGATTTCTGCCCCCATCATCAGGCTTTACTATCCGCTGATACTTGATGATCATTTTTTAAATCACAGATATCTGTATCTGCCTCAGAGATCCAGTACATCCTGCATCAACAAAGACTTTCAGCATCGTCAGAACTTCACCTTCGAAGAAGTCATAGATTTTTGTCACATAATTCACAAACTCTGAATGACGACTGACAGTTTAATAATTTATTTATTTTATTTTTAAGTAGTGAAAGTGGTAACTTTGATTCTCAGTAGAGTGTATTAACTTTCGCCTGACATGATTTTTTGTTTTTCAGGTCTTAAGTGCCTTTGAAGACGTCACTTTGCAGAGTGTACTCAACAGAATCAAAGAGAAGCACAATTTGCAGGCAGTGAAAAAGGTGAGTGTGTGTTGATTTTTAATCTGTCAGCTCCTTTATGAATGGACTCTCTGTGAGTGTCACACTTTTCTCTTGTTTTTCAGAAACTGGTCAGAAATGCTTTATTTGGAAACTTGTTTGGCGTCCTCGCCCTTCATCAGTCCGGCCGCCTCTCTAAAGTAAGTTGTCTCACCATGATTCATTGTTTTGTGGGAAGTCAAGATGCATTGTGGGTAATGTGGTTGCCAGGTTGTTGAGAAGAAGATGATAGGTGCGTTCAAGATGAGTCAGGCCTGCGCAGAATCGATCACCGGCGATCGCTGCACAATGCAACGGGTTAGACTTTTGTCAGACTTGATCCTGACTTGCTCTGACGTCATGCAAACATGGACAACAATAAACTGACAAGATCGAGGTGCAGTCGCAGTTTTTAGAGTCAGACACTGCAGACCTGACTGTCACCTGATCCATGAGCTGACAGGCTCAGAATGCTGCTTTATTTTGACAACAAAAGGTTTATGGTGTGAATGAAGCTGCAGCTGCAGCTAACACAGAGCTCTGTGTTGTGTTTTTGTCCGCAGGAGCCGCAGGTGGTGTTGGGATGTGTGCAGCTGCTCCAGAGCCTCAGCCAGCAGAGACAACACCTGAAGGACCTGCCCACCAAGACCATGACGGACATCCTCAGCGAGGTGACGCCTGCTGCTCTGATACACCTTCAGTCATACAGGGCCAGATCTCACTCTCTATAAGCACAATAAATACACACACATATGCATTACACTGTGTGACACGAGGAGTTTTATTTTTCTCACAACCCAGTTTAGTTCCCAGTTATCCATCATTTTCTTCCTAAAACTCCCGTGTCTGTCAGATCCCAGAGGAGGTGTTTGAGGAGGTCCTCCTCAGCGCCCTGCAGACTGACCTGGCATCAGCCTTCAGGACTCCGGAGCAGCTGCAGCTGCTGCTGGTGGCGCTGCAGCGTTTCCCACAAACCCTCAAACCCAAGAAACTCAAGAAGCTGCTGGGCTCCTCGACCATCATCAACGCCGACAACATCCCAAAGTAAGAACACCGGGACGAGCTGGATCATTCTGGAGTCACACAGGAGAGCATCTTTCTGAGTTGAACCGCTCTTTACTGATTGGTTGATATTAGCTGTGATTCAGCTTTGACTTACATGAATATACATGAAATTTATGCACCAGTTTCTTTACTAAACCTGCTAATTAACAGCTGCTGTGTGTGAAATCTAAGCGCTGTGTGATGTTGTTTGTCAGGCTGACGGAGGTGTTGAAGATGGCGGCCCGCTCAGTGAAGAAGGAGTGCGTCCTCCCAGCGGTGGTCCTGGACCTCCTGAAGCTCTCTCTGAAGGAGGACAGCTTCCAGCTCTTCTGGAATAACGCCATCATCAATGGCATGTTGAAGGAGCAGCCGGGGCCCGCGCAGTGAGTCCTGCCACAGAACCGACTCTGAACCGTTCTGTTCGAGTGAACGATTCTATGCTGATATCCAAAACAGAGCTAGAAAAGTAAAACAATCTGCATAATAATAAATAAATCTATCCCCAAATGCTCATGTTAAATGAGATAAATTATAAAACGAATACTTAAAGACCCCACGAAAAAATATACTACATCCCCAAATAATTTATATATATATTTTACATTTCTAAATGAACCTGGAGGGATTCATCTATATGTCAAGTAAAATACAGCATCAATCAATAAATAAATGGAACCCTGCAAAAGAGATGCAACAAGGCTAATAGTTCATCAGTGTTTACACAAATTAGATTACAATAATCCAGTTTATCTCTGCACAGTCCAGACTGCATACATTAAATCTAGCGGGTGTCTCTACGTTCACGTGGTCGACTTTATAACGAGATGTTTTTGTGTTGTGTTTACAGCTGTAGACCCTCAAAGTGTCCAGAAAAAGTAAATGCTTGCAGGTTTAAATTTTAATCGTGCACATAATTCTTCCAAAAGATATTTTGTTGTTCTGATGACGGTGGGTATTTTTTTAACAGGAAGTCAAGTCTACTGACAGACAGGTTACTGATAAAAGCACCATAACATCTGATTTAATGTGATGAAGAGGTGAAATAATCATTTTATATATAAACATGTTATTTCCCACAGCTGTACGCTGCTGGAAAAGATTGAAAAGTGCTTCAATTTGATTTTTGAAAAAGGTTTATGAACCCTGAAACTGTGATTTTAGTCGACGTGTGCGAATCTGATTTTGAGGACCTCGGAAAGGGGACCCAGTCCTCAGGTTGGGAACCAGCAGTGTAAAGCATCATCTAACACTCAGAAATCTCCCATAGGTGCTGCATTACTTCCACTCATTTATTCATGTTTTTTTCCTTTAATTCATCACACATCTGTTCATCATCTTGTCCAGTCATAGTTCCTGTTGACTATGTTCCCCTGACACGTTCCCCTGACACGTTCCCCTGACACGTTCCCCTGTTGTTGTCCTCCTGTTTGTGTCCAGTTACCTGAGCTTCCGTCTGCTGGGCAGCGCTCTGCCTCTCCTGTCTGCTGAGCAACTGAAGGCGGTGTTGTCTGGAGAGGTGATGGTGCACTACGGAGAACACGTGGTCTCTGCTCAGGTCAGCGGCCTCATCATCATCACTCTTCAACGCCGACGATCAGACAGTTTTAGCACGTGCTCATCCATCGTTTTTCTCTTCCAGAAACCGGACCGCTTCAAGCTGGCCCCGGAGATGGACGTCTTCGTGTCGGACTTCTTGCAGGGCTGCGAGGACGCCGACAAGCAGCTGGCGGTGATGGTGGGTTTCTCCTCACTGACCAATCAGGGCTACCCCGTGGTGCCGTCGGTGTGGAGGGTGGTGCAGCACCTCCAGCCCGCAGCTCTGCAGCAGTACGTGGACTGGCTGAAGCAGATGTTCCTGCAGCCGCAGCTGGACAAGCTGCTGGACTTCAGCACCCGCAAGCAGAAGGACAATCAGGAAGGAAAAGAACAGTGAGTGTGGTTTGTATGTTTATTGCAGAAATCAAAACTGGATGAATGTTACTGTTGACTTTCCCTCCGCAGGAAGGAGAACTCCATCTTCCGTCTGAGGAAGTGGATCGTCGCCCGTCTCACCTCGATTATTGACAACCACCAGGTGAAGAGACAGGAGGATCTCATCATGGACGTGGCCAGGTGAGACCTGCCTCTGCTCCAGCAATGTCACTGACTCTGTGTGTGACGAAGAGACGGCCGTCAGCTGCTGTTGTTTCTGTTCCAGGTTTGTCTTTTTCCACGCTTTCTTCACCGCCAAGAAGGCCACGACTGACATCCCAGAGACTGTGGAGAAGCTTTCTGTCCCGCTGGATGAAAAAACCAGAGGCGTGCTGGTCAACTCTTTCTTCGGGTGAGACATGAAATCCTCTGTTCTGAGACGTCTGCCTCCTTTTCACAGCCGGTGTGGTTAAAAAAACTAAGTGACATCAGAAGACAGAGCAGAATTTTGATTCTTTGCAGTTTTTTACTCAAAAGCGGAGCTTTATGGCACAAAGGAATAAATTATTTCACGCCTTGTCTTCACAGATCGCAGTTGTTAGTAGGATTTAATAACACATTTCTCTAGTAACATCTGGCAGCAGCTATTGGAGGCTGCAGCAACACTTAGCTAACCGTAAAAGCATTATTTAGCATACTTCACATCGAAGTTTAATTTATCTGTTTGATTTCTTCAGTGAGAAATGTCTCGCCTGACTACTGTTACCACAGTACATGCTGAGCCGCATCAACAAAAAACACTCATTTAAGTGAGTCAGAGTAGTGATGGAGCGATTAATCCGTCAGCTGTCCAGGATTTTGTGGGATTTCTGGGGGGATCATTACGACGTAATATGCTTGATTTGATGACAGCTTTTCTAAAAAAAAAACATTGTGATGCATCTTGAGATGGTTTTAGACATTTGTTTTGGATTGAAATTGAAAAAAAAGTTGAAATTTTTGTGCGTAACTCTTTAAAAATGAAAGACAACTTGTTCCAGGGAAAATAAAACTGCACCCCGTTCTGAATGTGTTCTGAATAACCGTACCAAAAAGGCAAAATATGTTTTATTTGTAAATGAAGTTGTGAACCTGGGGGTTATTCACAAAAAAACAAAATCTTTTTGGAGCTCAAACTCAGTTAACACAGCGAGCACAACATTGTAAAAGTGCACAGAGCGTTTAGAAAATGTCAAAAACAAGGAAAAACCTCTTAAGTTATCAACAACAAATGATAATAATAATAAAATATATATGTATAGTTATTGAGTCAGTTCAATGATAAGTACGTGTATAACATTTGCACAGCAGATTGGTGGAACCCATGGGAAGCTACGATGTTTGGTCAAAGTTGTAGAAAAGTTGCAGTGATTGGACAAAATTGCAGGTTTCTGCAGAATTCACAGGGATTGGTTGAATGTGCGTTAATTGTCGCGATCGTGACGTCGCAGCCTCCTGGAGGGACAGAGTCATCTGGCATTTTGAGATAATCTGCACCAGCTGATGCCTGCGTTCACGAGGCTGATAAATAAAAACCACTGCAGCTGCTGTGGAACGATGCTGGTTCTCCTGTTCCTGAGTCTTGGGAGGATGGTGAAAAAGTTGACGTTGAGACCTGAGCTCTCATGCTCCCTGCTGTAAAATTTCTTTTCTAAATGTTGATACATTTCTTAGTTAAAACACAGAGTGAATATTTTCACTGCACTCTGTTTAACACACCTGAAGCCTGCTCTGACTGCCTGACAGGGATTTCACTGAGTGCAGTTTGTGGAGGAAGCAAGCAGACAAATCAAAACAAAACAAATGAAGAAAATAAAACTAGTCTGCCCAGAGAGCAGTACCCGCTTCTTTTTGCTGGACTAGACAAAGGAAAAACACGAAAAACAAACCAAAAAGCTCCACGATAAGGGCAGCAAATGGCTCACTGATGCTCTGCAGGGAAACAGATATGAACAATAAAAAAAAAAATTAAAATACACTCAGATTAAAATATAAAAACTACGACCGAACTTTAAAATACCTGGTACGTTGGTGATCTACTTTCCTACCGACCACCAGCCGCCTTCACCCCTGCAGGGAAGCAGGTCTGAAATAAATGAAAACAATAAATGAAGCACAGGTTCAAACATAATATCATAACACAACACACACACACACACACACACACACACACACACACACACACACACAAAACGGCATCAAGACTAGCAGTTTGTCTGCACCTCGCGTCCCCTGCACACCGGTGTGGACTGAGGCGTGACTCGCTCCACCGGTCTGAACCGGCAGTAGAACCAGTGTTCCTCCTGCAGGTAACTCTACATCTGCACGGCGGCCTCAGCTGGTGCTCCTCCCTCTTTTACAGAGATACCATCTGCCACTGATGCTCTCTAATATCAGCATCGGCCACTGAGAACCTCACACCGGTCCACTGGTATTAACATAACAGCATATAAAACCCCAACATCTGATGATATTCTTGATTGAAGCCCAGCAGACTGCAGGTGTAACTAATGTGACTGTCTGATTGATCAGGGAAAATCCCCACACTCGCACGCTGACGTGCGTATGTGTTGCCTTGGTTACCAAATGATTTGCATAAATATGTACAGCGCTCATACAGCTGGCTTCAGTTTGCTTCCTGAGCAGCTCGCTGTCAGCAGATGGATTTGATCACAGTTAAGCTTTTGAAATCAGTCACACATCTGCCATCATGAGATTCTGTGGTTGGTTCAGACCACGAGGCCACACCCTCGTTTTTAAGCGGTCTCGATGAGGCTGTTTGTTCCTTTTTAGGTGTAAAATACGTTTTGCTTCTGACCCTGTCCACCGCAGTACCAGAGACATGCCAGCCTGCATCTACTGTAGTTAATACACTGTCCATGTTTAACGTACCCCACTTTAAATAATACGAACTGTCCCTTTAAGATCAAACAGCATGAGGAAACTACAAAAGGACTACAAATCTGACATCATGCATGCAGCTGGCCCTGGAAAGAATTTAGCAGTTAGAGTGGAGCCCTGTTTTGTCCTGTTCAGGTGTCTCACTGCTCCACTGTCTGTCTGTCTGTCTGTCTGTCCTCCAGACTCCTCATGTCCCTGCACCACCTGCCTCTGACAGAGGACTCGTCGGAAGGCGGGGCCGTCAATCAAAAGCGAGCGCTGGGCGTAACAGCTGATGGCAACATGTGGATCTACCACCTGGTCCAGTACGCCCAAGTCCTGCTCAGCCAGCCGAAACACGTCCAGAGCGGCCAGCCCTTCAGTCCTGAGCAGAGACAAGCCTGGGACAGGTAGGACAGCACAGTCTCCTCAGAGTCTGGTCAAATAAATCACACTAAACAAGGCGGGGACATGTTTGACAGCTGCGGCGCTACATGTGTTCTTGCAGCATGCTGGAGTCGGTGACAAACCTGAAGAAGAAAGCGAAGAAAGGCCCGACAGTAGAGAGCGCCGCCTTCCAGCAGCTCTTCCTGCTGGTCGGCATGCACCTTTTCAAGGTACAGCAGCACAACACATGATGTCCCGCAGTACTGTTGTCATTGGATTACTGCAGCCTCGATGCCTCAAAATCATCACTAAAATACAGATTGATTTTCCCCTGAGCCCAGGTAGTTCTGGTTTGAATTGCAGAGATATCAGCTGTAGAGATGTTTGCAGGAATGCACACACCTTGTTGAGAGCAGTTTCACAAAACTCTGCAACTCACACCAAAACTGTCAAGATGGATAAACGGCACTGCAGGCCACGGGGAGAATAAGTGTTTTTGAGTTTTGGGTGAACTGTCCCGTAAAAGAATACTGTAGTTTATCTCAAAACACCATCTGCTCACACAAAAATAAAACCCTGTCCTGGATATGAGCTGAATAATTGACTCCGAACACTGTTTTTCTCCCGAAGGCCCCTGAAGAGCTGCTGGACATCATGAAGGACCTGCAGAGCTGTGTGGACAAAGCTCAGGAGAAGAAGGCCAAGAAGAAAAAGAAGAAACCAGGTGAGAACTCGCACACGATAATCATGATGATAAGATGATCTTAATGTTGCGCAGCACAGGATTTATTTTTACCGATCTAAATCACAAAGTGGGTCTGCAGAGGTCTCACAGCTCTCAGCAGCTTGTTTCCAGCTACAGCTGTTCAAGACCTGGTGGAGCATTTAGCAGCTAAAAATTCAACCCAAAAACAGAGTTGAAAGGAGGGTGAATATCAGATTTAATGAACCTCAGTGTCGCTCCATGTCTGCTGGATGTGTAAAAGGACTTGTCATATGCCAGGTGTTGTGTTTACTACTTGTTCCACGGCCCAAAGGGGCAAAAAATCTATATGAATAATAAATAAATCTAAATATTTGTGTCTTGTCTTTTGGTGCAGCTGCAGAGCAGGAGGAGGAGCCTGAGTGGGTGGAGGTGATGGTGGACATCTTGTTGTCCCTGCTGTCCCAGCCGAGCCGACACATCAGACAGGTCTGCAAAACCGTCTTCTCCTCCATCTGTCCCCATGTCACTGCAGCAGCCCTCACCGCCATCTTGGATGTAAGTAACACGCGCAGGGTCGTTCATTTTCAAAAAAGTAAAGAAAAGTCAATTCAGTGGACGAACGGACACATTTCTTTTTCACGAACTGCTCAGATCAGGCACTGCCTCATGCTCTGTAGTAAATAAATGATCTCTAATTGTATTCGGAGTCACTTCACTCATGTGTTGAACTGTAAGTGATTGTCATGGTGTTGTTCTGGGTTCTGTCTGTAGGTTCTGGACCCAGAGAGGGATAACGAGGAGGACAGCGCTGTGGTCGTCACTGACGACAACAAAACCCAGAAGAAACCAGATGAGGAGGATGACGAGGATCACGATGAAGAGATGGAGGTCAGTTCTTTACAGGCTGTTGTCGTTTTATTGATACCATCATTGTATTTTCTGTCTTTTCGTCGTATTCCACCTGGACCCGTATGATTTTCCTTTTATTTACTGATTTCACTTAATAAATGTTTCTTTACTGTCTTTACAGTTAGATTTGTGCTGTTTTAGTAGAAACATTTGATTCAGAAATCCTAAATCATGTGGTGATGTCTCCCCCAAGTCTGACGGCTCAGATGATGAGGATGAGGATGAGGATGACGATGACGATGATGATGAAGATGAAGCCATGGAGTTGGAGGAGGAGGAGGAGGTGGAGGAGGTGGACCAAAATTTCCGTTTTGAGCTGATGAAGCTCCTGCAGAAGCAGAACGCTCTGGTGGGTTCCTCCATCTGTGTGAACTGTTTAGCACCCGTTAGCAAATGTTAGCATGTTAGCATCACGCTAAATTAAAACGGTGAATATCGTGAACGGAAAACAACAAACTTCATAGTTCTGAATGATAACATGGCACTGAAATGCAAAACTGACACTGATTTTTTTAATAATTATAAATTATTAAAAAAACACAAATGGAAAAAAAAAGTGTATGTTAAATACAAAGTCCTGCCCATAAAGCTAACAAATAAAATAATTTGTATTATGTTCTGTTCAAAAAAAAACAAATCTGTGATAGGCTAATATTGGGCCAATAACGTATTCTAATATATTCCTTCATGTTCAGGCCACAGAGGAGGACGGCAGCAGTGATGAAGATCTGGATGATGAAGCCATGATGGAGCTGGATAAGGGCCTGGCAGCGCTGTTCTCCGAGCAGAAGAAGAAGAACCAGGCCAAGAAGGACGAAAAAACAAAACTACAGAAAGAGAAGACACTGGTCCGGGACTTTAAGATCAAGGTACCTCATCCTGAGTCTGGAAATACTCGCGCTTGTCTGCTGTCGTACTCTGAGTCGGATTAAAAAGATTTTCATCTGTGTGTGTTTAGCGTAGCTTAGCACAAAGACTAAAAGCAGGTGGAAACTGTTAGCCTAGCTTCATCGAAAGTGTCAAACACTGACCTGTCTCACTGTCTTGTCTTTCTCTCATGTTGCAGGTGTTGGACCTGATCGAGGTGTTCGTGGCGCGGCAGGCCGGCGGCCCTCTGGTTCTGGGTTTGGTGGAGCCGCTGCTCAACATCATCGACAGAGGAATGAGCTCTGACAGCGACCTGCAGGAGCAGGACTTCCTGCGCAGAGCTGCAGATATCTTCAGGTAACAAAGTTTGGCTGCAGACTGAGGCAGTTAACCGGTTCAGTGTTTGTTTTCTGAGTGAGAAATCATTGATACCCTTTAAGAAGGAGTAGATGTTTAAGTTGAAGGTTAAATTGAGCAATGTGTCGATGGAGTTTGGCAGGGAGTTGGAAAGACAGTCACTAAACTTCGACTCGACAGAGTATTTTCAGAGCAGTGGGCTTTTGTTTTCAGGATAACAGGCTGAACTTTATATTGACAGGCAACTGACAGTTATAAACAGCTGATCAACTCACAGTGGAGGACTCTCCTGCAGTGTTCCTGCAGCCTGCATCTAAATAAAATCCAAATTTAACACTAATAGAATTGATGTACTGTTTGTTTGTGTCCAGTTTTCTTTTTAAACAACTGCTACGATGTAACACTGCAAAAGTTGATCATTTAGCCAATTTGAAGCTAATAACCACAAAATATAACATCAAAAATAAAATTATCCAAATAAAAATCACCCTGCTTCCTTTTGACTAGATAACGTAGCACTCGCTGTAACACCGATTTCACTGAGAGTCAGACCCGTTAGCAGCCATTAAGAAGAACTATAAATGATTTAAATGGTGTGACTACAAGCTTAACAGTGGAGGTGACCCTTTATGTAACTTGTGAATCTGACATTCACCCGCGTCATGCCGTGACTGGCCAGCTGTGTGGAGGTGAGAAAGCAAGCAGAGTTTGAACTTGTCTGTCTAGCTCTCATTTTTCATCCCGACACAACTATTAATCTGAACAAGTGAGAGTAAGACGAGTGAGCAGCTTCCAGGAGAGACTGTCTGAAAATATATGTGCCGTTATTCAGATACTTTAACAACTCTTCTCTATGACGGACAACTTTTGTCTTTGCTTTCCACTTTGAAACAACTATAAACACTTTTAGTTTTGAATGTGGTTGGACAGCTACTAGTACCAGTTAATTCTTATCTAGCATAAATCGTCCTTTACCCTTCTTAGGTGTAAAGGTTCGGTGTTGTTTTAGATCATCTCATTCCTCTGCATATGCCTAAAATTAAAGCTGCAGTAGGTAGAAAGCCTGAAATACTAGGTGAGCAGCATGTGCTTCATGTCCACACGCAACAGTTTATCAAGCCAATTGTGAGCGAGCACAGACTGACAGACACCAGCTGTGTGTCCTCAATAAAGAAGTCGATTCGTTCATTTACATCCTTCCTGTCTTTGGTTTCATGACGTGACTTTCAAATACATTTCTCCTCCATTCAGTAGTCAGCATGGACAGGCAGACTAATTATCTAACTGTAAATAGTGCGGTCGGCTTCTCCGTGGTCACTGCTGCACACAGGTTTACAAGCAAACATAAACTGTTTATGAGTTCTTGTCTGGTTGGTCTGCAATTTCTCCATGGGTCGCTGCTGCAGATGGGCTGAGAAGCACAAGTGAAAATAAATCAGAACTCCTCCTGAAAGAGTCCGCATCAGAGCGACTCTGGTGTTTCTTCCTCCAGAAGCTCCACTCTGCCACCGACCCTCTCCTGCAGAGCCGTCTGTCTCACCTCCGCCTGCTCCTCTCGGCCCGCTGCAAAAGCCCTGTGATAGACGTGAATGAATTCAACTGCAGTCAAAAGTAACCGAGTGAACTGACAAACCCCTGGGCTGAACATGTGGCTCATTAGCTGGACTCTTTTTGAGATTCTCTTTCCGATAATTCAGTTTTGTTGCGACTTTTCCTGCAGGACATTTAGCCATTGGTTCAGGGTTTTTGTAGGAACATGCACGTGCAGCTGCACTCATAGAACAGCCGACAGAACGCTTCGTCTGAGATGATCTGTGATCAGTTTAAATTTACCGTCACAGGCCAGATTTTCTACATGCTGAAAACAGAGCCAAGAGGAGGAGGACAAGTCTAGTTCTGTCTCAGACGACTTGATTTACAATGTGCTGAAAGTTGTTGTTGTTACCTACCCTAGCTTTAATGTCTGAACCCAACTTGTGTCCATCATCTGAGGGGATAAAACACCCTTAAATGAGAAATGACGCTGAACCTGACATAAATCTTCCAACAGGATGTGCTGCCGTCAGGCTCAGCTGTGGTCTTTGGGTTTGATTCGTATTTGGAGTGAACACTTATGTTGCTTGCTTGTGTGATTATTTTTTCAGGAACCAGCTGTGCAGGTCGAAGGTTTACTGCAGGACTGTCGGTGACAGACAGGGGGAGCTCCATGACCTGCTGGACAAACTGATGGCGAAGATCCAGAAACTGTCCGACTCCTCAGTCTGCCTCTATTACTTCAGGTACAACTGAACGAACTGAATATCTGTGAGCTGTGGACAAAACAAGATATTTGAGGACGTCATCTTGGACTTTGATGTACATTTTCTGACACTTAATGGACCAAACTACTGATCAATTAGTGGAAAAACTATTGCCAGATTGATCACTTGTTTGGACCCATTTTTCAACTGACAAGATTGTGACAGGATTAATTAATTGATTTTCACGATTTTTTTGTGCCTTTTATGGACCAAACAACCTAATCTGGTAGACAAAATGTATTTTCTTTTAAAAAATAAAAACATAAAATAAGCTAAATGTCATAAAATTTGATATTTATACCTCTTAGTTTTTGAGATACAGTCAATTTGTTGAAATTTTTAATCATATTTCAGGATAAAATGAATACAGGATTAAAGGATGTTTGGATAAATTTAGCCAGTAGCCTCAAGTACTTTAAGTGCTGTAAAGGAAATTGTAAAATTCCACTGTGGACATTAAGGGGTTAAGTTTCTCCTTTCAGTTTGTCCCGGTGTGAAGGCTGCTCTGTTTGGAGATTAATTATGCCTCGTTAACAGCAGATCAGCTGCACAGATGAATTATTTCTTACTGCATAATCATTCATTTTCCACCCGTGTTACTTTCAGTTTTTTCATGCGGTTCTGTTGAGTAACACGTCTTTCATGCCACAGAACAGACGTATGATCGGTGTTTAAGAGGCGTGTCCCTTTAAGGTGGATCTTAAAAGTTGTGCCTCTGGTTGTTTTGTATGATGCAGATGTTGAACTTGTCGTTGCAGCGCGTCTCTGTACGTGGTCAAAGTGCTGCGAGGAGCTTCACCTGCTGCTGACGAGCAGACAGACGACAAACCTGCAGCAGCGAGCGACGTACGTTTACACATTTTACACGTTTACGTTTAGATCATTCAACAGTCAGAAAGTGAATCCATCAGCAGCCTAATGAGGCTGTGTGTGTGTGTGTGTGTGTGTGTGTGTGTGTGTGTGTGTGTGTGTGTGTGTGTGTGTGTGTGTTTGTGTGTGTGTGTGTGTGTGTGTGTTTGTGTGTGTGTGTGAGCTGTTGTTACCACAGATGGTCACAGCTACATTTAAAAAAGCACTTTTGCAGATTTCCCTAAAAACAAATCACATATCAGTCCGAGCTTTTCTTTTGCTTGTAGGTCATCAGGTCTCTCAGTAAACAGATGGTTATTAAATATTTACAGGGTTTTCACTTGTTACTGTTGCTTTTTCTTCTCTTTTATTATCTCGGGCTCTGCAGGAGATAAATTCCAGGTCTGTTCCTGTGATTTACTGGGTCAGGAAGTGGGTCAGTCCTGGATAACTTTGGCCCCTTTTTTGTCCTCAGTGTCTGTCTCACACAGATTTATTGTTTTCTTAACAACTAATATTTCATTTGTGTAATTTTCTGTGCAAATTGTCAAACATTTGTGGTTTCTGATTAGTCAGTGTGAGTATTTCACTCAGTCATTCATTCAACCTTTATTTTAACTCATTTACAATGAAGGCGAGAAAAACAATAAAAGCTTTTAGTAAAAATCACAAAGTGCTTTACATCAATAAAAAATTGTCGTTAATAGATTTATTTATTTATTTTAGTAAAAATGAAGCTTGTGATGCAAAAATGATTAATCCCAATAATCAGATAACTTTGTTGCCACATGGTGCAGCCTGAGCCAAATGGAATTCAGCCTTCCTGCACTTTTCTATGAAAATATCTTCTGTGAAAAAGTCTTCCTGACATTCACAGATGTAAAGAAAGAATCTAATCCTGATATTTTGCTGTTTGATGTGTTGTTCTGTGCGTGCAGCTGAGGTTCATGGGTAACGTGGACGTGGACCGGGTCTCCTCCGTCTTCAGAGACGCTCTGAGCTCCTTCATGAGTAAGAGGAAGAGTCCTCTGACCGCTCAGATGTTCACAGACTTGTTCAACAGATTCCCCGTGAGTACAGACGCTCGGTTCATCACCGTCACCGTGGAGACAGAAGACACGTAACTAATGCAGCTTGTGTGCGTCTTTTCCAGGTTTTGTGTGTGAACCTGTTGGATGCAGCGGTGCAGCACATCACATCTGCAGTCAGAGTTCACCAGCAGGTAAAGATTTTTCACTCTGCAGGAAAAGTTAAGAAGCGTCTGCACCTCAAACCAAGTCGTCAGAATACTGAAGGGAACCAGATTTAACGTGTTAAAGTTTCACCTCATCACTTAAAACTGGATCAACATGTCGGATTATCTCAGTTTATGACGTGACACAGATAAATCTGTACACAAACTGAACCACCACAGCAGCTGAGTGAAATCAAGCTGTCTGTTATCTGAAACCTTTTATAATAAACCAGAGTTCAGGTCTTAAGTTTTCTTCTTGCCTTTCATAGACTCATATAAATACCATAATGAGTTTATATGATGGCTGCTGTTGTAAACTTGACTGTTTCTGGTCTAGAAACAACATTTAGATAAATTTAAAATATTCAATTTTAATCCTGTACTGACATTTTTAAAAAACAAACAAACATTTATTTAGTCATGAAAAAAAACAGATAAGTGCTGCTTTTAATAGCAGCAGAATCCAAAATCTGAGTGTGTTCGGCCCCTTCCAGGCAATATGAGTGTTACAATAAAAAGTTTTACTACGTTCGTGTACTTGGTAAATAATTATTTTCTAGGGCTTCAAATCCATAATATCTATAATATGTTTGCTGGCTTTGTTAAGTTGCCATTAAATTTCATTCTAAGTGGTTTTAATAAAAAATTTAACCCCTTTAACCTTTTTCTAAGCAATTATAAAGTTGTAAGAACATCAACTGTAGCTGTATGACCATCTAACTAATGTTTATAGATGGACTACACAGTATTTATTAATGTTTTCAGTATTATAAACATCAGTTTTTAACTTTACCAGAATCAGACAGATTTTATTTAGACGCACGTCCTCACGTTGTCTCTAAACCCGGCAGCTCGGTCGGTGGTCGTTCTGACGCTGAACGCAGCTCACCGACGTCAGTGTGTGCAACATCGGGGTAGACTTTCAAAATAAAAGTACAAGAACTGCTTGGGTAAGTTCAGGAAAAGATCGCGCTTAGTGCTTTACTTCCATGAGTTCATGTATGTAATGCAACATATATAGATTACATATGGAAATTTGTAATTTGTATTATAGTACCCATCCAAATGATAAACTTAACTGTAGACACTTTAACTAATTATTTACTGTTTAAGTGTCACAAATATGTGGTTTATCTCTTAAAGGTTTACAGATCATTTGGTCATCATTGGATTCTTAAATATAGTATATAAAATGTTATAATGTGTGCAACAATAAACTGTATGTAGCTTATCAGATATGATATAATATACAGTTTATAATCTTATTTATATTTTTACTATTAACTATTAATTAAAAAAAGAACAAAAATTCTAGCATTACTAATAATTAGTGCATAACATTTTTTTTTTTTTATCATTGAAGTGTTTGTTAACAGTTGAGGCTTTAATGTGCTGAACTCACTGATGAATCATAAATTCTGAGTCTTTGAATCATATTAAAAAAATAAAAACCAGGGCGCCTCTCTCATTTTCACCTGTAATTCCCACGCAGACATTTCAGGTCAGACGCCCTTTTTCAGCCTGTGTGTAACGGCAGTTTCAAAATAAAAGCACACAGGAGGGGTTAATTATAGATGACCTCAAAATAAATGCATCCCAACAGGGAGAGCCATAATCACTGAGGCACAGATCCACTTAATAACACAAAGCATAAAACATATTCAGTTTATAGATGTATAGATATAAATATAAGCTCATTTTGTAGGATTGTGTGCTTGTTACCGTCTCTCTGTGGCATCTTCACCGTCCGAGTGCTCATGTCATGGTTCACTCACGCTGTGGTTCTGACTATTAAAATGTCCAGCGATCAATGATTTTTTTCTTCATCACATTTATGTCCATGGATCCTGGTTTTTAACTCCCATCCAGAATCAGAGTGCTGCCCTAGTTTTTGTTTATTAAGTTAAATTAATCAAATTCAACGAGGCTTTACTGGCATGACCGTAATAAAATCCAGTATTGCCAAAGCACGTTCAGAATACAAACCACACAAATAAAACAGGCAACGGGCAATAAAAGGTGCACACGAATGTTTGTTGTTCCTCAGTGTGTCAGTTAAAGACATTCTGCTGGTTTTGTGATTGAATTCATGTTTAAATTTGGGGAAATATTTGGTTCAGACGAGCTGCAGTTTTGTGGATCCTGTCTGTCAGAAAATGCAGCTCTGTTTGTACTTTTTCTTCGCTCCATGATTTTTTTTGTCTCTGCCCGTCTCGATGGTCAGACCGTGGCTTGCTGAGTCGATGTGGTTCTTTGTTTGCGGTCAGTCGCTGTGTTCAGGTCACGGTGTTCTGTCTGTTTCAGGGCTGATAGTTCTGCCTTTTGCTCTGTGCTTTTGTCCGTGTTTTCCAATCGGTGATGTAGTTTTGTTTCTGTTGTGTTCTCATTTGTTCTCAGGCTGGTTCTGAGGCAGAACAGGGTTAGAACGTCAGATCCAGCTGAGTCAGGGTCACTGTTTCTGAGATGAAGCCAATATCTGACTGCTTTTTTTTATTTTTTTTATTTTGTTGTATAATGTGTATTGGACTAATTCAGCTCTGCAGGCGTTGTTTGTGGTCATTTTTCTTTGTTTAATCATCTTATCATTTATTACCGATGGTTATTATAAAGTGTTCATAAATGATCAGCACTTTCTGCTGTTTAGTTCACGTGTACGTTTTGTCTTTTCTTCTGTTCTTGTTTTTTTTAGGGCCAGGCGTGTGTGCTGGTGTTGCGGGCGATGCAGAACAGAGAGGTTCAGCAGCTGCTGAGCGGCGCTCCGTGGACGGAGCTCTGTGTGAAGGTCGCTGGTCAGCTGACGGCGGTAGGTCAACATCACAGCCACATCACAGGGTGAACGCTGAGCGTGAGCTGCATCAGTCATTTTACAGCAAATACAACAACTTCAACAAGATGGTTTTTACAGCTCAGCTGCTGTGGAAACGACTCTGTCCAACTTTTCAGTAAAAGAACAAACAAATTACAGCAGGTTTGAGGATTGTGTCAGTTTTTCTTTTTTTTTTTTCCAAACGGAAAACGGTTTATAAACTCAGCAGTTAACAAACAGTTATGGATGTTCTCCACTTCCTCAAATGATGAGGTTTATATGTAGAAACATGTTCATGTGTATTACACACCTAACATACTGAAGAAATATGAAGTGCTGCGATGATTAATTGATTATTAAAGGGATAGTTCACCCCAAAATGAAAATTCAGTCATTATCTACTCACCCTCATGCTGACTGAGCGTTGAGTTTATGTTGTCAGGCCACAAAACTCTGCTGGAGTTTCACAGGAAAACAGTGTTGCAGAATCTCCCAAACAATGGAAGTGAATGGTGACCAGTTTTCAAGCATAAAAAGCAACTGTGAAATAAAACATAAATGCCTCCATGCTGCTCATCTGCTGTAATCCAAGTCTCCTGAAGTCCCAACGCTGTTTGCACACCGTCTCACACACACACACACACACACACACACACACACACACACACACACACAGTTCAGACAGTGTGCATGTGAACGTGGCTCCAAGCTAAAGATCCACAGTGAAGATTCAGGATAAAAACATGGTGGAAATAACTTTTTTTTAGTCAACTTGGCATGTTGGAGCTTTAGGAGACTTGGATTACAGCAGATGAGCAGCATGGAGGCATTTTATGTTTTTATTTTATTTTATGTTGTTTGTTTGTTTTCTTATTTTGAAAACTGGTCACCATTCGCTTCCATTAATTGATTTGTGGGGAAACATTTTTAAAAAGGCTTGGATTTGAATACATGAGGAGCAAAAAAAATTGACCCCCCTTTTAAAAATAGAAAAAAATGGATAAACTGACGGTACACAGCTGTCCAATCCAAGATGGCAGTCCGAATCACTTAGCAACAAGCTGATGAACATAGTGGAGCATTTCACAGCTCATGTGCTAAATATTTTTTTTAGCACATTAGCTGTGGAGACCAAAAACTGTGCATTCATCACATGGACAGAAACACAATTACGAATGTTAATTCTTGCCTGAATCTGTAAAAAACTAAAAAAAAAAACTGTCTGCTCACAAGTTTGTACATTTAATGTCTGATTCAGTGGATAGGATATTCAGTATCGAGACAAATACCACCTACAATACTTACAAACTGAGGTTATCTGATGATAACACATACCAGTTCAGTACCAGTTCAGTACCAGTTCAGTAAAGCCTCTGAACTGATAAAGTTATGGTCTAAGTGTAATACGAGGCTGTAACACATCAGCTCTTCACTACAAGTGGAGAAGTTCATATAAAAACATCCTTCAGGCCTGTGCAGACTTTAATTATGTTGTTTTGAAAGCTTTATGAAATTGCATCTCACTGATAAATGATGATTAGAGCCGATGCTGCGTTCACTGTCCTCTGCGTCTTCGGGACAGCTGAAGGTAAAGACATGCACACTGGTAATTACATGCCTCTGCAGTTCTTCACCAAACCTCCTCATCTCTGCATCGCCCCGTCTTTAAAAAACAAAAAACAAAAACCGAGCAGTCAAACAACGTAACTCTGTCAGGTTTTTTAACCACTGTTGCCAAAAAACTGATGTAACGTCAACATTCGATTTCTCAGCCGCTTTCCTTTATCAAGCTTTTGTTTAATGTGTAATAAAAACAGTTTTGTCCAGGCAGTGTTTCAGAGTGACTTTCTGACAAAAAGCTGCAGCTGTGGTAGAAATTTACTGAAATGTTTTTTGTAAAATTGCTGAATCACTGTTAAATCTTCTGCTGAATAACTCAGAAGGGGCATTGCAACCTTGGACGTGAGAGAGAAGGTGCAGACTGTCCACTCGTAAAGACCTCTGAATACCTCGCCGCTCTCCTGAAATATGCTCAGTTGAAACTGGTTTTGACTAGATTTGTGTTTGAGAAGAAGATGTAACCGTAAACGCCCGTCAGTACGACCTTCTTCTCACGGCAGCTTGAGTTTAACTAAACTGCTGTGGACGGGGATTAGTGAAGTGAGTCTGTGCAGCTTCTGATGTTTGGAATCTGTTTCCTAAATGTTGAGAGCGACTGAGCCTTTGGAGGACGGCTCCTGTTATCAATTAACCTGCTTACCTGTGGAATGATCCAAAACATCTTCATCTCAGTCTTTTGCTGCTCCTGTCTCAACCTTTGAGTGTATATTTAATTGATTGATTTGCACTCTGCACTATTTTGGAATCGGTCTCGTCTACTCATTTAAAATAGCAGAGTCTGACCAGGGAGTAGCATTTCCAAGCGGCATATGATCATATAGTAAATGAGTTATAAACACTGTACATTAAAAATGTACTGTTGGCTGCTTATAACTATATTACAGTGTTATAAACCACCTATTAAACATGTGTATGCTGTATGCAAGGTCCAGTGTGTAAGATTTATGGTCATTCATAGGCAGAGTGGCAGAAACTGAGTATAGTATCTATAAGTATGTTTTCATTTGTGTATAATCGCCTGAAAATAATAATTATTGTGTTTTAGAATGAGCCCTTTGTATTTACAAGAGGAGAGGCCGCCATGTTGAAACGCCATGCAGCCTCAAAAAGGACAAATCAAAGCCTGGCTGAAGAAAGGAGTTTTATTCATTTTACGCAGATTTTCCTGCACCACTGGTCTGCAAGCTGCAGCTGCAGAGCCTCGTGTGTCCCTCTGTAATGTCTCCCTGTGGCTTTGAACAAAAATTGAAGTGGAAATGATTTACAGTTATTACATTATAAAAGTTTAATTTTTATCCATCATTTTTATAGGATTCTTACATTCTCCATCACTAAAAATCTGCAGCCTGTACACCAAATAATAAAACATGTTTTAATTTTTCATCAACTAAAATGTGTCAGAGAGTTTCCCTTGACTAGTTATAAAAGAAAAGTCTCAAAGGAAAATAGGGACAGATTGTTTTCATTTTTTGAGGAGGAGGTCAACAATGACTCTGTTGAAAGTAAAGGTTGCTCATTCCTGTCCAACACGCTTGGAAGGGGAGGGTAAGGGATGCAACCTCGCCGCTAGGTGTCACTAAATCCCACACACTGGTCCTTTAAATGCTAACTAGAAGGACTTAAAATGCAGAAACTGCTGAGATCTAGTTTAAGATGAAGACTTAAGTTTCACAGTGAAGGCCAGCAGCGCCTTCATATCAACATGCATTTTATTGTCGGGGGTCTGTAAATACATAATCAGGCTGGATCTGCTGATCAAAGGCCAACATGCATTGTGGTTTAACTCCGTCGTCTCCTCCTCTCAGAGTCTTCAGCGGGTCGGTGAGACTGACAGCAAAGTGGTGAAGGAGAAGGTGGTGAAAACCCTGGAGCTCTGTCAGTTCCTGGTCAAACACGTCAACCAGCAGGTAGGTGGACTGTTAAAGAGTGTGAGGATGAAATGGTGAGAGGGAGCTTCTGATGTGGGTTCAGTCCAGACTCAAGTCTCTGCTCCATCTGCTGCTCCGTGCAGAAACTGTCTGTGGACCTGGAGCCGCTTCAGAAGGTCCTGCAGTCCCTGACCAGCGTCATCGCTTTCAAGAAGACTGGCAAGCTCGAGGACACCTACTGGGCCGTGATGAAACACTTCGGAGTCACGTGAGTTTATGTCGGCGTGTCTGGAGTTAGAGGTTAGAGAGAGAAATTAGCTTAAATCCTTGTACACATGCAGCAGGTCAGTAATCAGATTTCCTTCCTCTCCCTCCACATAATTCTGGCACAGACTAGGCTGCCCCCTTTTTTTTTTTTTTTTTTTTTTCGACCTCAAAATATTCTGTTTCCGCCAGTATTTGTTGGCTTTTAGCAAACAACAACAGTTAAGAGCATCATCAGAGTAAAATGTTTTAATACCCCCACACACGATGAAGGAAAATCCCCACTGGGCAGCTAACACTGCATGTGTTGTATTCAAGTTTATATAAAACCTGTTCTGTAAATAGTTCTTTTACTCTAGTGATCAAGAACGTTCCTCTGAAGCTCAGTTCTGTCGCTGTTCTGTAAATAGTTTTCTAATAAATATAGCAGCTTCTGATCAAGCCATATGAATCAGGATGAAGGAATATGAGCTCTGATGCGAAGCTTATACATGAAACAAGCAACAAAAATCCCTCCTGACCCTCAGGATCCCCTCTTTTCTGAGTACCAACCCTTCCCATCAGGACGAGTGAGCTTTAAGGCTGTCGTTCATTCCAGCCTCCACGAAGCTGCTAAACTCTAATGTTAAACTTTAATGCAAAATAGAGCAAAATGCAGTAAATACATGAGCACTTCAGAACTTCTGCATTTTAATTCTTACAGTTTTTGTCTTGAGCTGTCAGGGGACAGTCAAATGTCTCTTTGTTTTATAATGTTTTGTATGATGTGGCTGTCTATTGAATTGAATGTCTCTGTGATGAATTTTCTGGAAAACAACGACTGTAGCTCTGCGCCCAAGATGAATTTCCTCTCTGGAACAATAAAGTTTATTCTATTCTAGTTCACCAAAAATTAAAATTCAGTCATTATCTGCTCACCCTCATGCTGATTGAGGGTTGAGTTTATTTTGTTAGTCCATAAAACACTGCTGGAGTTTCACAGCAAAACAGTGTTGCAGAATCTCCCAAACAATGGAAGTGAATGGTGACCAGTTTTTAAACGTAAAAACACAACTGGAAAAAAAAAACACAGAATGCCTCCATACTGCTTTACTGGGCTTTGGGAGACTTGGATTACATGAGATGAGCAGGATAGAGGCATTTTATGTTTATGTTCGTCACCATTCACTTCCATTGTTTGGAAGGTTCTGCAACTCTGTTTTCCTATGAAACTCAAGCAGTGTTTTGTGGACTAAAAAACTATTTAAGCACCACCCATTTCAAGTACAGCTCCGTGTTCAGCCCTGATGAAACAGTAAAATGTTTATTTAACCAGAAACGGTGCTGTTGTGTACACAAACGCACCACACCGCGGTGCGGCGCCTCTTTAATATGGCGGCTGCTTCAAACAAAATGTCATTACTGCTTTAGCGTGTGACCTGGATCCACTCAAACAAATTAGTTTGATACTTTTGACACTTTAGACCGACTGTTACTGAAACCACTTATTTATACGAATGAACGCATCGATGTCCCTGATTGATCAGAACGGTTCTGACAAACATGAGGCTCATCCAGGACTTCACAAGCTGTTTTTCTTCTGCAGTGTATTGAAGAAACCGTGTTTGACTTTGTATTTGTTTTCATCTTCACATTCACAGGAAACCCAAAGTTGAAAAGACAAAGCCAGACAAGGACGCCGAGCAGCAGCAAGTTTCCAAGAAGAAGAAAGGTTTTCTGCCAGAAACAAAAAAGCGTAAAAAGCGCTCGAAGCCTGTTTTGGAGCCAGCGGGAGGAGACAAGTCGACCTCCGCAGACAAACCAGGAGCAGACAAAGGAGACAAAGGACAAGCCAAAAAGAAACATGACAAGAAAACAAAACAGAAGAAACGACCGGCCGACGGTGCAGCTGCGTCTCAGCCCAGCCCGGCCAAGAAGAGCAAGACGCAGTCTGAGAGCAAAGCAGAGAAGAAGAAGAAGAAGAAGAAGAAATCCAAACAGAAGAAAGACGCAGGAGGGAAAATGTAAAGTGGACACTGCTATTTAAACATTAATGTCCTTGTAAAGAGGCTGTGTTCGTCTGTTGATTTTTCTACTGTCCATGCAGTTTACTCCGGACAAAATGTTGGTTATGTTTCAATATGAGAGTTATTATACATATTGTAAACTTTAGATGTGCCAGAGGTGAATTAATATGGATTATTTTTCTAAAGTTTGACTGCTATTGATTAGAAAACAAATGTCTACGACAATAAATTCATTTCTCCTCTTTGAAATCCATCACAACTCTGCTCCCATTTCAGAACAAATCTCTCATCAGCTTCATTATTCAGAATTAATAAGAAACATGGAGATCGAGCTCTGCCTTTCATTATCACTTCTTCACTGTTTCACATTTTTGCAGTGAATGTGATGGCCTCCATTTTTAAAGATGAAAATACTGTCTAAAACTATTCAAAATGTATACAAGTTTGTCTGAAACTACTTGAATCAGTCCCCAGGCTGCTAAATGAACAGATTCCCAAAAAATAAAATAGCAGATATTTGACGTTCTCAGGTAGAACAGGTCGGACCCAGAGGATCAGAACCCTGTGTGGTGAAAAATATCTTCCTGAGATTCACTTTAAACGTGACGTGCATATGCTAACATGTTTCACCTGCTCCTGGGTTAGCGAGCAGAATGCAGATCTCCTATAAAACCACACTAAAGGCCTACGCATGAAATATTATGAATCGCCTTCCTCAGCACCTTCGCAGGCAAAAAACATGCTGTTTTTATTGATGATAATTATTGTGCTTTCTTCAGGTTTTATTAGTATTTAGCTAAAAAGATTGCAATTTTTGCAAAATGTTTCACCCAGGTTTTGTTCACATAAAATCAAACCTGCACTAAGTGATTTTTTGACCACTTGAGGGCACCAGACACAACACAACACTGACATATTCAGCGCCTTCAGGAACCAATCCCCACAAATTCTGTGCAACCTCGCAATTTTGTTCAAACTTCGCAACTTTTCTCCAAACTTGACCGAGTTCTGCTTGTCATTGCAGAACCCACACAGGCATCATACGTTTGTCTCAATGAACCGACTCAATGTTTTGTTTTCTTATTCACTATTTTTGCACTTTTTTATTTTATCACCAGCATGAAAAGGTCACAACATTTGTCAGTGTAACTGATATTTATCAGCATGTTATGCAGTCTCATCATTTATAATTTTTTTCTTGCTGTTTTGACTGAATTTGTGCTCCAAAAAGATTTTGTTCCCTTGTGGAATACCTGCCAGGTTCACTTCTTCATCTAGAGTTTTTATAATCCTCAGCCTTTTTGGTCACCAACATTCAGAATATAGTTTTGTTCTCTCTGGAACAACCTGCCTTTGATTTGAATCAGTTATACAAAAATTATCACAACTTTCTTTTGGAAATTTTACTTATTCACGCAGTTTCACGGCAACATGCATTGCAATTTTTTTAGAAAAAACTGCTGTGACATCAGGCATTTATGGCCGCAACAATCCCAAAAACAACCTGCGAAATCCTGGAGGGCCTGCATGTTGAGATAGTGAACAAACCTGTTTGTTTGACACACTAACATTTAAGGAGCAACATTATAATTCAGTTGGAGTCGTGTTTGTGTCCAACTGGTGATTTTAAGTCCAATATTCACCCTGAGGGAAACGTCTGGCTCTAAAGCTGCTGAATGACAACACTGAGAGCTGTGAGACCAGACCAGAACAAACCTCTGCAAACCTACAGACAGTCTAGGTTGTTAAAGCATCCAGAGCACAGCAAAATAATGAGAAAGTAAGGATATACAGGCAGAGGGTCTCTGCAGATACACACTTACACACTTGTAGTGGGTCATAAGTGCTGATTGAAAGGTTTATACATTGTTTTTAAGGAAAACAAGTTGTGTATTATTCCTTTACTTGCTGTAATTTTAGTAGCTGTAATCTATTCTGGTCATTTGACACATTGTGAAAATGTCATTTATAGCCACTTTAACAAGATACCACTAAACACAAAGGATAAATGTTGTGTTTTTGTTCAATATTTGTCTTTTTCTTGACAAATTCTGTAAAAAGACCAAAGCTAACAATGTGTTAGTCCATCTTTCAGAACGTTCAGACATCCCTTCTCTGTCTCTAGCTCTCAGCCCCAAACACACGTTCATCTTTAAAAACAGGTCACAGGTTTCACATTTCAAAAAGCCTCAGTAACGTCCTGAAACTGTAGTTTAAGTAGATGTTACTTCAGTAGAATGAAATAGTGCTTTGGGGCCGATGTTTAACTTGATTAATATGCCTTTCTTGCTATAATAATAATAATTAGTGGATCGAAAGAAAATCGCTTCAGTAAATTTTCAAGCAAAAATGTCAAACATTTGCTGCTTCTTGTCTTTGTCTTTTATGACAGTAAATGAAGATTCTTTTGGACTGTTGGTTGGACAAAAGAAGCAATTTAAAGACATCACGCTGGGTTCTGGGAAATTGCGATGAGTATATTCCACATTTTGTGACATTTTCTAGACTAAACGATTAATCGACAGTGAACGTAATCGTTATTTGCAGCCCTAACAGTTTCATCTGCGGGACGGTACGTGGGATTGACTCAAACTACAGGGTCCACATTCATTGTGATGATGGAACAACAGAGTGACTCACTGATGTGTTTTTAATAGTTTCTGGACAACAATGGAGCTCTCTGGCAGAGAGAAACACGCTGTATCAGGCTTTGGCTACACAGTCTGTTTGTTTGAACCAAAAATTTAATTTGTCACTGATCAAACTGTGGTGCAGACCTGCCAAGCTTATTCACTGTTATGACTGCACCTAGGAACCGTGACTGAAAGATCTGTGAGGAGGGAGACGTCGCCTGTCTGGGTCACATGTGTGGACACAGAACCTATTACATAACATTACGTAACATTTTTATCAGGTAAAAATGTCGCTGTCTGTGTCCGGGATTTGATGTTCCAAGCCTTTGTGCTGTAAACTAAGGTGAGCACTCACACAGCACCTAAATTCAGCTGTCAGAAAAATGATGCAGTGTCCCACAAATGGATTACTATACAGGACATGAAGCTGTGCAGCCATAAATCTAGAGGAGTGCCAGGCGGGCTGCAGCCCCATCCATCAGTTATCTCATCTTAAAGCCCCCTCTCCACTTCAGGAGCCTTCAGTGGTGGCTATCAACAGGAGCCATCTCACGTCCAACAAACATGACGTGTTATTTGGCCCTGCGCTCGCAGAACAAAGTGCTGTATTGTTTGGGATCCTAAAAGAAAAAGACCCAGTGAGGTTGAATACACAAATCATATATTGATTAAGATGAAAACACATTGTTCAATCAGGACAAATGAGGGGAAGGAGAGCCAAGAGCTAAGTTTGTGTAGGGCAGGTAAGAGGACCTGTCTGCATGGTGATGTACTTGAAGAAAACAAACCTGGCTTGAAACAATGAAATTTGAATATTAAAGGACCAGTGTGCGGGATTTAGTGGCATCTACTGGTGAGATTGTAGATTGCAACCAACTGAATATCACTCATCTCACAAGAAGAAGAAACACAAGACTTCCGAAAAAGGGGAATTGTGTCACAGTTCTGCGACCAATACTAGCTAGCTAGCTTAGCCTCAGTCTTTTAGCATTAATGTTATATCATGTGCGCAGCTGTTAGCTAACTTTACATTTACATTTTCAAGGGTTCTTATTTTAAAACATGTCAGATGGAAACATTAGAACATCAGCTGGAGACTTGTCAGCTGACTCAAGGAGTTAGCATTAGCATTAGCTCACATCAGCCAGCTACACTTATGAAATCTGCTTGTGAGTCGTTATTTTGGCCAAAAAATCCAGCTAGAAACGAGAAGCTGCTTTTGTTTACGTCTCTAAGGAATCAAAGACCTTGTGTTTTAACAATTACTCACAATTTTGATGTTAAATCTGCCACCGTCGTCGCCGTAAATTGCATACATTTAGTGCGAGGATGGAAATGTGGAGCAGGCATAGCAACAGTAACTAAGGAGGGCGGTGCTTAGTGAAGGGTCATCTGTGTCACAGCTCTCCCAGTACTTTTCCATGCACCCCTGCCTCTGATCCACTCCACCTGCCGGCCCCTCCCACCTCGTCAGCCCTGCTCCACTCACCTGTGCAGGCAGCTGCAGCTCATCAGTCATCAGGCCAGTAAAGAAGCTTGTCCTGCTCAGTCACTCACTGTCAGATTGTTCTTCAGTATATCCATGGAAGACTGTTTCTCTGTTGCCAGCCGTGCCTGTCTCTGACTCACCTGCCTTGTCTGAATCCTAGAAAATCACCTCCACCTTCTATCCCTGATCACAAGATCTGCCTCATCGTTCCTTGAGCGTTTCTCGAGTGTTTCTGTTTCCCAGCCTGTGTTCCTGAGGAGAGAATCTGCTCACCTCTCCACTGGATCCCCGACTCTCTGTCTGGCCTTGACTCGCCTTTTGTCTGCTCCCTGCTGGATTGTGTGCTTGGACTGTATACTTACCTGGTTTTTCGACCCTCTGCTTCCTTGACTACGCCTCCTGCCTGCTTACCACTGAACTATTCTCTTCTGTGCTGAGGTGTTCAATAAAGGTCATTACCGACGATACCTACTGTATTGTGTGCTGCATGTGGGTCCTGAACACACCAATACAAATCGATGATATTTTAACTCAAAAGTATGACATTATTGTGGCACATGAGCAAAGCATTGAATATTGATAGCTAAAGGTGGCAAAAGAAATCAATAAATTTCCAAATTTTTAGACATTTTTTCCAAACACATGCCTTTATTGATTAAATTTAAACTCATTTAGCCTAGTGTGGTCAGAACAGATTATTAAATTGTTTCCATCAGTGTCCTCTCTTGCTGCATTTACTTGCATTCTGACATCAGAGTTTTGTTCTTGTAAACTTCAGACCAACCACAACTTTTCATATAAATATTCTGAAATAAATCGCTCCAAAACTGGGGTGGCAGCTCAGCGGTGCAACGCATCTTTTAGGGGTGACAGCTGCCTTCCATGCCACCCTTCTAGATCCACCCCTGTTGTTGAGATATTTCAGAATCATTTCCATCCCTAGAGCCACACTGAGGCTAGCCATGCTTGAATATACTGGGGAATAAAAGAGGAGATTGAGGGCAGAACAACAGTGAAGATATATATCTGAAAGTAGAACAAAGGATCCTGTTCAGTTGCTCCAACTAGAAGTTTAAAAGTAAAGTTTTCACCACAGACAAATGATTCAAGCTTTGAACAAGGCCGATCTGTTATGCTGTCTTTTGCTTACAGAGCAGAGGAAGTGCTTGTCTGCGTTCCTGGCACTGAACCCTCGCAGCCACAGCTTGAACCTGCAGTGATGGAGCCTATAAACAGACACTGGTGGTGACAAATCATCCACCTCGAACCCTGACAGCAGGGGTGAGAATAGGAGCAGTGGTGTCCTCTCTTCCTGACAGTGAACTGTCACTTGTCATCACTCTGAGCTGAGATATACTGGAGAGCACAGGAACCAATCTGCTAATGCAGCTCAGTGGAATAATAAGAGTGAGCTGTAAAGTCGAGAGCAAGGTCTCATCAATATGAGAACGATGTGACTGAACGCAGGCCCGATTCATCCCTGCACCTCATGAAATATTTTGATTCCAGGGATTCATGCTGTAAAAAGTGTGACTTTTCCAATCTATGATGCAGTAATCTGTGGAGTGTTTACCATTTTGTCTTCACCCATGTTGCTTTTGTTAAAGTTTGGTCCCTTGGAGTCTGATGCTGCACAGCAGGCAGGCTGGCAGGCTGCTGGCAGGGTGTTAATTTTATATCGAGTGCAACCGGAAACCCACTAATTAGTGCACACAGTAGTTTACTTGCCAGACCTTGTAGGAACAATGTGAGTTGAGCTCTACCACGCTCACTGTCTTGGAGGAGGCCCAAGTCAATCTGATTCTCCTGGTAAACACCTGCTGTCCGCAAACCCTCCTATTTTTGCAGTAATAATTGAAAGGACCCATTGCCTTGTGTATTTCTATTCACTGCTGGAAAAACTCGTACTGAATATTTTATAATAATGATGAACATTTCCAAAGAAAACATGGGGAAAGAAAGCAGGAAGAACAAGTCAGTGTGTGCTCAGAAATTTCATGGAGGCCATGAAGGTCAGTTTGGCCTTTTGCCCCTTGAAATGATTATCTGCCCTGAGGCCACAGTGAGCTTGACGCCCTGCCCTCACTGTCCCAGCTGATTTGGCTGTTTTCTCCTCTGCCTCTTTCCTGTGTACATGTTTTTTTGACCAGTGTCTTTTGTTCAGGGGCAGATCTAGAGGGGTAGCATGAGGTGGCATTTGCCACCTCTGAAAGATGCCTTGCCACCCCAGTTGCCACCCCAGTTCTGGACAGTTCAAGTTCAAAATATAGATATATATGTACAGTATATACATGAAAAGTTTGGCTGGATGGAAATTTACAAGACTGAAACTCTTAAGTCCGAGTGCACGTGAATGCAGCAAGAGATTACGGCTACTGGCATTTTGTGAAAACACCAAAGTCCATGTGGTCCTACCAATAAAATGATGAGTTTGCAGACCTGTCTAGAAGTGAAGGATGAACCACACTGAGGACTGCCAACTAAACCAAGTTTCAAGAGTCTGCAAGTTGATCTTCATACTTCCCAGAACTGAAAGGTCAGTGATTTTTTAGGTTTTAGGAATAATAAGATCCACACCAAAATTTGATAAACATGTAAACAGGATTTTTATTTCCTATGGCAGTAAAGACCAGCTTTAATTGATTTTAATTAATCATGCACTACATACTCACTCAATCATTTATGCACTCTGATTTTCTCTCATTTTCCATATTGTATGACAGTATGGGCTCATGACACCTCACATCTTAACACAGTTGCTGAACATCACAGACACATCACTGTCAAATAGTAAAAATATACTATCTACTTATCTTTGACAGCTGTGTTTTATATTTGTTTTCTGAAATTATTACAAATTATGAATCTTAAATTACAATAAATTATTGTAAAGGGAAAATTATTGGAATGCCCACGGCCCCCTGGGATCTTTTTGAAGAGTCCACAGTTAGACAGGTCAACAGGATTCTGCCTGATACTTCTCATGTGTGTTAATGAACTCTGGGGGAGGTATAGGGTCAACGGGTAAAAACATTCATTCATTCACTCCTCTTTCAGCTAAACTCATTAATGGACAAATTGTGCAGTTGTAAGTGTTGCAGGAGTGTTTGCTTTTATATCTGAGTGTGTAATAGTAAGTGTGTAGCAGTGGTGTTCCCTGGTACTCCATCCCAGCACGAATGTTATCCCAGCATGAATGTGAGGAATGTGGGCGACTAATCTGCATAGAGCCTTTTTTTTATTTTTGATGTTTTGCACAAAAATAGGCTTAAATAAAAATTTAAAATGTGAAAGCCATTCAAAAGTCTCAGTTAGTGTCTACACTGTTTAGAGCTAAGAGGCCAGGAGGGTCAACAAATAAAAGTTAAAGTAACTAAGTCAAACTTTATTTCTCTTAAAGCCTTTGTTTTCTCTTGACAGTATAAATACTCACCATTTTAACAGCAAATCTTCATATTAGATTATGTGGTTCTACTTACAGGACCAGTGTGTAAGATTTAGTGGCATCTAGTGGTGAGCTTGCAGATTGCAAACACCTTGTCTCACTTGCTCCTTCCATGCTTGGCTCTACAGTGGCTGCAAAACTCACATAAAAGCATATGAAAAGCCTGTGAGCGTGTGAAAAGCAGTATCAAGAAAGCATTTGGTTTGTGTGTTCTAAGCTACTGTAGAAACATGGCGCCACAACATGGCAGACTCCATGAAAGAAGACCAGTGCCTTCTGTAGACATAACAGCTCATTACAGGGTAACAGAAACACAACAGTTCTTATTTCCTGATGATTAATCACAAAAACAGAACTTCTAATATTACATGCACTTTTTTTTTCCCATTTCTGCCCTCTAATTTTACATACTAGACCTTTAAAAGTTTATTGTTGCCTGAGGCGACACACACATTACACACAATGACAATAACACTATAATAAACAGTCTCAGAAGACCTAATCCACACATCGGCCAACCAACCTCCTTTGCAAAGTCTATCTGCAGCACAGAGGAACAGACCTCCTGGGACAACAAAACCCTGAAAACTGGCCTCATTAATTCTAAATTAGGCTATACACAATAACTAGGCTATTCCCAGAGCAAACTTAAATCCCACAAAAGTGTCTCCCTCTGTCTCTTCCTTTTCAATGCAGCTCTATATGTGTGACAATAAATAACAGCAGTCCAAATTCATATCTCCCCGACCTCGATCATGTCGTCCTTTCCTAATCATTTACCTCTATCCACCACTCGGCATCAGAGGGAGGAGTAAGTCACACATGTGCAAGTCACAAACAAGTCTCAGTTCTTAACCTTCAAGTCACAGGAAAGTCCCAAATGACTGTGGTGTGAATCAAGCAAGAAAAGTCAAGTCATTGCACAGGTCAAGCAAGTCATAAGTCAAGTCATGAGAATTTCTAATGATCTATCCATTTTCCACATTTAAATCAGTTTATACAGTGGTCATGGATAGTTAAGCTTTATTTTCAATATTAACGAAAACTGTTGCTGCCTGTCTACCCCTAATAAATCTTACTGATATTTGACATTTTATGGTAATTAGGGAAGAAGCCTCCTAAAGGAACATCAGTAGCGTGGCACTCTGACAAAATAATATGGCTCTAAACTTAAAAGCAAAACTAAAATAGCTTAAACTCAAGTCGAGTCTTTTATCAGTGTTTGTCAAATAAGTTTCAAGCACTCAAATTTGTGACTTTCATCTGACTCGAGGCAAGTCATATGATTCAAGTCCCCCAACTCTGTGAGTCATTTCCAACCTCTGACCCCCCATCCATTCCCAACCCTATAGCTACCGATCTATACTCATTCCTTGCTGCTGACCTTGCATTTCTATCAACTGACCTTCATCCATTCTTAAGTAATATCTATCCCTATAGTTGCTGACCTCCATTCATTCCTAGCCACTGACCTTCACTCATTCTTAGCCACTGGCTGGTGGCCATTCTGTGCCACTGACCTTCATCCATTCATAGGTGAGATCTGTCCCTATAGCTACTGACCTACACTCATTCCTTGCCATTGACCTTGCATTCCTATCAACTGACCTTCATCCATTCCTAGTCACTGATTGTCATCTATTCCAAGCCACTGACCTTCATTCATTTCTAGCCACTGACATCTACCCATTCCTCAGTAAGATCTATCTGTATAGCTTCTGACCTCCATTCACTCCTAGCCACTGACCATGAATTTCTATGAACTGACTTTCATTCATCCTTAGCCACTGACCATTCATTTTTAGTCACTGACCTGTATTGGCTGCCAGTCATCAACATCCATCAATTCCTGACCATTGACCTTAATTTTTCCCTGGCCATTGACCTCCCTCCATCCCTTACAACGGACCAGTACTGAATCCCGTCAATTCCTTGTCACTGACTTTCATCCATTCCGACTCACTTACCTCCATCCATCCCTATCAACTTGATGCCTCTGAAACTCATCCATTCCTAACAACCCCCCAATTCATGGCATCCTTTCATACATCCATCCTTTTCTCACTATTGACCTTCATCCATTCCTAGCTACTGACTGCTACTAACCAACTGAAAGTCATCCATTCCTAGTAAACTACTGCCACTGACTTGCTGACCTTTAATTCCTCCATCCATCCTTTGCCACTGACATCCATCTATTCTCAGCCATGGACCAGTGATTCTAACGGCTACTGATTCTAAGCCACTGACCTTGATCCATTCCTTGCCACTAACCTCCACTGATTTGTGGACACTGAACTCATCCATTCCTAGTACTCCCCTGCCACTGACCTCCTTTCATTCCTCCATCCACGTCCAGCCACTGAGCCCCATAAATTCTTAGCCACTGTCCTCCATGCATTCTACTACCAGCCAAATGGCTGCCACTGACGTCCATCCTTTCCTAGCTGCTGAACTTGACTGATTCCTAGCCACTGAAAACTCATCCATTCCTAGTAAACCACTGCCATTGACTGTCTTTTAATTCCTCCATCAATTCCTAGTCACTAACCTTCATCCATTCCTTGTAACTGACTGCTACAAACTAACTTACCACCAATGATTTCCATCCATTCCTAGCCACTGACATCCATCCATTTCTAGCTACTGAGCTTCATCAATTCCTAGCATTACCTCCCTGTATTACTAGCTACTGACCTCCATGAACTCATAGCTATTGACTGCTACTAACCATTATCCATTCTCACTGACTTTAGTAAACCACCACCACTAACTTTCTTTCATATCTCCATCCATTCCTAGCCACTGACCTACATGAATTCCTAGCCACTGACTGCTTCCATTCTCGCTCACTGACCTCCTTTGATTCAAGGACACCATGGCTAGCCCCACCTCAGTTTATTCCCAGCCACTGACATCCATGTATTCCAATCAGCTGATCTCCTTCCATCCTCATCTGTGTACAGCCACTGACCCCATCTTCTCTTAACCACTTACCTCTAGCCACTGACATCCACCTGTTCATTCATCTCTAACTGCCAATATCCATCTATTCACCATTGACATCCATCCATCCCTAGTCACTCACATCCATTCTTTGCCACTGACAGCCAGCCAGCTTCATCCCTCATCCTACCTCAGTGACAAGACGTGTTTCATTCACCAAATAAATAAAATATACCTCCACCTTTAGCAGATGGAAAAGTGTCTCACAGCCTGGTCACACAGAGAGAAGAGCATTTCCACAGCATGACTCGCAGGCAAAAGGACTGTAATCACATCCGTTATGATCACATACGGTACCTGGTCTCAGCTGCTTGGGATTACATCATTTACAAGAAACCCATGTCTTTTGATTACAGAGTGCTGTTCCATTGGATTCCTTTATTTGTTATTTATTATGCTGCAAACATGTATGTTGTTCTGCATCCTAATCTATAAATTGTTCCGAAGAAAACATATGTCTGAATTTAGAATGCATTAGTCATTTTCATTGGCTTACATCCAATTTCCCTGCGAGGATAAATGGTTTCACTCTGTTGCACTTATGCCAATGAGATAAGATAGACAGGCAGTCTGTCAGTGCATCTTCCAGAGCTGGAGCCGTGCCAAAGACTGCTTCATATTACCAGGCCTTTCTTGCCGGGGACAATTAGGAACATGGTGTCCTGGTACCTGGCCAACACACTGACTGATGCTGATTCACTTCCCCTGACCTCCAATAAGACAGGCTGTGGCGCCATTACGGGGAGATGTTGAGATTAAGAATGGTCTTCTATGGATAACCTTCATGTCAATAAATCACACCGAAAGATTAATAGGGTGTATACAGTAGACTGTTCTATATGGAGCGGATCTGATTCTGTATGCAACAGACATGGTCCTACAATACATGTCGTTCACATGGTCCTACATAGCTCAGAAAGCTTGTAAGCAGTGATACAGGTCCTTGGCAAATTCTATAGATGCTGCTTGAGAATGCCATTTGTATTGACTAGTAGTGGTGTGGGTGATGTAATGAAAATCCATCCAAATATTTGCATATTATCAAATGTCACCCATATAGTATCATATCTGATGAATGTCCTCATGTCCTCAGCTATTTTTAAAGTTAAATCTACACAAGTGTAACTTTACAGTTTACAGTTAATACTGAATCACATTTTAAATTAGAGTCTTAAGTTTTGGTGAGACAGAATTAAACTTAATGTGGATTCATAGTATAAACTAAAACAAGGTTTAAAGAGAGGTTTGAAGTTTATCAAAATGTTTGGTGCAACAACAGGAGACATATTATGCTCGTTTTGGGGTTTATATTTTGTATGGAGGTTGTAATAGAACAGGCCTTTAATGTTCATAAAATACATAATTTTTTCTTATGCAGGCCATTTTTGTAACTCACTCACCCACTGTCTGAAACACTGATTTAGCTCCTGTACCCCCTCCAAAAAAGCCCAGCCTGCTCTGATTGGTCAGCTCCGTGCTCAGGGGAGCAGGAACTGCCCAACTGTGATTCACTTGGTATTCAGTAGGCGGGAGGGTCACCTATCTAGAGGTTGTGAGACAAATCTGACTGGTGTCTTGGAAAACACATTTTCTGAAAGGGAGAGCAAACAAAAAAGAGAGAAGACAACAGCATCACATATTTTATGGGTCTTTAGAGACACTGGGGACGCATATTTTTGTTGAAAGACCATGAAAAAGTGTATTTTGCATAACATGACCTTTACAATACTTAGCTTCTTAACTATTCCCTTATGCATTGCTCGAAGTTCCTTAGCGATCAGGAAATTTGAATGGACCCATAACAATCCCTTGAAAGTGGAATAATTTGTGGAGCATAAAATGATGGGTGACTTTATGGCGGATGAGATACGAACACACATTTTTCGGGACAGGGACAACCCACTGGACACTGTGAGCAATGCTAGCGACTTGTCAGAGAGTTTATCTGACACTAGCAGCTTTCATGAACTAGTCAAGTGTTAACTCAACTTTGTCTCATATATGAACATAATAAAAAAAAACTCACCAGTTTTTGATGACACAGTAATATCTTCATATTTCTTCATGACTTAATCTACAGTTCATTTCACTGCAAGTTTTCTTACATTGATTTTGTCACTTACTTCTTACCACATCTTCTGTTTGTGCGTTTTTGTTATGACTGGGCTAAATTTACTTTGGATTATGTGCCTTCAAGGAGAACAACATTCTCATGCTCTGTCCAGTCTGACTTCTTTTGCTTGTTGTCTTCTCTTTGTTGTCTATTTGGAGACACTAACGAGCATACGTTAACTAGGCGAGTTAGCTAAGCTAGCTAATAACTGACTGAATAAGGGCCTGGTCACACATACACGAATTAAGGGGAGTGGCCCCTAATTTATGTCGCTTCTTCGTCTCCAGTTCAACTTCGGTGAACTTTGAGGAGTCGGTGTCAAACCGTCAACCAATAGCAAAGATGTACGCCTTGGCAGGCAATGGCCACTCCCACGCCCTCACGTATTATGTGAACTGCATTATGTGAACCCCATAGCTGAGAGAAATACTCAACACCTGACCGGTTTTTCAGATAATGACCAACAGGCTACGTTTAAGGTTACTGACACATTCAAAGGATTAACATAAAGTATTTATTTATTTATAAACTTTGAATATTACATATTTTCCTTTGATAAGGCAGATTATATGAACTCCAGAAAGATGATGTTACTGTAAAACATTCCAGCTCTCATAATGGCATACATTTACAGTGAATTCATATAATAAATGACACATAATTTCTATTAGGCCCACTATAATACAATATGAAGGATCAAAAAAAAGGACTGGCTTGAACTGAAACCCTCTGTTGGAAGGGTTCTCAATTTATTACATGTCAGAGAATACATTATATAAATACTGAAAAATGAAAATACTGTATTAGCGCTAAAACGTAGGCTACTATCTGACACATTAAAGAAAACAATCTTATGTGCATAACTACAGCAAAAAGTCTTGCATACTGTCAGGCTAACTATAGCTACCTACAGATGTCTAACAGACATTGGAGGACAGTACTTTTATGCAAATATGCTAAGTCACTTAATTCAAGGAAAAAATACTACGCATACAAATAAGCCATTTCTACAGCCTATATGCAGCTTTGCACTGCCTAACAGCACCACAACATCCATTATAGTCTAACTACATACTGGTAGTGTGTCAGAGGACATGCCAAGGAAGATCAGCGAGCCATTATGGTCTGTGTTGTGTCACCAACTCTTAATAATTTAACACAACTGTGTGTCACATCCCAGGAAGGATTTAAAGTTTAAACATCTTTGAGGTTTAAACAAGGCTGGGGGGAAGAGGAAGAGGTCCAAAAGTCAAAGCAGGCAAATACTTTATACAGTTCCATAAGGAATTACCAGTTGGCTAAATACTAGTGTAGGCTATTAGGAAGGTGTGTGGCCACATAGCTAACCTATGTGCCACTGTAGTACTAGTGTTACTTCTAGGCCTACGGAGAGCTCAACAGTGACCGCCCACTTTTCCTACGGTTCTGGAAGTGATTTCCCATTCATCCATACGTTCCTTCCACTGACGTTGCCGAAAGTCCTTAAAGAGTTGGCTGGAACTAAGCAAACCAACCAGCCATGAGATCAATCATTACCATAAAACTTTGATTCCGAATAATAAAAGATTGTAAAATGGTGAAAAAGGCAAGACTGTGTACATGATTAATTTAAGAGTGAAAGAACTACTCATCCCATAAACCACTGCGAATGATAGTGCTTCTTAAATTTAACTTTTGTCATCACTATAGTGTTAATATTGTTAATAACGATGTTATAATATATTGTACTTTGTTGTGTGTGTATACAACTACATTATTAGTATGATTTGTGTTTGCTAATGTTAGCGACCTAGCTGGCCAGCGTGCTAGCAGAGCTACCCATTCATGGGAGTGTTCCATTTCAACTGGAAACTCAGAATAGCTGAGTTCCCAGTTGGAAATGTCAACTGGAAAACCTTCTGGAGTCAGGTTTCCGACTCGGACAATCGGAGGAATGTCATTAACCCCAACCTCAAAATCCAATATGGCTGCTCTGTGCACCAACAGTAGTGAAGCTGTCTATTAGCACTTGTGTCTCAAATCATTTGTACACACCGTATGTACTGTTCTGTGGACACATTGCTACACAGTATGCAAATAAAACATGTTTTTCTTAAAACAAGCTAACATACAGACTTGTGGCTTCTACAGGAACATAAACCATCGTTTCACAATCTCTTGTGTTAAGTCTACCTTAGATGGTTACATTATCATGACTAATAATCATGGTTTAGAGAGTTAATTAGTTAGTTAAAATGTGTTCATTTACAGTTAGTAATTACCTGTTAAAAAATGTAGCTAATAACCTAATCCAAGTATCCCATTTTTAATTTCCATTACTTATGGATTACCTCAATACCAAATATGGTGAAATTATTTAGCCCAATATAAGGTTTTATGTTTGTTGCTAGAATTTTAGACTATGACATGATTGTCCAGCTATAACTTCCTTTGTTATGCAAGAATACATGTTTAGATTAATTTCAATAATAGTACTAGTAGGAGTATTAAAATGTTAGCTAGCTAACTGGATATCTGTGTTGCTAAGATTCGCAGTTGGTCTGTGTAGCTAACGTTAGCAGTTGGTCTTGCCTGAATATATATATATAAATATATATATATATTTTAAATTAAATGCAAGTCTTTGATGACAGAATTTATTTTCACATCTGAAGGCAGAACAGTTAGTGAACTGTGATGTTCCTCTTTTCTGACTTAAAGACTAAATAATAGTGAAATTTACGCCCAGTGAAGCAGTGATGTCATGATATTGACTGTAAGATTAGCTGGTTTCACTGTGGTGTTGTGAGATTTGTTAAGTGTTGTGATATTTTCCTTTATTTTAAATGTATTTTAAAATTGTAATCTGCTAATAATCCCAATTGTCATTAAATGTAACTGTAATCTGATTATGTCTTTTTAATGGAATACAATTACCTTTTTTGTATTCTAACTACGTAATCCATTACTCCCCAAACCTGCTAATGATGTAAATCCTATATTCAGATTACGAATAGGATTTTCACTTCCGGAACCTCACTGTTGAGCTCTATTCTGCTCAGTATTCTGCATTTATTTTTTCCTACTGTTTCTAAATCGTCTACAAGCAGCAGAGATGGGTACGTGGGAGTTCTTTGTGCCTTATTGCTTTTCCTGTTTATTCCACAGTCTCGTTCCCTGAAGTTGCACCAAGTTAACAGTCAAGAGGAACTGTCTCGTGCGGCGCCTGGCCGGTGACGTCCCCACTCTCTGCGCTGTGGCACGAGAGCTTCTCGTCACATTTCACCACGGGTCGGATGATGACGCACGGCCTCGCGGGCTCCCCGGCGCGCGCGGGGCTGCGACTGTCGCGCTCGTATTCCTCCTGCGCGCGCTGGATCTTCCTGTTCCGGAGCTTCCTCTTGTGGAAGTGGAACGTTGCCAGGGAAACCAGGATGATCCCCACGAGCACGGCGACCAGCACGAGGAGCGCGAGGGTGGAGGAGAACGGCGGAAAGAGGCTGAGCTGCTCCGCGCAGGTGCTGCTGCTGTTGTTGTTGGCCTGGAGGAGCCCGTGACAGCGGTGCGGCGGCACCGACAGTCCCGAGGCCTCCTCGGAGGTTCTGGCTGTCATCCGGTCCACCTTTTTCCCGCCCGGACACTCTTGTCTCCCTGACCCCAGTACCCTTCGTGCTCTCCGGGCTCAGCGCGGTGACACCGGCCCGCGCATGTGGTTACCTGCACCGAGAAGAAGACACATGAGCGCCAGAGGACACTGCCTATCAGTCCAATCAGACACCCGCCCACCAACACTCATTAACTACATTAATAAACCCAATCTGAAGCAATTAACACGGCAAGTGTGCACCATTTAACACTAAATCCCACTCTCAGATCAGCTGCCAGCCTTCAACAGCGCACATCCTGATAAAATGTCTGAAAAGCTGCTATGAATGTAAGATGAGGCAGAAGTCGGGACAATACATCATCTATTGTAATGTGCAGGCCTCCCAACATTTAGCCATCCTCTCCCGCACTCCACGCAGCAAGAATGTCACAGGATAATGTATGCATTTGCTCAAATCTCACGCCTTTATCGCTGTTTAAAATAAAGGAAATCCTTACCTGATGAAACAGTCAGTGCGGGGAACAGTCCGTGAGCGCAGAGCCGATATTAGTAAATGGGAGAACTGGATCACGGTGACGCATTTCATACAATGTGATGCTGCTGCTGCTGAGCTCCGATCACTCAGGACGCTTTGATTGCCGCAATCCGCTCAGTCTGCATCCAGGACAGCGCTCTCCCAGCTAAATATTACAGGTAACAGGAAAAATCCCTCAGTATGCATCAAAGTGGGGTTTTAAAAAAATGCGATTGGAATAGAGACGTGGTCTGGGTTTTTTTTCTTAGAAAAGCGTCCCTCCTCCTCCTCCTCCTTCTCTGGTCGTCCGCTGCTCCACCACTCAGCATCTGAATGAAGAGCTGCAGCTGCATTAAAGGTCCCGTATACCAGTCAGCTGGCAGCACGGCTGATTTTTTTTTCCTTCAAATGTAGTCTATGTATCAGCAGCACCACACTGCTCAGGTTTCCCTCTAATCTCTTTAACAATAAATGCCATCAGTTCACACTTGAATCAGATCATGAACAAACTCGAAGGTAAATGAGTTTTTTTTTTTTTTATTATTGGAGCCTGGTAACCACTGAGGGTGTGGTCAGTCAAATGCTGCAAACCTACATGATTTAAGCCTTATAATAAAGGGTGTAAAACATGTCCAGCTGTCATGATTCATGTGGGATAAAACTAAGTGTAGGAGGTATGTGTCAATTATTAGCCTTCTCCCAGAATGTTAGACAAGTAAAGTTGGTAGAAACCGCTTATTTTTAGACATAACACCTACACCTCCACTCTATGGAGACACGTAGGTGCAGAGGCATTATGAAGCATGTACTTGGTAAACATCAGTGCATATTTAGCTCGAATAAACTAGTTCATTGCAATTAAATATTGTCATTTTAAAAGCTGTATCTCTCAGGGGGTTAAAGTTGGTACCGTTCTCAAAATAATGCACATTAGTTTGATATCGTAGCAATTAAAGGGATAGCTGAGGTTTTTTGAGGCAGGCCTCCATAGCGTGCTTATCCATATGGTGGTCAGCACACCCAAGTTTGGAGAAGCAGCAGGAGCACAGGTGTAGGAAGCTAACTAATGTACTGCTTTGGACAGAGTCAGCAGCAAAATGTAGTTTAGACACCAAAATGTGACGGTGTGCAAACGGCAGGATAACGGTTGCTTTGGAGAGAGCAATATTTGTCTCATATGAAGGCAGTTTGCACAGGTGGAAAGAGTACTCAAAATTTGTACTCAAGTACAAGTACTGCACATTACTGAAAACTGTACTGGGGTGAAAAAATACTTGAGTAAAAGTACAAATTGTTCTTCACAAAATCTACTCGGTGCTTCATTTCAAACCCCTGTACTGTTCTGCTCAGTGGTCGCAGTCACATTTTTTTTCATCAGTATGTCATAATTTTCACTGGTCTGTTTGCAATCTTATAGCCTTAATGGCTCAATGGCCCGTCTAGAGCAATTTTCCTGGGACCCACTTGTTTTGTCAGAGCGGCGCATTTGACCTTGGACAAAAGACACAAAGAAAGTGACAATGTTTAAGCTTTCAAACTGTGAACTCAAAAAAATAAAGTAATAGTTCACAAACAACAACATACCATGATTGGTGTGATTTTAAAAGTAGCTAAGTAGATTATATAGTGAACGGAATAGTGAAGCACAAGTAAAATTACAAACTTGAAAAAATACTCATACAACCTCACCTCAAAAAACCCCAAACTATCCCTTTAATTTCATATTGTTGAAGTCTTATGTAAGCCCAAAGCAGCCAGTCCTTCAGAAAATGTCTGAACTCTTACTGAACTCCATTCAAAAGGTCCCAATCTAAAAACAAAATAAAGATAAAACTACATTTTCTGGCTCAGTGATGGTGATGAGCGATAAATCCAAATCAACTGGACTGACACTTGACTTGGATAATCTTCACAGATTTAGTACCGTCATGAAATTCGGTGTGGAATTAAGGAAACGTTCTAAATAAGAGGCTTAGTTTAAGTACAGGGTCCTTGTTAAGTACTTGTTTTCACATTAAAGCTACTCTTGAATAATATATTACATCCCCACTTTTACTTTTGGCCAAGAGATTAAATCTTTTACATAAAAAGTCACTTGAAATAAGTTTGAAAACCACTAATTTAGACCACTGGCAAATGGAGCTCAGGCAGCTCCTCCCTGACTGGAAGACTGCTGCAGGCTGTGTGACAAGATCTCCAAATATAGAAGTGTGGGTGAAGGAGAATGCAGCGCGGAGGAGACGTCTCCACAACGAGGCCACACCTTGACCTACTAAGGCTTTGAAGCATTGTGAAGACATACTGTATGTCACTGATAACACTTTACCATAAATAAAAGAAAACATACAGTAGACAATCTGCATCCTGGAAAGTATGCTCCAAATCCACACTATATACTAATTCTAAGCAGGTTTGAGTATGTAGTGTGTTTACACTGGGGTATAGTGGTAAATTAACAAAGAAAAATTGGTCAACACTTCCTATGAAGCACATATGTATGCGCATATGTATGCACTTATGTATTCATAAGACATTATAATGCATTTTAGGCTTCATAAAACTCTTGTTCTTTGTTTATAATCAGGCATGACAACCTATAATAAGGTTCATTAAGCATTTTCATTACACAGCTTTGTTTGAATTCTGATTGGTCAATTCACAGCATTCTAATGTCTGTTATTTCTGTATAACAGACCATTGCTATGAAGAAGACAGCTGCCATGGAAACAGTTCTGATCATGGGATCAGGAGGAGCAATAAGATAATTTTTAAACTGATACTTTTTGTCAAATTATTGTTTGTTTCTTTTTTGGTAAGTTACTGTGCAATTAGCAGAATAATGTATAATGAGCAGGTCATTATTGCAAAATAAACCCCAACAGGGAGATGCAGGACCCCGACGTGAATAAGAGACGTTATCCAGCTTCTTACATGGTTACTTAACAAAAGAAAATCAACAATCTGGTGCAAAATATTAATTTTAAAATGACTTTGTTGATTTAAAAATGATTTTATTGCTCCTCCAGAGTCTATGATCAGAACTGTGACCATAGCAATGGTATGGTCTTCATAGCGATAGTCAGAACTAACAGACCTTAGAATGCTGTAATTGACCAATCAGAACTGAGTATTCAACAAAGCCATGTGTTGAGTATAATGTACAGTGAGCGGTTCATTATTGCTAAATAAACCCTGGGTTTATTTAGCAATAATGACCTGCTCACTCATAGGTACTCATAAGTAATAGCATGAGTTTGTGAGTTTTAACTGACAGCATTGTTTAAGGTTGTGAGCAGTCGTTGCAGTTATGATGACTTATGAACAGTATTGGCTGAAGTTGAAGCATAAAAAAAAAAACTTCACAATGATCATCAAAGCTGTGTCAAGTTTTTTCCCTCAACACCCAGCTTCACATTTAAGTGGATCCAGTAGGTGGATAATCATCAGGATTCATAATCAGCAGGGGACAGTTAATATCTGTACTCTGTGCCAGTTTTCTTGGCAACCAACCAATCAATCAATCAATTGACTGCAGCTTGAGCAGCGTTGTCCCCTTTGACAGCTCCACCAGGATATCAAGCTGCGCCTCCCACCCTCAGGGCAGCGTCGGCCTTCCTGATAGTGATGTTTCTTGATTCTGTTGGTGTCGGCTGCTCTTCGTCTGCTGCCACAGCACATCACAGTGTAGAACTGACCACCACCTAACGATCAAATCTGTTGTCAGACAGGAACGTTGGTGATGAACGATTCTGCAGAACCCTGGATTACGCTCAATACCAATGATTCTTTTACGTCCAGTTTCAACATTTTTAAAATGATCACAGCACATGCACAAGGCAACTATAGCATGTTTAAGGATAGGGAAAGACTGCATAAACTGCTGTTGAGATATGTCTAGGCTTAGGCAAATAGTACACTTGATTAAAGCTGCAGTTTCTAATTTTTTGACACTGAACACAACTCTGCTTTGGTCTCCACCAAGCCCCGAGGGAAATGACTGGCTCTTCAGCTGCTGGATACTCCACTAATGGAGCTTCTCCACTGGTGCTTTTGGCCATGCCGAGTCAGACTGTGCCGCGCTGATTTGCATTTCCACTACAACTTTTATCGCGCCGAGTTGCGCAGAGCCACGCTCAAGATGGACCTACTTTAGAGTGGGGCCAAAACGAGCCTGACCCTCCTCCAAGCAGACGTCTCGCTGACTGAGGCCAACCCACGTTGAGCCTCCTGTCTCCCCCTCAAACAAGCAAATGTCTTGATACTGAGCTCATGTGCTTGCAGCAAGTGAGCAGAGAGAAAGACGTTTCTAAAAGTCTCTTTATGTTCAGCTCGCAGTACTTTTGTAGCTTCTAACTGAACCTCTGTGCTTTGAAATGTAGTTCCTCTCCCGTGGCGCCGTTTGTACTTTAAGGTATCTGCATTATTTTACCGTTTCGTGTTTACTTTCAGCTGTGTCAGAGTCATTTGAAGTTACTGCTGATGAAACCCCCAAATGAAAACATTTCCTGTTTGTGCTGCTTCATAATAAAAGTGTTTAAATAACAAAACAACAGGAAACTTTTATTGTGAAGAATTTATGGACACACATGAACCTTTTATCCACTGCTTTACAGGCACTTGACTTCCTTGAGTTGAAGTAGGTAGCTCTGTTGTACTGGGAATGCAAACCCCTGCCGCGCTGGGCTGACGGGCCGAGTCAAACCGACTTGAGCCTGAATATGGACCAGCTAGTAACTAACTTTGTCTGCTGTTTGGTGTTAATTTGGCTGAAAACAGCTACCAGAGCAGTCGGACTCCACACCAGTCCACAATCCTGTCTACAACAGCCCTGTATTCAGTCTCCTGGTCCTAGCTGACAGAGCAGAGTCATCTGAGGAGACACTGTGTGTTAAATCTGAAGTCTGAGGTGTGGAGGACGGACACGACTGTCCCCTGTGGAGTGTTGTTGCTGCCTCATTTTGCACTGCTGTCCTCACAGTATTTCTTCTTTTCTGACTTGAAATCCTCTCCAGAATCCTAAGTAAAGTAGAAATGAAAAGATTAGTTATGCTAAGACTGAAATTAGATACACTGAATGAACTTTTTAACAAAAGGTTTTCCTCATTGAAAATTATAAATGTGAAAATTGTGAAATTGAAATGGGTTTTTTTTGCTGTAAAAACTTAATTCCAGATATTTTTGCTTCATTAGTTACGAAGTGACTTGAATTTATTTTATGTAAATCTGGCCTTTGGTGATTTATTACATTTCAGCGGATCATTCGTCGTCTAAATTATGTCTGGTGGAGGGTTACAGCTGCGTAAAAAATACTTACGTTGATAAATTCAAATCAGAATTCAAACATTTCTGATTTTTAAAGCTCTTTTTGCAGCATAGTCTCAAACCTTCAGCAGGGAACAGGGGGGTAAATGTTAGAATTTGAGGGCATATCCTATAAAAAAGGGTCCAAATTAAAATTCACCTAAAAATGTAAGTATAAATCTTAGAATTCTGACCTTTTTCTTAAAAGTAAGATTTTTATCTAAGTAAAATCCAAATTCAACAGCTTTTGCAGCATAGTCAAAGCTGATCACAATGCAACGTGATATGTTAAACACCTGTATATTTATGGCAATGTGTACAGCAATAGCAGATAAAAAACAAAGAGGAATCAGAGAAAGGCCTCTGTGCTTCTTTGTATTCATTCCACAAAACATCTTAAGATTCTCACAGTAATTTCCCAGTCCTACTCGTGGACATGCTCCATCACCAGCGGGGCTCCATGAAAAATGAATGGCCTTGGAGGGAGTGCGGGTCCCTGGATGATGAACTCGCTGTAGATGAGTGCATACTGAAAGATTTATACAACTATTCATGCACAGTTTAAAGCATGGCATGTGTTTGAGGGCTGTTAAATGGAGAGTGATTACAGCACTTATTTTTAATATTCATACAGGTGCCCTCAGCTGCCCAGGTCAATCTAACCATCATTAGACATGAGGGAGCCAATAAGAACTACAGAGGAGCTGCTGTTATTCATCTTCATAACCTGCAAATAAATGTAATTATTTTTATATACAAAGGGCTGAAGGATTTTGGGGCCCTGGAGGTCAATATTAAATCAAGAAATACCAAGTACCAAACCACTTAAACTAAGGTTTTCCTTAAATTTTCATCTATGTCTTAGGGAAAAATGAGCCGGTGGCTGAATTTATGGTGATTAAAGAGGAGGAAACACTAAGACTTATTTTTGTGGATTGTTCTATCCGGTAGAAAACAGCTGCCTCTCTGAAGTGGAGAGAGTTTTGCTGGAAGAATGTGACACGTTTTTTTTTATCATTACACCATCTCAGAAAAAAAAAAAAAAACATTTTACAGATGATTCAATGTGCTGGAGACAATGTGGCTGTGTGAATGCTAATTATTATTCAATCGCACATTATTTTTTGGGACTGCAAAGTAATTCATGCTTTTTGGCAGGATATACATATGGTAATAGAGACTTGCTTTTAAGATTTCATTCACTTTTGATGTATTATACTTCGGCCAATTACCTAAAAACATGATTTTAAGAAGACAAGACAAGTATTTATTTAAAATAATTTGGCTGCAAGTAAGAAAGCCATAACTAGAAAATGGTTACAGCCCGAATCACCTGTATTACAGAATTAATTAAAGGGTTTGAAAGGTTGACATTTTCTTTAGAGCTGTTTATGAAACAGTTTCAATTTATTTCTGATGCCTCTATATGACATACATAAGCAAATGAGACCATCTGCGAGAAAAGAAACTATTAGTTTACTTGTTCTAAATGTCTGCCACAGTGAGCACTACGATAGCCAGTTAAAAAGGCCTAGGGGGAGGTTTTTATTTAGATAATTTCATTTTTGACTTATATTTTGTGATTATTACAGTAGAAACACTACTGATTTTGTCCACAGGGGGCTCCAAAATCAACAAAATGTGAAGGTTCATTGTAGTCACTTTAAACAAATGATGTAAGTAACATTTTTCACCATTTTCTGACATTATAGGAAAATTATCAACCAATTAATCAACATATTAATTAAAATAACCAGTAGTTGCAGCCTTAAAGAGTCAAACCGTCGTCTAATCACCTCTAAAGGCAAAAGTATTTAAACCTGCTCACTTGGGTCGAAAAGCTTGACTGCCTCCCTGATTCTCTCTCAAAGACATCAGCATCCTTCGTGATGAATCGAACAAATGAGATAATGCTGCTCAGATTCAGACAGCCTCTCTTTGAAAGGCTTTCACGGCGTTGTACTCCATTGTACACACACACACACACACACACACACACACACACACACACACACACACACACACACACACACACACACGCACACAAAACAAAAAAAAATGTGGTGGCGTAGTTGTGAGAGGGCTGAAAAAAGGGGTTTGAGAGAGAAGTTTAAACCACGTCCAATTTCACACCTCTGCACACTGCATGCTACCTGCCCAGCAGCAAACAGCAGTCGGTTTATCAGCGCTTTCTCTTCGCCTGCTGAGGCTGGAAACGAGGCTGATGAGAGAGTGAGCCACAACAGTGAGGTTTTGAGCCGTGAAGCCAAAACGATGAAACATGCCGAAACACTCGGTAGTGGATCAGCAGAGTCGGGTGGAAAATCTCTCTACAAATGACAACAACCCTTTTAATAGTGTGAACACTGGTGATACTAATGATTCTAATTAAGGTTCAGTTCCATTTAGGTCAAACAGAGTCAGTTGCTACATTTAATTAGTATCATTGGTAAGACCTGTGTTTACTCTGATATTTCATACCAATATGGCTGCTGTGAAAAAGGTCTATGTCCATATTACACATATCCATTTGATAGACTGTTAATATATCATTTTTATTATAGCAGCTTTAAACATTTTTATGGATCTCTTCATGGTTCCTTGAAGAACGAAAGTTTAGAATTCCTCAGGGCGGCCTGGTGTTTCAGTTGGTGGAGTGTGTGCTGGAACATCTGTGCCCAAACTATAACTTTAATCAGGACGGAAAAGTTTAGCCCAAAAAAAACAGAATCTGACCTGAACCCGTCCCTCATTAACATATTTCAGCCTGAACTCGATTACAGCCCGACATTTTTCTTAACACGTTTTCCTCTATGCACCAAACAGTAGGAGTTTTTAGCGATGGGGACAATATGAGGCAATTTGAATTTGCAACGACAAAACTGGGGAGAAAAATGAAAAAAAAATAATACTACACTACTGATGATGATAATACTAATGATAATCATAATAATCATAATAATCATAATAATCATAATAATAATAACACAGCCCAAACCCGATGTAAGCCCATGAAATATGTGAAAAATACAGCCCGACCTGACCCAAACCTGGTGGGTGCCACTGGGTGTCGTCGGGTATGGGCTAGACGGGACCCAATAGGACCTGACAGGGTCCAACAGGACCCAATGGGTTTGGGTTGGACCTACATCAGGTTTAAGCTGTATTATTATTATTATTATTATTATTATTATTATTATTATTATTATTATTGTTAATAAATCGGTAGTAGTAGTAGTAATTTTTTATTTTCATTTTTGTTGCCAGTTTTGTTGTAGAACGTTGTCAAAAAATATTTGGCGTCTCTATGCCTTTAAACATGCCTACATGCCTGATAAAATCGTTCCTTGTGAGTTTTTATTACAGAGTTGTAGAAGACTGAAACAATTTCAGTCTAAACTAGAAATTGGTGCCCTGCTGTGTGCATATGGTGCCCTTTTTAATGCTTTTGCCCCTGCCCCTCAGACAGCCTGAGTCTGCCGCTGCCACATGCTCACATACAAGCTACGGGGCCCAAACTCTGTCACGTCTGGGCTTGTAATCATGCAGGAGCTGTTGGTGAAAAATGTCTTTGTCAAGAAGGAGAAAAGTGGACACAGACTGCCAGGTTTTCAAAATAAAAACGAACCAGTTGCTGTTTCTTCACAGAGGTAAATGTGAAGCCGCTGTGCTTGGTGTGTTCACAGCACCTTTCAGTGCTCAACAAATATAATATTCGGTGCCACTGTCAGACTCATCAAGGTGAAAAACAGAAAAATTTGCAAGGACAACTGAGAAGATAAATAAATGGCTGGCAGGTTTGTTTTTAGGTGTAGCTGAGATATCAACAGTGCAGCTGTGAAAGCTAGTTACCTTATTGCTAAATAAATAGCATCAGCAGCAAAGTCATGAAGACATGCAGGCTGCAGAACTAGTGTATCACAACAAATGCATGCTTCATTTATTGTGTTTTCAGAATGTATGTGTGCTTCTTTACACTAAAAGGAAGGGAAACATGTTATTTATAGATTATTATTCAGTGGTTTTACTGGTCCAGCCGCTTGAGATCAAACTGGGCTGCATGTGGCCGTGAACCAAAATGAGTCTAACACCCCTGACTGTAAATGTATGTGAAAATGTGGATCCAGGAGGATGTTTAAAGGGATCATTCACCCAAAAAGTCAGTCATTATCGACTTACCCTCTTGCTGATGGAGGGTTGGGTTTATTTTGTTATTTTGCAAAACACTGCTGGAGCTTAATGGGAAAATGCTTCCTCATCTGGCATAATCCAAGTCTCCTGAAGTTCTGACATTCTGTTTGCACACCGTCACACCACACACACCCAGTTCAGACAGTGTGCACGTGACCGTTGTCCCGAGGTAAGGAAACATGGAGTAAAGGACATTTTTTTAGTCAACTTGGCATGTCAGGACTTTAGGAGACTTGGAGACACCAGACGAGCAGTATGGAGGCATTTTATGTTTTAATTCTGTTGTTTTTCTTATTTTGTCTTGTTTTGAAAACTGGTCACCATTCACTTCCATTATTTGGATTCTGCGACACTGTTTTCCTGTGAAACTCCAGCAGTGTTTTGTGGACTAAAAAACTAAACCCGGCCTTCAGTTAGCATGAAGGTGAGTAGATAATGACTGCATTTTCGTATTGCCAGTGGGACCTGAGCCATGCAAACTCCTCTCCCCATTATAAACCCAAAACCAAGACTGAAACTACTGTTTTGTCTTTCTTAATGACACTGTACATTATTGAGCGACACTGTTCTCCTCCAGTGAAAGGACGCTCTGACTGCAGCTGGTGTTAATCAGGATTATAAACTCTAATGAGAAAGATTTATGAGTCTGAATGCTAAACACACATCAATGTACACACTGCTGTCCACTCAGAGTGTGTGTGCATGAGTGTGTGTGACATTGTGCATCTTCATATGAAGAGGCCGATATCTTTAAAGCTGCAGGCCATCTCCAGACAGGAGCAATCCTCTTGATATTCCTTCCACGCACACACCACTGCTTTCACTGCAAGTCTCTGTCAGCAGAATTTCTAATGAATTGCACAAAAGCCAGTTTACCATACATGCACTCATGCATGCACACACACACACACACACACACACACACACACACACACACACACACACACACACACACACACACACACACACACACAAACTGACACAGACCAACTTTCCTTTTGTGCACAACAGAAATGGCTTTAGGAAAGAATGAATGAGGCTCTTGCACACGCAGGGAGGAAATGCCTTCCACAAATTGATTTTTCGTCTTTCTTAATGATGACCCTGTCAACAAGCACAGTGTGTGACAAAGTGAGTGCATTTATTATATGAGGATTTTACATTTTTGCATTCTGAATGAAGACATACAGCTCAGTTGGGTTGTTCCTCTTGTAAATGGCTGTATTGGACAGTGACATTGGAGGTAGAAACAGGAAACGTGGGGAGAAAACGAGGGTTATGGCATGCAGCCTGAACTGAACCGTGGATGTTACATTAGCCAATAGGCAATCAGGACGCCCTCCTGTAGAGATGGAATATATACATATTTTCAGTCTACTTGAAACGTACTTAACTAAAAAAAAAAAAAAAAAAGAATCTCCATTTTCGTCAGCCAGTTAGGAGCAGGCCTGGAATTTCATCATTTTGACGGCAAGGTCATTTGGCTGTTGGTGTTCTCAATATTTTAAGGACACAAAAGTCAAATCCCAGGCCAGCAAGGCCATCAAATAAAACAATGGGCCTCGTGCAAGAACGACTCGTACAAACAGATATTTGTTTCTAAGAGAACTTGGTGCCCTCACCAGTTTTCTTGTATTTTTTTTCAGATAAAAACACAATTTACGAGGTCCAGACCTGCCATAGGGTCGTATACAGTCAGTCTGCTGTTAACTGAAGTTTTTCAGTAATAACTGTATATTTCATTGGTTTGAAAAAACTTTATAATTATATGGACATTATCCTGTTTGTCTGCATTTCAAATTCTAATTTTCCACATAAAGCCTCGTTAATTTAATGATGCATTTTTACCTGCTGTCAGGTGTGTTGGCTGAAAATTCACATGTGTGTTTATGAAGTCTCTGTCCAGGAGAAAATCAACATGCAACATCAAATATTATGACACTTATTCTGTCATCTGTCTCCTTGATGCCCCTCCTCTCACTGCAGTTAGTTGTTTCCTGTTTTATTTTGAAGTTCTTACTTTCCCTCTTGTTTTTGGTTTCACTTCCTGTCTTTGTCTTTTTACCTCCATTGTTGATCACTGATTGTTTTCACCTGCCCCTGATTAGTTTCCATCTGTATTTAGTCTCATGTCTGTCTTACTTTGTTTTGGACTGTGTCGCCTTTGTTCACCTATGTTTTGGACAACCTTTTCATCGCCTAAGTACATTTACTCTTTGTTATTAAATCAGTTATTGTTGCTCAGGTTGAGTCCATCCTTTGTTTGCTACAGCGTTCCACACATAAAATACTGTAACAAAAGTGTGCAATAAATAATAAGTTAAGATCTCAAAATAATGAATTAGTAACAGAAAATAAAGAGATACTTTCTCAAAATAGTAATCAAATAATAATGAGAGTTTCTCATTATTATTCCCATATTCTTGTTGTTGTGAAATACTAACTCATTATGTTGGGTTAAAAAAACATTATTTTGAGAGTTTCACATTATTATGACTTTTGGCTTTAATGGACTTTCAGAGGGAGACGCAGTGCATCCAGCAGCACAATGAGAGATGAACATATGTAACGTGGATCCAGCTGTTCGTCATTGTTAATGGAGACTCCAGTCTGCAGTGTAAAATCACAAAACTGGAAAGTCAAATCAGGTTTCATGATCAAGAAAGTTCATATCACATCACCTCCTCTGTCCATATCCACACACTTCCCTTCTCATGCTTGTCCTATCAGCGCTCTCTCTGCTGCTCGTCTGCAACACACTTAAATATCACGGTTTTCCTGCGTTTTTGCAGCATTTTACTTGAAGTTGTCCAAACTGAACAAGCACATCCGTTAATAATGCTTTCAATATTCACATGGGCATGTGAGAAATGTTTTAAAATAGATTTGTTTTTGTTTTTTTAAATGTGAACCAGTCCTTTAAAGGTGTTGATTGAACTGTTGTCTGTCTGTGGCCTTCTGAATAATTGGTCACACACACATTTCTTTTTCAACTCTTTTCACACAGCTCTCTTAATTAACTTGTAGCTACACAATACACTAATGCAACCAAGACATTCAAACATACATCTATATTTGTGTTTTTCTAATTTATTTTTATTTGGAACAGCAGTATCAGTACATATATATGAAATTTAGCATAACCGTTTTTCCCATTAAATTCCAATTTGCAATCTAGAGCTAATGGAATGAAAAAAAACAAACAAATATACATATACTGAATGCTCCTACACATACCTGTATACACAATATACTCCCATATAATTTTGCAAGAATAGCTAATATATAACAGACATTTACATAAACACATTTTTCTTCTTCTTCTTCTTTGCTCATTATTTTGCTGTGCTCAGGAAGCTTTACCAGCCCAAAACATCAGTATATGACGACCTGGACATGAGACTCAACAATGAACTATTGTTTCGGTGCGTTTACAGACAGCATGTAGAACCACAAAGTGTCCCCAATTATTGCAGCTCGTTGTCGCAGTTGTTTTTCCTTCAAAAACCTGATTTAAATGGTATTACACACACAGCAGCTTTCAAACTTGTCCTGCTCGAGTCATGAAGCAAATGTTAACTTTCTCTGTTAAAAAAAAATGTCATGAATCACATTAAACAAACCTTTCATCGCGGAGAAATGGTTCACACTTTTTAACAGTCTCTCCTCGAAGCCATTCATGTTGTCACCTTGTTGTACACAGAGAGTAACTGAAGTGGTTGTGTGACGAATGACACCTCACCTATCACGGTGTAAAATAGGGTGGATTTTTCTGATTGGACGCCGCTTCCCGAAGGCTTTCAGACATTGTTGAATGAAGCTGTTTGACTTTATGTGCACCCTTAAAGTAGACCTATCTGTTACAGATATTCATCAGAAATGCTGCAACAATTCACGTCTAGTGACAGAAATGTAATGCCAAAAATATGTATATATCTGTGCACACATATAATGAACAAGCTGTACAGCTTCAGATATAGATTCCAGATAATAGAAAACACCTGTCCTCTGCGTTCTGCCACATCACACCTTCAGTCTGCTATTGCAATATCCTGCAACAGTCGTCTGCAGAATATGTCCAGGCATCCAGCAGTCTGTGACAAATCTGGTCCTTGTCTCAAGGACTTAACAGGAGACGCAGAGACCGAGCAGGTAAGGTAACGTTCTCCTGGAACAAAGAGAACTCAGCAAAAGATCACAGACGTGTTTCTACAGCTGTTCAGGCTGCTCTGCATTAAATTTATACCATCCATTTAAAAAAAACTATAGAACATTATTATTATTGTTAGGCAACAAATCTTTATTTTTTCAATTTTTTTATTATGAGCCTCTATCAGGTGGTTCAGATGTTCATTCATACGAAAAGTAAACTTTCAACGATCTGCAAAGATTTTTGCATTTTACATCTTTAGTTACACATCTCTTTCTCATCTCCAAGAGCCACACACACACACACACACACACACACACACACACACACACACACACACACACACACCATAAAGCATATTTATATATCTTACCAACAGCAGTCAAGTTACTGAGGCTCTGACAGTCAAAGTCGTCACATGATCAAATAGTCTTCATGGACATACACATCTGTATATATGACAAAAATAACGAAGAGAAAATAAAGAAATTATTTAATTAATTAAATAGGACTTTTTGTAGATTATGTAGAATAAACTTATTAAACATTAGTATTGGCTGTTTTGCCGGGAAACAAACAGTAAAACCTTTGAGCTGCAACCTACACGCTGAAAACAGTAAATTAGCACCTGGGACGCTAACGGTACAAACGTAAACATGCTGACAGCTTTTTTAACGCCAGGTCTCACCTCCTGATGTGCAAATGTTCTACATCGAAGATGTTTGTGATTGGTTTAAAGAAATGCAAACATGGCAGCGCATTTTTTCCCCATATAATGTGCATATGTTATGTGCATATGAGTGCTGTGGAGAGAAGTCTTGCCATGTAAGACTAGCAGTTCACCGCTGTATTTTCATTAAGAACACCTAAAAAAGATTAAACTGTCATATGAAACAGTTTATAATCTGAACATTCTTGGTGCTTTTGAGTTTGAGACTGCAGACTGCCTGTATCATTAATGGCTTTTCGGTTTTTTTTTTTTTTTTTACACCGCTCAGTAAGCCATAAATACACTAAATCACTAAATTAATTGATAAATTATGTAATTAGTGGTGAAAACTTCACCACAAAGACGAGACCAGAGTGATTTACTGTCTCAACCTGCCAGCTTTCTGGAAGGAAGCCACTTACAAACATCTTCATTCTAAAAACTGCAATGCACCCTGGGAATTTGTTTTACGCCTGACATAATTGAGCAGCATGCTGGAGAGAGCTCAGTCAGGTTGAGTTCACTAAAACAAATTTTAAATTACAGCTGTGCTTTACCAAACAGGTCATTAAAGGGTGAACGTCCACAACTGAAATAAACACCACATTTACTCAGTCAGACTTGTTTATGTATATTTAATATTTCTATAAACATCTTTTTCTTTACAGTTTGCTCACTGACGTCTTCACATCGATCTTTTCTTCATCTGGCGGATCATCAGCAGGTCACCTTTCCCACCCACCTCCAGGCACCGTGAGCATCATCAGAGCCCCACTCGCATTTACACACAAGTTCATGTGATTAATCCCACACATCGTGCTCAGAAGTGATCACACCCACAGCTGATGAACAACTCTGTTCCTAAGCAACTGATCCTCTCCGTGTGGGGTTTGCATGTTCTCCGTGTGTCTGCGTGGGATTTCTCCAGGCACTTCACTTTTTCCTCCCACAGTCCACAGACATGCAGCTCAGCTGGAGTGAACGCTTTTACCCCAACGAGTGAATGTGAGTGTGAGTGGGTGGTCTGATGGACTGGCTGCGTTGGTGTGTGTGTGTGTGTGTGTGTGTGTGTGTGTGTGTGTGTGTGTGTGCGAGGCTCCATCCCTCTGTGACAATTATGAATATGGAAATAAATGCTGGAGCGACAAACACTCAAAGGTCTCATGCAGCATTTTGTCAATGACCTCTCCAGTTTTCATGCATCTGTTTATCAGAGAGAAAGACTTTTCAACCCCCAGAAAGTAAAAAGCTGTCGTGTTCATCACACCCCCATGAAAATCACCTTCCTTTCAAGGTTTTCCCTCTGTATGGCACTGCAGAGCAGATCCATTAGAGAGATTAATCCCTGAGGGAGCGTGGCTTTGCTCAGTAAATTTCAACATAATCTGCCAGATAATTATTGATTTGTCTTGTTTTTGGACACGTGGTGGCACTGGTGGTGAGTTCAGGGTCACCGGTATGATTAGGAATCCTCCTGTCAGGACCACATCAGGGACATGCCTCTTTGCCCTCTTTGGCTGAGAAATCAAACAAACCCTCATATCTCTGGTATTATTTCTCTCATTCCTCTGATTTTTCTGTTATGTGATGATGTCAGTCGGTGTCATCTTAAACAGCAGCATCCTCAGTCACTGAGCTGAGGAGGACTTTTTTCCTCTAAACCCTGAGAACTAAAAGTTTGTGCCAGGGGTGTAAAAAGCAGGTTCCTTCTCCTGCATCCTGCCCCTCCTGCATCTCGGCCCTCGTTTTGATCCAGGGGCCGGTTCTACGGTGAGGGACCAACGGGGGTCAGTGCTGCTGTAACACAGACTACCTTGTGGCCCCCCACCAAGAGCCCACAATTATATTAAAATGATGGCGTTTGACGAAAACACAAACAAGCCCGACAATGTTCAGCCATTTTCATCGGGGGTATTAAGGACCAGTTCAAAGAGACAGAAGAGTTGCTGAGTTTATGTGTCGAATGTATATAAAGATGTACAGAAACTGCAGTTTGCATTTTTTCTTAGAGCCGCTACAAGGAGTTTTTAACTGGTTATGAAACAGTCTCAGTGTATTACTGATGCCTCCACATGACCCACAGAAGTTAATGAGACCATCCGAGAGAAGATCGGCTGTTTCTGTACAGTTGTTCTTAATGGCTGCCACCGGGTCAGATTGTCTGTGAAATCGGATGAAACGAGTCTGTGAAAGAAAGTCACAGTGAGTGGTGCATGAGCTCGTTAAAAAGAAGCAGGAGGAGATTTTTATTCAGATAATTTTATTTTTGATGTTATATTTTGTGGCTATTACTTTGGAAACACTAACTGGACGTTTCTTGTAGCAGCTTTAAAGGGATAGTTCACCCCAAAATGAAAATTCAGTACAATACTCGCCCTCATGCCGACTGAAGGTCAGGTTTTGTTTTTTAGTCCACAAAACACTGCTGGAGTCTCACAGGAAAACACTGTTGCAAAATTTCCAAAACAATGAAAGTAAATGGTATTTTTGAGTTTTAGTTCCAAAAAGATTTTGCTTTTTCGTGGATCACCCCTCAGGTTCACTTCTTCATTTACAAATGAAGCAGATTTTTATTATTTTGTAATCCCGAGCCTTTTTGGTATAAGGTTAGTTAGAACACTCAGGACGAATATATGTTAGTAATAGAGAGAAATATTGTATTTTCTTGCAGCACTTGAACGCTGAAGTGGTCCCCTTGCCCTAACCCTAATCTGAACCTAATATTAACCCTAAACCAAGTCTTAAACCTCAAACCTTTTAAATTTGAGGGATCCAGCGTTTTTACATCACAAAGCTGGTCAGACCCCACAAACACAGTTACAAAAGCTCCCACACAAACAGACTCACAAAGCTGTCTTGTCTGGTAATAAAACTACTCTGTGTATCGTTGCATTAGCAGTTAGCTCTGCTGTCTCTTATTGATCTGTTTATATATTATAGTCCATGTCTTTTCCACAGGACATGGCAGGTGTCATGGAGAAAAATAACAAATTTGAACACACGAATGAATAATTCATGCTCTACGTGCACAAACTTAATCTGTGCATGTGGTTTAACAGACAGAATGTGTGTGTTGGGATAAATAGTATAAGAGGAGGAGGAGGAGGAGGAGGAGGAGGAGGAGGGCAGGCTGCCTTTTTGTAATTGAACCGCTGCCCATTTAAAAATGTCTGTGCGTGTCCCTGCCAAGCAGCGTGGCAGTCTGGCCAGCAGGGATCTGCTGCTTTTGACCCGAGTGCTGGACAGACAGGCGGACGGCTCGAGCAACAGCTGCTTTCAGGGCAAGGTAGAGACAGGCAGCCTCATTCTGGACGTCCTCTGACTGTCCCGTCCCGTCGTGTTCCCTTTTTTTTTAATAGCCTGTGATGTTTTGACAATCCCTGCTTGTCCTGTTGTTGACTCTCGTCTCTTGTTGTCTCGGGCCTGCAGGCTTCAGTGTTTGTTAAAGCTGCAGAACATCCCTCCCACTCCTCCCTCTCTCCCTCTACTATCAATTATATTAACAGCAGCCTGGAGCGTCCTCCAAGCATGTTGCTCCATTTTGTGACAGGAAACCCTTCTGCTCTTACTTTATGGCCTCCTGCTACATTATTGCATTGCACTGGTAATAGAGCTTACTCTCTATTCTACTCCAGGCTTTGCCCTGCGATCCAATTTGTCTTTCCAACACTCCACATTTTCTGGTGACAATGAAGTATTTTTATGGCTGTGCTGATGTCATCACATTTCTGTTTGTCCCTCATCTCCCGGGGCACAGCTTACAGGAAAATGAATTATACAACACAATGGACAGGATGGATTTTCTTGCAGCCAAACTTGAGGCCAATTTGCCCCGACATGACTTGGCTGATGTTTTCCAGCTAGATGTACAACTGGAAATGACCTGCCAGCATCCTTTAACAATTGTGTGTTCCTGCTTTCTGACTTGCACTCATGTTAATTATGTATCGCCGCTAAAAAGCCGGTGGAGTCGTCCTGTGGTATATGTCAAGTTTATCCTTGATTGGCACAAGGGCCAAAAATAGCACATCAAGCGATCCTGCGCTAATTGTTAGCCATATTCGAGGGTCTATATGCATTGTATAACCACACACCATGTGAATCTGCCGGAGAGCCTTAAATCATTCATTGATTTAAGTGAGCAGCTCAGGCAGAAACACATCGGACAGGCAGTACTCATGCATGCAGCCCGGGGCTTTGAGCTTCCCAAAGGGATTGTGGGAAGCGACTGGTGTTGCGCTTCTCTGTGTGTTTGAGCAGCTCGATTGAAGGTGTTTTTGTTTCTGTGTTTGAAATATTTAGTCAGATCTGATTTGATGGTTGATACTTTTTAAAAGCAAACTCGAGACCTACCTCTTTAACCTGGCTTTTAATTGAACTTTATCTCTTTATTTATTCTGTATTTATCTATTTATTTATTTTTATTAATCAGTTTTTCTAGTTGGCAAATTCTTCTATTTCACTCAGTGATTATTGTTAGCTTATTTATTGAGTGATAATAAATTATTTTCCATTTTGAGTTATCCTCCTGTTTTCTCACTTATGATAATGTTTCCTCAGTATTGTTTTATAATGTTTTTATTGTGTGAAGCACTTTGTGTTGCATTCTGTTTGTATGAAAAGTGCTGTATAAATAAAGTCTGATTGACTGATGGAATTTTTATCACCTTAAAACTGATGCCTGCAGGATGAGTTTTTAAAATATAAACAATAATCACATGTCCACTGAAATAACTATTGATTGCTGTGACCATTCCTCCTGAAAGGAAGTGATTTGTGTTTATTCTGTTATTTTTCTGCATTCTGAAGTTAATGTGAGACTTCAGTGGTCTGAATTAGTAAAATCAAGTGAGTATCCTCTAACACTGGGTCAGGAGATTTTATTTGGGTCCCCAAATTCTGCAACTTTAAGATTTATATCTGCAAAATGCATTTTATAAAGCATTTAACACATTGAGGGGAAAATCAAGAGCCTGCCAACCAGCCACTGCCTGTTAACTGGTCTTGAGTCCAGACCGGGCGCCATGGATGAAACGACTGAGATTTTTTTTTTTTTTCAAAAAATATTGATTGATTTTGCAAAATCCTCAGCAGGTATAAGGCTACTGTTTCAAAATCAAATACGTTTATAATCACAGCACTTGCATAAGAATGTAACACTAACATGTCTCCAGAAATAACTCAGGTCAGATCCCTCCACACCTCCACACATGTATTTTATATTCTCTTCATGCTTTTCTAGCTTCTGCTTTGCATGTTTTAGTGTCTAACAATGCAGCATTATGTTGTCTTTAGTCCATGTTCCTATTAACATTAATGTCCCTCATTTATTTTTCTTTGCACGTGTCATTTTATGAGTCTCTGTTGCATGTCTTAAATAGTACTTGAAAATGTAGTATAAGTCAAGTTAAATTTTATTTGTATGGCCAAAAATCACAATTTGCTCCAGGGGGCTTTAATATCTGTATGGTGTGCAACGTTCTCTATCCTGTAGACCCTCAGAACAGTAAGAAAAATTCCCCCAAAATTCTTTGAACAGGGGAAAAATTGAAGAAACCTCACAGTGAGCCACACAAAAGGGATCCCCCTCCCAGAATGAACAGGCATGTTATAAATGTCGCATTTAAAGAACAGTACTTGAAGACAGAGTTTGTAATACATACATTTAAGTGTATCCTGAATAATGTTTCTTTTAACATTAATAATCTTTCTTCTTTTTATTATTGTTCTGCATGATTATAAATGATAAATGATGAATAACTTTGCAATTTTAATTATATATTTTGCTTTGTAGGGTGACTTTGTAACATCTGTCCAGAGGCTATAGATGAAAAAAAAGCCTCTTGGCTAACTCTGATACATTTACAATAGTGTTTATTTATGTAGATTCTATTGTTGTATCAAATAAACCAATAAATCAGTAAACACACATACAAATTTTAAATGTAATTCAACATTTATTTAAACTTATTCACTTAATAGGCGAATCTCATCTTATCATATTTATTTATTTCAACTTATCTATTAATTTATGTCAACTTAATCTTATCTACAATAATAATCTAAAATCTCGTTTTATCTTGGCCTATCTTATTCTGAAAGATTCAGCTCCAAAACCGTGCTTTTATTTTGAAGCGGTGTTGCTGCCGGCGGAAGTGACGGGTGTATGTCATGGTTGCAGCAGGTCCGAATCTGTAACTAAACTTTCGTTTTACTCTGCAGACGTGGTGATTATGGCGACGTTTTTCGGTGAAGTTTTGTCGGTGTATTCTCGGGCTGTGGAGGAAGACGACGAGGAGCTCGATGAAAACGAAGAAGATGAACAAATCCGCAGAGAGCTGGAGGCAAAAAGGTAAATAACGTTAGCCAGCATGCTAGCATGGACACAGGAAGAGACGAGCCAGAAAGCATGGAAATGTTAGATTAACTAAGTAACGTTTGACAGTTACAGTGAAGTGAACTGGTTAAATTAATGTTTAGACGGTAAATAGTATGTGACTCTATTGTATCTCCAGTATATTTTTATATCAAACGCCACAGATTTATATAACTTCACATGTTACATCTGTCAGCGGCAGCTCTCATGTTAGCTAGCTAACATGACACATGAAATCTCGGTAACTCCTCCTCCTCCCTACTCACTTATTATCATTTCACCAGGTAAATATTAAATAATAACAACACACAGTTACACAGTTTGTAAATGTAGGTGTAAATATTTTTTGGACAGTATTTACAAACGGTTACAGTTTCTGCTACGAACATATTCAGTTGACATTTTATTAGTTACACCTGGATAAAACTATTGAAGTCTAATACAGCAGTCCTGCAATAAATAATCGAGCTGCACGATATGGTAAAAATATATATTGGGATATACAATAGGATTAGTGGGAATGATCATTTTTGCAGCACAATTTTCATTTTCACTGACAAAAGAACTATTAAATGATTCTGTGATATTTGTTGGGGTCTGTACCTAACAGATATGTTTTCTTTCATCTGGAGAACAGGATTTTTAGGTCAGGGCATCTCTGCAACAGATAATTCACATTTCGCTCTGGTTCTGTGATTTGGATGTTGCACTTGGCCACGTTGTGATTTAGATTATTTTGCAAGTAATTGTGCAGCCCTCATAAATGAAAAGGATATAATGTTAAGTTTAGTTCAGTTCAGTCTGTAGAACTGTGTTGTGTTATAGTGACAGGTGTTTCTGTTATTTTGTCCACTCCATTTATTACAATGAGGATTAAGTGCTAAGTAACCGAAACGTCTTTCTTTTTAGGGTGTCGACTAATGATTATTTTCATTAGCGATTAATCTGACAATTATTTACACAATTAATTGCCTGCTATGTGACATGTTTAAAATGCTGAAAAATGCTCATTACAATATTCCAGAGTCTAAAGTGGTTTTGTTTGTCCAACTAACAGACTAAAACTCAAGAGACTTTTCATTTACTGTCAAAAATAACAAAAAAGAAGCAAATCCTCACATTTGAGAAGCTGGAACCAGGAAATGTTTGATATTTTTTCTTGAAAAATGATTGAAATGATTCACTGATTATCAAGATGGTTGGCAGTTAATTTTATTTTGATGGACAAATTGATTAATCAACTAGTCATTGCAGCTCTAAATGCAGTACATCTCAGCAGCGCCACAAGTTTTAGTTTCGTGTTAAAGCCTTCATCATGGGAGGTGATACTGCACTTAGTTAGTTCATACTCACTCCACTGGGGCTTATGGGACACGAGGGCATTTCCCTGCTTACAAGGTTGGTAATGCAGCAGTGACTTCAGCTGTCAATTAAATATAATGTAGAGTAAAAGGACAGTATTTCCATCTGAAATGTGTGTGTGTGTGTGTGTGTGTGTGTGTGTGTGTGTGTGTATGCCCTGGTGTAAAAATCTTGTTTTCCAGATGAAAGAAAACACATTTTGTTGGTACAGGCTCCAATAAGTATCACTTCATCACTATTTTAACATATATAGCCCAAGTGCAGAAACCTCAGTGATCTTCTTAAGTAGAGTACAGTTGAAGAGAATTCATCCCAGCAGACAAAGACTGTGTTAACGTTAGAGCTGCAACTAACGGTTGTTTTCATTGTCGATTAATCTTTCAATTATTTTCCTGATTAATTGATTTGTTGTTCGGCCTATAAAATGTCAGAAAACTGTGAAAATTGGCGATCAGTGTTTCCTAAAGCCCAAGATGACGTCTTCAAATGTCTTATTTTGCCTCCAACCCAACCCAAAGACAAAAATAAATTCAAATGTTGAGTTCTACAGTGTTTTCTGCTGCTGCTCCTCCTTCTCCTCTAACCCTCATCGCTCTTCATCACTCTTCATCAGGGAGGTTCATCTGCACTGGAGCCCTGAAGTCTCTGAGTCGCTGAAGTCAGGAAACAAGTTGCAGTGTTCAGACTTCGTCCTCGCTGTGGGACACAACGCTGCCAGTAAGTGGCTGCCAGCAGCTCTCAGAGTCACAGCTCTGCTGTACGCTACGTTAACTGTGATGAGTCCATTTAACAGAACACCCGGTATTATAACTGATCAAATGAAACTTTAATGATCCCTTTGAGTCCAGCAACATTAGCGCTGCAGTGATACAGATTTCCAAGAGTATTTTGACTTTTGAAGATGATAATCTCAGTGAGGAGCAAATACTTTCATTGAATGAACACAATAATCTCTACTCACAGCACACTTTTCAAACCAGATTTAAACCACATATTAACAATTAAAATATGAATAAAAGCTTCAACATTTGCGGTTAAGATGGTGATGGATGATAAAACATTGTAGAGGAAGATGGAAAAGAATTTTTGGGCTGATGTGAGATGACAGACCCTGCACTGCATTACTGTTTCTAGGATGCTTCACTTCTTATGTCATTTTACCAGTTTTTTAGCTGTAATCCCTGCTGCCAAAAACATTTAATTTCTGATGTTGGGCTTGTGGGAAATGATGTTTATGAAAGGACATTAAAAACAGAAATATTAAAGACATTTTTTCTAAAAAATTTCTAGACAAATGGAGTGAACTACAAAACATATTGTTGAGTAAAATTATGTTGTAAGGAGGGATTTTCAATAATCCACATTATAACAAATGTCAATGTGAGTTGTATATCATTAGTTTAACTCATTCATTAAACAAATATAAAATGTGCATCAACTTTTCTCACCCTTCTTCACTTCACATTTATGTTCAGGTTGAATAAACAAGAGAAAACATAATTCACCTGTAGACGTGGGGACATATTCTTGTAACTTAACAACAGAGTCAGGCTAGCTGTTTCCCCCTGTTTCCAGTCTTTATGCTAAGCTAAGCTAACCATGTTCATCTTCTCATGTCACTCTCATAAAGAAAACAAAGAAATGGAAGCTGTTGTGCTGTTTCCTCTGCAGGGATGTATTCATTTGGTGTTCAGTGAAACAGTTTATTATAATAATAATAATAATAATTTCTCACTTGTGCCATGATTTTTGTAGTTTTTTTTTTTCTTTTGTGATGATGTGCACCGTTGGAGCTTATGTTCAGGCTCTGTTTATTGATTCACGTGAATTAGTGAAAGTTAAGTCAAAGTCAACTTTATTGTCAGTTCTGCCGTACGTACAGGACGTACAGAGGATCAAGGAAGTGTTTCTCTGACGCCCCGGTGTTCGTATGCAAGCACTAAATCAAAACAACCAGGGTTCGAAAATGCTAGGATAAAAACAAAATCTTAAGAAAGTACTAAGAATTAAAATAAGCTGAGCGTTGGAGGGGGACAGTAACGAGGCACAGATAAAGAAGAAAAGCTGTAATAATAACAAGTATAGTGCAAATAGAACAAATGTAGTGCAAATTGAGATGAGCAGATGTGTAAGCAACATGCCAACCACAGGATGAGTAATTAGCAGCAGTTTTTTTTTTCAGTGTTCTGAACAAAAAAATCTGCTGCTAATTACAGACCTGTCTGAGCAGTGATTGTTAACAGAAACAAAGGCTCCTCTCCATCAAGTTTGTCAGTAAACCAGCAGGATGTGCTGCAGCTGGAACACCTACTGTAAATGAAATGCAGCTGTCCATTAATGAGAACACTGCTGCAGCTACCGATTATGTTTATTATCGATTCATCTGCAGGTTATTTTCTCAATCGATCGATTGATTTTCTATTAAGTCACAGAAAAATGCCCGTCACAATTCGGTAAAGCACAAGCTGATGAATTGCTTGTTTTTTTTGACAAACAGTCTATAACACAGACCGGTTCCGTTTACCATCACATTCGGCAAAGCAGGTTTTCACATACAAGGAATTTGCTTTGTGTGTTGGTACACAACATAAAGAAAATATAAATAAAGATGAGAGGAAGTACTGCAAGTCAAGAAGCATTAATAGAAAATTAAAAAATGCCAATAACATGTAAAAGATATAATACAAACCATAAAAGACAATATGTCCTTTATTAAAATGAAAGAGCCGTACAAACCTCCTGTCTCATGTGAGCTGAATATTGATCGTGTCTGTCTTCACAGGGTTTTTGTCAGTGTACGTTCTCACCTCTGCAAACTGGGACGCGGTGGGACATGCATCAGTGTGGAACGAGAGGAGTCGGGCCGTAACTGCACGAACCAGCGAGGAGTCAGAGTGTGTTTTCTACAGACAGAAGGACAACCCATCAGTGAGTGACACACTGAGCAAAATACTGTGTGTGTGTGTGTGTGTGTGTGTGTGTGTGTGTGTGTGTGTGTGTGTGTGTGTGTGTGTGTGTGCTGTTTGATTAATGCCACAGAAAAGCACCTGAGAGTTTTAAACTTAATCCTTCAGCTTGAGTTTGCACCTGATCCTCTTCTTAGTGTTTAAGATATATGGCAGAAGTGGAAGAAAATATTTCTAAGTAGTTTTCATGTGTAGAATCACCTGAAGATAAGAATTGTTGTGTTTTCGTTACCTTATAATGAGCCGTTCATATCTACAGAGGCCAAGTGCTAGAACCAGAACCAGAACCAGAACCAGATCACAGTTTTTTGAAAAAGGAAAAATGTGGGGAAACAGCATTTTAATGAGGTACTGTAGTGCTGCAGAGATGACCTGACCTAACAATCTTGTTCTCCAGGTGACGGAAAACATGTTTGTTTGTTTTTTGGTACAGACCTCAATAAATATCACATCATCACAATTATAATTTCACTCTTTACTTCTTTACAAGCTGTCTTTGAAATCCTCGTCTCTGTAGTGATCTGCTCGGCCTCAGAGATGTAGCTGAAACGCCTATCACCATCGTGAAGTTTCATATAGTCGATATCGATAATTATTGATGCATATGTTTGAACAAATATTATTAACGTGCAAATTAATCGCCGGCCAAATACATGTCTGGTGTGTAAAGGCCTTAGGTTAAATCCTACACACTGGTTCTTTGAGAGCACATGATAGCTGCTGTTTCCTGTTCATTGTCACGCTACGAACAGTTTAATGCAAAAACTTGAATGAACTGGAGAAATAAAAGGGATGCAGATAATTCCACTGACAATAGAAAATGATCAGAGAGACAATAGTAGCATGAAGTCATTTGTAGGTCAGGGTCAATCCAACGCTACTTCAGTCTCCAGTCTCCTGTATCTCACGCTGTAAATGCTCACATCATATGGTTCTTGATCTGAAACAGCAGCGTAATGCATTTCAAGAATAAAACATGAAACCCCACTTCAGCTACAAAACTTGGAAAGTAGGCCACGACACACAGGATTAAAGAGCTCTGGTAATCCGGCTTCTGTTGCATAAACTGTCAGAGTTACAGAGTTATAACAGCTCCAGTGTGTGTAGAGGTGTGTGTGTGGTTATTTTCTATCAGCCCGGTGTCGTTTTCATGTGATTTAATCAAGATAAACACAGTGAATGGCCGTGTGTGATAGCCAAGCTTCAGATTTATCGGCTGCTGCCTTCAGACTGCAGGGATTAAGTGAACTGAAGGTGGAGACGCTCGTACATTATGAAGCAGCTGTGGACAAGAGATACTGTAACAATCATCCATTAATTTATATGTGACTGAAATTCCTTTCAGTCTCAATAACATGTAGCCAAGTGGTTTTAGCAAATGACAGAAATGTTGCAGCCGAACAAAATGTCCACCTAAAGAAAGGTTTATACAGAGTGAGGACAATTTAATGAAAGACAGGAAAGCGAATACGGTGTTTGGTAGCCATTATTTTTCATAGACTTCTGTTTTCAGAGCTAGTTATTATTTATAAAGGTTTTACTGAAACAAATAATCATGAAACGCAGGTGCAATTATGTAAAATTACAACAAGTAGCTATATTTATATAGTCTTATATTTACATTGGGCCCTTAGAGGGTGGCCATGATGCTAACGTGGCCCCTGATGAAGTTGAGTTTGACATCCCTGCTCTACGTTATTGGAATGTGCATTTTTGTGGTTGCAGTGCGAGTATGAGTCTTACCCACCATGACACCCCACTGGTTAGAGAGAATTTAATGAAAATTCTTTATTCACATGTTTAAGTGTTATTCCATTTCAGACTGGTGCACTTGTTCAAAGTAGAGTTTAGCCATGTTGGCAGCAGAGTGACTTTTCTCCAGAAGTAGTTCTTGGATGTCTGTCTTCTGTGCAGCCAGACCCAATTTTTTACCAGAATATATCACCTCTCTTTGCACCGCCTCATTTGAAAGAAACTCCAATCTGTTTGTGTCTCTCTTACTTCTTTTTTTTGCAATGTGCTGAGCATGAAAATACCACACAGACCGGCAAAGCGGATTTTAAGGTCAAGAAAAGACCGTGCTGTTGGAGAGATGCTTGAGCTAGCTGCAGTGCTGTCATGGTTTTTCCCTTAATGTTTCGTCCATCAGTATTATCAGTCCCTCCAGTCTTTGAGTCGTGTTGCAGACAAATATAAATATATCTTTAATCCACTTTATGTCACATAAAATGTCTCTTGCATTTCTTTCCCTGAAGGTGTTGATATGCCAGGTGACTTGCTACGTTGCAGAGGACCAGCTTTTTCAGTGGACAGAAAAGGTACGTTTAGACAAAAAACTGTGATGAACTGATGTTATGAAATTTAGGGCAGCTGCATCTCTTCAGCCTGCAAACAGACAACAGATTTATAACCGTGAATAGGCTTGTTTTTACAGTTATGAAGCACAACAGTTCAGCAGCTGCATGAATTTCTTATTAAATTTACAGTTAATTTCAAATAAAGTTAAAGTTTGTGAAACAGAAATCACCACCTACTTGCATAAAAAACAACACTTGTAAATTAATAAAGTTAAAGTTTGTGAAACAGAAAATCACCACCTACTTGCATAAAAAACAACACTTGTAAATTATCATACCTATCATGTATTTTTGGGGGATAATTTGCTGGTAAATTCAAAGAAATTTTACATATATTATTTGGTAATTACCATCTATTTACCATGGAATTATGGGACTTGGAAATTGAAATTTCACCTTAGTTCCAGGTCCCATAATTTCATGGCAAACAAGTGGTAATTACCAAGTAATAGTCTTAAAATTTCCTAGAAATTACCAACAAATTACTCCAAAGTTTCATGGTTAATTGTTATTATTATTACAAAGTAAGATATTTCACTTAACCAATAGTTGAAAATGCTAAAATGATTAATCATCAATAATATATAAGATACAAAAGACAAAAACTTTTTTCCCTTTTTCATTTTTTCATGATTTGTTTTGTCTTTTTTTTTTTTTTCTCATTTTAAGTGTTAGTTTCCTTATTCATGTCTAGACTGTAGATTAAATATTCATGGATACAGTTTTAATTCAATCAGTTCTTGATGCTGATTAATGATAAATCATTGACATTCTTAGTCCAAACCTGCTGCTGCTGCATTATTTATTTTTTGTGATCAGATTATCTGATTGGCTACAAAAATGCAGATGAAAAATTTGGACATTAATTCAAATTGTACTCGACCATGATTTTGAAAGTGAAAAATAGTTGGATGATCATCAGTCTAACGGTGATGTCGTGTCGGTCTGACTCTTGTAGGTTTTTGAGTGTCTGCAGCACAGAGAGCTGAATGTGACCGTGTTGTCTGACAGCTCTGTGGCCGAGTACAAAACAGCCGATTATCTGTGCTGCAGCTCCGCTCCCTTCCTGCGTTCGCTCCACAGCGGTGCCTTCAGTGGTCAGCCTGTCTGCCAATCACTGGAGCAACCCAACATAGTTACTGGACTTCCAGCTGCAGGTACACACACACACACACACACGCACACGCACACACACGCACACGCACACACACAAACTCTGCTTCCCTTCTTCTTTCCCTCATCTGTCACACTGCCCTGCATGTTCAGTAGAGTAATACCTCTGGAGATTTGGAAAAGGGCAGCTTTCTTCTTGCAGATGAGATGGGAAACATTAAATCCACCAGAAAGAAAAAAATCAGTGGCACACTTTGTTTGAAAACTCTTTGTGCTCCAGGTCGACCTTTCTTTTAAGTTTATAAAGAGGAAAAGTCAACTTCTGAGTAAACATAACTAAGGTTCAAAAGAAAAAAAAACTCTTTAGTGCACTTTTAATTAGTTGTTACGTCAGCACCTGACATTATTCAATAATAAAATTGTCTCTTATTCAGTGGTAACGGCTACAGACTCGGCCAGTTATGGTAAAAATGACACACATCTGTTAAGTCACCTCTGACAGTGTTTGATATCAGACTGTTGACTGACTGTAGCTGCATGAGCTAAAGTAAAGTTCCCCTCAGGTTTTAAATACTTTGCTATGATTAACATTTCCACATAAAAAGTTCACATCTTCTCCCTCACTGCAAAACCCTCATCTTTATGTTGTTTTAATCATTTTTAATAATACAAAACTCAATTTCTCATGGGACAAAGTTGCTACCTGCCTTTCCTGACTGTAAAATACCTGCCCAACACCAACTTTTTGTTTTGTATTTAACCACAGTGGGCTCCACCAGATGAGTTTCTTGGATGAATGCCATGTCAGTCAGATTTTAGAACTTAAACATTTCCTCCTCTTAACTGGATCTTTTCCTCCATTAATATTCCAAGAAAGTATCTTTATATACTTAATATTTAAGCAGTGGAAGAAAAATAAATTCACTTAAACAGACATTAAGTCTTAATGCTTTAGTGTTCACTGCTGTCTATGAATTAATGAACCACAACACTGCAGTTGCACAACAAGAGTGACAAAGCAAAATAGAGTTACCTGGATGTAAATGAGTGTGAACATGCATGACGGGGGGTGAACTGAGTTCACTCCTGATGTTAAAATGCTTCTCCAGGTGCGTCTTGAACAACCACTTGTGATAGGATGTCACTTCCCCGTTATGCAAATTAACACTGGAGCTGTTTTGTCAGTCGAGTCCATTCAGCCGTTTATTTGTTCTTTTATTTTTAGCGCCACACTAAACCCCTGTATCAGCCTACATGTCTTAACTGTGCTGTCAGGAAAGCAGGAAAGCTCGGTTGTGTGCGGAGATTTTATAAATGAACTATGACAAGGATGATTCACACTCTTTACTTGTTCTGACGGTGTGGAGATCTGATGTTTGCCACAATCAGAGAAAGTAAAAGTGTGTGTCCCTGCACACCACAGAGCCTCTCACTTGTCTGCTCCTCTCAGCAACAAGGAAAACAAACATCTTAATATATTCTATTTAATGCCAAATTTATAAGAAATAAACACATTTGCAAAATGCGTTGTTGTTTATTTTAAATGCAGCCTGCTGGGACAAACAGACTGTTTTTTCCACAAGGAAAGACAAACGAATACACAACTTTTTCTAAATTAAGAAGAATTTGTCAAAGACAGGGTTTCACAAAGTTATGAAGTTCCTCTTCTCTCTTAATTCTTATGATTTTTTAGGGAAATCAGAGGTTATTAGTGTGTTCACAAACATCTGCTGCAGGTAAGAGAGACCTGCATAATTTGCATTACGATGAAATAGATTTATGGACTCACAGGATAACAGTGTTACTCAGGAAACATTGCGTTTGCTCTGAGAGAATGTGGCAGAGGTGGAGGGTTTGAGTCACATGACTTGACTGAAGTCTGACTTAATTTTTTAACACTGATAAAAGACTTGACTTTGACTCGGTATTCATGACTTGAGACTTGACTTAGACTTGAGAGAGATGACTTGAAAGGACTCAACTTTTTTATATTAATTATGTGCATCTTTTGTAAATTTTGAGAAATCTTGTTTTTTGAAACGATGATTTTTGGTGCAATGCACACAAACCTGCCGACCAACACGCCAGGCAGCTACCGTGTGGTGGGGGTTTATTTATTTGTTTATTTATTTCTGAGGGACAGTGCATATTAATAAACATTACTGTAAATATGCCAAAATTAGCCAAAAGGATAGTTTTCATCCATAGTCGTTGGTCAGATTTAAAGTTATCAACCTTTAAATCAAAATAAAAATTAGGTTGGGAGGTTGAAGTTTAAAGCTGTGTGGAAACTTGGGCGGGTCGTCAGGATTTTGTATGACTTGACTTGATTCTCACCACAGTAACTTGGGATTTTCTTTCGACTCGAAGGCTAAGACTTGAGACTTGACACCTCTGAAATGTTGTTACACGCGACCCAGACCACCTCAGAATGTGGTCTGAGTGATCAGCTCTCAAATGGGAAGTGTCCTTGAGCTTCTGACGTGTGTGTGTGTGTGTGTGTGTGTGTGTGTGTGTGTGTGTGTGTGTGTGTGTGTGTGTGTGTGTGTGTGTGTGTGTGTGTGTGTGTGTGTGTGTGTGTGTGTGTGTGTGTGTGTAAAAACTAAAAGTTGCTTTTGTACAAAAGCTTCTGCCAACTGAATGAAATGTGGTGCCATTAGGCTCCTCTCCACTCGCCGAGAACACATTGTCCTGCATCCTGATTTGTTCATTTTGGTCCAAGTGCACTTAAAGACACTAAACGTCCAAACAAACAGAAGAATCATCATCAGGATGAAGACGTTGTAACCCTGAGGACTGACAGGTTACACACCTCATGTCAAACTGTCTTCATCGACTCTTACTGGTTCATTGTGTTGCCATCTGATAGTCTGTCCTGCATTCTTCTTCTCTGTTTCATCAGTACTGAACCACTGCGAGGTCCACCGCATCGCCGCTGTAGTTTACCAGTGTTACAGTGATGTCAACGGCCCTGACTCTGTCACCATGGAGACCTACAAGCCTGCACTAACCAAACTTGGCAAGTCCATACAGGTGAGCTGCTTTTCTTTTTATATCTGCAGGAGCTTCAGAAAGGTCAGAAAGAGGAGGAGAGCAGATTAAAAGTTTATAAGATACAGAAAGAACATGAAAGATGCACACACACACACACACACACACACACACACACACACACACACACACACGCGCACACACACACACACACACACACACACAGCCTCTATCTGCACTCCAGTCGATGATGTTACTGCAGTGTTTTGATAGCTGATGGGAAAAAAGTTGTCTTCTTTGTATTCCTATTTCAGGTTTTTGTTTAAATGGTGGGTCCATTATGTTTGGGGTCCAATTGTTGGAGTGAGCCTCAGCTAACATTGCCATGGAAACGAGGCCAGTTGGAGGCCAAGTAAGAGCTGGAGGGAATTCCGAAGGCTTGTTGCTGAATTCTTGTGTTCTGGGGGCCATTTTTTGTTTTTGGACAGAGTGAGTTGAAGTTGCAGACAGGAAACGGAGAAAGAGAGAGCGGCGTGACTATTGACATTAATAAAGATGGACACCGCACCTTCACTTCCTCCAAATGTGAATCTGTACATTTTTGTGAGGCAGGATTTATGATGTCTGCTGCAGCCAGCCAGCAGGGGGCGATCAAGATAGCCTGGCTTCACTTTTGGGCAGCTCTCATCTTGTCCATTTTTAATATATGTTGATGGGAATGTCATGCCGCAATGGTTGCAGGCAACGTTGCAGTTATATGATGACATCGCTGTGACCAAGGCGCTCTAAATGTGGCGCCATAGTTGCTGATTTTTTTTAAAATTAACCCAGAATACAAAAATTAATTATTTTAGACTGCAGTGCAGATTTTAAACTCTGTGATTGGATGTTTTTTGCTGGAATGCACCTTGAGAGTTTCTCAAAGTTTTACCTCGCAGTTGTTTTTGTGCGCAGGCATACACTGAGACTTTTTAATCAAAGAACCACACATTTTCTATGCTGTTAATCTTTTTTATGCTGATGATTTAACCAAGTCAGTTTCATGTTCATCCAAGCTGTAGAATCGCTCCAACATCGTTTATCAGAGAGTGAATGGGATTCGTGTCTCTCTGATCTCCTCATTTTTAAGATTTTAATCTCCTGCTGTTCTCCCTTTCTCTCCTCAGTTGGACCCGTCTCCGAGCACAGACGTCCTCCGCAAGTTTGTCAGAACCACCAACATCCAGAGTAATCTTTATATCTGAAAACAGCCGTGTCGCACACCGTGCAGTGCAATTCAATTCTATTTTCCTGTGGTAATATACTGTCATTTTTTAATAAAGAAATTAAGTAAAGAAAGTCTGTTCAAATGTCTGTAGCTTAATGATTTATATTGTTGTCCGTCCATCAATAAGAGGTCCTGTTAGTTTCCACAGAGAGAGAATTTTCTCTATCAGCTTATAGAAAACAGCAGATACTGTTCTGCTGTTTAATGATTTAAAGAAATCACATACTTAGAGGGAGCTACACTGAGCCTGCATCATACATAAAAAACCTCCTGCCTCTTTTTATTATGTAGAGGTTTCATTTAAAATTAAAGGATACCAATTAAGGAACAAGGAGCTGCAGACAAATGTTCTTAAAGTTGTTTACATCCTTTAACGTAGCGCCACCAGCAGGGCAAAAGTTTGTCTTTTACTAGTGTCTTTTTTAAAAAAAAATAATTTTAGGTGATGAATGATATGATAAGACCCACATTCAAAAGGATAGAAATAATTTTATCAGACAGCACTTGATGTTTAGTTCTGTTCCTGTTTCTGCTCCCACTGATACTGTGATGATGATATTTAGGCAACGATGAGTCCAGAGCCGGACAGTAACACTGAAACAATGCAATGTGACTTTGATGGGTTTTATAAACAGGTCAGAGCCTGAGAGAATCCAACCCCCGACTCTCATCATCATTACCATCCCATTCAGCTGACTCACAGGGTTTCAGCCATCTTTTTTTTATACTGATCATCAGTTGTTATTACAGGTTTGCATTAGGTTGACACAAATTTTAAAGGCATAGTTCACCAAAAAAGGAAAATTCAGTCATTATCTATTCACCCTCATGCCATTAGACACTAGAGTTTCACAGGAAACAGTGTTGCAGAATCTCCCAAACAATGGAAGTGAATGGTGACCAGGTTTCAAAGAAAAAAACGAGAATAAAAACATATAATTCCTCCATACTGCTCATCTGGTGTAATCCAAGTCTCCTAAAGCCCCGACATGCAAAGTTATTTGCACCATGTTTTTAACCTGAATCTTTGCTGTAGATCTTTAGCTTGGAGTCACGTTCACATGCACACAGTCTGAACTTTGTGTGTGTGTGTGTGTGTGGTGTGACGGTGTGCAAAAAGCATGTCAGGCATGACTTGACTTGTCGGGACACCAGAGAAGCAGCATGAAGACATTTTATGTGTTTATTCTGTTGCTGTTATGTTTGAAAAGTGGTCACCATTCACTTCCATTGTTTTGGAAGTGAATGGTGTGAAACTCTGGCAGTGTTGTGTGAACTAATGAACTAAACCCGACTTTCAATCGTCATGAGGGTGAGTACATATGACTGAATTTTCATTTTTGGGTGAACTGTCCCTTTAAACTACCTGCTGTGTATGAGAGCCTAACTCCACCTGTGTTACATTTTTAAACTCTTCTCTCTATATAAATAGTATTCGGTATAATTTCATGTGTAATGAATGGATCAGTTTCTCTCCTCGTCTGTGTTCAGTCTGTTGTCCTCCTGTCCACATGGCGGCGGTGTTGCGGCTGTGAGCTGTTTGTCAAACAGGAGAGCGAAACTCAAACAAACCTGTTGCTGTTTACTGTTCACTGACAACCGTTAAAGGGATTTGTCTTTGTTTCCCTTTTCGTATAGTTCAAAAAGTACCAAAATATGTTTATAGCACATTGGACGGAACACTTATAACGCTGCATCAGTGTATAACGACGCCAACTTGATGCCGTGTCGATATTTTAATCAGTGAGTTAGCATCACCTGAAGTTAGCCGATGCTAACGGTCCTAATGAGTGCTAAGAGCCGACCAGCAACTTCCACCAACCGCAGGAGCAAAGAGCAGCCGGCGGTCTCCAGAGCCAACAGGGTGCTGGCCGAGAGGAACCAGGCGGTGGTGGCGGTGGGAGCCTGGGTGGAGGGCGGACAGGACTTCCTGGAGCACCCGGCTGTGAGTTTGGCATTTAAAGCTAATGAAGCTAATGAAGCTAATGACCAAAGCGTAGCTAGTTTGACTGACCGTTACTGGAGATGAGAAGGTAACCTGCAGGTGTTAGGAAGAGGCCTGAGAAGTTTAAGGTTGTTTTATTTAGGGCTGCAACTGAGGATTGTGTTGATTGTCAGTTATTTTCTTGATTAATCGATTAGTTGTTTGATCTATAAAATCTCAGGAAATGTTAAAAGATGTCCGTCAGTGTTTTGCAAAGCCCAAGATGATCCTCAAATGTCTTGTTTTGCCCAAAACCCAAAGATTTTCAGTTTACTGACTGAAGAAACCAGACATGTTCACATCCAGGAAGCTGGAATCAGAACATTTGGACAAACCAATTATTTTTATAGTCAGTTAAAGGGTCATAGTTCACCCATAAATAAAAAATCAACAGTCATCTACTCACCCTCATGCTGATTGAAGGATGGGTTAAGTTTTTTGGTTCACAAAATACTGCTGGAGTTTTACAGGAAAACAGTTTTAAAATGAAAAAAAAAACATAAATGCCTCCATGCTGCCCTTCTGTTGTAATCCAAGTCTCCTAAAGCCCCGACATGCTGTTTGCACACCGTCACACCACACACACACAGTTCAGACAGTGTGCATGTGAACGTGGCTCCAAGTTAAAGATCTACAGTGAAGATTCAGTTCAAAATCATGAAGTCAGTAACATTTTTTTGTAGTGAACTTGGCGTGTCGGGGCTTTAGGAGCCTAAGATAATTGTGATCCCATAAACATCCAGAAATTGAGTGAAACTAAGCAAGTAAACTACAGGGGCACTTTGTCTGAAGGGAGGCCCACAGGCATAAGACTTTACGAATGGGCTGACATATACACTGATTCTGATTCATGTGCACCAGTAAGTGTTAAGTACAGACGAGTACCATGCTGCAGAGTCACATGACTTTAGAATCTGTATTTTTCCTAAAGAAGTCCAAACAGTTGTCCCATTTCTTGGTTCAGGCTCTGGCTTTGCTAACGGAGGAGATTCAGGCAGAGAAGAAGAGGCAGAATGAAGAGAGCCTTCGACGATTTCAAGATGAAGTACGCCATCGTGTGGCACGGCAAGCTCAAGTCAGCAAGAACAGACAGCAGTCTATGGTGAGGATGACGTTACTTCAAATGACAGATGAGCTCTTAGTGACTTTCAGTGGTGAATGTCTGTCAGTTGTTCAGATTTATTTGACTTGTTCTATCCAACCAACAGGCCAAAAACTTTATTCTGAACTTTATTCAGTGTACAATGATGTAAGCGTAAAGGAGCAAAGCTTCATATTGAAATGATTGTGGATTATCTTTCTGTTGTTTGACACTTCTGTTAATTGACTAATTGTTCTGGTACTATATGAAGCCTGACTGTGTTTACGTCCAGGTGATACCTGAGAGGAGAACCCCACATCAGGTGTGGACAAGACATCTACCTGAGGGAGGTGCTGCACAGCAGAGGGCGATGCAGAGGAGCTCTCAGGCGGTGAGAGGATATTCAATAGCATATTCATCGAGGAGCATAATTAAATACTTCAAGGTTTAACAAAGAAATGCCATGTTTTGTTTGATGGTTTGATGTCTGCACCTTCCAGAAAAACAAAGTAAACAGATACTTTTCTTTATTTTCTTTATTTCACTGATTTTAATTGTATATTCACATCAGAAAATTATTTTGAAGTAGAGCTGAACAATATGGCTGCAGTCAATTCCACAATCTAAATGGCCTAAAGTATATGGACGTCCCTGTGCACTTTTGGTCTTGGACCATTTTTATACTTTGCTGTTTGTGGCAGTTTTGGGAACGCTCTTGAAAATACCCCTGTGCACCAAGCCAGATCCATAAAGAAATGATTTCCCCAGTTTGGTGTGAAAGAAGAAAACCCCCGACTTCATCGCCATCCAACACCTTTGTCATGACCGTGAGCCAGTCTGTATCACCCAGCATCACTCTGTGACCTCATTAATGCTCTTGTCTGAATTTAAATATTAAAAAATATTGTAAGAAGAATTAAAAACAGGAGAGTGGAGGCTGCGATGGTGGCTGATACCAATGAGAAATTGCACGTCAAAAAAGTCAAAATCTCTTCATTTCATATCAGAGCTGCAATGATTAATCGATTATTATTCGACTGTTAAATTCATCACCAACTAATTTGATGATCAATTAATCATTGTGAGTCATTTTTTAATAATAACTAGTCCAAATTCTCTGATTCCAGCCTCTCAGATTTTCCAGTTTCTTTACTCTTCTCTGACAGGAAACTGAATGTATTTGGGTTGTGGACAAAACAAGACATTTGAGGACGTCTTCATGCTCTTTGGGAAACTCTGATCGACATTTTTCACAATTTTTTGTCTTTGTTAATCTATAGTGAAAATAATTGTTAGTTGCAGCCCTGTTATATAGTTTGTCCACCAGAGGGCGCTGAGGGTCACAGTTCTTTAATATTCACATTTCTCTGTTTTCTGTGGGGATGTCATAATGAATATTGGCTGATTCATTAGATTTTTTTTAGATTTCAGTATCAGTATTGGTGTCAGCCTTTTAAATACGGTATTTGTCTGGCTGCTGTGTTTGCTGAGGAGGATCAAAGTCTGCCCGGGAGCTCAGACAGACGTCTATCATCTGTCATCTCTCTGTGGTGCACAGTCGGCCCAGTGTGGTCCTGTTTTCTTCAGCAGGCTGCAGTGTCTCTTGTTTTAGTCAGAATGATTGCTTTGTTCCCATGTGTGACTGATAAAATAATGTGACAGTGATTAATCTGCAGGATTATTTTATTTCCATCATTTTCCAGTCAAGTGAAGGCATGAGGCAGGTCAGACTCAGACTGGCCGCCTGTCGGACGAGCTCGCGTGGAGAAATTACATCAGACCTTCCTGGAGGCGAGTGGAACATCTCTTCAACCAGACATGTGAGCAGCTGTGTCTCATCCATGTTCCTCTTTTAAAAGCACATAGTTCCTGTAACTCTGTGTGTAATAAATTATTTTCCTCTGCATCCTGCAGAAAGTGGAATCTCATGTGATGAGAGCCGAGCAGGAAGTGGAACAGGAGGAGGAGGAGGAGGAGGAGGAAGATGGAGATGATCATTTCTTCGCCAGTCGACACAAATGTCCCCTCATTCAGCACAAGGTTAATGAACACCCATAATGCAGCAGTGACACCTTTTCATCATTGTTCAGTCTGTGTGTGTATTTTTTTTTTTTACAAACTTATCTTGGACGCACATTTCAGCCAATTCTGACACAAGTAGTTTTCATTTCATTGCAGTTACATTGTGTCAAGCAGAGATTTAACAGTTATTTTGACATGCACAGAAAATGCAGTCTGGACAGCAGCAGTACCATATTACACAGTAGAGGACTGTTGATACGTCATATTTTCTCTACACAATTGTTCTAGCTAAAAGAATTCAGAACAATATTATCATGAGAGCTATGGAAAATTTCAAAACATTTTCAAAACAGCAAAATCACATTAAATACAGAATTTGGAGATATTCTTTAGGTATGAAATATGTAAGGAATGTGGATCCAGGAGGACATGTCAGTTAGCCACACACACACACACACACATACACACACACACACACACACACACACACACACACACACACACACACACACACACACACACACTTTTTTTCAGTCATAATTAAATAGAGTTATAATTCAGTCAGACTTTAGCAAAACTCCTTCCAGTTGTGATGTTTTCCATGTCTTTTGGAGGACAAACGTTCAAAAGGGGCTCATAGGTTCAGATTTCATCTCAATCATCAGATTCATACTTTTTCTTCGATATCAAAAGCAATTAACAAAAACAGAAACAGCTGGTAGCCAATGCATCGTGACCGGAGCAGATGCTAAAATCACTGAGATGTAGATCACTTTTACGTTTTATCATCAGTAGAGTTGCAGCAGTAAATCTGTTTCATCTTAAGTTATATAACATGTTATGGTTACATTCTGTCTTCTTCATCATGTTTATAATTCTGGTTTTGAATCAGAAACAGTTTTATTGCCAAGTAGATTTTCACTTGCAAGGAATTTGTGTGGCGTGTTGATGCACAACAACAAACATATCACTAAAAATCTAAATAAAGATGAAAGCAAATACTCTCAGATAATCATTCGGTTATGTGGGTCATACAGAGGCGTCAGTAATAAAATTAGACTCTTTCATAGCCAGTTAAAAACTCCCTGTTGTAGCTTTGAATCATGTTACTAGATCTGACCAGCAGAGGGTTTGTTAAAACCTTTATGGTGGGAATGTCGGATTTCTGCTTGTTTGCACCAAACAGAGTATTTAGTATGTCCAAAAAAATTAATTTGATCTCATCAGAGCGTAAAAGCCCAAATACACCAGATGCCATGAATTAGTTTGTTAGTTCAGGAGCAGGAGCTTCCAAAAGACGCACCCAGAGGACTGGAAGGCCTCCTCTCTAAATGAAACACGCAAAACACAAACTGTTAAACATCTGAAAACGTTTCCTCGGGTGACTCTCATCACATCATAAACTCAGATAGTTCTGACTTTATGACCATTGACCAGCTGACAGGGTGTACTTACACACATTGAACTGAGACAACTTCCATTAAACCGTTGTTTGTTTCACTTGACCACATGACCATTGACACGATGGAAGTACACAAAGTTAATGATAACATATTTATGTAACTTCCCTCGAACACCTGGTGATTCACTACACAACAAGGAACAACAGCAACGATAAACAGTGCGGTTTATTCCTGGCTTCATGCAGGTTTCTGCACAATTTCTATCAGGAAATTGACTTGCCAAACTTAGTTTTTTCAGATAAAATTGAGTTAAACCTAAAGGTTTTCTATTTATGTGTTTTGCAACTTGAAAAAAACGATGGGTGCAACAATTATAATTTACGTGTGTCATAAGAAAGGAAGTGAATATTTGTGTTTTATGTTAATTTTGGTCAGTTAGCAGTTTCTGCAGCTCTGCTTTCTATAGATTCTGCCTGCTTTGCAAGGATTGTGATCTGGCTCTGATTCTGTCCTGACTGCGTAAATGTTTCAGCTGAGTGGAGCTGTGTTGTTGGATTCTGACATATCACAGCCTGACCCCGACTTCCAGTCCAGCCTCAGAGTCCCGCGGGTGCTGTGGCCTCTGACTGACCAAGAAGACCTGAGAAGACAGGTAGACCTCAGACAAGTGCATGAACTTTTGACTTTACTTGTTTGAACCCTGTCAGACCAAATGCTGCATAATTTATAAGCCGTCTCTGTCTGTGCAGCGTCAGTCTCAGTTCCTGATGCACCGCCGTCTGTACATGAACATCGAGAGAGAGCAAGTGAAGGAGAACAGACAGCACAGGAAACACCTGAAGAGGACGGCAAGGTGATCACACTATTTTCTCCTGCATCACTTCCTCTTATTGGTGTGACTGTACGAGTAGAGTGTGTGTCGCGCATCAAACAACCAACCTGCAGCTTTGAATGATGGCTGTTTTAAGTTTGAATCATTTATAATTCATTTCGAAGGTTTCACAGCAGAAAACAAAACATTTGAACATTAATAGTTTTTGCCAAAATAAAGCTCAGTACTCTGCTTCTGTGTACAGCATAAAGACCAACTAAAATACTGAATGCAAATCACATTTGATTCTTTGGCCTCAGTTAAAGTGTCCTCTCCCTGTCTTCACTGAAGGATCAAAGCAGAGAAGGAGCGGTTTCGTCAGGAGGAGGAGAAGAAGTTGGAGAGAGCTCAGCAGCTGGAGGAGGCCAGACAGAGGCTGGATGAGAGGGAGCTGCTGATCCTGGAGCGACTGAAGCTGGAGGAGGAGGAGAGAGCTGAGGAGCTGCAGAGGAGGAAAAAAGAGGAGAAAGAGAAAGTAGCTGCAAGGTGATCAATGCACAATTCATTTACCACCGATTTTACACATCAAAGTCTGTTCACAGCTCTTATTACTACATATGTGAAAGTTTTTGCAAAGTGTTTTGTGGCTCCAGAGGAAAGTTGATAAACTGCCTGAAGTGATCGCACTTAAAGTATGAATATACTGCCACTAATATTAATACATTTAGCTTTAACACTCTGAAAGGTATCATATAAATCGCTTTACAGCACCAACCTGTTTGGGTTTGGTTCAGACGTTCTGATGAGAAAGCTGTCAGTTGCACTCTGGGAAGGTGGAACTGTTGGTGTGAAAACAAAACAGAGCAGCCACAGGACTGTGTGATAGTACATATGTGATTTTAGCCTGAATTCAAAAGCTAAACTGCCCGTGTTAATCTGAAAGCAAACTCCTGATGCAACCTAACCTATATGACTATGGTAAGACATATGTGTGTGTATGTTCTCACCAACTGAGTGCAAAGAGTTTCCATGAACAGACAGAGAAAGAGTTACAACAGGTGTTTGTGTGCATTCCAGTACCCATACTACCATACTATTTAGTATGGCAGAGAAAGATTTAGTATGTCCCGATGCTTGATATGCCAAAGATACCAAGAAGTCCTACTGCAGTATAAAAGCCAGCGTGGTTTTCTGGCTGTTCTGACCCTCAATCATCTGCACAGTAAAAGATTTGTCACATCGACTGAGCCGCTGAGAGAACGCAGACAGATGAGCTGCGTTCAAGATCACATACTTTTCTTTTTACTTAAAGTTTTGTACTTCTGATCGTGACAGATGTATCAGCAAGCGGGACGAAGTTCAAGGCGCAGTGTTATGACAAAGTAGTATGTTCCAGTTGTGTGTATACTGCATGTAACAGTATTTACTTTGGATCATGTGCGCTGAGTCAAAAGAAAAAATATGCAAACTAGAACTTGGTACCAGTGTACTGTAGCAGTTCCTAAATGAACAGTGAGTAAAATGCTTCAGCCACACAGTAAATATCCCTGTAATAGTTTACAGCACAAACTTCCTCTTTATTGACCAGTTTCTATTTGGTTTGTCAAAGGTAATATGACCAGATTATGTTTGAAATCATAAAGGCATATTTCATCTATCTCTGCCTCCTGTCTGTGGTTTGGTCTCTGTCCTAATGAGACTGTCTCTGTCTCCCAGAGACCAAAGCACCAGGAGCATGTTTGTGCTTTACTTTAGAACAAACAGACTAACAGAGAATTAGAATAGAAAGCAGTGGAAGTGACAAGCAGACATGAAGTTGAAAAAGCAACGTCTCTGAGGACGTCATCAGAATTAAATGGCAGTTACACACTGATTCACTTTGTGTTGCTCCTCTATTCTCTTTGACCAAACTTCAATAAATGCTTCTGTATAAGACATCAGGTCTCTTAAAACCTCTGTGGAGCCACATGTTTGTTTTTCATGTTTGTGTTTGTCAGAGTAAACAGTTAAACTTTACAAGTGGTCTGGTGGATTTTTTCTGCGATGTGGATTAAGACAAGAGGAAACCTGCAAAATGTTCTGCTATGATGTTACAGTCAGTCAGTGTAGTACTCAGTGTAGTACTGATGATTCAGGATGATTTCACCAAAACTGTCCAATCAGTGAGTTACCTGACAGTCCGTGTAACTTAATGTACTCCAGAGGTCGATGTAACAAGAGCCGGACCAGAACTGAAATACAGGAATCTTTTTTTTTTTACTTTGTTCCGTACAAACTTAACTGAACTGTAACTTAATAAAGTAGTAAGTGTTGTTGTTAAGCTGCAGCTGCTGTGATGAACAGGCTGATTGTGACTCTCTGCAGGTTCACTGAGGCTCTGAGAGCTCAGATGAAGGAGCGACTGTCTCAAGAGAAGCTCGAGCTCCCGCCTCTGTGCTGCTGCGCCTCCTCTTTCTGGGACTCCCACCCCGACACCTGCGCTAACAACTGTGTCTTCCACAACAATCCCAGAGGTACCCGCTGCTCACACACACTCTGCCACCTGCCTCACTCTCCACACACACTCCACCACTGAGCTTCAGTTTAACATGACAACATTAAAAACACTGCTGACAGCAGCGTTTGTCTCTTCCACAGCGTACACCAAGGCGCTGCAGTCAACGATGTTGAGTTTGGATTTACACTGAAGGAAGCTGATGAACTGCAGTGGACTTTGTCAAGTAAAAACAGGCTCCTTGCTGCCTGTTTAAAGTAGTTTTCCCATGAAATATCTCAGCGTCTACATGACAGATTGCAAAAAAAACATTTATGGTTACTAGATGATGTATCTGAAAGACTAAATGAATAATAAAAAAGATAGATGGTGAAGTGGTTTTTGGAGCGACAGTCTTTTTTAAGAGATGTCCCTGCTTTTTTCACCAAGACACGTTGTGGACGTGTTCCAACAGCGTGGCTTCGTAGTGAAAGAGTTCAGGTTCTCGACTGACCTGCCTGCAGTCCAGTCCGCACTATGAAGCACAAAATACAGCGACACTGTTTTTTAGCTTAACGTCCCAACTTTTTTGGAGTTGTATTTTCTTCTGTATTTCAAACTGTAAATGTTTTCATCTTACTTTTAAACGTGATACAGCAGCGTTTGCTTCGTGATACAAAAGGGAGGCTGAGACTCACAGAATTAACGAGCTCCAGTAATCTGATATCTCCCACATAAACAGCAGAGTCACAGCGGATCCATCTGTGTGCGTGCGTGCGTGCGTGCGTGCGTGCGTGGTTGTTTTGTAGCAGCCTGATGTCATTTGCATGTGATTTAATGAAGGGCGGCTGTGTGTAATGGCGCCGCGCTCCGGTGTACCACTTCTCAAATTAGAGGCTGCAGATTTATCATCATATCTGTCCTGCTGCCTTCAGCTTCAGGGATTTAATGAACACGAGGAGAATCTGTTCACAGAGAATCAATCAGCTGTTGACTGTCAGAATCACTCATATTAATTTATACATAAACGCAGACCGTGTTACCGGCGTCCCTGCTTTAACGTCATTAAATTTGTTTTTATTTCATTTATTTTTCCTTTTTTTGCCATTTTAAACAGATTTACTGACTGGAGTGTGTGTGTGTGTGTGTGTGTGTGTGTGTGTGTGTGTGTGTGTGTGTGTGTGTGTGTGTGTGTGTGTGTGTGTTTAAACTTAACTGTGTCACCAGCAGATTGATGCTTCAGAACAGGTTGTGAGATGTCTGTTCTTGGTGCACATTTTTGTTTCTGAAATATCTTTTAAATTTTAGATAAGAATTTACTTTTAGTTTATTTATTGATAATTAATAAATGTGAATGTTTGCTTGCTTTCTAAATGTAAGCAGTTAAGTCAGTTTACATGATTGGTAGAGCATCAGGGAAGTCAGTACGTGTGTGAACCTGCTGTTTGTTGTGTGACTTTTTAAAGAATCTGTTATCGGTCATGTTAATGTTCTCCAAGACTTGAAAAACTGAATAAACTCCAGTGTGTTACCGTTTTAATCAAATTTTACTTACAACTCATTCTTAATAGGAACAAGTATGAGGGTATAAGGTCCTGCTGGTATCCAAATCATCATGAATTATATTTCATTTTATAAAATACCGTATGATCTTTCATTCAGTAATACTTCTCTATATAAGACTATATAAGTTTTTTTTTAAGTGTGTCAAAAGTTTGCTCTTTACAATTCTGTTTTTATGGGTTGAAACCATTAAATAATATGACAGGACTTTGAATTCCTTGTATCACAGACAACATCATGTCTGGTTATATTTTTTCTTCAGTTTACTCTTGTGTAGTAATGACAGTCTGTACCTACTCCTTACTGTGCAATAATGTTTTTATACAACGGCCTGGAAAAAAAATACATTTAAAGTTCTGATATATTGAAATTGGTGCCAAATAACATGGTGGGATCTAACTTTACTGTATTTCTGCACGTAAGTATAAATTTGAGGTACTTGTATTTGACTTGAGTATTTCTATTTTAGGCTACTTTATTCTAAAACTCCACTACATTTCAGAGGGAAATGTATTTTTTATTCTATTTATTTATTTCAGCGCTGTTTTTCAGATTCAGATTTTGCAGACGAATACTCTCAGTCACCAGTTTATTAAGAATATCTAGATAAAAGTAATGCAGTCTAATATGGCAGTCCTGAAATACATCCTATCTTTTTGAAGGTTATAATTTAGAGAGAGTTTTAAATCGTTTTTGAGAAGTGTTGAGTCAAGTGCTGCTGCTTGCTTTTTTTTTTTTTTTTTTTTACTTACAGGTGTTTCTATTATTTTATCCACCTCATTTGTATCTGGAGGGAGGCTAAATAACAAACACCTCTTTGATTGATTGATTATAATGCTGTTGTATTACACTGCATTTGTTTTTAGCGAGGTGTACCTAATAAACTGGCAACTTGAGTGTATATATTTTTCATCAGTTTATAAAAAAAAATTATGTATTGTTATAAATTAAATTGACCAAAATTATATTAAGCGGTAAAAATGTTAATGCATCAGTAATAATGGTCTTAAAATATGTGTAGAGACTTCATCACAGGGGTTCCGACCCTCATATTGGGTCGTGTCTGGATGGGAACGACGGATCCGTGAAAGATCTCGCGAGAGTGAGATGTAACCCAAATTATGATCTCTCTTTCACTGTGAGTTTGTGTGTGTGTGGGGGGGGGGAGGGGGGGGGTCCTAAACCGACATAAATTTTAACCAAAGCGTTCTCGCCTTAAAAAAAAAAAAAAAAAGATAATTTGCGCACTGAAAAAAAAACCTTTCCAAATCTCACGAGAGTTTCACAAGTGTAGGGTTACCACCTAGACACGGCCACCCTTATTTTGGGAATATCAGATGCTGCCGGGCCTCAGCTGCTTCCTGTAAATCGTGACGTCACCGGCGGATGATCACGTGGCCGCCAAGAGTCTCCGTGTGGAAAATCTTATGGAATAACACATCCAGACTAATAATAATAACTGTTTTTTTTTCTATTCATAACGGACGCTTTTTGGAACCGACACTGCACGGTGGTAGGCCGGCTCTGCCGAGCGGGTCCATATAAACTCAGCAGTATGGAGAACTGTTGGATGTTTACGGACTGTGTCTCCAACCAAGAACCTACATGGACGCTGCCTCATTCCTTTAGCAGCTAACATCTGCTCTCAACCGTTGGCTTTATTTTCACCCGACACAAAGGTCCGTTTTCAGTCGGTGCGAGCGAGTGAACGTTTGTTTCTGTCCCGCGTTATAAGTCGTTAATAAGCGGCCTGTTATCGTCTCCTGTTATTCAACTACAGTAAGTGAAGTTAGCTTCAGAGATTCCAGCAGTGCCTTTAAACTTCACACGCCGAGGATATGCCTGCAACCGACAACCTCTGAGTCTTTCCGTGTCAAGTTTATTTTTTTTACACAGTTTTCATTGAAAAATGAAGTCGTCTCTGGCTCCCGGGATACGACTTATCACGTCTTTTTCTCGAGATAGTTGGTAAGTTTCCATTGTCATCCATTCCTATTGTTCTCCTCATTTTCAAACACGGATAGTTCATGGCAGCCGTCATTTAGAGCAGCTGGTGACTTTATCTCCCTGCTGTAAATGATTGGCTTAAAAACATCGATATTCGATTTGTACTGAGGCTGATAAACTCAAACGGTTCAATATACAGTAATTTAATTTTGATGTGTCTCACTGTCTGTTACAAACTAGTAATCACTGCTTGTTTTCTTCGGGATATCCGTGTTTGTACATCTGTGTTGTGCTGTGAGGATCAGGAGCCACGCCAAACTCCATTCAAAAAATGTGGCATTTTAGAACTTCCTGCCTTATCGATACAGATTTGACGTTTATCGAGTCGATACGGTCTTTGACACATCCAGCATTTCAGGAATTTACCGAGACAAGCCAAGGGTCACTAGACTGTAATAACAAATCAGTTTCCAATATAAATTTACACTGCTGGCCGTGCTGTGTGTGGGGTGAAACTGAGATTATTGATTACTTAGTTTTGCTCACAGCACAGCGCTCCAGCAGTTCAGTAATAAAGTCCATTCCCACCAGGAAAAATCTCCAAATCTATTAGAAATTTAAAAGCAGGAATGATTAAGAACTATATGTTTAATTACTGATCATAATTAATTACATTAAATACTGTAACTGTTAGTGTTAACTACATATAATTTAATTATTTAATTTTATTTAATGACAAACACCCGCTGTTTGATTTAAATCACCTGCGGTTTGCAACCAAGACGTCTGCGATTGAATGCTATGAATTTCCTCAGAAATCTGTGGCTGCAACTAATGATAAATTTCATTGTCAATTAATTGATTAGTTGTTTGGTCTATCAGATGTCAGAAAACGGTGAAAAAGTTTATCAGTTGATCAGTTACCTGAAGTCCAAGGTGACATCCTCAAATGTCTTGTTTTACCCACAACTGAAAAATATAAAAAATTTAGATTTTGTTTCATAGAAAAGTACTCAAACCGATTAATCAATCAGCAAAAGTAGTTGGGGATTAATTTATTGATTGATTTATTGTTGCAGCTCTGTTCCTGATTCCCCTTCAGTCACACTGCCAAAGTGAGAACTGGTCTCTAGTCAAAAACACCTAAACTTAACTGGATGTACCTGTGTGCTAACAACACGAGTCCAGACTCACACTGTGCTTATTTTCCGTGATGTAGTTGAACTACTTTTTGAAAGTAGATTTAGTTTGACGAGCTAATTTTTTTGAGAGTAGTTGTCATTGGAAGTAGCTGGTAGTTTGATGAACTACAGTTTAGAATCATGACATAATCTGAACAGGGCTGCAACAAATACAGATTTTTCAAACACTTATTTTTTATGGAGGGTCAGATTTTTTTTATTTGGTATGCTAATTTGCTCCTTCGGCCCATTTTTAGACCTTTATGATTATTAATATATTAACTGTCCCCTGGCCTCCTGTCATTTTGCAAAAGTGGCAAAACAAGTTGAGCATCCTTGTACTAAGAGATTGATCAACCTGTTGTTTCAGCAGTAGTGATGGCAACAGTTTAATATAAAAGTATTTAAACTAATATTCCTTGTTGTACCTGAGTTCATCTGTGTTTACACACATTCAGGAATATTTCCAGCGGTTTGTCTGTTGAACCGTTCATGTTAATTGAAACTCCTCCTCACAGTGCCGTGCCATGTTTCTGGTGTACGTGATAAAAAAACATAATGAAGAGCTAAAGAAGGCCGACACTGTGCAGCCATAAACACTGATCTACCTGTCTGTTAGAACACCTGTATAGAACAATCTCATGCAAACTATTACAATACCCTGCAATAAAGCCTATCATCTCTTTTTTTTTCTGCACTGCGTCCAACACTGGTGAAGAAAACACTTATATGCTTTATTGAAGTAAAAGTAGAAATACAACAATGTAAAAATACTTAAAGTTTTAGATATGACATTATTAGCATGTTAATACAGATGCATTAATGTGTAAGTGACATTTTGCATGCTGCTGTTTGTAGTTAGCTCAAGTGGAGATAGTTTTAACTACTTTATTTATTATTTATACACTTAACTACCTTAAAGTTTAGCTCGGTGTTATTAATCGAGGGGTCAGGCCTCCTCCAAAGAGTCACTCATGAGATGATTCATGTGGCAGGAAAAAGGAAAAAACATAAATGCTCTATACATTTGTATTCATTTATTTTTTCTCCTCTCTAATTTTTTTTTGGGGGGGGGGGGGTTTGGTGAAATATTGGATAATTCTGCAATTTTGGGCCTTGAATTGTTACTTAAATGAAGAAATTTAAGAAGTTTAGAGGGGAAATGTCTCTTTGGTGAAACTGAAAGCAGCTCATAAGACATCAGAAACAAAAAAGGTCAAGGACCGCCGGTTTAATCTTTAACAACGTGTCTTATTTTATAAGCTTATCATATGTTCTTTTATCTCAAATCTTAATGTGTAAATACATCGCTGCGAGAGTGGAGCAGAGGAGTAAAACCTGCAATATTTCCCTCTGAAACTAAAGTGACATGAGTCAACTAAGTTTACTTTCCACCACTGGTGTCAAAAAGAATTTCAAGCCAAAGTTACTGATTGTGGTGTTTCTAGTATTATGTCCCCTTGTTGGCCTTAACTGAAAATAACAATATGTTTTGACTCATAGTTTATTAGCGTTAGAAAGAAATTATCGCACACATGTTCACTCTCTGATGAAAACAGCTGATCCGTGACATGCTGGTAACAGTTTGCTGAAGTTTACCAAACCCAAAATTGCATTTCAAACTGTTTTTTAACAAGTAAAGTCAAGTGAAATAGAACAAAATCTCCTTTTTTTCATCCTTGTTTTCCTTATTTCTTACTCTGTTTGACACCATGTCTGTATTTTAATCTCTTTTGCAGGTATCGCAGTTTCATTCTTCTCCTCACCTTCATCTTCTACACGGCCTACCATCTGTCACGGAAACCTATCAGCATTGTTAAGGTGACTGGGACAATTCAATCTAAGTTTTTTGCAGGAACTTGACACGTGCGGGTCGTGGAAAGTTGGGAAATCCTGACAAAGAAAAATCTTATCTTGAGTTCATGTTGTCCTTCTTTCCAACTGGAGCAGTCTCTTATATTTTCACATGAACAGAAGATTAAACAAAAGAGAAACTAACTAAATAAATCACAGGAATTTTATTTTAATTGTGCCCACAGGAGCCATTTGTTATCTCTCAACATTAATTTAAATGATCCGATAGCAGAAGGTGACATATCTGAAAAACAAACAGGTCAGACTGCACATTATTCATGCTTTTATTATTAAATGCTCCTCATCCACAGTCATAATTTGTTTAGATGCTGAGGAAGCATCTAAATTCAAGATTATGTTTTTTATTAAATGATTTAAATCATGCAGTAGCTGTTGTATGATGGCCCTTTAAAGCTTTAAGGTTTGTTGACAGCAGAGTCAGAGTCAGATCTCTACTATTATAAAAGGTGATGAAATTTACAATTTGTAAATTTTTACTCACAAGTTCATGCAACCCCTCCATAACGATGCAAATCTCTAAACATCAACCAGTGACTAAATTTAGCACATTGCTTTTCTTTTCTGTGCCTGTGAGAGTTTTAAACGTGTGGATTCACCTGCTTCCTTCCCTGTTTTTCTCTCTGATACTCAGAGTCAGCTGCACAGGAACTGTTCTACAGTCATTCAGCCATCAGACCTCAACATAACCAATAATGTTACTTGGTGTGACTGGGCGCCGTTTGGTAAGTCCTTCACTTGTTGATGATTGTTGTATGAAAGCAAAGCAGGGATTTTTTTTTTTTGGTCATCAGAATTTTAGAATAGCAATAAATAAAATAATTAATCGGACTGAGATAAAGTTAAACCCAGGAACATTTTCATACAGCTTTTACATATCAAAGTTAACCTGACCTGACGTGTGCAGAAGATGACTTTAATTCTCACCTGTTACCTGACATCATCATCAGTTAACTACTGTTAACTCAAACTAGAGAGCGTTGTGGAAGCTGCCAGCCCTCATGTTGTACTCACAATATTGTTGATGAGACGTTTTCTGTCAGCGTGTGTGGAAAGTCTGAAAGGTCGTCCTCTGTTACCGTGCACACACACACACACACACACACACACACACACACCTGTAGATATAACTGGAGAATGGAAGAATCACTTTAGGCCTGCAACAATAACAAATGAAAATTAAAATGTCAAAAATAGCGGGCAACATAAGTGGTCACAGTTAAAGGGATAGTTCACCCCAACAAAGCCCCAACATGCCATTTGCACACCGTCACACCACACACACCCAGTTCAGACAGTGTGCATGTGAACGTGGCTCCAAGCTGAGGAAACATGGGACTTGGATTACAGCAGACGAGCAGTATGGAGGCATTTTATGTTTTTATTCTCGTTTTTTTACATTTGAAAACTGGTCACCATTCACTTCCATTGTTTGGGAGATTCTGCGACACTGTTTTCCTGTGAAACTCCAGCAGTGTTTTGTGGACTAAAAAACTAAACCTGCCCTTCAATCAGCATGAGGGTGAGCAGATAATGACTGGATTTTAATTTTTTGGTGAACTATCCCTTTAAGGAAGGCTGTGTTGCCTCTCTGGGCCTTGGTGGGCCGTGGGGTCAGAGCTTAAAAATATTACCGTCTAACCCTGTATAGATTATCTTCTGTTTTTATTTCCAGTCATACATTTTGGTATCAGACTTCACAATTCTCTAGGCGTCTATTCTTTGTGCGATCAGTTGAGACTATCATTGTTATCCTCAGAATATTATCACATTATTGGTGTTTGGTACAGAAAGGCTTTTCATTTGAGCAGTGAAGCGATCCTTTGGCTCAGTCAGTGAACACGAGTGACCATGTTGGTGGGCGGGAAGCTCTTCTCACGTCCTCGGTGCTGCACAGCTCTCACCTTTCATCTGTGTCGTCTCTCTAGACCAGGACAACTACCAGACACTGTTTGGGGTCCTGGATAACTGCTTCCTGGTTGCCTATGCCATCGGCATGTTTTTCAGGTGTGTATTTGTTGTTGCTGGAGGAGCTTGTTGTGTTTGTGTTCTGTGTGTTGTATTGAGTCCTAGTTCTTTCTTGTGTTCTCAGTGGGATATTTGGAGAGCGGCTGCCTCTGCGGTACTACCTGAGCGTCGGGATGCTGTCGAGTGGATTGTTCACGTGTCTGTTTGGTCTCGGCTTCTACTGGAACATCCACTCGTTAGGGTACTACGCCTTCGTCCAGGTAAAGACACAACAACAACACAGAGTTCATGCAGTTTGTCCCCTGACTGGTTGTGAAGACCGAAGGCAACTTCTTGATGTGTTGCTCTGACTCGTTCTGGTTGTGAGAAGTATGACAGGGGAATCGTTTTGTTATAAGGACTGATTTGTCAGTGAGACATATCAATAACTATTGGCCATATTCATGTTCACCAGGAGGATGATTCTTAATGATTTTGTTGACCCTCTGACCTTTCCTCTGGTCCCACAGTCAGGCCAGAATTTCCACATGCAGACAAAAAAATTGCCAAATCTAAATTCATATTCATGCTTTCCACTGCAGGAACTTTCTCCCAGGAATAATAAGAACCTTTGGAGGAATTCACAGGGGTCTAAATTCAGTCCCCAGGGACATTATTTTACACCAGAAAAAGTCCCTTCTCACTTTCCAAAACTACAGGAACAGATTGGTTGAGTACTTGCATGTTTCAGCCACCAGTTTATTTTTTGTTCACTGTGCTTCAACACATCGACGTGGAGTTACAGAAGAAAGTATACAACAGGTGGACCAATAGCCAAGTCCAGACCTTATTAAACATTTATACTGACGATAAAATTCATTGTTTTTTCAAACGTCTACAGACTAATTCACCTAATCCTTCACAGGTCTTTAGATGGTGGTGGAAACATAAACGATTACAGGCTGAAGGAACCTTTTAGTTCTTTGAAAATTAGTTTAGCACAGTTAGCTTGCAGTTGCTAATTGTGGATCAATAGTTGGAATAAAGAGGATATAACTGTATTTTTTCAACCACATAAATTGCAGATTTATTCACACATATAACTTAGAATAGTAAGTGCACATTTTCTCTGTAAATGTGTGATCCTACGAGCACATGATCTGGTCTTTCATGGTCACAGTCACACATGTACAGTAAAAATCTTTTAATATTTGAAATAAAATGTTCCTGTTGTACCTTATTTGTCATTCATAGTTAGATAAGTTCTCAGTTGATCCTTTACTCTGGAAATTATTTACCTTTGAATAATCATGATCAAAACATACAATCGGATGAACAGCTGGTAAAATAAACAAAGTGACTGTTGGTTTTGGTACCTTGGAAGAGCTTTAATTTTGCTCTTAAAAAGCTGTGCAAACCCAGTGTTGTACATCTGAAACAGATCGTACCTTTAAATCTGCACAGAATTTGGAAGCTCTGAATGGTGATGATAAACAACATGTCATCCATTTTGGCCGACGGAACGAAAAAATCCCATTAGAGAAGAAAGAGGGAAGCTCAGAAGATCAGATGAGCTGTTTATCGCTGACTCACCACCAAACATTCAGCCATACCAACACACACACACACACACACACACACACACACACAGGCCAAGTTTCATTGGTCGCTGGTCTCTAAAGGAAGAGTGTGCATGCAGACACTCTGTGCCTCAGTAGGAATGAACAAATCGTCAGAAGGATTTTGTTTCACTTCAGTTTTTTGGACGAGTGAAACCCACAGCCCTGCAATGAAAATCAAACTTAACTGCTGCTGTGAATTTATGATGAAGCTCAAACTTCTCACCCTGATCAGATCAGATTTTAGTCCAGTAAGAGTTGGAGAAACTTCACTTGGTTGGCGGCAGCTAAGTCTCCTAAATGTCTGAAAGAAGTGAAACATGCCCATGATAATTTCCCTGAGCCCAGAGTGATGTCTTCAGATTGTTTGTTTTGTCTCATCCACAGTCCAAAACCCAAACATATTCAATTAACAACGATATCAAACAGAGAAAAGCAGAAAATCATCACATTTGAGAAGCTGTTTTTTTTTTCTTGATAAATGGCTGAAAAGATTAATTTTCTGTCAATCAACTTATCAAATCATCAACACATAGTTTCAGCACAACCAAGTTTTTATGACGTTAGTGCAACGCAGGCTTTGTGCAGCTTTTTAAAAGTGAAATTCAGGCACTTTTGAGGTACTTACTTACTTATTTGATTTTTATCTTAGTCTTTTTTTTATTGTTTTTTTATTGGCAGGCAGTCTAGCTCTGCTCTAAGTCAGAGATGAGACGTCATTAGACGACAAACAAATATGACAAATGGATAATTTCATTTCAAATATTAAAAGATAGGGATGAGTTGTGTTGATATCATGTATCTGCTGATACCAACCTGATGGCATCTGTTTCCTTCCCTCTGTAAATAATACATTTGTATAGATGCACTTTATATCTCGCTCTAACTATTAGACAAATATTCTGCTGCCATGAAGGAAGAAACATGCAGCCCTCAGTTCAGCGACACTGCTGCTTCTCTTTGTTTGAACCTTTTAGCAGCATGTCTGATTGGTCAGCACCCTTCAAACATTGAAACTTAGATAAATGCATAAATAGTTTTTTTTAAATAGTTTTCTTCCTTGAGTCACGGCTGATTTTGGCCAATATCTAACCGATACCAATACTGACTATCAGATCAGTGCATCCTTAGTAAAGATTTTGGTTTGCATGAATGATTGCAGTACATTGAAACTCAATCATAATCCTAACCTTAAGAACACAACGGTTATAATTAAGCACTTTCCAGACTTTAAAGACTTTGCACAAAACCAGGTAATTGACCAGTGCTTCCCACAAATTAATCTACACGGCTCATTCACCTGTGATTACTTACTTTTCTCATTGGTTTTTACTTTGGAAATTGCATTTTAACTGCACTCCACTGATCCAAAAGTCTCCTGTACCAGTACATGTGCAGTTGGACAAACAATGATATGCAGTTAGCTCATGAATTCAGTGCTGTTCTGCAGCTTTGAACTGTCAGATGAGCCACACACCATCACATGACACCCCGCCTATAGTCAAATTCCACAAGTACATTCACAGCCTCAGGGGAAACTATAATTAGAAATCTTACTCATGCTTTAAGGTCATCAATAATAGTATTTAAACTTCAATAATTTATCAATACTGCTTGTTTCAAATGATACATTATCAGTTAATGATAACATCAAAAGCACCAAAGCTATTTAAAAAAATGACCAAGTGCTCATTTTTAAATTTTGTGTGTAGGACTTTGTATTGAAGTTTAAAATTCTGGTACTGGGACGACCTCAATCGTACTATAAATAATAACAAGTTAAATAAATAATAATAAATATCTGAAGTCTGAAAAAGAGTTTTTATAGACTGAAGCAGTGACATGTAGCTGTCAAGAAATCAGTGATTATTGTATATTGATTAACATCCCTTTACCCCCTTACAGGTGTGATCACTGTGAGCTCTGTGGGTCAGTACAGGCCTTATTTATCATCTCTTCCCTTCACAGATGTAGAGAGATCTCACGGTGGCTTTAGTCAGGCTTTACTCACACTCATCACATGACTCCCGGCTGCATCATATGACTGCAGGAGTGTTTCTGGGCTCACACAGGTCGGGGTTGGGGAATGTTAAGAATCACTGCTCACTGGTCTCCTCTCGTTCTCCTGCTTACGTAGATGTTTACAGCAGCGTTAAGAGGCTTTTAACACAGGCTGTTTTCTTGCTCTGTTTGCTTCACTCTGCAGGTCATGAACGGGCTCATGCAGACCACCGGTTGGCCTGCGGTGGTGGCTTGTGTCGGCAACTGGTTTGGGAAGGGGAAGTGAGTACTGCATGATGTGCAACTGAGCGCAGTCCCGCTGACTGTGCGGTATTAAATGCTTCTTTTTTTGTGGCTGACTGACTCGCACATTTATCACGTTTTGACAGCTCAGAGAGACCAGGCTTTGATTTGACTCCAGCATCAAGTCACCATTATAAATCTAACCTGCCTCTTTAATGTGTGTAGAGGCTCAGGAACTGATCAGAGTAGAACTGCAAGTACATCACTCAGATAAATGTCAGAACATGTATTATTGTAAACAATAGTCACTCCTGTCTGAGTGGGTCACACCCTTTCTGTGCCTCGTCTACAGCCATGAATACTTACGTGCACAAAAGAAAACAGAAACCAGTCCTGCTGGGAGAAATCAGTTTCTGCCCTACGTGAACTGAGTTCAGTCAGTATAAAGGACAGTTGACACTTTATAACCATCATTAATAAATGATACACTGATAGATTATAATCTCTTCATATTTTTGTGCACAAGAAAACTTCATTCGTTAATTAACCAGTAACTAAGGCTGTCAGATAAATGTAGATGAGTAGATGTACAAGAGGCATGAAAATAAAACACTCAACTGAAGTACAAGTACCTCAGATCTGTACTTAAGAACAGTACTTGACTAACTGTACTCTGCTGCATCCACCACTGCACACTGTAGTTGAAGTCGCTGCACAGAAGTCCTGGGTTCACTGCCTCTACGTGGAGTTATGTGCTGTAAAAAGCTTTTTTTAATTTAAGGCACACAGTGTCTTTTAGTGTTTGAACATAGCCAGACCAGCTGTTTCGTCTTGTTTCTAGTGCTCATGCTAAGCTAGGCTAACCATGTCCTGGCTGCAGCTCCTTGCCTCACACACACACCGACATGAGATTGATATCAATCTCGCTATCAGAGAGAAAGCAAGTGAGCGTGTTTCTCAAAAGCATATTTCTGAAACAATACCTGTAATTCTTGTTAACAATATCTGCAGCAGTGTGAAGAGAAGCGCTCATCGCCTCCGTGTTCTTGTGTTTTGATCGTCAGGCGTGGGTTCATCATGGGTGTGTGGAACTCCCACACATCAGTGGGAAACATCTTGGGTTCGCTCATCGCAGGAGCCTTCGTGTCCTCGGCGTGGGGAATGTCCTTCATCGTCCCTGGACTCATCATCGCCTCCACTGGGATCCTGTGCTTCTTCTTCCTGGTTGAAAGTCAGTTTCTGGTCATGAGAGGAAACCTCCACACACACAAAGCTCATTCACAGAGGCAGTTTAATTTAACTGGACAGGTTGTGGTTTATACAGTTCAGAGTTTGACCTTTCAACGACGCTGTTTTAATTGAAAAAAATGGCACCTGCATGATTCATGTAAATCCATTGTGTATTTATTTGGAGCAAGTTGTCCATGACTGATCTCGTATTTGTAATGCAACTAAATATTTCTTCTCCCAAACCAACCAAACTCCACTGGCAAAATCATGAATTTTACCTCTCAGAACACACGAGTAGCTGGTCTACTGCTGCCTGTTAGTTAGTTTGTGTTATTTGGGGACGTCTGTGTTTTCAAAGGATAGTTTGGATTAACTGAAGTCAGAGTAACACAAACAAACTAACCCCCCTGTATCGACTGCAAGTGAGTCAGATGTATTTTGCAGTCGCACATGTCACATGACAGAAACACTTTCATTTTTAGCAGTACAGCTAAAAATACACTGAAAACATTTTATCCACGTTTTGTAACGCACTTGAAGCAGAATCTGCTCCACAGCTGGAGATCAGCTGTTCTGCAAGGTATAATTACTGACTTTGTGTGTGGAGTTTGGTTGGTTTAGAGAATCGTTTCCTAATCCTGGTCCTCACGGCCCACTGCCTGACATGTTCAGATGTTTCCCTGCTCCAACTCACCTGATTCAAATGATCAGGTTGTTATCAGGCTTCTGCAGAGGCTTGATGACAAGCTGATCATTTGAATCGGGTGGGCCGTGAGGATCAGGATTGGGAAACGCTGATTTAGAGACACGGATATTTGACTTATATAAATGTGCTTTACTATCAGAAAAGGCTCTCTGACAACAACGTAAAGGAGTGAAATTATGATAAATATAGTCTACAACTTAAACTTTAGTTATTAATTTCATCCCTCAGTATGAAGTTAAATGTGAGTCATGTTTAGTCTCCTTTAGCATAAAGACTGGAAGATGGAAAATTAGTCATATATACATGTTGTATCCTTGTCAAACCTGAATGTTGCTTTTACATTTTTAGAAGAACATTTCTGAGTCTGATCTTTTCCTCTCTCTTATTCAGAACCTGAAGACGTCAACTGCACTCCTCCTCAGCACCATGTGAGTTACAACAGAAACATTCATTGTTCTAATTCGTCTGTAAAGTGGCTGCTTCCTCTAATCCATGTGCGTTTGTCTTGCAGAGCGAGCAGGAGAGCGGCGAGACCGAGCCCCTCCTGCAGAACTCGTCCCACGCTGACAGGACTGGGAACGGTGCCGTCAGCGCCGAGCCCGTGGAGGTCGTGGAGGAGCACACCGAGGCCATCAGCTTCTGTGGAGCTCTCAGTATACCTGTGAGTGGAAACCTCAACATACGATGCTCGATTGATTTGATTTGAAAGTGCTGAATTTGAAACAGGTTATTCTGAATTATCGGTACATTATTTTATAGTTGTATTTATAAAAACAAAGGTATTCTGATATTCTGGATTTGTTCAGGTTGAAAGACATGATGTCATCATGTGTAGGATTTCATAAATTTTTACCTTGGCGCCCTCTGGTGGTAATTTTCCCACAAACAAAAACTTTTAGAAAGATGCCATAATCACGTACAAATACACACACAAACTTTCCTTCTGATAAAAAAGTTAATCAAGTTTATTTCATTCAGATTCAGTTTTCTGAAAGAGTTTCTTGAAATCAAACCCAACCCATTTTTAGAAGAGGACTATAATCAGGTTCGAGCTAAAATATGCTGATGACATTCGGGTTCAGTCAGAATTTTGTCGGCATCGGGCCTCAACGGGCTCAACTTTTCAGGCACGATCAAAGTGCTACCCACAACCCACCAGAAGTGTGAGGCGGCGCCTGTAGCTGCAGAAACTTCACCTGTACCTTCTTTATTCAGCAACTGACAAATCTCACTTATTCTGCCTTTAAATCATCTTAGATTTTATCAGTCATTATATTGAAAAGATAATCAAATATTATTGAAATCTTGATATGGCCAAGAGCAATATCCAAATCACAATTTTTGACAAAGGGTGAAATGTGTCACGACATTATAAATGAACCGGTGCAGCTGGTTCAGATCCCAGCAATAAAAACAGTATCAAAAGCGAGCAGCTCACTCTGCTCCGGTTTGTGATCCCACAGATTTCACTTTACCCAGCTGCTGAGAAGACACGAGAACTTGTTCAACTTTTTCTGGAGTGTTTTCTTTTTATCATAACTCCCACTACAACTGTGACTCATGTTATAATCACAATATCTGTCAAAAATAAAGTTTTGGATGCCAACTATCTTAGCACCGACTTTCAAAAACTACTGAGCACTGAAAGCTGGTATTGCATGTTAGTCAGAGTCTCAGTGTTCTGTACCTGCTCTGTGATTAGATTTTTCCTGGTTTAGATTATGATTTTTATCATTTTATCTAGGTATGGTTCCAGTGTGCCTGTTCACATTTTGAATTCCACAATGAGAAACAATTAAAAAATATTGTTTTGGTATCAGCACTGAATCTGTTCTTGACTGTGTGTGTGTGTGTGTGTGTGTGTGTGTGTGTGTGTGTGTGTCAGTTCACTGTGAATCGTGCTCATGAAAACTTTTTAAACTGATGAAAGGTTCTCACGGCGTTCTGGGGTGTTCTCTCACACAGGGAGTGGTGGAGTTCTCTCTCTGTCTGCTGTTTGCCAAGCTGGTCAGCTACACCTTCCTGTACTGGCTGCCGCTCTACATCTCAAATGTTGGTCAGTGTTTACACACACACACACACATTTATCTACCTCACTTTGTGTCACTCTTTTAAAGTTGATGTTGGTTCTGTTTTTCATTTTCAGCACATTTTGAGGCCAAAGAGGCCGGAGACATGTCGACACTGTTTGATGTAGGAGGAATCATGGGTAAGATTCACAGTCACGTCACCTGATCTGATAAATATAACCACTTCTGATTACTGAATGTTGAAATATATATATAATTCCACTGAAATTAAAGCATTGAAATATTTTATTTTAAAAGTTACCAGAGTTTCAGAGTTTTTTGGGTTTTCAGTCGTTCATCTGAACTCATTTTTCTTGTATTAAATGATTAATTTAAGTCTCTAAATTTGACCAAATTTGACAGTGTGAGCAACTTAAATTTAGTTTTTTGATTGTTGGAAGATGAGATCTGACTGACTGTGTTTGTGTCATCAGGAGGCATCTTGGCTGGACTTGTGTCTGACTATACAGGCGGGAGGGCGACGACTTGTGGCGTCATGTTGCTTGCTGCTGCTCCTATGGTGAGTGTCATCTAATAAATCAGATTACTTTATGACGGCACGGTTGTTGACACATTTGCAAGACGAGTTTTAATGAATCAAACCGGTGGCCTCCTGAAGGAACAGGTGTTGACCAAACCCAGCGGTCTGTTATTCCATCTCTCTGTACTTCTCAGCCTTTTTTGTCAGATTCAAACCTGTTGGTTCAAACCTCCTCCAAGTGAGTTAGACATGTTTTTTTTTAATCCATGCAGCTGTCTGCAACAGCTCTCTGCGTCTTGTGTGTCCCAGCTGCGTCTGACAGACAGACACGTGACCCGAAGCGTTTATTCAAACTTTAAGTCTATTTGTTTTTACAATACGCACATAAACAGGAGGCTGGCGTCCAGTAAAGAAGCACTTATAGTTTATCCCCCCTTCACTTTTCCCAGCTGCTGAGAAGTGAGACAGGAACTTTTTGAACTTTTGCTGAAGTGTTTTTTTGTTGCTAGACTTTACGTTCACTGTGATCAGGTCCTGTGATCAGGTCCACAGCTCACTATGAACATTTTTTTTTTGAAAAACATTTTTTTAGGAGGTTTCTAACTTTTTTTTAGTTTATTTCAAAACTCAAGAGTTTGATCCAAAACTTGCCTTGAAATTATGAGTTTTGTCAGTTTTTTTTTTTTTACGGTGTGAAAACGAGATACGATGTTGATATTTGCTGCAGTTTTTCTTCCTGTCATCTGGTGCTTTGATTCAGTCTTTTCTTTATCTCAGATTCTGCATTACAACAAATATCACATCATTACTGTCATCTAAATATCGATCTCTGACCGCAGGGCGCTTCACACTTGAGTGTGAGGAGAAGTTTGTTTCAGCTGGATGATATTATAAGTTTCAACATAACATTTCTCTGATAAGTTTTTGCTGCATTTGCTGATTGTTTTTCTTCATGTTCCAGCTTTTCCTCTATAACTCCATTGGACAAAGAAGCCTTGGTACAACAATCGGTAAGACTGTAGTTTTGTTTTTTACTTTGGTTCTTTCTTGTGAGAAAAGATTTTTCAGTTTTTGGGGAAAATAAGAGAGTAAGGAGTCAGTTAGTCCCGATCAGGTCTAGATGTGTGAAAAAAACACTTCATCAGAGGAGAGCAGATCGATCAATAACAGCCTGAAGGTTTAATAATCAGCAGCTCGACTCAGTTGTACTAACAGTTTTTTTTCCCTGTGAAGGTATGCTGCTGTTGTGTGGAGGCCTGGTGAACGGACCGTACGCCCTCATCACTACTGCCGTATCTGCCGACCTGGTAAGACCTGAAGCATCATGGGAAAACCCCACTGTTTCTGTAATCCTAATAATAACATGTAGTGGACACAGAGTAAACTGGCTCTGCTCACACGATGTGTTTGTTGAACAGGGAACACATGAGAGTCTGAGAGGAAACTCCAGAGCGTTGTCAACGGTGACGGCAATTATTGACGGGACCGGATCAATAGGTACGTTTGGACTGCAGAGATCCAGCATCTTTATGTGGATCTTTTATTTTTTATAACCCCTTTAAAGCTCCTCTAATATCCCCTCAGCTCGACAGCAGCCTTTAGCCTCTTTTAGCTCATTGTTTTTTTTATGATGCTCTGAATGCAGCAGGTTTGTAGCATCTAACTATGACAGTTATTTTTCCCACAGGAGTTATGGATGAATGAATGACTTTATTTTGAACTTAAAATTAAAAATCAGATATAAAATCAAACAAAACAAGATTAACAGTGTCTGAGAAGGAGGAGGTAGAAGTAAAACTTAAATTCCCTGTCTGTTTCTCACTTCTCCCCCAAAATTTCCCAAAACTGACCCTGGCTCAGCTGCTGTGAGCACAAACAACAGACATGTCTGTTGTTACCAACCAAAGTTTTTTCAGAAGTTAGAAGCACTTTATAATGTTTTGTGTTAAATGCATTTAAAAGTCTAAAAGGTTGAATGTTTTGTATGTTACGTATTAAGAGAGAAGAGAAAATGTTTGTTGATGTTGTTGTTGTTTGTTGTGTAGGTGCTGCTCTGGGTCCTCTGTTAGCCGGCATCATCTCCCCCACCGGCTGGAACAACGTCTTCTACATGCTCATCACTGCCGACGTCCTCGCCTGCCTGGTCAGAAACTCCTCCTTATATCATCACAACACAGCAAGACATGATGATGTTCCTGTTCCTCACTGACACATTTGTTTGTTTGTTTGTCTCTTTGTCTCTTTAGTTTTTGTCCAGACTTGTTTACAAGGAAGCTCAGGGCTGGTGTGGACGAGCCCCCCGAGTCAGAGGGTGAGGATCACCAACAGCTGCCATTTAGCCTCAAAGATGAAGAAGATTTTTTTTGTTTGTTTGTTTTTTGACTTGAAAAAACTACAAACGTGTATAAGAACGGACAGCGACACTCTTCAGATGAGACAAAAACACCCCACCGCCTCACTCTGTGATCAGAAAAAAGATTTCAGAGACTCTCAATCGTTCATTCTTTAAATAAACGATTCCACATTTTTTATTCACATTCCTGCAGAGAATATACGAGAAGATCGATGCTGAACAAAACTAACAACTGTGATATTTATTTTATTTATTTTGAAAAGTGCTTTGAGGTTAAACAGTTATTTTTTTAACTGGAACACAGCCAGAAAATAAAAACTACAGATCAATGAAAGAAAGAAGAGCATGTGATTTAACACCCAGGTCAAGAAAAACATGTAAAAAAATAAAATGATTTGATGATAAAACAGGTGCGGGACCTGTTTTATCATCAAATCATTTTTTTTTTTTTTTACATAAATGGTTCATTTATTTTCTGTTCATTTCTGCATTTATGTTTATGTTCATTTTGTGGAAATTCCCTTATTTATGTTATTTCAGAGGATAAATGAGAAGCCAGGAAGCTATTAGCTTAGCTTAGCTTACTTTAGTTTAGCACTAATCCCAGAAGCAAAGGAAACAGTTAGCGTAGCTCTGTCCAAAGGTTTCTGAATCTCAGCAGTTAACATTTTATACTTCAGTTCGTCACAGTTATTAAATATTTGCCTGAATTATCTCGAGGCCCTTAACTTCTGATATTCACATAATGTTAGTGGCCGTTCATTCACAGTACTTTGACTTTCCTTTTGCTGATTTTCCATAAATGTGTTTAATATTTAGACTAAATGGTTGTAGATGACATGTGGTTATGACCTGTTTAGTCATTTTGATCAGTGGTTTCCGTCACTGTCACTATTTTCTTTGCATATTTCAGTAATAGGCTTCATAAATCTGAATGCATTATTATTTTTGTCGTATTTTCCCTGAACAATTGTTGTTTACAAAGACTCAAAGGCAAAAATAAAATAAGGAAATTAAATAAGAATATTCACCAAATGAATTAAAACATTATAAGCAGGGCTGCAGTGTTTTGATTTTATTATACTGTGTTTTTCTGCCACTTATTCTCAAACAAATTCTCACTTTTTATTGCTTTATCTTTTTATTCCAGGTTCAAAGAAATCTGAAAGAATCACACGATCAAGCTGGGACCAAAACACACAAAAAGACGGAGACGACGGTGCAGCCGACGTCACCGTACGGCGGTACGACCTCTGTCCATTCAGGCTGAATGGAAGCGAAGCGACCGGTGGAAGATTCAAGGCACTAAAGTGACGATCGAAGCCGCCTTCTTATTGTAAAACACAGAGACAAATATGCCTTTATAGAGACAAAGCTTTTTTTATGACTAATCTCCTCATTCTGACTGTTTTAATATTCTTTTATCATTAAAGTGTATATACTGTGCATTTTCTTAATTTTGTCTTTTTGCGTCTCCTTAGTTACTTTGTCCTTTAGGTCCATAATATTTCACATGATTGTTTGGTAGCATTTGTAGTATTTTAGATGATATTTAGTCATTCAAGTGTTGATCTATGATGCTAAATACACTGATAGTTCACACATGTCAGGGACTCAGGTTCAGACACTGAGCCCCAGATTCCTCCTTGGATGGTGGTTTTGTTGGAAAACAACCACTGGTGTCTGATTGACAGTCAAACTGTACAAAACTTCCATTTCCATAAGCAGCCTAGACTGCATTTACTTTGACCACAAATACCACAAAATATGCAGCAAAATAAAATTATGAAATTGTTGAGTCACTGTGAGGAGACAGAGAAAAGATGTGTTACTCCCATAATGGTCATTTACTGCAGTTTGAACCCAACAGTAACACCTGAAACTCTGCGCCTATGTAGCATTTATGAGCAACACATTTATTATTACATGGCTTTTTAAATTACTTGATTTTGATTGGTCAACTACAGGTCTGTTATTTCTGGATAACAAACCGTTGCTATGATGAACAGGCCGTTGCTATGGATGCTGTCCTCGTCAGTCCAGAGCAATAAATATTTTTTAAATCACTAAAATTTTCTTTAAATTCATATCATATCAATGAAGGATGGAGAAACAAGAACAAAACATTTATGGAGAGAACTAGCTGATGAAGAACAAACTTTAAAGCTGAAAACTTCAGCTCCTTTTTCATTTTTTTCGTGCTTGTGAGCTCTACAGGATGAAATTCACACATATTGTCAAGAAGCAACAGTTGGATTTTACTTTTTGCATAATTACAAGAAAAGAAGGCAAACCTCCGACACACATGACCACCGTCTGTTTAATAACAGTAAATATAAGTTAATAAGACAAATGATTCCCTGAGACTCAGAGGATCATATGGCATCATGTTTCCATTTAGGCTTTATTTTAAAAAGAACCTGCAGTAACATTATATACCATCATAATTATAGTGGTTGGTCTCATTTAATGGATCAGTTTCCAGCTACCAGTTCAGAGTTTTGTACCACTGCAAAACATTTCTCTAAAATAAAATGAAATATACAAGGGACACTCAAAACATTTTTAAAGGTCTAAAACAAACAAACAAACGAGTAGTCAGGCCTTGACTTGAGGTCTGAAAGGCAGTTTTACAGAAATGACAATCAAGAAAAAAGTAAACAGAAGCCACAGCAGCAGAAGCTCTGGAGGCCCACTGCTCCAAAAATACACCTCCCCTCCCTCCTGTCCATGGTTCTGAATCTGTTCAGGTTAACTGCAGTAAAACTCTCATGAACATTTAAAATTTCCCTGCAGCAGTAAAATCACTTGAAATGCAACTTTGTGTGAGGTTTGACAGACGGCCTGCCGATTCAGAACCACGGTCAGAGCCAGCAGGCGTTAAACTAACAACTGCATGGAGAGTCTGTACTTTCGGAGCAGTGGGGTCCCACTTTTTTTTTTTCCTTGGGGAAAAGACCCCCAGACCTCCTGCTTTGGTTCAAAAATCCTTCCTATTTTTCTAACATTGAAAATTTCCCTGCAACAGTAAAATTGCTTGTAACGACATTCAGTGTGAGGTCTGAAAGATGTGGGATGAGGCAGAGTTTGTACTTTAGGAGCAATCGGTGTTTGTTTTTGGGATAACAGGCTGTTGGACAAATGTGCAGTTTTCCCAAGAGACTCCCGTTTTCACACTTCTCCAAATTTCTCCCAGTTTACAACAAATTTTCACATTTTCCCCTCCTTTTTTTTTCTAAGAGCTTTGAAAAACTTGTATTTCATTTTCTGTGCTCTTGTAATCAAATGCATCATCTGCAGGCATCTGTTTGTAAAAAATTGTCTATGTTACTTATTATTTCATTTTTATTCTTTAAAAGTCAGCAGAATGCAGGAAACAAAGTCTTTGAAAGTCTTTTTTTTTTTCAGGGGAAGGATCCTCAGACCTCCCACTTTGGTTTCAAAACAGCAACCACAACAACCTTCAGTTCAAGAAGACAGAACAACAGACCTTCAGAACAAAAAAAAAGTGTACACCATTATCTACATTTTTACAATTCATCAGATCAAGATTACAAAGCCGTGAGAAAGACAGATATTCTTGGAGATATCTGAGATATGCAGCCTATGACAGCAGGCTTTTTGCTGTGTTTTTGTGTTGACATCCAGAACATCTATGAACAAGTTTGACTTTAGACATGATCAGACACACGTCATGCAACTTTGCTGGAAGCATCGTGAGACTTTAACGAGTAAACTAAAGCCCACGTTCACTAAAGCTTTGCTTAGAGCATCTAGAACCTTCCTAGAACCTAGAATCTAGAAGTTTCAAAATAATTTTCTAAAAATTAATGACTAAATCTGCAACAAAGTTCAAGTCCAGAAAAGCATATTATTAGTCTTTAGTTTAACTAAAACAAAAAACAAAAAACAATGAAGCAGTGAAAAAGACAGAAACACAAAAACAGAAATCTGTTGTGTGAAAAAAAAAAAAACAGAACAGAACGTGGTGAGTTCAGCACCTTGAAAGTGAGTTATGATCATGTTTTATTACATCTTGGGTCTTAGTTTTGTTGTTTTATCATAGACTATATAATAAATAGTGGACAGTCCCTCTGTGATGGTTGTCGTCATCTCAGCAGCTCTTGACTCAGCTTCCTCCCAGCTGATCCAAAAAAGAGGTGGAGTGTGAGAGGAGGCGGGCCGCCACCTGCGACAGAACCCACCTTTCCTGTAATGAATTATTTAGAACTTCAAACCTCGATATAATTTAAACTGTACTTGTATTTTGAATTTAAAACCTCACCATGGTGACGGGAGAGGAGGCGACAAAAGCTGCCCTCATATGAGCTCCTGCCTCCAGATCAACCAGCAACATTCAACTGAAATAGTGCGGTTTCAGCCAGTAGAGGGCAGTCATGATGCATATTTATAATGTGATTTTGCACTTTGTCGGTTAAAACAGGTCAAGAAAGAAAAGCAGCTGATCAGACAGGTTGTAAACAAACCCTCAGGGCAGACAAACTTATTTAGGAAGAGAAAATAAAGGCAGATGGACGATAATCTTGTGCATCGAGCAACAAGTGAGCTCACTTTTGGTTTTAATAGTTTGCATAAACTGTGTTCCCAGATCTCAGCTAGTACTTTGGTGCGTTCACTGTCATCATAGTGGATAGAAATGATGACTAAAACTGCAATAATGATGAGACCCAAGGTGTAATAAAACAGATCTATCCTTTAAAAAACTACAGCGAAGAAATCAAAAGCTGGAACATGAAAGTTCTGCTACATCCCTTCATTTTGACTGCATATTTATTTAGACAGGCTCGCAGTACGCAACACAGGATCACATCAAATTCACTAACACAACACTAACTATAATATGAACATGAAAACATATAATAACAACTTGTGAGACCATTGTAGCGCAGTAAAAGCTTTGTGAATCCTTCGCCTTTCAAACAGGTGAGTCTCAGCAGCCACAGGTGAGACCTCTCATGTCGTGAGTGTGTTTTTCTGTGTATTCTTCATCCTTGCAGCTGATCTACGCAGAGAAAAGAGTCACATGGGCACAAATCAAACAGCTGGATGCTGTTCAGACTGAGCGTGTGACAGCGTTGTGTTGTTTTGCAGTCCTCTGCTGTTTTGTCTCGTCGGTCCATCTAAGGTTTAACCTGTAGTTGTGACCCTGTTCATAACAGGGACGTTGTGTTACTTCAGAGTACATCCTTCTTAAACAAAACAGCCTTCAAAAGCTTCAAATGATACAGTTCATGTTTCTCAGTGATGATACGCAGCGTGATTCCACCGGTACCAGGACCTGAGAGGACAAAGAGACGATCACAGCATTATTTCATTTAGACAAAGAAAACTTCACTCCATTCAACAACAGTCAGTTAGTTTAAGGAATATGGCAACATTTGAGGAAATATTCGTCTTTGGTTTCTTGTAGAGACTTAGATGAGAAGATCAATGTCACTTTCAAGTTTGTCCAAAGTTACTGCACCGACCAAGAAACAGTCTGACACCTGGTCGCTCCGCAAAACCTACAAAATATGGATTTTACACCGTTCTTTGTACGGATTAAACACATGAGATATAACATGTTCATCAGAGGTGCTAATAGATTTTGTCAACTTGTGGACTGAGCTGGTTTAACCGTTTCCCTCTGTTTCTCTGTTTGTGTATCAAAATACACATTTGTTTTCAGCAAGTTTCCTAAAGTCTTTAGATATTTCTTTATATAATGCATGAGAAAAGGATTAAACGTAATGATGTTTGTCTTGTCTTATCGTAGCTGTGAGGGCTTCTGCTTTAAAAACTGTTTTAGTCTTAAAATGAATCATTTAACATCGTGTGAAACACTTTCATTCAGATGAGAAGAATGATATGACACACGGCCAGTCTGACTGTCTAATACTGACAGAAATCTGCAAAAACCTTCATTTGTGTAAAATCTGAAGCATATTTATGTTATGTGATTGTTTCTTGACTTTAACCAGTAACTTCTTTGAGGCTCCACTCTGTGTTTCTAGAGGCGGGGCACTGACCACCCCTGATAATCTGATTGGCCACCCCAAAGGCCACTCAGTTATACTCTAGTATGATTGGCTGTCAGCCAAGTGAGAGGAGGGACTTTAGAATATTTATAAATGTGTATTGTCTTCAATTATGTAGCCCACTTTTAATGTTATACAAGGTTAATTTATTTTATGGATCATTTGACAAAACAAGGTTGTATAATAAGATGTTAGCTGTTCTACTCACAATAAAAAAAAAACATATAAAAACTATATGCAGCAAATGGGCAACTAAATAATAAATTGAAATTATAAACCATAAAAATAAAATTGTTTTTCATGGTGGAATTCTGAGGAAAGAGACGAACAGCGGCACAGTGTCTTTTTAGGGACTTACAGTGTGTAAATTTATGCTAATCTGATACACATACTGCAGAAGTCAGCGCCCCACTTGTCCAACTCCAGTCAAAAAAAGTCTGGAAACGCCTCTGGCCTTCACTGGTTGCTTGGCAACAACTCTGAGCCAACAAACAGTCCTGCAAGGCCGATGATAAAAGCTACGTCCTGAGCCCAGAACCATACCAGATAACAGATGATTCTGCGTTCATCACGTGACGCTCAGTGGCCTAAAAAACATTTTCACTTTATACAATCACTGGAAAACGGTAACAAATCCCCCAAAATGACTCTTTTCATTATCAGAACTGGATCCAGTCTAGAAGGACTCTACTGAGCACGAGGCAGTATGAAAGAATGGGTTCTGAAATCTATACCACAGCAAATATATCTTTTAAAATTAATTTATTTTATTTAAAAAATATATTTTTGTCGTTCCTTCACCTGCCACAAGAGGGAGCTTGCGTACCACCAGTGGTTCACACACCACAGTTTGAGAATCCAGGCCCTGGTTAAAACTTAACCAAGTTCAAACTGTCTAAGTTTGATATCAATCCTCTCGTCTCATTTTCACAAAGAAAGTAAAAATGCTTTAGAAAATATTAAACTATACCTTTAATATTCAGTTAACAAGTTTTAAATGCGTTAGGTGAAACAGGTCATGTTAAAGTCTACGAGAGAAAAGTGCTCCACAGGGGTGTTTTGGGGTACGTGTGTCTTACCCTGGTGTGCTATAGGACGCTGGGTTGACCTGAGACGTTAAAGAGGCGGAGGCAGCGGACAGACTGTTGGGAGACGCCTCACGGCTCACACTGTTCGGAGACGAATTTGATGAAACTGGAAGGAAAAAGTCAAAACAACTCACATAGATTAACTGTTTACATCACAGATGAAAACGTTTTGTTAGTCAAGAATGAAACTGATGTTGTAAAATGCAGCACTAATGTTGGTTACGTATGTTAAACCCCAGTGTCAGTCACAGTGAAGTTAATCCTGATCAGGCTCTTTATCAATAGTTGAATGTAGGAAACAGTACTGACCTCCTCCTGAAGCCAGAGGGCTGTAGGATCTGGATGCTGAGGCCTGAAACAGTGTAAACACGGATGAGATAAAGCTGTTAACATATATTTGCCAGAGAGCTGCAAGAAACTTTACTTTAATCACCTGCAAAACGTGCATGAACAGACTTTTTTTCTTGTTTTAATTAATGGTGATGTAAAGGAATAGTTCATGGGGTTTGTTTGTTTTAACAACATCCGGACTGCAGCTTCACATGTAACACACAGACATGAGACATGACAGAGACTGACGTTTTAGACGGCTCACCATTCTGGAGTTGTAGCTGTGTGATTTGACCGGTAAACTGGCCACCGGGCAGTAGATCCTCTTCTCCTTCTGACGCCGATTACAGAACCAAACTCGAACCACCTCCTTCTCCATGGACAGCTGCTCTGAGATCAGGGTTATCTCCTCAGAGTTGGGTTTGGGGTTCTGAAAGACAAGAATGTTCATGACTTCTTCACGAGTCCGTCCCCAGAGCGGCAGTGGTAGGAACTACTTTCTCTACGCAGCAGAATTTGAATTTTTCAAACGTATATTTTTGGTGCCTTGCGCACTCAAGCCATTATATTAGAGAGAAGGCAGATTAGGTTTGGTTTAGGCAACAAACCTACCTGGTTAGGTTATGAAACAAAACTACTTGGTTAGGTTTAAGGAAACATCACGGTCTGCCTCCGTTATGCAGGTGTAAATAGCCATATTATAAATAGCATAGTTGGCTATGGACACCTGGGTGCTTGTCTCTGCTATGCTACGTTATATACACCGGTGTTAATAACCATATTGGTTAGTCCACCCAGGGTGTAAATAGCATCTGCCCATTTTTAAATAAACTCTACACTACATTATATTCAATGAAACGTGAAAGAACAGAACTTTATATAATGAATAGTTATCGGTTCTTGAACTCACATCAATGAAACGTTTCTCCAGAGTCATCTTGATGTTTGTTTCGATGCTCGTCCTCTTTTTTCGTTTGCGTCCGTAGCCCTCCATCAGGGGCGGCAGAGACGTAGGGTTGGTCATCGAGTCAGAAGGCGAGTTCTCTGATTTAAAACACAAATATAAAATGGACTTTGCTTTTAAACAGCAACAAAATCAGGTGAGAGGATATTTTGTCCTGCAAAATTTAATACTAAAGACATTTTTGTTACGGTATTAACTCGGGTGTCGTCGCTGTGTCGTACCTGCATCACTCAGCCATTTCTCCAGCAGAGGTTTGAGCTTGCACATGTTTTTGAAGCTGAGGTTGAGAGCCTCGAAGCGAGAGATTGTAGTTTGGCTGAAATCGTTCCCATACAGTTTCCCCATCGCGAGGCCCACATCTCCCTGTGAGAGAAAACACACAGCACACATGAATTATATCAGCCCTTCATGCAAAAAACAAATCCCTGTCGTGGTCTCGGAGCCTGAGGTCCATCAAGACTACAGAGTTTTTGTCAAACTGTTTCCAAGATCAATAATGAATATTCACACTTATAACTGATCAGATATCAGTGTGATTTTAGTCTTAGATTTTAGTCTTAAGAATCCTAAATACATCTTTGCTATGAAATTATATTTCAAAATGCAAATTAAACAATTCTGAACCACAGAAGTAACAAATATATAATATGCAGTATTTGTACAATATATGATGATACTTTGAAGCTGCAACTATGAACACTAGACAATTTATACAACTTGGTTCTAATTTTGTAGCTTTATTCATTTCTATCAGTTACAACAACATTTTACACTGATTTAGTCATTACTCGGGTTTTTTGGACATGGTTGTTTCCAATTTTATTTTGAAAGCTCATGCCTTTCCTCTTGTTTCTGTTGCTTTACTTCCTGTGTTTGTCGTCTTCCTGCCTTTTGTGATACCTGATTAGTTTCACCTGACTGGCCTCCCTTTGTATTTAGTTCGTATGTCTCCCTTTCTTTGCCAGTTCGTGTTTGTCCCTGCATCAAATGTCCTAGCCGTGTTTTTGGACATGCTTGTTTCCTGTTTTATTTTTAGATTCATGCCTTTCCTCTCCTTTGTTTTGCTTTTCTTGCAGTTGTTGTCTGTTTTTCTGCCTTTTTTGACTATTGAGTCTCAATAGCCCTGATTGACTGGTCTGTATGTTTCCCTCTCTGTTTCAAATGCTCGAGCTGTTTTCCTACTGTCTTTTGGGTTTCTAGGCCACTTGTTTTCTTTTCTTTCTTTTTTTTTTTGAACATACTTGTTTTATTTTGAAGTTTGTACTTTTCCTCTCATTTGTGTTGCTTTACTTCCTGTCTTTGTTGTTTTCCCTTTTTGATCAGGGATTAGTTCCACCTGCCCTGATAAGCCTCTCTGTGTGTTTAGTTTGTGTGTTTCCCTCATTTCTGTGCCTGTTCATCTTTGTCTCTGCGTCAAGTGTCCTAGCCATTTTCCTATTGTCCTTTGTCTCTCTACTTGTATGGATTTTGTTTGTCTTCAGTGGACTGATTCTCTGGTTCTGGCCTGTGCCTACCTGGCCATCCCAATACAAAAAAGACTCATGTTTTAATAAAGCTTTAGAACTGCAGAAGTTGTCATGATGGTTGTTTCCTGTTTTATTTTGAAGTTCATGCCTTTTCTCTTGTTTCTGTTGCTTTACTTCCTGTTTTTGTCTTTTTCCCGCCTTTTGTGATTACAGATTAGTTTCACCTGTCCTTGATTAGATTCCTTTTGTGTTTAGTCTGCATGTTTCCTTCCTTCCTTTGTCAGATTGTCTTTGTTCTCGTGTCGAGCACCTCAGCTGTTTTTCCAGTGTGCTTCGGATTTCTGCTTGCTTTTTTAACATTCTCCCTCTAGTCTACATTTTGGGTCCGTTCGCTTGTTTTTTCTGCAACCCTTCTGGACATATTGTGACAAAAATATTCTAACACAAACCATAAATATGACCTGAGGGAGCAACCTGAGAAAAACAGGATAAAAAAAACTTATTTGTTTTCAATGTAAATGTACTTAAAGACTGGAAAAAACACAGTTACTGTATATTTATTTACAGCATAGCACAAAAAAGTCAAATAATATGTCGTGACTGTGGGCGTTGTTTCATCTAATTTGATTGACAGCGCTGTCAACATAAGTCAACAACCCAACAGGTGTCATCAAACTCACATCCACATGTTGCTAAACTGTGACTGGTGTTTTAAGGTACGTGACATGAAGCCTCAGGAAAACTGAAGACGTGTTGATGTAAGACCACATTATTTACAGTAGAAAGCTGACTGAGAAAATAATATTTCAGGGCCTTTAAAGGAAAGCAGTGTTAAGGTTGTATCTCTTAATTACCTGGGTGAAGCCCAGTTTGATGCGTCTTTGTTTGAATGCTTTAGCGAACTGCTCCAGTTCCTCCAGATCACTGGGTTCCTCCTGTGGTGGTACTGACATGTGTTTGGGCATTGACAGGTGGGACATGTCCATGTGGTTCTCCATTGATGGTCCTGCAAGACCAGAGCGACTCATAGCCTGGATCAGAGAAACAGCACAAGAGAAAATCTTCAATTTCCAGGTGATGTAAAATTGGCAAAAGGGGTCGAGGAGAGGGAGGAAGGGGTCGAGGAGAGGGAGGAAGGGGTCAAATGAGGAGAACTGCATGCTCCAGATTTCACATACAAATAGTCATCTGATCCATTGTTGGCATGAAAATATTGATTACAGTTGCTTTGAACAGCACATGTGATATTAGTCAATGTGACTTCCTTGATGTATCATGTATTTGTATTATGTTTGATGAGGTGTTCAGGGTTTACCTGTGGAGTCAGAGCCAGTCCAGGTTGATGTGGAAGGAGACTAGTTTGACTCTGGCTAGGAAGGGACAGCAGGTTCTGCGGCAGAAGAGCTGTAGAGGAAAACATCGGGTTTTGATCAGTTCGAACTTGAATACAAGGAAGAGGACCCTGGAGACAAAGATCAATACATTTAACTGACTGGATACATGTTGTGTGAGATCCACGTAACTACATATCATATTCTGGTCAAACTTTGTTATTTATGTTCTACTTTATACTTAATTAGCTCAAAGGTAGACTAAATTTGAGCTATATCGTTAACTTGCACATAGGCCCCATTTAAAACCATACAAGATATAAGATCTCCATTAGTGAGTAGGTCTTTATGCTAAGCTAACAGTTAGTCTGTCTTCATATCCAGATCTCAGCAGACATATTTCCCAATATTTCAGACTGTTTCTTTAAACAAAGCCTCTGAGTCAGGGCACTGCAGAAATGATTTGGAGCCTTAAATCCCTTCAAATTAGTCACCCCTCCCTCCCTAATTATTCAAGACCAGCCTTGTCCAAACTGTCCTGGGACAAGCTACGGATGTTTGTGGAGGTTTTTTAAGACCTTGGTGGCTGGAGGGACTCTGGGAGAGCAGGAACGGGGGTGGAGATGACAGGTGAGACGGAGGCATCAGAACCAGCTGCTGCATGGGGTGGAGAGAGGTGAGCTCCTGGAGTAAAAACAAAAAAACCCAACAAAAATAGTAATTATGTTATTCTGAGGTACTTGAACTTTACTTGAATATTTAGATTTTATGCTACTTCATAATTCTACTTCATCACATTTTAGCATTACATTTATCTGATGACTATAGTTACTAATTACTTTGCTGATAAACATTTTTCACATAAAACATATGATCAGCTTATAAAATATGATGATTCTCTACAGATTAAACATCCCAAAGCTATATAAAGTAGTTAAAGTTGTCAACAACATTTTTGTTATTGATAAATGATGATTAAACAATGTTTAAAATATAACCCCTCTGAAAATGTTGGTACACTCTGTAAAACTAAACTAAAATAAAATGCAGTGATCTGCAAATTCTTTTTGACTCGAACTCAGTTGACTACAGTAAAAAGGCAAAATATTTAAAGTGTATTTAATGGAAATGTACTGGCAACTTGTTTAAAAAAGTTGTGATACATCACCTTTTCTTTTGAAAACACTCAGTCAGAGAACAGCACAATAAATAACTGGGAAAGTTGTGGAAGTAAACACTTGTTTGTCACATTCAAAAGGTAAACAGGTTAATGATTCACAAGTATGGAAGGAGCAAAGGTCACGACTTTGTGAAAAACTATGTGATCAAATAGTTTAAGAAAAACGATTTTCAGCAAGGAAACTACTTCACCATCTTCAATCCATAATATCATTTAAAAAAAATCAGAGAATCTGCAGAAATCTCTGCACAAAATGGCCAAAGATGAAAACCAAAACTTAAAGCCCATGACCTTTGACCCCTCAGGCAGCGCTGCATTAAAAACCCACATCATTGTATAAAGAATACTACATGGGCTCAGGAACACTTTGGAAAGCCGTTGTCAGTAAACACACTTTGTCAGACTTTTCACAAATCATGGACGTCGTGTCCTCCAGGCTGAAGAGGAAAAGGACCGTCCAGACTGTCACCAGCACTAACAACAAAAAAGACCAGCAGCTGTGACAGTATGGGGGTGTGTTAGAGCCCATGGCATCATGGGTAACTGTCACATCTGTGAAGGCCCCATTAATGCTGAAAGGTACATACGGGTTTTGGAGCGACATACGCTGCCATCCAGACGTCTTTGTCAGAGACGTCCCTGATTATTTCAGTAAGACGATGCCAAGACACATTGCGGACGTGTTCCAGCAGCGTGTCTTTGTAGTAAAAGAGTTCAGGTATTAGACTGACCTGCCTGCAGTCCAGACCTGTCTCCCATTGACAATGTGTGGTGCATTATGAAGCACAAAATACGACAACAGAGACTGTGGACTGTTGAGCAGCTGAAGTCGAATATCAAGAAAGAATGTTGTTAAAAGAAAAGCTGATGTATCACAGAGGTAAACCTGCTCCAACGTTTTTGGAACATGTTGCAGGCATCAAATTCAGAATGAAAGTATATTTACATAGAAAACAATTAACCTAATTAGTTTGAACAGTAAGTGCCTTGTTTTTCTACTGCATTCATTTGTATATAGGTTGGAAAGTGATTTTTGCAAATCACTGCATTCTGTTTTTATTTACTTGTTTTGGAATCAGTGTTGCGGTGAGTAATGAACTTTCTGTTCATCAACGAATCAATTATTTGACTAATAGTTTCAGCACTAACTTTAACACTGGAATGGATCATTCTGCCTAACGAGTAATTAAGTGTATTTTGTTTTTCAGCGGTGTAACGTCGTGTCTTACCCCAGTCAGCTGACCTCCAGGCATCGGCGAGCTCTGAGTCAGGTGACATGTCTTCACTGTTGAGCTTGAATGAGGTGAGTCGTGGATGTTCTCTGTCTTTATCTAAGAAAGCACAACCAAACAGTGTTAATTCAGGTTTATTATGAATAAACATTTTTATTATAATTTAAACCTTTCCATTGATAAATAATTAAAAAAGGATCCGTTTTGCGATGCTGACAGGATGGAAAACTTTGTGCACAATCTCAGGGGCAAATGGGTGCATGTTTACATGTGTGACTGTGTGTGTGTGTGTGTGTGTGTGTAGAGAGACACACACACTCCTGTACACTCGACTCCAGGACCAGTTTGGTCACTGAACATGATACAAAGACTGATAGACTCTCTCCCTCCCCTCAGGCAACCAGTATGCAAATATCCCTCCCTCTCTCACACACACTACCCCCCACCCCCTGAAAGCCATGTCACTTCCTGAAAAAACGAGCACTGAAATAAATGTACTCCCATGCCAAAAACAATGTTTGTAGAAGTATCCAAATAGCCTCAGACTATTTGAGGAGTTTCAAAAGAGACGGCAGTCTTTGTTGACATCTGAGGGAGAGCAGGTAGTTTATCCTGAGGATGTTAGCCGTCACTAAAAGTCAGTTGAACCCCGTGTCCTGGGTATCAATCAGATGGCTCTGGGTTATTTATATTCCAACTGAGCGCATTATTAAGTCTGTCAAAGATACAGAAAGTCTACATTTTCCCATTATCTCCAATGCCCGTGATAAGACCAAAACCAACACTGAATTAATCCTGCTAACAGCTGTTATCTGTGTAAACGCTGCCTGAGCTGAGTGACAAGCATCATCCAGGATGAATCCCACCCTCACCATGGGCTTTTTAACCCTCCTCCGGTCTGCCAGGCGTTACAGGAGCCTCCGCTCCCACGCCAGCAGGCTCAGGAAGAGCTTCTTCCCCGAGGCCGTGATCCTGCTGAACTCCACATCACAGAGCTATGCATTATGGGACTCACTGCTGCACTGACTCCGTCTGCACGTTCTCTGTCTACACCGTACATACATATATACATGCATAAATACTTTATTATCATCTCGTCTCCTATTTCAGTGTTCTCGCACTGCGAGACAGTGGAATATTTCCTTTTTTGTTTCCATTACTAGCATATTTTCATCATACTTTGTCAGTTTTTGTCTGTGCTTTTGTCAAACACCACAGAGTCTGTGGTGAAAACTCTGAAAACACTTCACCACATATCTGATCATAAATGTCCCAAGATAAGTAGCTAATCCACTCAGCCACTGTGTTTGCTGATAGAGAAATATTCTTGATCATGCTATTCTTTTCTGGACATAAAATATGAGCAAATATGCAACCTCTGCTCTAAATAACACGATCCTTTTTTTGCACTTCTAGTTAAATGCCAACATGTCATTGGTTTCATACCTGTACTCTGCACAATCTGATATATGTGATTCCTCTGCGCCACAGAGCTCCACTGTTTTTCAAAAACTATTAAAACATGTCAATGAGCCACGCTGTAATGAACACACACACTGTGGTTCACACACACCCTCCTGCTGCTGTAAACACTCCCTAAGGCAGCGGTCTCATCTCAATTCATGTGAATTATTATGATATTAAAAAATTCCTTCTGCCAGAGAAGCATGTGTCAAAGTATCTCTCTCTACTATATTGAATATTTGATTTTTTTTTTGTTTTATGTACAAAGTGAAACACACTCCTCTGATGTTTGTGTGTGATTTGAGGTTATTCTGTGTTCTGCAGCAAATATTTTTTACACTAATATCTTTCTGATACATTTCTCTTGTGTTGTTCTGTCACATAATGTTCAAAGTGGGTCTCGGGTATATTTTCTATTTTGTCCTTGCCTGAGAGCCTCCGCCCTCGAGTCCTAAATGTGTACTAATCCACCACTGAAAATAGTCCCCAACAAATGCACTATTTACATGTATTTGGGTGACATTTTTGATGTTTTGAAGATTAAATCATATCTTCACCACTTCAGGTCACTCAAAACTATTCAAACGGAATAAATCTGAGAAGGAAACATCAAGCTTTGATTAAACCGTTTGCATCACTTGTGAGTAATGATGCTTCACTTTGAAGAGTCAAGAAGGGCCAAATGTGTACTAGTTACCACTGAAAGTAGTCCACGACAAAAGCACCATTTCCTCCTCTTTGAATAATGTTAGCTAAAAACTGCACTGAGCTGCTATTTCAGGAAACTTCTGACTGTTTCTTAAAGTAAATTTTATATTTCTGAGCTGTTTTTACAGGACCAGTGAGTGAGCTTGCAGATTACAAAACTCTTGTCTCACTCTCCACTTCCAAGCACGTAGGAAAACGCACATGAACGACAAACTCGCACAAAACACAAACAGCGGTAGAGCCAGTGTTTGGTTTGTCAGTTCTGGGTACTGAAACATGGCAGAGCAACATAGAGGACCTGAACCCTCTATAGATACAAACAGCTCATTCTAGGGCAACAAAAACACAACTATTCTTATTTCCAGATGATACTTATGGATATTACATTCAATTAATGACATATTCTGCCAATGAATCCCCATAAATCTTACACACTAGACCTTTAAAGGGAGGGGAAGTCAGAAAATATCCAAACACAGACTGAAGCATTTTTAGTTTTAGTCCTTTCATGAGAATTGTTGATAAAAACAAAAATACGGAACATCAGACGTTATCATCAAGCAGAGAGACCTCTGTTGTAATGACGGGATCCTTCACGCCTCTCCGATCAAGAGGGATAATCTGGCAACAAGTTTTGGTCAAAGGTTACAAAGTGAATCTGATCCATGTTTGCCCCTAAAAGACATGATGAACATGAGCACATGCCGCCAGTTTCACCCACTGCTCTGGATACAAACATGACTGTATCTGATCCTGCCAGCAAACAGGAAAAGGTTACTGATGACGGATCCTCCTCATGACAGAGACATCATTCATGAAATCCTCATTCACAGGAATCTAAACACGGGGAAGTTACAAACAATTCTGTTACTAACCTGTCGGTTGAAGTCGATCCCGTTTTGCTCTGAGTGACAGAAGAGAGAGAGAGAGATTTAAAATTGATATTCAACATCTTCAAAGAGTCACACAGAACAAATCAGATCATATAAAGATTATATTTAGTCTGTTAGCATTCAGTGTTAGCCACGTGTGTGTGTGTGTGAGACATGACAGTGTGTTCAGTGTTTTATTGTGATATTTTGTGTTAGATCTCCACTTTATCTCTCTTTTTAGAGATGTAATGACTTTTTTTCCACATTTGATCAATAGAAATTAATTTAACTTTATTTTAAATGAAATCAAACTGAACAAAATTGCAGATACATAAAGATGACTTTCTTTGGCTCTTTGTTGCAGTTTGCTGAGCACTTCATAGGATTCTTCTTCTTCTTGTGCCTTAAAAGTATCTGGGTCTCAGAAACTGTAACAGCATCAGTTCCCAAACTCAGCAGTTTGGTTGGAAAGCTGGAAATCTCAAGGATTACTCAGACAGAAATTCCCCAGTTTTGCATGTGACGTGGGTCATTGCTTCAACTTATTAGAGGGGAGAGTGGAAACCATGTCTCACTAGTGGTGCAGTCAGTTAAGTTATCTGCTGCGGGGAAACAAAGGTCCGCGGTTTGAGTTCCCAGGTAGCCAAGTCCCAGCTGCCAACAGTGCGGTGATTAAAACACGTGCATGTGGTGTGTTTTATGTGCTTCTTCACTATTCTGTTAAATTAGAAAAAATTCTCACAATGTGCTTAAATAAAGAAACAATTTATTTATTGATCTATAAAACGCACCACACCAATAAAACTAAACTAAACCAAACTAAACTTACACTAAAAACTGTGACTATACTATAATACAGAGGCGTGGACGAGGTGTGACTGGAAAAATCAAAAAGGACTTGCAGCTTGACTTGGACTTTAAATACTTGATAACTTTCCTCGAGCCCAAACATTAAAAACAATGTAATTTTAAAAAATGTGAATCCACAAATCAACTGATTTCCCTTCGTTTCCTGATGAAAACTGACGTTAACACTGTTCATTCTCAGAAAGTCCCCAGATCCACTTTGTTTAAAACAATTTCAAACGCATTTGATCACGTTGCAGAGCAGAACCATGAAGAACTAACGTTACGTTACTGAACGCCAGGTGGAGAAAAAACATAACATGAATGGAAGATCATTTTGTTCACGTGCAAAAGCTATGTGGTGGTTACAATATGCAAAACAGGTGAAAATTACAGACCGAGACCACAACTTCTAAGCTGCACAGAGAACAGTGAGTCAAAGCTCTGTTGTGCATCATGACTCGTTCAGCACTCGAAATATCAGCGTGACCTGGGACTTGAATGCAAACACTTGAAACTTACTTGTAACTTGGAAACAATGACTCGGTCCCACCTCTGAATACAAATATACATATATTATATATTGTCATGTACACACTTCCAAAATGGTTCTTCCTGAAGGGCTGAGGTTCTACCCAGAACCATTTGGCCTTTTTAAAGAAGGGGTTCCTCTAGGGTTCTTTGTAAGTCTAACAGTTCCATTAAGAACCATTTTCATCCAAATAACCCTTTTTGGAAGAAAGAGTTCTTCACGAATTATAGAAAATTTTGAATAACTCTTTTGTCAAGGGTTCTTTGTACAATATCATAAAAGGGTTCTCAGTAGGACCCCCTAGGTGGGTTCTAGATGAAACCCTTGGAAAATAAAAAGGTAAAATCCTCGTGGGTGGGTTCTTGTTAGCACTCTTCAAAGGTGGAAAGGTTCTGGATAGAACCCCCAGAGAAGATTACACCACAGAGTGAGTCTCTGCAGAACCTCTCATAGGAGGTTCAGGGTGAAACCTTTCATGGATGGTTCTAGATATAACCCTTTAGATCTGGTTTTAGGTCAAACCACTTGAAAGGGTTCTTTATAGAAGGTTCTACCTAGAACCAAAAAGGGTTTTCCCATGGGGAGAAGCCAGAGAACTTTATCTTTAAGAGTGTGTTGCTACGATAAAGTGATTAAAGATATTATCTGCAACATTTTCCTAAAAAAACAGGGTACAGCTTTATAACACTTAAACTTAATCCCTTTTAATCCTCACTTATGACCTGCTAGAACTGAATGTTGTCTGTATCTGCAGAGAACCTGCTCTCTGTCTGTATTTCCTTATTTTGTCTCACTGTTTTGCTGTCCTCGGGACGTTTCGTTAACCCAAAATGTTGGTATTTGACGTCCTGATGCGCTTACAAACAGCTCGAACAAATCCTACTGACTCTACCTTTAATTTGAATTTTACAGATGAGAATTGGGAACAACTACACAGTGACTCTAACACAAGACTTTTCAAGAAGTGCAGTTTCCCTGCTGAAGTGTGCAGCGTTCAGTGTTGATGTGCAGAGGACAGGGAGAGGCCTGATACAGGAGAGGAGAGTTCAAAGGTGCGCTGGATAAGCTCCATCATTTGAATGTCAAATGGGGCCTTTGGGACTCTGTGTGTGTGTGTGTGTGTGTGTGTGTGTGTGTGTGTGTGTGTGTGTGTGTGAGAGAGAGAGAGAGAGAGAGAGAGAGAGAGAGAGAGAGAGAGAGAGGCAGTGAGCTGCTGGAGACACACGATGCAAATATACCTATAAACCCCCTCCACACACACACACACACACACACACACACACACACACACACACACACACACACTCACATGCCCCCCCCCACCTCTCCACCTGACAACCACCCCACTATGTCACTGCCCCCCAGCACAACCAGCTTCACGGCCAAACTTCCAGTATGGAAATGACCAAGACATGCAAATCAGCTCTCAGCGCAGGAAGCTTGTGTTAGTGCTCTGTCTACACACACACACACACACACACACACACACACACACACACACACACACACACACACACACACAACCACCAGTTGTTTTGTCTTGTCTTTCATCTTCCATCTGTTAGTCCTGAATGTGTATTTTAAAAAAGTGAACAGACTGCATGTTTTTATACAGTTATTCTTAATTCCTGCCATCGGCTCGGATTCTTCCTGAAATCAGATAAAACGAGTCTGTGTTTGCATTTTCCCACGCAGAGTTACAGTGTGTGGTACGTTTGGTAGTTAAAAGGGAGCAGGAGGAGACTTTTCTTCAGATAATTTTCTTTTTTATGTTATATTTTGCAGTTTATGGCGGTTGAAACACTGACATGTTTGTCCACACGAGCTCAAATTAAAACGGAATTCCCTCGTCACAGAGCAAAGACATGTCCAAAGGACATCTTTCGGATGTCTTGTCGTATGTCCCCTGAGAAGCAGGAATTATTTATGACATCTTTTTATGACGTCTTCTGAAGTTCCAGTGTTGACAGTGTTACACATATTATTTTATTTATTTGTTTAAGCACAAATAAAAAAAATGATCTCATGTTGACGCTCTTCACCTGTCTTTCACGTCCACAGACGTCCAAATATCTCATAGCCAGCCATTCAGATACTGAACTTAATTTGCATCGTGCATACATTCAGATATGTTCCTGGACCAACGGACACAATATAAACATGATCTCCATAATCTCACAGACGTCTCATGTTTGCTTGGTTGTGGTCGTGTTAAGTGTTTTTTACGTGGATTTAAAAGTAACATCGGAGCTGCAACATACAGTTACGATCCAACACCAGTGTCTGCTTACATAAACCATTCTGAGTTTAAAACTTAAGTTTCTCCCTTAAGCAAAGTATTTTCCTAAACTAAGGGGGTCAGTTAGGAGTGTTGCATGAAGTCAGCATTATTGTCAGTTGTCAGCTAGCTTAGCTAACACACTACACTAGTCTGTGTTAGCTAGCTTGTCCAAAATATAAAATCAAGAAAAACAAAAAGAGAAAGATCATGAGAAGGTGGAAAGAACAAGCAGGTAATCCAAAGTAAATCTAAGCCTGTTAAACACTTCTAGATTCAAGGGTTTTCTCAACATCCAAAGGAAATCATCAAGATGAGTTTATGCAACTTTTTCTTAAAGCATCCTTGGATGAAAATTTAAGGGAAACCTTAACCTGAGTGGTTTTATGCAACTGGATGCTCAGGCTGTGTATTTTGTGGTTCTAGCAAAATGCTAATTTACAACACCTGTCCACAGGAGGCTTGTTTATGAGTTAAAATTGAAAAGAAAAGAAAGAGGATAAAGACAAAAAGAGGAAAATAAACATATAATAAGGTGGAATCTGCATGTAAATGATCACATACTGCACAGGGAACAAGTTAAGTGATCTCACCCCTTTGGCATAATCATCTATTTAACTTCAGTTAGTCTTCAGGGCTGAATATTTTACAGTATTTTTTGCAGTATATAATCTGTCACATAAACTTTATCCCAATACATCCAGAGAATACTGTATATTCAGTCCCTGCAGGATTTCACAGGCTGTTTTTTGGGATTGTTGTGGCCTAAAATGTCTGATTTCAATGCAGATTTTCTAAAAAGTTGCAATGCATGTTGCCATGTTTTCAGTTTTTTTTTGTGATGCAGAAAGCTGCACGACAATGCAAATCCAAAAATGTAAATTCAGTAGCAAATTTTAACAATGACGTGGAGCAGCACAAATGTCACAAACGTTATGTGAAAACTGCAAAAGAAAGTGAACTGTGTGTGAATTTTTTTTAATGTATAATTGATTACCACCAAAGGCAACTTGTTCCAGGGAGACAACAAGAAAATATACAATATTACCACTAATCTTTTAATCTTTACAAAGAGAGAGCAGCATGCAGACAGATCTTCCTGACCTGTTGACTTCTTTGAATACGCTGCATTTTGTCTCTTTTCCAGTCTGAACACATGACATACCAGAGTTGTGGATGACATCACTCCGACTTGAGCCTTTAGATGGAAAATATCTGATATCTTCCACCAAGTCCAAAGATTAAAAAGTCTGTTATTTAAAAAGTGAGCTAGTAATACTAATGCTATTCATCCTCAACAAGTCAACATTTCATTCTCCAGATCCACTTTTATTACTAACGTTACTTTGCTGAGCTCCATTTAAAAAAAAATGATACCAAAAGATAATTTCATTCACATGAAAAAAGAACTTCATTTGACATTTTGAAGTTGAACACAGGAAGGAAAGTCAGCGCTCTGTTATTAAAATGACATTACATGTGGTGAAGAGCATCTTACGACTTGTTTAGGACTCAAAACTGGACAAAGTGACTCGGTCCAACCTCTGCTACATACTGGAAGCTCGCATACAGTCACTCTACAGTTTAGAGCAGCGAGACAGAGATAAAGTTTCAGCTCAGCCAGAGTTTACAGGCTCAGACTGAAACTTTTTTTTACTTGAAATTGAGCTAACTAAGTTTTGCATCTGTAATGATCTTCCACTCTGTCACTGTATTGCGTGTCCTGTTTTCATGCCAGTAAACAAGACAGGTGTTGTTCTCTTCGCCTCTTCATCATCAGATCAAGCTGATAATGTGGGAAAATACACTCAGCTGTTTATGTATCAGGTTCACCAAAAGCTAAAACTAGAGGTTCTGATGTTTGGGATGTTTGTAGTGCTGTTAAACTGTATTGTCTCCAGAGTCTGAAGCTAACAAAAGCTACGAAAACGATGCAGAAAGCTGCACAACGATGCAAATTCAAAAATGTGAATTCAGTTGAAGGTTTTAAATAAGAAGTGGAGCAACACAAACGTCATGTTAAACAGCTCTGTCTCCTAGAAATATCTATAACCCCAGAATTTATTTATTATATCTTCAGCTGCAAAACTGAACTTGAATCTTTGAGTTTTAGAAACCAAAACAATTCTGTTTCTAAACTTGTCCACAGTGAAATTTGTGCTTCAAAAATAAACTGTTGCAACTGAAAATATTAAAATTATTAACCGTGATTCACTTTCACACAATTTACGCAACAATTTTTTGAACTGATTACAGGATTATATTATAAAAATTTAGTGCCTTTAAATTTCTCATCCTTTTTTAATTTTTGTTTCTGATTCAGATAAATAAAGGTAATTTGCTTGTTGAGTTGATTTCATTAAGATATTTGTTCTTAGTAAATGAAGCATTATTAAGGTTTTATTTTTAGTTATGATTTCTAATTTTACCAGAGTGTATTTGTTTAAAAGACAGTCCGACCAATCACAACACAGCAGAGTGGCTGCATACAAATATCATATAAAGCTTCCATGATTTATTCTGAAAGTCCTCAAAAGAAACTGTACCTTCATTTTACTTTTCATCAGGCTGTGATGCTCCTAAATCCATCCTCAGTACTCCACCATGAAAAGTAGTTTCATTTTTATGATTCAGATTTTTTATTTATCATTTCTTATCTCTTGTTGTTGTGAGTTGACTGAATAAATTGGCTGAATTATTTAAAAAAGTAAAAAGAAAAGTAAGCTGCATACAAAACAATGGACATTTAATAATACTCGTCAAACATTTGGTTAAAACTAATGCCCCGCCTCTTATTGGACGGGCGGCCAATCATACGTGAGGAAATATTATTGAGAGAAACATAACGTTTAAAAAATCTGTACCAATAATATAATAAGACTACTGGTGTATAAATGGTTTATAATTATGGTTTTAATTAGTTTGTAAATCATTAATAAGCTGTTACAACACATTAAATAAAACAGGGACTTGTCACTTGCCAAATACTGAGCCCACGTTTGTTCTGTTAAGCCTTAGATCTCATCGTTTCCTGAGCTCACGTTGTCTCTCCATCAGTCAGCATTTATATTTCATCAGATATTTGTTAATGAGTTACTTGCATTTAACCGCCGTCATCATATCTTCATGGTCAAAAAGTTTAATTTGGCATCAGATTAACAGATTCCTTCACAGTTCCAGCATGAAAAGTTTTACACTTTACAATAAGGTTCCTTTTGTCGCTAATAAATGTTAGTAACTCGTTGAATTAATTAGTAGTTAGCAATAACTGGATCCTGCCAAATAATGGTCCCACATCGATGTATGAAAACTGTGTTATAACTTGTTTACAACTGAGCTTTATAAAGTGTTTATGCTCTACTTAATAACACCATCATAAATCATTTATAAGGTTTGTCTGATTGTAAAGTGGGACCAAAAGTTTTTACAGGGACAGTTTCTTGAAAACTGAGATCTGTGGATTTTCCAGAGAAACTTGGGACACTTAACTGGAAAAACAAATCGCTGTTAATTAAATTATTTTAATTTAATTTGTTAGTGCTGATTAAACTGATCACCTGAAGAGGAGGCAAGTTCTTAAAAGCTGAACAAAACTATCTCTATAAAATATATATATGTATGTACTGTATCAATCAATATGGATGAACTGACTACTAATTATTTTAGTTTTTGATTCATCTGTCGATCATCTTCTTGATTAATCGATTAGTTTGTTACTGTTTCCAAAAGTCCAAGACGACGTCCTCAAATGTCTTGTTTTGTCCACAACCCAAAGATGATTTTTCTGTCACAGAGGACAAAAGAAACCAGGAAATATTCACATTTAAAAAGCTTAAATCAGAGATTTTCTTTCTTAAAAAATGACTCAAAATGATGTTTCGATTATGAAAATAGTTGGCGATCAATCTAATAATTGATTTGTCAACTGATTGAGAACTAGAGTTAGAACTGACATTAATACAGGAGCGAGAGCTGCACAAAAATCTCTGACAAATTAAAGTTAAAAAAATGTAGCTGAGGCATCCAGACATCTGATGACAAACGTCACAGTTCTGACAGAAAGCACTTCATGAAACAGAGCCGTTCACTTCTCTCACGCAGCCATTGTCTAAAGAAAAGTTCCACTTTTTTTCTGTTGCTGGTTCCTGGTTTTTTTTTGTTTTGTGGCTGGTTGGTGTTTTCAGCCGCCGGGCAGCCAGCGTTTCTCTGCAAACAGCCTCAGGTGCATCCTGGTCTAGCAACCAACTGCCACGATATCCACACACACACACACACACACACACACACACACACACACACACACACACACACACACACACAGCTCCCTGTGAAACAGGAGCAGGTCAAAGTGCTGCCATTTGTTAAGTTTTTCTTAAATACAGACACAAAAGTTTCCAAACCCACGATGTAACCAGGAGCACCAAAGATCATTTAACAACCTCAGACCAAAAAACACTCAAATGTAGACTAAGGTTGAAAAGTTTGTGCTTTTTCATCATCAAAACGCCTGCTTTTTCTCATTTTAACTTTAACTTTACGTTTCCTTATTCATAAAATGTCTCAGCCAGACAAAACAATGTCAAGTGGGGTAAAATATCTGCCATTTTTACACTAACAGGGCAAACCAAACCAAACAGTGAGAAAACTTTGAGTGAGTCCTGAGGAAACTGTTTTAATCTTTTAATCGGTTAAATTCTTTGCTGAAATTAATCGATTAGTGATCCCTAATTTAGTCTAAAGAACAGGATTAAAAAAGTCCTGAAGACATCTCAAGATAATCCAGACAACAGGGATGCACAAGAAGTATCAGGGAGATTTATATTCTGATAATGACATTATATCTGATAAATATCAGGTATAATAACATCTAATTTGACAGTATATATCAAAACATTTCATTTGAATTCTTTGACAAAGTGATCCATAAAATCCAAAGTATGTTTGTGAAGTTTTTAAATGAATTTTATGATCATTATGAGCAGAACATTAAATCATTTGTCTTTGCTCACTACGTCTGAGCCTTTCTTATTCTCAGATGGTGGATTTTCAATTATATCTTAAAACAGTTAAACTTTTTTCATTATAACCAAAACAGCTCTATAAAGCCGCTACAAGAACCTTTTATATTTTGTTGATTTTCAAGGCCCCTTTGGACAAAGGTGTTAGTATTTACTCCACGATAACCACAAAATATAACCTAAAAAAATAAAGATTATCGGAAGGAAAATCTTGTTATTCTTTCTTTTAACTAACTAACATACGACTCACTGTAACTTTACCTGAGAAAATGTAAACACGGGTTCGTTTCATCTGATTTCAGGGAGAATCTGACTTGGTGGCTGACATTGAGAAGGAATCAAGAAAAGAATTTGATGCAAAAATGCATTTTATTTGCACTGAAAATGTTTAAAAATGTCTAAAAATAAAAAAGAATATTTCTGGAACTGAATTTTTTGTGGCTATGTCCCACTTTTTCAGTATAAAGTGCAATATTTTCAATATTTGATTTTAGAGCAATCCAAAAGCATTCAGATTGGATTATATTTTTGTAATCGCATGTATTACGTCACTGATTACAAAAAATGCCGTGTAATTTGTAATCAGTAACTGACTACACTTCAGAGTAATCTGACCCAAACCTGCTCAGGTGTGAATAAACGACTGCAAGTTTTAGGAGCCTCTTTTTAACTCCTTCAGATGCTGTTTTACTCTGTTTTTCCCCATACGTAAATTAAAGGTTGTAAAAATCTGATTCTACAGTATTTTTATTCTGTACTGGCTCAGTCCAAGTCTTCATTAAAGCTTCAGGATGGTTTCCTGACTTATTTGCTGTCTTTGATGATTTCTCGTAGAATTTTAAATAACGTTTTGTGCGTTTCAAAAACTGTTTAGCCGAAAAACACAAGTTTGTAATGACAGACACACTGATAATCAAGGGGCTAAAATACAGAAGTGTGGAATTAAAAGTTATCTTATTAGTATTGGCCAAGAGAGGCAGATGATTATTGGTATCAGCTGAAAGAAACGCATCCTAAATGTATTATTTTATGTTATTTTACAGATCAAAACACACACAAGCTACCTATCAGATCATAAAGTCTCTATGTTGAAGAAAAAGAGTAAACAAAGTGTTTCTGTGCAAGTCCAGCGTGCCGTGACAGAATAAACACACTTTCCTGAGTCACGTCTGTTGAACTCGTCTGTGTGTGTCGAGATGATTCAGCCGTGGGAGGAATGTGAAATATTCTTACCTGCCTGTTCAGCCTGAGCCTCCGACTGCTCCACCGTGTCTGCGCTCATCTTAATATCTGTAATGATAAATATAGCTGATTTTCCTACAGGATTGTAACTTTAACCAGGACAATGCAGCACTCAGGCCACCCAGGAAAATGATCTTGAGTTTATTCTAATGCGCCCTCCCCTCTACACACACCACCACACAACCTGCGCTGTGTGCTCTACAGGTGTGAGCCCTGGCTGTAATATTCAGTTAGTCCCATAAAGCATCTCCACATGGAGCAGCCGCACACATAAACTCTTATTAAAGCTCGTGTTTGTGTGAAATAACGAGGAAAATGTTTTTAAAAGTCACTGATTATCAGTTGTAGGAGGAGTGACTCACCTCTGACAGTTTGTTCTGCTCCTGCCGACGTCCGTCTCCCTGATTATTCAAAATGAAGTTGGTATTGGGATAAAAAGTTTTGGAAATCCACGGCTGCTCATCAGCATTTTCCTAAGTGGAGAAACGTTCACCTCTGCAGTACACCCTGCGCTGCTGATAGGCTGATTTGCATATGCCTCAGTGCCTCCTATCCAGCTTCAGACTGTTTGCATAAAACAACAATGGGGTTACTGCAAATTACAGCATGTATGCGTGTGTGTGTGTGTGTGTGTGTGTGTGTGTGTGTGTGTCCATACAAAAAGGCTGAAAGGAGTCATCCTCTGAGAAGTTTGGAGAACAACATAATGCCACAGGAGATAACTCAGTGTGTGTTAGTGGTGCGTTCTTTCACTGACTTTAACAGAAAATCATTAAATAATAAATAATAAGATAAAGCTCACACTGTCTCATAACTTTGACTAAACAAGCCTACATTTATATATGTACATATATATATATATATATATATATATATATATATATATACATATATATATATGTACATATATATGTGTGTGTGTGTGTGTGTGTGTATCATTATTTATTTATATATCAGTCTCTAGGCATTTTTTACAATAAAAGTGCAGAACCATGAGAAAATTGCAATTTTTTGGTATAATTGATTAAAAATCAAAGTCAACGTGTTCCAGGGAAACAAAACCACACTCTGTCCGGAGTGTTCTAACTAACCTTTGACAAAAAAGGCTCAAGATTACAAAAATTATAAAAAAAAAAAAAAATCTGCTTTATTTCTAAATGAAGAAGTGAACCTGAGGCGTATTCCACAAAGAAGCAAAATCTTTTTGGAGCTCAAACTCTAAAACAGCACAAAAACAATGACAGACGTGTTCTTTTCAGAACCCACGACAAAATAAAACTTTGAGTCGGTTCATTCAGACTTACATGTATGACGTTTGTGCAGGGGACTGCTGTGATTGGTCAAACTTACGGAAAAGTCGCGGAGTTTGGAAAGTCGCATAGAATTCACGGGGATTAGTTAAATTTGTTGAAACTGTCACTCAACATTTTTAAATGATCAGAACTTGTAAACACATTTTACAATTAATTAATTTGAGCATTCGCTTTTACAATGAATTTTACAACTTTCATATCCTTTACTGAAGTAAATTAGCAATACCACGATGGAAAATTACTCAGTTAACTAAAATCCCTGCATTCAAACTAAATACTATTATAAAATATATGAATAATATAATAAAGTTCCCAAATGGGACCTTCAGTCACACGGCTAACAAAGCTAACTGGCTAACGCAGCTGTTGTTTCAGTTGGTAGCAGTTAGCGCCTATTTTAGCAACAAGTTAAGCTAGCTTTATGTCGCCACATCCACTAAGTAACCATTTTAAACTTTTATTAAAGCTCGTGTGTGTGACATTAAATAATGAAGACATTATAAAGTCACTGATTATTCAGTTACAGGAGGAGTGACTCACCTCTGCTGCCGTTTGTCTCCGTGATTATTTAAAATGAAGCTGGACAAAAAGTTTTGGAAATCCACGTCTGTTCATCAGAGCATTTCTCTGTCTTCATCAGTTAGTGGCTGCTGTAGTGACAAGGAACCTAAAACTATCTTTCCTTTGAGAAGATCACCTCGGTACTTTATTCCCTGTTGCAAAAATGGCCTCATAAAATTTCACGGCACCTTAATGAGAAATCCGAGATCTGCCGCTGTGGCTGAGGTCAAGGTAATTATTCTTTTATATTTACTAGGTCCCAATAACACTCTAATTTATTTTTATTTATTTATTTTTTAAATTTTGGTAAGCAAGCATTTCCATATTGATTAAACTATTTAATTTCACTTTACATCACTTAAATTGGACTCATTAAACTGAAAGTATAGCTTTTAGTTGTGTTATACAGCTCTGCTCAATTTTAAATCTGGATTTATTCATTTTAAACCTAGTTTAAACTCTGATTAATACTAATCTTGGATTAAATTAATCGTTGTTGGTGCAATTAAGGCTGTTAAGGCATGTTTATGACAGGTTATGTAGTCCTGGTTAATCCTTTAACGGTCTGTCAAACCAGCACATTTTGAGTGACTCAATTTTACTGAAAAATGTGTTGAATTTAACCTAAATCTCTTCCTCTCTGTTTAAGTATGTTATGCTCAGAAAATCCACTAGATGTCGGTGTGTCTTCAAGTAGACTTGCCTTTTCTCTTCACCTTGGAGCAAGAAGTTAGAAACAAAAAAGTCACTCCAGATATGTGGACTGTTTGGTGTGACCTTTCAAAGGTGATCATAATTTTTCACCATATTATCGTTGTAGAGGTCTGACTGAACAGAATTATGGAATTTGAAAAAGCAAAAAAGTCTAATATGGGTGAAATAACTTTCTAAAAACAGGCTCTACTCTACCAATTGGTTTGTTTGTCAAGTATATTTTTTAACTGTCAAAAACATGCTCTACCATGAATTGTTATTTAGTGATGCTAAGGTAATACATTTACAGTTTTTAATAAATGGTCAAATGCTCAAAAACAGATGAGCAAGTCTTATTAATTGATTTTTGGGGGGTATTTGTAAAAATATCTTGATAATTTTACCATCAGGTGTCGTCCCAATAGTTTGTTAGTGGCCTATATTTAAAAACTGTGGGGTCTGTTAAACAATGATTGTTATCATCGTTGCCTCAATAAAATACATTTAAAAATGCAAAGAATTAATTTTGCATTAAAAATGACATCCCTGACACATAATAACAACAGTCATAAACATTCCTTAAGACTCATTCATGTTCATGACAGGTGTCATTGTCATGGTTACAATTAACAACATTTTCTTTTCTTGGATTATTTATTGATTATACCCCTGTATGACAGCAGCAGCTTTCATCGGCCTCCTCTGTGATTCTCCTGTTCGTCCACTGGGTGGCGGTAATGCATCTTATGCTGTCTGACAAATGCGACGCAATAAAATCAAGAGAAGAAGAAAAAGGAGCCATTTGATTGGTGATTGCTAGGGGACAGCGAGCTTAAGAGCAAGCGCTACCGCTACATCTTCAATTTAGGGCAAAAAGCAGCCGTTTTCACCCTTTTTTTGGAGTGCAGTGTAACTTCTGCTTTGACACAGCTGCTGCTGGACGTATTTTGATCTTTAATTGTCCCTAAATGAACGAAGACAGCGCCTTGCGGTGTGCTAGGACTGATGATGTAGTTTAGCGTTTTTCCAGCCGTTTGTTTATCAGGTGTGACAGACGAAGCCGAGTCTCTGGGAAGGTAAGAGAGCCACCCTGCTAATGGCAGCAAGCTAGCTAGCCTCACAATTCTTTATAAATACTCTGTGTGTTGTGGTCACCCGGTTTAGCCTTCCAGTTCTTGTTAACGAGCACAGTCTCACCATCAAAGACAGCTCTCCACAGGACAGGTTAGCTGTCAGTGTGTCTGCTGATGCTGGGCCTGTGGCAGTGTGACTACAAGCTAACGGTGCTGACAGCAACAAGGAGAACTGTTCTGTGGAGCTTTCATTTAGCTTTATCTGTGAAATCATGCAGATCTTTTACAACAATTTATGTAGCGATACGTCCCATGACTATCAACCATATTTCTATATATGCTGCAATGGTTAGATATCAATAAGAACTTTATTTCTTCAGCACCTGTCTGAACAGAAATGCTTAACATTAAAAGAAACATAAAATAGATGACTACCAGAAAAAAACCTAAGCAATAAAACAATGCTATGGGTGGATGATACCACTTTCAGTCCAAGTAATACCAAGACCAGGATCACTGATGTCAATACTAATATTGACACTTTTAATTTGTTAAAAGCAGCTCATGTATTATCATGTAAAATATATCATGATTCTCTGCTAGTCCTCTGAATATATTTCCACCACACAATTAGTCAAGCATGAGGCATTTCATTTTACAATTCTGTTACTTGCTCAATTACATGTATATTAAAATAGAAGACAGTTTTCATGGTAAATAAAAAAAAAATAGTCATGGTGTGATGATTACTGCATGCATGGACACAACAGTAACAACGATGCAAATGAAATAAAACAACCAAAAATATTACTGTGGCTCCAACACAAATATTTCAGCACTAAGAAGGATGTTTGTTTATGTGCCCATGCAGGATGTCATCCAGCACATGATGGATCCATTTTTGGGGTTTTGATCCCATTCACATCAGCACGTGTTGGTGGCGGTAGTAGTAGTAATATTAATACTTTGAGGATCAATCTTCTCACTCTTGGAGCAGGCACAAAAATAAAACCTAAACAGATTTTTAAGTGGTGAAAAAAATTGCTACTGTTCTTGTTTTTTGTTTTTTTCATACCTTCAAGGTGGCCATTGTTGTTAGTTCATTTTTTTATAATATGAAGTTGATCAGAACTTGAAATTTGACTTGTACAGTTAATCACAGTGAATTGTATGTCTTTTTAAAGGTCCTGTGTGTAAGATTTATAGGGATTTATTTGCAGAATATTGCAGAAATTACATGTAAAAATCATAAGTATGTTTTCATTAGTGTTTAATTTCCAGAAAATAAGAATCATTCTGCGTTTGTTACCTTAGAATGAGTTGTTAATGTTTAAAGAGGGTGTGGGTCCTCTTCCATGGAGGCCGCCATGTTGTGCTGTCATGTTTTATTCCAGAGCCCAGAACAGACAAACCAAACACTGGCTCTAGATATGGGCTTTTGCATTTTTCGTGAGTTTCGTGACCGAGGCATTCGTAATCTGCAAGCTCACCGCTTGGTGCCACAAATATCTGACACACTGGTCCTTTCAAGTTATTGCATGGTAATTCAGCTGAAATGAGGACTGATTTGAAACTTGTTTAGTGTTAAAACACAGTTTAAGGCTTTTACTTCAACATTGCTTTTCTTTGTAGACCACTGGCTACGACTTCTTTGATTTGTTCCTGACATCAAGACCTCAAACTGGCTGACATGGATGAACAAAGTGTTGAGGTATGTATCTCGTATGTCAGATAGTGCGGAATGAGATTTATAATTTATCTTCTGTTGTGCAGCACTAGTGCTTGGAAAGCAGCTCAGCTGGTGACCGTCTGAAGGCTGGACAGTCTGTCGGGTGTTGATGCCTAATAGAGTGCTGTATCTGCTATGGAGGCAGGAACAGAGAGGCCTAACAACACTGTCCAAAACCAGGCTGTGTTTGTTTTTGTTGACATTGCATCTGAGTGATTCAGTTCTGTGGTGATGCCTGTGGTTGTAGTTGGTACCAAACTGAGTCTCTCATCTCTCTTCTGTCCCTGCGCAGAGCATCGCTGAGGTGTTTCGCTGTTTCATCTGCATGGAGAAGCTGAGGGATGCTCGTCTCTGCCCACACTGTTCCAAACTCTGCTGCTTCAGCTGCATACGAGTAAGTCTGTTTCCTCAAGGCACAGACCAGAATATGTCCTCCTCACTGCACCACTCTGTAATCTGCTTTTAGTTTTAAACTCTGGTATTATGCACAAAAAAATGGCTAATTGTCCAAACATTTAGATAGTATGTATTTCTCAAAATCAGTTCTGGAAGAATAGGACAGATTGATTTTGCAGGGTCAAAGGAAAGTGTGAATACTACAGTGTTGAACTGTTTCATATGAGCCCCCAAACTTTGTGGAAATGGAATATTAAAAGAAAAAACAAGGCTGATTAAAATCCTACATTTCCCAATATTTATAATTTACATTTCATGTGCAATAGACAGTGGCAGCATTTTTGCACTGGTTGTTTTTAGATGCAATTATCATTTAAAGTTGAATGTCTTGTTTGACAGCGTTGGTTGACGGAGCAGAGAGCCCAGTGTCCACACTGTCGGTAAGTGCCTGCTAACGGACATCTGCAACCCTCTATACTGTCTGTCCCTGTGAATTATTTTTTGTTGAAATGTAACCAGCAAAGAGAACATCACCCGCCTCAACACATTCAGCTGCTTCGTTCATGATTCAATCCTTAATTGCCATTTCAACATATTTGATACGAATTTGCTTTTAGTATACATAAAACAAAACGCGACACCTCTGGACATAATGTATATGAGGTGTAGTGTGTTGTAACTTATTAAAGTATGTGTGTACATCAACACACAGGGCTCCACTCCAGCTGAGGGAGCTGGTCAACTGTCGCTGGGCAGAAGAGGTCACCCAGCAGCTGGACACCCTGCAGCTCTGCAGCCTCACCAAGCATGAGGACAACGACAAGGACAAGTGAGCACCTCCTGCTACTCCTTCCTCTCCATGTCTTCTTGTTCCACCTGTGTGTCCATTAGGACTAAAGGATGTTCTGTGATTTTAAAATGATTACTTCGCAGTAATATATCAGAGTCTTTGTGGGATTTTAAGTAAAATCAGTTTATTTATATAAACAACTACCAAGTTCTTAACACAGTAAAAAAATATATATAACAAAGACAGATTGGCGTACAGAGAATTTTGTAGATTTTCTTAGCAGGCATGTGGCTGCATTTTTGCACCAGCTGAATGTGTAACAGTCTGACTGTCACACAGAGACAGAGCACATTGCAATAATTCAGGCAAGAGGAAATAAAGGCCTGGATCAAGAGGAGGGCTTGAAATAAGAGACAGTTTTGAGTAGGGGGCCTCCCACAGTATCTCCTGCACAAATGCAGGGATGATTCTGACGTTCAGATGTTGTCCTGTGTGCAGATGTCTGTAATGATGCACCAATGGTGAAATTCTGAGCTGATACCAGTGTTTAAAATAATGGTGGTTTATTTTGTTCTTGTTGTTGTTTATTCCCGTTTTTCGTGCCGTGGAAGCAAAGAAATCTTCATCATAACAAACACGGCAGCTGTTGGCGTCTTACATCATATCAGAGTTGTGTGTAGCTCAGTGTGCAAGCTGCTGTTGTCTGAGTCAGACTGCACATAATCAACACAACACTTAATGAGCGTAAAAATGGATGTGACTCAACAGATAAACATCAGCCACTGCCATTGGTGAATGCCATCTATTTTACGGATAGGTCGACTGTAGTCAACAATGCAATCAATCAGTGCGTCTCTACTATATAATATGACATAGCTTTTCATCAAGGAGTGGCTTTGTGGCTTACTGTTATTTGTTGGCGTGGTGTAAGAGCTTGACGTAACACCTGAAATGTGAGAAAGTTGGCAACCCTGAAAAACAATATTTGAACACACAGCTGGTCTGTAAGCTGTGCACTGAAACCTGCTGCTGAAAAGTTGATCTAGTGATGTTACCATAGTAACCTCATTTCAAAGTCTGAACATATCTGACAGTTAGGTGGCGCCGTGAGTGAGGTTTGCTGAGGGCGTCTTTGTGTTCTGAGGACAGTGTTCTGAAACACGCACAGTACACTTGTTTAAAAAAAACTCCTGGGTTCCTGCTAGGACTGAGCCTTTAATTAAATTTTTATTGAAGTGGTAATATGGGTCAAAATACTGTTTTAAATCCAATATTGTCACACAGCAGAGATTTCCTGTCCTACACATTATATTCAACTGACTTAAGAGAGCCTCTGTCTTTGGTACAGATTCAAAGTAAGAACCACACATCGTTTTAATGTTTTTTCAGTGAAAATATGGCCATAATTGCCATATCAGTTAAAGTAATCCCAATTAGATATTTGTTTTCAGAATTGTTCAGCCTTGCTCCTGTAGGCATTTTCTAGAGAAAAGGCAGCAGATTTTTTTTTTTTTTGTTTGTTTGTTTTTCAGAGGAAATGTCAGAATCCTAATTCCTGGTATTTAACCCTTGTATTCATACAAGGACATGACTAATACTGGATTTCTGGGACCGCTGCTCATTTCTAATATTGCTACTTGTGAAAAAGTATGTATTTGAGGCAGGATATTTTATTGGTTAAAAATAAATTATTGTCCAAAATGACATCAGGTCACAGAAACACTTGTTCAGCGGCAATTTAAATTATTAGAAAAACTATATAAAACTATATAAAAAAGCAAACTATATAAAATAAAATGCTGCCTAACAATAAGAACAATCTGCATTATGTTCTCTCTCTCTCTCTCTCAAAAAAAGGCCAATATATCTATGATATGTCAATATTGGCTGATAATATCAGTCTGACTCTAGTTTCATACTGCTTGTTTTTGTCCTGCTTCTCCTCCACATGTTCTCTTCCTCCTGCGTCTCCTTCTCCATATTCAGTATTGTCCTCCTCTGTCTCCTGCATTTATAAACTTTGTGAGTTTTCATAAACTTTGTAGAAATTCTGAAGTTAAACAGGCCGTCATTTCGAGTCGAGTGATGACGTGGCTGAGTTTAAACAAGTTTTTTTTAGATAAGTTTTGTTTTTTTTTGACCTGTCAGTGGATTGTTCCTCTGCAGATGTGAGAACCACCATGAGAAGCTGAGTGTTTTCTGTTGGACCTGTAAGAAATGCATCTGTCACCAGTGTGCTCTGTGGGGAGGAATGGTAACGTTTCACATCTTGTAGTTTTAGATTGCATGTAAAATTACAAACACCTGTAATAATAATTCACAGAGAGTAAAAGTATGACCGCGACTAATGGTTATTTTTTATTACTAATGAATTTACTTAGTTATCAGTTAGTCATTTGGGCTATAAAAAGGACATAATCATAACTTTGTAATTCATAAGTTGGTGTCTTTGCATAGCTTTCATTTGTGTGAGCAAAACAGTCGTTGTTGTTTGTGTCGTCCAGCACGGTGGCCACACCTTCAAGCCTCTGGTGGAGATCTACGAGCAGCACGTGACCAAAGTGAAGGAGGAGGTTGCCAAACTCCGCCGCCGCCTCATGGAGCTCATCAGTCTGGTGCAGGAAGTGGTGAGGACCGCTCCTTCCAAATCTCACAGAAAAAAAGAATAAAAATACACAAGTGTTTTTGCATATTTTCTTGTAAGTTAAATTCAGCGCACTTTTAACTGCACAACCGTGAAGTAAATGATTTTCATGTTGTAACTCAGAGGATTTCACAGTGAAGGAGACTTTAAGATCACACCCTTCTTTCTTTTTAATTTTTTTCCACCATAAATTTATTTTTACAGTTTAACTGATTTACTACACACAGTACTATAGTCTGTAAGGCAGAAAAAATCTAAATTCATAATTATTTTCATTTTAGTTGATTTCTGGATCATATTCCAAATCCATTCAGATTTTACTGGATAAGTTTTAACATTTCAGTCAGACTTCTGTAACTGAAGCACTGGAGTCGAGTGCAGGCACAGTAACACAGAGGCATGAACGGTGCTGTGTTAAACACAGAGACAGACATACATGTGTGTCTTCCTCTGCCTTCTAAAGATGGAACTGTAACAAATGAAGTATTTCAGAAATGAACATTTCTCATGTGCTTGGAAATAAAATCAGTTACTTAAAACATGAAACAGTGAAGGAGCCACGATTATGTTGTAGAAGAGAGATGAACATATCAACAGTTTTTTTTCTTCTGCTTGTATGAGGCAAGAGAGGCAGCTGAAAAGTCTGAAAAGTAATCTTATCATGTTACCATAGTAACCTAAATAAAAGGGAGGGAAACCCTGTCAATCTGAACAAAATACTATTAATTATAATGTACAGTATTAACATAATGCTGCTGCTGGCGTTCGTCTTTATTAAGTTATGGAGACAAACATTCAACCACCACTTCACTTACATGAGCACAAAAATATAAATTGTATAGAAATATTATTCAGAAATCCTTGAAAGTTCAGGTAGTTCGGATGTGGAGTGCTAATAACATCCACTAGGTGGCACTAAGATGTTGATATTTTATTTAAATCTTGAAGAAGAAACTGAAGTTCTGATGGTGTGTGTGTGTGTGTGTGTGTGTGTGTGTGTGTGTGTGTGTGTGTGTGTGTGTGTGTGTGTGTGTGTGTGTGTGTGTGTGTGTGTGTGTGTGTGGTCATGATTCAGGAGAGAAACGTGGAGGCTGTCAGGGGAGCGAAGGACGAGAGGGTCAGAGAGATCCGAAACGCAGTGGAAATGATGATCGCTCGTCTGGACAACCAGCTGAAGAACAAACTCATCACCCTCATGGGTAAGACCCTGAATGCATCACTGTCACAATGTTCATTCGCTCATTCAGCCGCACATTAAAGCTAAGAAGTGTATTTCATGCAGTGATGGTTTTATGGTTTTTTGTGGTTTATGTGTTTTTCCGCTGACTAAAGTCGTATTTATTGGAAGTTTAAATCTTAACACTGAGTTTCATGAAACAGTCTGTATTCAATCCAGTTTTGTCATTCAGGAAGTTTTTACTTTTTGTCACATCTCACACGTGCTTTATTTTAACATCCTAATTTTCCATGACTTTGTCAATCAATTTGTTCTAAATGACTTGTTACTGTTTTCTGTTTAATGTGATGATCATTTTTAAAAATCCTGGGCGACCTCAGTCAAAACCACCTAAATCTACCTGTGGAGATTTAATAGATGGAATTCTTAATTGATATTATCCAGGTGCCTTTTCCCTTCAACTACAAGCCAGAATGCTTCCATACATCAGCTGTTAAGTCCTCTGCAGTTGTTGACTCTCCGCCATCCTCACCAGAACTCAACACGTAGCCTAGTTTAGAACGTAAACGCAACGCTCATGTTCATATCCATTTTGTTTTACCATCTTATCGGTTCAGCCATAAGACAGGTGGTCATAACGTCGAGACTTAATTTTCTGATTATTGACTTTTTTGAGTCGATTCATAATCTTTTAAGAGAATCGCGATGCACCTAAGACTCTTTTTTTTTTTTTTCTACACCTCTAGAACTGCATTCAAAATTCTGTACGTACTACAAACAGGAAGAAAACGGGAATGAAAACGAGTCCCAACTTAATATCTTCTCACTCTGCGCTTTTGCTCTGTCAGTCAATATAAAGTAGATCTAAATCATTAAAGGTATAAATCATGAAATGTCATTAACTTAACTTATTAAGACTTTAATGGGGAAAATATGTTTTAAAATTTATCACAGGTGCCACATACTGCACAAGCACATTGCTCTTTTTTGTAAATGTCCTGTCATGTCTGAATATTACAGAAGCCCTGAAGGTAAGTGAGCGAGCAGAAAAATCTGGTGATCCATTTTCTATGCCTGATCGAAATAGTTTTCTCTCCTGTGTTTAAGGAAGTGAAATATTATCCTGGCAAACTTCTTAAGTCATAAAGGTCCAGTGTGTAAGATTTACAGAATATGGCAGAAGTAGAATAGTGTTTAGTTAACAAAAACACAATTTTTCTTTTCAGGTAACTTAAAATGAGCCGTTTATATCAACAGAGGGACGGGTCCCCTTTCATGGAGTCTGCCATTAGGGCTGGGGTCATGAACTTATCTCCCAATTTAATATTTTACAATTTATTGGGACTGTTTGCTTTTTTAAACACTGAACCATGTGAAAAAGTTAGTGCTAGCAGTTTAAATGCATATAAAATCGATTCAGGGATCATTAAAAAGAAAAAGGTATCACAAATTGTTTTTCTTCCACCCTTATGTGCCATGTTGCACCGCCATGTTTCTACAGTAGCCCAGAAAGGACAAACTAAGCTGTGGCTCTAGAGAAGGTGTTTCATGTTTTGCCCAAGTTTCACAGCTGTTTTAGTTCTCATACACAAGAGTGAGTCTGCTCGCCTCTATATGCCTCTAAATCCTTCACACACCGGTCCTTTAAATATTTTCTTTTATCTGGGAAACGGGTGAGAAAAGTTTTGCCAGGTTGGAAAAGAAAAATGATCCTGGCAAACCCTTTTTTAAATAACTTTTTTTGTGCTTGTTGTTGCAATGCTCATTTCGGCCACCAGAGGCTGAAGTGCACCACTAGTCCCTGTTCTAAACAAGACTCATGCATTCATGTTTTTAATTTCTCCATGCCCTCTGAACACAAGGTGCACTGTGTGTTTACAAGTTATGTAACATGGCTGTCTTTCTTTAGCTATGTACTCCATATGTACCTTGCATTTAGGGTTTTATCCTGGCAAAACTTTTTTTTTCACCTGTTCTTAAGTCATAAACACAGCAGAGAAAACAATTTAGAGCACTTTTTTTTATTATATTTTCTCACTTTCCTCTCAGGGCTTCCTATCAGAATGAAGCCAGCTACGTCTGAATGACTAAAAGCCATCCCTTTACAGCTCAGTGACGCAATGTTACGTATTCCGTGTCTGAAAAGGGCTCTTGTTACTGCACCCTAACTGGCACTACAATGTGTCTAAAGGTTGAGACCTTCACCGAACAAAATATGCAGACTCCCTGCTGCTGGAAGAGGCACCTTTTTATAGCTCCGGGTAATATACATATGAAATATTTAACGGGACTGAGTGGATGGATGCACTCAGTGCCCACATACACAACCTGCACACCCAACCACTCGCCCTCAGCAGCCTCCATCAGGGCTGACATTCAGCACAAGTGCACTGAAAATAGAAATGTGCTCCTCCCCACCAGGCCAGAAGACGTCCTTGACCCAGGAGACGGAGCTGCTGGAGTCTCTCCTGCAGGAAGTGGAGCATCAGGTTGGTCGCCTACAGCAGCTCGCAGCCTCCATTCATTTAACCGCACTGCATACTGCTCTTCTGTTAGTGGTGTAAAACCGTGGCAGTCGATTCAACACCGTGCTGAATTTTAAGGTTGTAGTTTGTTGTGTTGTAGAGTTTTACTGCGATAAATTATAAGGTGCATCTGAAATTCTCTCCCGCCATCAAAGCAACGATCAGATTCAATAACTTCATAGCTAAACAGCTGTGTTGTAACTACTTGTAATACCAAAGTATTGTATTTTTGGCTCTTGAAAGAACTGCAAGCTGACATATTAGCTATTTCTGAAGTTATTTCTTTACACATCCAGCAGACGAGCTCATGTTTGTCAGTCTGACTCATGTATTTCCAGTATTCAGTAATCTTTCAGCCTTGCTTTGCTTCCTGGTTTGGTGCAGGGTTGTACAATGTGTTAATCAGTTTGTCTCCTAACAGCTGTGTGCAACTTTACTGGATACTTCACTGCTGTAATCTGGTTTCCAGCAGCAAACTGTGAAATCAAAATGATGAAATTGTGTTTGCTGCAGAGTCAGAGAGAATTCTATGTCGTTACAGTAACTATAGTGACAGTTTAGTTCACTTTATTAATATGTTAAGAGTATATACTATCCACTTTCATGACGGTGAAATGGAGCTGAGAGCCACAGACAGATAGGTTGGACTTAAACACTGTTGGTTTTGGTCTTTTCATGGGGAAAATAAAATGTAGCTGCCCTTATTATTTAATAATCCACCAAGACTCCCTACATTTAGAGCTTATGTAAAGTTGTTTGACAGGAGTTGATTTATATGTTTTCCTGTAGACAAATGAAATTCTAAACCAGATGCTGACACCATCTTTGTCTCCATGACAAACTGGACTAAGTGTTATAATAACTGCTGGGATATTGTAAACAGTCATAAAACTCATGTTGGCGACGTGTCGCTGGATTATTCGTTGTTTGTAAAGATGTTGATTGAACTGGCTGCAGTGGATGAGATCCACACAACTAATCCTGACAGAAACTCAAGTATTGATCAAACTGTTTCTTATACTCAGACCAAAAACCATCGTTGGTGTTTTAGCTGTATATTAGCAGCAGCAACATAATTATCTGCTGTCTGTGTCTCTGTGTGTCTGTGTGTGTGTCTGTGTGTGTGTCTGTGTGTGTCTCTGTGTGTGTGTGTGTGTGTCTCTGTGTGTTGAACAGCTTCACTCCTGCAGTAAGAGTGAACTGATCTCCAAGAGTCCAGAGATCCTGCTCATGTTCCAGCAGGTCCACAGGAAGCCCATGCAGTCCTTCGTCACCACGCCGGTCCCCCCAGACTTCACCAGGTAATCTGCTCAGCTGCAGGAAAGGTCGAGTTACGTCTTTGCCCAAACAGATATAACCTTTTATCGTTAAGAATTTAGGCCATAAAAAGTCAAAACTCAAAAATATTTAAACATAGAAGGAGCAGGCAGCAAATGTTAAAAAAAAAACTGTGAGCTGAGAATTTTGCAGAGTGACGCAGGTCAGTAATAAGTAATGAGTATTTTTTCACCATCAGTGTTTTCATAAGATGAATCTGTGTCTCACAAATGAGCTGCATTCAAATACATTTTAAGTGGGTTTTATTGGAGCTGCAACAATTAATCAATTATTAAGTTAATCACCAAGTATTTGATAATTACTCTATAATTTGATTACTCTATTTGAATTTTTTTTTTTTTTAAAGAATAAAAGTCAAACTTCTCTGATTTCATCTTCTTAAATGTGAATATTTTCTATTTTCTTTACTCCTCTCTGACAGTAAACTGAATATCTTTGGGTTTTGAGTAAAACAAGACATTTTCTGACATTTTCTGACATTTTAAAAGAACAAGTCTTAATTCATTAATTAAGAAAATAATCGATAGATTAATCAACTGAAATTAATTGTTATTTGCAGCCCTAGTACAAACTCAACTGAAACATAACTGGGAGAATAGAATTTTTTTTAACCTTCATGAAATAGTTTCATGTCTACATCCCATTTTTACGTTTTGAGAAACAGAAAGGAAGCTACGCTGAGTAGTCAATTGTTTCATTTATTATCTCAACATATGTAAAAAAAAAACACTAGATGTCTTGAGGCGTCCATTGGTATCAAACATGTCATTCCAGCTTGATGGCACCAATAACAAAGTTGGGCAGAATTTGGCCAAGTGAAAAACTGGCACAGCCATTTTCAGAAGGGTCTCTGGACCTTTAACTTAAGGATTTCTGAATGAAAATGGGTTTCGTGGGCACTCAGGGGTGTCCACTTTTCCATACATACACACTTAATGCCGGGCAGAAAACGTGCATTTTTGTCATGCATTATAAATGTGATATTTTTGCCTAGATCTCTGCATACCGGGGTCCGTAAACGGTACTGGAATTGCATGAATTGGCTTGACTGGAAAGCTGAGACTCTTGTGGATTCAATGAGCTCAGCTGATGATGACAGGCTCCGGTCTATGAATAGGCAACATCAAGCGTAAATTATTCAGAGTTTCAGCTTTAGTGAGTTTCTCCAAACATGTACATCTATTATATTGATGTAAAGCTGCTTGTTTTCTTGCACCATTGTAAGTAAATAACGGTGTTTAAATGGAGAAGTTTAGCGTTATTGTCCCGTTTATTATTTCCTTATTAAGGTGATACAGTGAGGTGAACCCAACACGCTCAGTTATAATATTCTGTGCGTCTTAAAGAAAACTGATACCATACTATACAAAAACACTTTATTAAAATTTGAATACATCATTATAAGAGAACTTACACCATTGTAAAAAAAAAAAAAAATGGAATTCAAAACTCAACTGTCTAGCAGTTGTGGTGGAATTGTAGCAAATACTTTAGTGTCTTTTGGCTGGTGGAGATCTGCAGTCTACTGAGTGCACTCTTCTGTATGGATGTATGTCCATGGATGACTGATGAGACAGAAGAAAGCAGCCTGGCAGTGTCTACAGCTACAGCTTTATTTCAGTCTCAGTGTGTCTAATAAACTTCCTGTTTGCTTTCAGTGAGCTGGTTCCCGCCTACGACTCCAGCACTTTCGTTCTGGTCAACTTCAGGTAAATCCTCTCTTTGGTTGGTTTCAAATGACTTCACTATTTACAGTTTTGTCAGCTGTGTGTGTCTTAGTAAATAATCTGCTGTCATAAATGCATAAATCTTCTCTGATCTTTAAACTTCTCAAAATATTTAAATTTATCTGATTATCTGACATTAAAGGAGGTAGATGTTGAGTATTGTTTGTAACCTTGGATTTGCGTGTGAGCCTGTTCAGAAATTCTTTTGTATAAACCAGCTGGTTTCAAACGATCCTCCCTCTTGAACAGTGTCTACTCTTGTTTTCACCAGCTTTAATAATAATAGTCATTTGTTTAAGGTAATGTAAATTCAATTTTTGAACAGACTTGGAGGTAATATTTTTATAAAATGTTGCTCAGCTTTGTGGAATCCTGCTGCTTTAGCTGCATCTTCATTACTAGTTAAATAAAAAAAACTGTGACCAACAGTGACGACTCTACTACACAAACCTTTGCAAGTTGTAAACTTTCTCTTAAATGAAAGCTTCTTATCTGAAAAAAAAACACAGTCGATCACCATGAGGGAAAGTAACCAGGAGATAAAAGTGGGGTTTGGTGGTTCTTGACAAATAGGATGCAGAGTCTTTTGAAGCTTTTCCACCCAGCACTGAAAACTTTTAGAGCATTTTCCACTTTAAAATCGACTTAAACCAGGAGGGCTCCAGCTGAGCATCAAAAGGTAATACATCAGAGGAGCACAGAGCAAAATTTATGGGATGCACTGAGCTGCTCCTATCACTTTGCTGGAAGTAACTGACAACCTGTTTCAAAAAGGAATACCTTGTCATTGCAGCTTAATGTTGTTAAAGTGCAGTTGTGTCCACAAAGGTTTGATGGGAGTTTGTTTTGATATGTGTGTGTGTTTGTAGCACCCTGAGGCAGCGGGCTGATCCGGTCTACAGCCCTCCTCTACAGATATCAGGGCTCTGCTGGAGACTGAAAGTTTACCCAGTGAGTTTCCCCTCTGCTGACGTTTTCCTTTGAGACCTGGCAACGCTGTCGAGTTTGAGCTTTAGCCTCTCCAGTATGGAGCGCTGCTTTTCATCTCTAGATTCATCTCTAGAATTTCTGCTTGTCAGTTAAAAAAAAGTTTCAGGAAGTAGTGAAAACACGTCATCATTGTGACTGTAAGGTTTGTGAAGAGCAATAAAGAGAAACTTCAAACAGCAAAGTAGTGAGTAGAATACAATTATTCTATTCGTTAAAATATTAGGAAATTTATGTCCAGAATTTATTAAGTAAATAGGTAAACATGAAATAAATGTTTAGTTAAATTAACAACAAATGACAAATTTAAAGAAAACGTTTAAAAAACATGAGAATGTACTTAAAAAAAAAAACAGTGAATAACAAAAAAATAAAGACCTGTCTCTAATATAAACCTGTTTCAAATAAAGGATTGGTTCTCTCTGCAGTTGAGGTAAATAATTATTTACTGCATTATTATTATTAAGTGTTGTATTCTTTAACAGTTTGTGGTAATATTTAGTTAGCTAACAAACAAACTACGTACAAATAAATACACATTACATAGTCTGTTACTACTTGCTACTTTCTTATCTTGTGTACTTTGGAAACAGGAAGCATTCTGTGAGCTACATGTTAGCTACCATACTGATGCTCTTTCATAGCAGTAGTTGTTAGATCACTACAATGTTTTTGTGTTTGCTCTGTTACTGCAGTGATTAAGGAAAAAAATATCACTCTGTCTTAAAAAAAGAAAAAACGTTCCAGATTTCCAGTGCAGGTGGTTCTGTGTCAGTAGCTCTTACAGATTTGTGTTTCCTCAGGATGGAAATGGCGTGGTCCGTGGAAACTACCTGTCTGTCTTCTTGGAACTGTCAGCTGGACTCCCTGAAACATCAAAGTATGAATTTATTTCTAAATAAATCTCCTTTCTTTTTAAAACAAACTCTGACCTGAGGTTAAATGATCAGATTTAAAGTTTAACTGTGATGTTTAAAGTTCTAGCTTTTCTCAACATAATGTCATTTCTTTTATTTTAATTAAAATATGAGATTGAGGAGCACAACAAAGACTCGTCAACCCACGTTTGTCGAATGATGAATTGATCCTAATAACAAGTTTGTCTGTATATTCAGAACCAGATATATCTTTCTCTGTGTTGTAGAACTTTCTCACATACACCATCCTCCTCCAGATATACTGTCTAGTGCAACAAATGTGTATTAATCCACGGCTGAAAATAGTCCCCAACAAAAGCTGTTTTCACTCCTGTTAAGTAGTTTCCTAAAAACTACAGTGAGCAACTGTTTCAGGAAATCATTTTCCTTTTTTTAAAAAAAATGGAAATGTGCAAATGTTGTGACTGAAAGTCAAGAAAGTTTTGAGAAAAAGACACTAGGACTGTTTTTGGTCTTTTTTTTAAGGGATTTGTTGACAACAACAAATGTGTTGTATATTCCAGCCTTATCATTTAGGACAGTGAATGTCACTTTTGATGCCTGCATCTATGGTGACATGTAGAAGTAGGAAATTATTTGGAAGCAACATGAAAAGTGGGTTGCGTTTAATGACAGGAAATTGGAGTTTCCCAATCAGCAAACGGTGTCAGCAGTTTCTATCTGTGCTTTTAGCTGAAGTGTGCTCTGCTGGACAAACCCTGCTTCTCTTCAGACATCCTGTTTCTGTATTTCCTTGTGTAGTCATGCGATGATTGGTTCTGTGTAGGTACGAGTACCGTGTGGAGATGGTCCATCAGGCCTCCAGTGACCCGACCAAGAACATCATTCGGGAGTTTGCCTCTGACTTCGAGGTTGGTGAATGTTGGGGCTACAACCGCTTCTTCAGACTGGACCTGCTGGCCAGCGAGGGCTACCTGAACATGCAGACTGACACACTCGTCCTCCGGTGGGCACACACACTCTCTCACACACTGTCATCATTCTGTCGAGCATGTTCACCTGCACCGCTCTGATGTTACAGAAACAAAGCATCACTGGGTAACAGAGTGTCGTTGGCCTCCATGTTTGTGCTGCACAGATACCAGGTTCGCTCACCCACCTTCTTCCAGAAGTGCAGAGATCAGTACTGGTACATCAGCCAGCTGGAGTCGGCCCAGAGCGGCTACATCCAGCAGATCAACAACCTCAAAGAGGTACTCTTCCTGTGTTTATATCCTTATCAGAATCCATTTGAGACTTTAGACCTTCGAAGTGAGAATGCCTTTGTAATGGTGTTGATTTTGGATCCCCCTGTGGAAAAAAGCTGTAATGTTTCCACTGTCATAACCGTAAAATCCTCTAAAAAAAAATCTCCCCTTGTTTCATTTTACCTGGCTAATGTTCTCCTCACTTTGACTTTGCCTGACAAAATGTAAACACAGGCTTGTTTCATCTGATTTCAAGAAGAATCCAACCCAGGGACGTGCGTTAAGAATGACTACACAGAGAGATGATCTGCTGTTGTGCGACCAAATATTGGTCAAACACCATAATTATGTGTGTCTGTTTATTTTAGGGTGAGATAAAAATAATAATAATTAGATCAGGAATACATTAGAAGCCTTTCTTCTATGCAAAAATGTACACACAAACATTTCTGCAGAAAAGAAGGGGTGCATATTTATTATTGATTTGTTCTACCAGCTATATCTCCATTAACTGTTTGGTTTTGGTTTTATGGTTGTTTTCCAGAGTCCAAGATCATCTTCACCAACAGTCTAAAACCCCTAAATATTTAAATTTAATTTGATAAATTTTGCTTGAAAAATTACGATTAATTGATGATAAATATGTTCGTCAGTTTTCCTTCGGTTGACTAATGGATAGATCATGTAGTTGTTGCGTCTCTAAAATCAGTTTTTAAGATACGTTTTTAGATTTAAAAAAACAAAGTGTGCTACACTGAAGCTGTGTGATGTGGAAGAGGATGGAGGGGATTAAAATCATGCAGGGAGAAACGAGGATTTATTTAGACTTTCATTGTGACGTTTGGATCCTGTTCAATTGTTTAACAGCTAAAACCATTTGGGCAGATTAAATTACAAAATTTTAATCCTGTGCAAGAAAGGTGGACTCCATCAAAAATATTAAACTACTATATATAAAAACAATCACTAAATGTAAATAAATACATTAAATTTCAATAGGATTTCTTGAGATTGTACAAGTGTTCATGACACTTTGCTGTGACATTTGCATCAACCCTCTGAAGTGGTTGATTATTTCTGATTTCAGAGGTTGGCAATCGAGCTGTTTCGCCGTCAGACGTCGCGCAGCTCCTCGCCGCCGGACCTGAGGCTCGCTGCAAGCACCACAACCTCTGAAAGAGACCCTCGCTTGATGAAGAGTGACGACGACATCCAGACCACTTTAAGTAACGCTAAAAAAGGCGAAGAAGAGGAGAGGACCCAGCATGATGACTCTAATGTAAGGATGGAATGTACTGTGTCAGACTGCGGTGGCTTGTTAGTTATTTGACTTTGTCTTCAAAGGGGGAAATATGAGTCATTCCACTGTAGAGGCAATGAAATGGTTTAACAGAACAGACTGGGTGAAGTTACTTGATGTTGGTGCGATCGTGGTGTCGCTGTCTTGTTCAGGAGCTGTCGGACGGTGACTTAGAGGTGGACTGTCTGACAGAAGAGGAGGTGAACCCGCTGGACGGCAGCAGCACCTCAGGCAGCTCCACAGCCACCAGCAACACGGAGGAAAACGACATCGATGAGGAGACCATGTGAGTAGAATCTCTCACATTCTCTTAATGAAACTTGTTGAAGTCCCAGAAACTCGCCGCACTTTATCGTGACTCTGAATGCACTACATTTGTCGCTGTTTGTGTGTGTTTGCGCAGGTCTGGAGAGAATGATGTCGACTTCATCGGGAACCTGGAGACGGAAGAAGGAGAACTTCCTGATGACTTGGCTGGAGCCACAGGTAGAATTCATGAGCCGATATGAATTTATTTTTTTCATAATTCATTATATACTGTATGTAAAATCCCACTGCTGACATTTTTATCCCTGTTGTGTGGGAGCAGGTTTCGTTGTTTGCTTCTGCAGAGGAGATCTGCCTCTCTGTTTGTTAGCAGACGCTGTATCTCAAAAACAGAATTTGGTGAAACTCGGTGGAAAGTTTAATTTGGGCTTTATTCCTGGACCCGTAGCTAAAGTTTCCACATGCACAAAACCTCGAGGTCCTGCGTGACATAAATTTCAGTGTCCTTGAGGTTCCAAACAGACTCTGAATGTCTGAAAATTTATGACTACATTACATCTGCTCGTCTGAACACGTCTGTGTGTTCGGGCACCCAGTGGACCTGCTGTTCTCGTCCTTGTTCTGAAGTACATCAGGTGATAATTGAGTGACTTTATTGTTGCCAACATGTGGCCATTTATTAAAAGAGCTCCACATTTTGCTCATAGATCCTGAAAAGTGACTCATGAAAGCAGATTTCTATTCCAAAAGTTCAAGATTAATTTATCAGTAGACACTTTTTGCCAAAACTGTATTTTTTTTTTAATGTTTCACTACAACTGCTCTTCCAAAATCCATCCTGTCAGTCGGCATTGTGTAACATATTTGGTTTTTAAAGTGCATTGTATGTATCTTGGCGCCAGTATTTCAAAATCTTCAATCTAAATCAGAATTATCCAGATTTTGTAAACCTTTTTCTTTGAAATGATCTTGTAGGTTTTGTCCCGTGTTTTTCTACGAATTTTTCAGAAGAGATCATTCTGATCCAGACGCCACGAGATCAAGATTACAGAATCTAAATTTGCAATCTTTGGATCAAAGTAATGTTTACTTTTCTTTCACACAGACATATGAAAGTTTTGGGATGAGAAAATCACTTTGCATTTTATTTATATTCAGTTATCTGTAGTGCATTACAGGCTAGAATTGCATTCAGGGGAAAACTGATTTTTAGCACCAACTCCGTAGGATCAGGATCACATTTTGTGGTTTTGAAGTAACCCGTTTTGACATTTAATCCAATCCAGATCATTTTGATCTTGATAAAGTTTTGAAAAACCAGCCCCTGATGAATGATCAGGTCTTTGTTCTGTTGGCCTGGGAGAGGTGAGGGTATAAACATAAACTCACAAAATGTCAAGAAAGGAAATATTCTTTCACTTGTTTTCTGTTTGTATTAAACAGAAAAATACAACTGTACACTTCCTGAATTCAACTTTCTGTCCTTTACCGAAGTAAGATGAGCTTAATTATCTTGTTAAACGCATCATAAAAAACTCGTCCTTCAAACTTGACAGAAATGAAATGTTAGAACTCACCAAAACAGTCTGCTGTTCCAACAGCAACTCTGGTTTGGTTGAATAAATCTGCAATTACAGTTAGTTGTGAAAATATTCTGGTTCTCTGTTGTTTTTCTCTCACTTGTTCTTCCACTCAGTGGGTGCGAGGGTTGTCGCAATTTCAACTTTAAATCAAAAATCAATCAGAATGAACGTTCAGCTTCAGGAATCGTATCGAAAGGCTGAATTAGGGATTCTCAAAAAACTTTATTTTTTGTCTCTTGTCCTGCTCGTGGCATCCAGCGTGTCTGAAGAAAAAAAAAACAACACTTCAAAGACGACACAGAATCAATCACAGAAAAATCTAATCAAATCGTGACCTTAAAATTGAGTGATCTTGAGTCGTGACGCCCCTGGTGAGCGCGCGGTTGCCCAAACCAACCAGTATGAATCACCAGTAAGGAGCAGTAAGGACGAGATCTCTCATGTGAATTCAGTCGGTGATGCATTTATATTTCTGTGCTTCTAAGCTTCTGTGTGCAGAAGTCTAACATTTCTGATAAATATTTCAAAATAACAGGAGGGTTTTAAGTAGAGCTGCAACTGAAGATTATTTTCATTATTTGTTTTCTCTATTAATCCTTTCATCTGTAAAATTAAAATGGTAAAAACAACAATGTCCAAAACAATTTCCCCAATGGAAGCAACCGGTCCAATATTTGTGAAGCTGTAACCATCCGATATTTAACATCCTGCCTCAAATAAAGACCTCGCTCTCACTTCTCTCAAACCAAATAAGAGCTTTAGCCACTGTTTGGGAATTTACAGAATCAGATCTTCTTGTGTTGTTTGAAAGCTGCACAGGCAGAACACACCGTAGTGAAACAATGGTGGGCCTCAAAGCAGCTCCTTCAGTGTGTTTGACTGTGTTGGTGTTGAAAAGCATGAAGAGGATGAGTCATTGTTGGTGCACTGTACCCCTTGCAGCGTGCTGATATAGAAACACTTGCAGTCTGTATGTGTACATGTGTGGGGGTTGTGTGTGTGTGTGTGTGTGTGTGTGTGTGTGTGTGTGTGTGTTCGCTCTGTTAGATGTCTGCGTTGAGCTGCACATTGTTGCTGCACTTTCTTTAAGTCCCACAGAGTGATGAGTTTTCTTCTTTTTCAAATTAAGTTTTGCTCTGATGTTTGTTTGCTGAGATGAGAGTAGAGCTGCAACGATTAATCAATCACCAGTCATTCTTTAAGAAAAAAAGGAAAAATTCTCTGATTTCCATTTCTTAAATGTGAATATTTTCTGGTTTCTTTGCTCCTCTCTGACAGTAAACTGAATATCTTTGAGCTATGGACAAAACAAGACATTTGAGGACGTCATCTTGAATTCTGGGAAACACGTGTTGACATTTTTTCACCATTTTCTGACACATTATAGACGAAACAGCTTTAAGCATTAAGCATTAATTGACTATGAAATGTAACCGTTAGTCGCAGCCCCAGATGAGAGTTTAGTAGATGTAAAGCCGGACTGAATTTCCAGGTTTTGATAAAGAATTTTTGTCTGGAAAACGTTTATTGAGAATGAAAAGATCCCAGCAGCAGGAATCTGGATGGTTTTGAAATCTTTAGTCCTGCCCTGAAATCTGTATTTTGCAAATAAAGCAGAATCTCTTAACATGAAAAACAGAAATTTCCTGTTTACGAATAGATGCTAATTATGGGAGAAATTAAATTAATATTTGCTGAACTTAAATACTATCTTAAATGTCCTATTTATAAATTTAACCAGAAATATGACCAAAAATTGTTTTCCGCCATAAATAGACAATCTATTTAAAGAAATAAATGATACAACAATAAACTAATCTTAACCATTATTGCTTTTGTCACTTTAAATCTCTCTCTCTCTCAAAATACCTTTCACACATCATTTAAAGGTAACGGCATGTGTGCTCAAATAAATAAAAGGTGGATAAATGAGGTTCATGATGTATTCAGCTGGATTTATTCTAGTCACCCAGGTTTGCATGGAAACTATTCACCTTCTGAAGAGCAGGTGTCAAAATAAATAAGAAGAAATTTACACACGTCACAATGAAAAGTCGTGGTGGAAAAATAAACTTGAATTAACTTTTATTCTAGATTTGCACTGTATCAGTCATCTAAATTCAAAATTATTCTTAGAAAGGAGAAAATAGACCAATAATTAGCATCATATGAGAGAGAGTTTATTTATTGTAAAGTTCATGTTTAATAAACTGAGACACTACAGGCTGAAATCACACGCCTCTGAAAAAAGCCCTTTTACACCAAATGAACTCTGGTTCTTGAACCAGTTCTGGTCAAGATTCTTGGAACCTCGGTGCTATTTAGTGAACTCACCCGCTTTTCCACAGGTTTTGAGCCGAGCCATTGTAATCAAGTACTCAGACAGGTTCGAAATTAGGCGCTTAAACCAAAATGGGGGCAGTTTCATTTTATTGAAAAACTTTTATTGAATAAATAAAAGTCATAAGAATAAACTTTCACTTATGGTGGAGAGGATAAACTGAGCGACGGATACTTCTGTATCACTTGTCAGACAGCAGCAGGATGAACACACTGTGACTGGGTGGTTATTGTCGCTTAGTTTCCTCCTGCGTCTTCTCTCTTTTTTTTATTCAGCGATGCTCGGGTAGCTTTGCTTCATTTTTCAGCAGTCTGTACAGTTTGTTTACACGAGCTGGCTGCTGTCTTCCTGAATCGTTTCTGCAGGTGTTCAGTAAGATGGAGTATTCCAGGTTCGTGGTGAGACCCTGAGACACTCATCAATTACACTCTGATGCTATTTTAGCATATGACTTTTTAGAAAGACGTAATCAAGTAGCCAAAAGTTGAAAATAAAAAATTTGAACCAGAAGTTCATGTGGCGTTTTATAGGGCCCTTGGTAGCTTGGGGCTGGAGGCAATTGCCAATTTGTCAAAGAGGAAAGTTCCCTTCCACTACTGTCTACACCATCTTTTTTTTTTTTATTTAAAACTTTATTAGAAGGATAAATTCTCAGAGATGAACCGTCTTGTTTTCAGTAGTCCTTAACACAAATATACAACAAATACAGTACATAAAGCAAAACGGCACAGACAGACTCACATGGCCGCTGATTCCCCAAAATACAACAAAATATACAGAAAAATGGACACATTTTCCTGCGTATCCAACGTACAGGTGAGTCACCTTTGTTGGAAATTTGAGATTGCTTTTTTTTTTTTTTTTTTTTTTTTTTTACAGCAATACCTTTGTGCCGACTTTCCCATATTAGTGAAAGTACTGATGAAAAAAAAATCTACTAAATTGGTCTTGGCTAGCAAACCTGGTAACCGTGGCTGCTCTGAAGAAATATACAACTGTGAACCATATAAAATGTCTTGTGCCTGGTCTGCAGGTGGGTCCAGCTCCAGTGGGCGTTCCTTACATCGCAGCGCTGCCGCTGGTCGCAGCGTCGGCGGGAGCGGAGCTGCTGCCGGTGGAGCTGTTGGTCCGGGCAACAGCAGCCTCCTGGAGATCGACCCGGTCATCCTGATCCAGCTGTTGGACCTGAAGGAGCGCAGCAGCGTGGAGTCTCTGTGGGGTCTTCAGCCTCGTCCTCCTGTGTCTCTGCTGCACAGCCAAGGTCTGTTAACGCACTCAAACTCAGACTCACACAGGACCCCTCCAAAATGAAAATATTCCTTTGGATAATCACAGTTCTGTATCTTTAAAAGAGACACGTTGACATGAGTTTTTTCACTCTACACGTTACATCTGAGAGAAAACTAATATAATTTTCATTTCTGTACAGTGAGATCATAGTGATATCGTTTAATCATGTGTTTATTCTGGTGTTTTCATCTTCCTTAAATCTCAAGCAGCCGCAGAGACATATTGTTTGAATATCTGGATTAGAGCTACAGCCTCAGCACGGACATGCCCAACTTAAACACAGGGTGGTTACAGAAAAATCAAAGAAGCGTCCCTAAATAAAGTAAACAGGAAACAGAAAACAATATTAATCCACCCACATGTCAGAGCAAGTTTAGCTTGTCTCATGCACAAGTCTGTGGGTGAAACGCATCACATTCCTCCCAGAGGCTTCACATGGATCCATTAACAGGGTCCAACGTTTTTTCACTTCCCCAGTCGGACAAGTGGGTCAGAAATGTACTGGCCTGAAGTAAATTTTTTTCCTGCCCCTGTACAAATTTTTATGACAACAAAGACTAAAGTTGATTGTCTTGTTTAATCTGGGGCTGTTGGTCAACGTCTGACGTTTTTATGGATTGTTTCCTCATATTTTGTAGCAGCTCGCTTGTGGGAGAAGTTTGCCTTTAGGGCTTTCTGTCAGAAAGCTGCTGATCTTGTCTGTATGAAGCCTGGTCAGTGTTGACTTATTCAACCTCAAACTATGATCTTGCCCTGAAACCTCAACAAAATGTGAAAATTAAAAAATAAAAATAAAAAATTAAATACAGTAGTGAGTCAACTAAGCCTAAAGATAAAAAGTCAACATGGCCTCCTGCTTTGACTCTGGACGTTAACCCCGGTGTCCTGGTTCAGAGTCCTGTGTTTGACCCATTAATCCACAACGAGCTCCTACGCAGACTTTGTGGCTCTTTATAGTCCATCACCTGGCTTCCTAAATCCTGTGCTGAATCAGGTGTGCATGTGCAACAGGTTTACCATGTAGACAAGACTGTGCAGGTTTCAAAATTGAAAAAAAAACAAAAAAATCCACGTTGCAAATAGCAGCAGGGCTCGGTGGTTAGACAAACCATTTTAGAAACAAATAGTGACAATTTGGAGTGTTGTTTTTATGTAATTTGATCAGGGCTGCAACTAACAATTATTTCATTGTTAATTAGTCTGTTGATTATTTTGATTATTTTGATTATTAGTTATTTGGTCTAAAAATGTCAGAAAATGATGAAATATTTTGATCAGTGTTCACTGAAGGTCAAGATGACGTCCTCAAATGTCTTGTTTTGTCCACAACCCAAAGACGTTTGGTTTACTGTCATAGAGGAGTAAAGAAAAAGATGAAAATTTTCATGTTTAAGAAGCTGGAATCAGAGAACGTTGACTGTTTCTTCTTAAGAAATGACTAATAATCAGTCGGTTTAATTGTTTATGTTCTTAATTTGATGCACTTTTTAGCTGAAGTGAAAAGTGAATGGAGGCGAGCATAAAGTGTCAGCGGTTTCTCAAACTGATTTATTTTCACTCCTTCAATTTTTTTTTTTGTTCCTGTTTCTCGTCTCCTCCAGCTCATCCTCACTCCAGGAAGGATCGAGAGCGGCGGCCTCAGGTGGTGCGACGATCGGCTCCAGACTCGGGGGTCCTGATCCGCCTCAAGGCTCAGATGGCCGAGGTCCGCAGCAAGATGTCCGATGTGAAGAGTCAAGTGATGGAGGCTCGGGGGAACGGGGAGCCCAGGCCCGGCCCGTCGGGGGGCTTCAGCGCAGAGGAGGTTCCCTCACACCACGCTGACTCAGAGCTGTCGGTCTGTCGTAAGCCCGGCGAGCTGGACCTGCTGGGGAGAGCAGCTGCGGCTCGGTCCCGGCCCTGTCGCCCTGGTGAGGACTGATAACACTGCTAATTATCTGTCTTACCCCACGTCAGAGAGTCTCATAAATCTCTTAATCTTTCTTTTTGAATAGGTGACTTTTGAATTTCCAAAACTTCCAAAAATTACTTTATATTTTTTATTTATTTGGACAGATTTGCAGATCTATTGCAGTTACATTTAATGAGTCTGTAATTATAATAAGCCTGACCTGCTGCATTCATATAAGAGATTTTCTTAAAATGCAGTTTTCTGTCCTGCAGATTTCTGTAAACAGTTGTTAGTCTGAACTTCCACAGCACTTTACAGTGCTGCTTACTGACAGAACATGATGATTTTCATGCCGTGAACAAGCTTGAAAAGGTGTGGCTGATTATAAATCATAAGCTGCACAGTTTTTCTCCACCCTCCCTCCCTCTGAGGACCAAAACTCACTCCATCAGCTTTAAATAAAGACATGTGTCCTCTGTGCCAATACCAATAAGAGAGGATGTGTTATATTATTCAGCAGGACTGCATTAAAATTGAAAACGGTTCCAACAAATGCTGTGATATTATAAAATGTTACAAAACAGCTGAGCATTAATAAAAACATGCAGAAAGGCTGCATTGGTGTTGGTGCGTTGCTTCATGTACTGAGGAGACGATGAAACAGGATCCAGGAAGTCCAGTTTGACTGATAGATATCTAATGAACATCTGTATCAAAGTTGGTACTACAGGAAAAGTCAGAGATTGACCGAACTCCTCGGCATGCATCATCTGGGGATGATAACAAAAAAAGAAGAATATGCTGAAGGCTAAAACACACCACCACTGAATGCAGTACATCCAAACAGCTGCTCCTGTTATTTTCTATGCACAAGTCCCGTGCTGGTGGCAGCCAGAGACGCAGACGTCAAAATGCTGCAGCACTTCACGCCACTGTCCTATTTCCAACACCCCCCCCCCAGAGAAACAGCTGTTTTGTGCTTTAGTGCAGTGTTGGCCTTACTACAGACATTATTTCTTGTTTTGTTTCTTGCCTTTCATAGTAAGCTGTAACTTCACTTGTGCTCCAGCTCCAGTCTCTGCCTGCAGCTGCCTTCACCCCGTCTCTCGCAGCTCTGCTCCCCCTCTGGTTACATGGCAGCTGAACTTCCTCTCCTCACCTCTGTCTCTGGAGTGTGTACAACAATGGAGAGACTAGAGCTTCTTTTCCGTACACATGTGCTCTTTGGCTTGACTCTGTTTGACTCGGCATGTCAGTCCAGCACGGCAGGGATTTACATCTCAGCAGCGTTATCTATGCTGCGGTAGCGCCGCTTTAGATTTAAAATATGATTTGCTGATTGTAGACTGTGATTAACGGCCTCAAATGTCTCTTAATACATGCAGTATTTTTTCGGACAGTGTTCAACACTATCAATTGTGCTCAAGTCTAAGTCCTCTCTGAGTGTTTTCTTACCGTTAGACTAGTCAGCTAGTCTAAATTAAAATTTGCGTCTAATCGAAAGGGAGATTAGTTGCCAGGAACATCCCTACTCACAACTCAAAGATATTCAGTCAGAAGCTTTAAAAGAACTGAGAGCTGAAAACAGACTTTTACACCACAAGCTTCTTTGAGGGGAGAGAAGGGGCATCGGGAAATATCCTGATGTGGTCGATGCGCTGCATTGTGGCACTTCCCACGAGTGCAATGGGCGACACTTGATGCACGTCATATGACGTACAGCCGTGTTCTAGACTTAAATGATTTCTTTTAGATTGTATGGCTTTTGCTCAGACTGTCTTAAAGATCTGAGCTGAGAAACAATTGTGATTTTCCTGCGGACTTTCTGCACTTCTTTATGAAATAATCAGATCAGATTTGTGTGTCCTATCTGCATGGGTTGCTGTGGTAACAAGGTAGGCATCAGTAACCATGTACGGTAATGCGGCTTTCCAACATAGAAGAACGAGGAATCGCAGTGCAGAATTCCTCTGACCAGACAAACTCACTGATGGAGTGATGGAGGAGCTGTTTTTTTTTTTTCTGTCCACTGGCCAAATGTCCAGTGAAAGTTCAAATTTTACCAGCCACTCCACAGATTACCATTGTACTTTTCACTGGAGAGTGGAGGAACTCTGACAGCTACTTGCATATTTTATCAGCATGTGGCTGGTGCTAATTTTGTTCCCTGGAGGCGGCTGGTATATATTTCAGTGCTCAGCTGCTCTCATGCGCTTCACTTCACTCTGGATTTGATGTTGTTGTTGTCTCGTTTGCGAACGACACAAAGGCACTTTGAAATCTAAATTGAGCAGCCGGAGCGAGCGGACTGAGACGCACCTGTAAAAATCAGATCAGAATCGCATTTCAGATCCAAATGTCAGCATTTCATGTGCAGGGTTTTTACAGGTGCTGGAAATCTTTGAAAACTGTTGAATTTCAGTGTTTTTGAGGTTTGAAAAGTGCTTGGTTTTTTGATAAAGTGCTTGAAACTGCCGTTGCATTACTTTCATCAGACGTCACTCTGTCTTATTTTATTTCTTTATCTAAAAAGCAAAGTATTCAAAGAGCCTGATGGCTTTTGCCTTTTACACAAAATGAAGCCGACTCTGCTTGAGCCCGACTTGCTGCTCTGCACATGTGGCTACAATTAGCATGTTGTTGTCTGTCGGCCTCCCACTCACTGTTCAGAGGACAGAGGACAAATCACACTGTTAGGTCTCTGTTTCAAAGAGCGTTGGCTTGAAAAAATCCAAGGATATTATTGAAATTGAAGTAATTTGTCTAGCAGTTGTTTTATATTGACTCACCTGTGTTATACAGCAGTGGTTCACAACCTTTTTTCCTCACACACACATCAAAAGAACAAATGATTCATTCCAAAGCTTTTCTGTCAAAATCAGTTTTTGACAGTAAATTTTTCATGTCAAGGAACCTCAGAATAGATGCACATTAGACCACGGACCCTCAGTTTAAGAGGATTTTGTCCTAGGAATCCCCTCTTTTTTGTTTTTTAACCTTTGAAAATGAAGTCAATCAATAATCAAACTAGGATCACTATAATTAGAATCAATCAAAAAGGGCTGACCTTATTACTTCCCTTGTTGTTCCAGCTTCCAAACTGTCTGACTCCAGATTCTCAGTTGTAAATATTTTCTGGTTTCTTTTCTCCTCTGACAGTAAACTGAATGTCTGTGGGTTGTGGACATTTTAGGACATCACCTTGGGCTTTGGGAAAACAGTGTCCAGCATTTTATGACATTTTAATGACTAAAGTCAAATTTAACAGAAAAGCCCAGTGAAACTTGGTGCTGTTGTGAGTGAAATCAGGTAATCGTCTGATCCTCTGTTCCTACGTGATTTTTTTTTTTTTTCCCTGTTGCTTCTGCAGCTCCAACCAACCTGACACCATTTGAATCTATAGTTTAGAAAAGACGGCAGCTCTTGGTTCAAATCCTGAATATTGCTGTGATTATCATAATCATCATAATCATCATTATCCATGTATCATTTTCTGCTGCCACTTTGGAGAGTCAGTGGAGGATTTCCAGACTAATTTCTCACAGTGCAAAAATGAGCTTAGAGTGGCTTTGGAGGCTGGTTTAGAGCACTTCACACACACTGTATTTTAATTTACAAATGATAGATTGCTGTTTTTTGGCACGGCCTGACCCAGAGTTATCCAACGAGTCTGAGGGTTTTTTTTTTTTGTTATTCTAACATGTGATGCTACGGTTGGCGCGTCCATAGATCTGAGATAATTACATCTTTCTGTTTCTTTTTTCTGTGTGCAGCCAGGAAGTCTCTGTCCCCCGTCCTGGACAGCAGCGGCTCTCTGGTCATGAAGCGGAGGAGTCCAGAGGAGATGGACAAGGACCTGAGAGGAGCAGACGTGGCCACAGAGCTCAGCCTGCATCTTAAAGACGGGCTGGGAGGTGCAGAGGGTCAGTAGTTTCTGACTTATTTTACTATTTGAATGTGTGTTAATTCAGTTTTTTGGCCACTTGAAGAAAACGAGCCCTAATTAATACACCATAACCATCACCTTATAAGTTTTATATGTTGAGCTTGTCGGCAAACAGCTTCCCATTTTCTCACCCAGCAAATCTGCAGCAGCAGCATTAACATTCATTTGGAGTCGTGTTCATGTTGGTGTTTCTCCAGTAAACTCCTGAGGGAAACATCTGGCTCTTTAGGTGCTAAAAGCTCCACTGTGTTCATCAGTTAGTCTCTAACGGCGTCTTTCTTGGATGTGTGCAGTGGGTTTTTAGAGCTTTTTTTTTTTTTTGCTGGAAACTGTCAAAGAATGCTGATCTGAGCGCTGAGCGTGAACCAACACGGTGAAGCTGTCGGGCATGAAAACAAAACGATGAGCTTTAACACGTAAAAACATCTCAGACCTGAAGAGAACTGCAGAGTCAGGTGATAACTGTCTGCAGATTCATCGCTACGAGCGACACCTTTAATATTACACAATCAGTTCTTCTATTGGTCTGAAAACATCATCAGTGACTGTGCTGGAAACAAAATCACTTAAGTCAGGTATCAGACTTTCAAAGTACTCTGTACCAAGGAAAATAAAACTTAGTTTGTGTCCTTGCTCTCCGCTCTTTACTGGATTTGTACAGTTGCTGTAAATCCTTGAAAACACTTTAATTTTAATTTAATATTTTCAAGGTTTGAAAAGTGCTTTGATTTTGAATAAAGTGCTTGAAGTTGCTTGAAATTATTACTGCATTAGTTTCATAATAAATAGCTCCTGACTGAATATTTTGCCTTTCAGACAAAGAAATTCAGATATTGGCTCAGCCGAGTCGTGTGTCAGTTCTACTTACAGACAAGTGGTGCATTTTGAAACTTGACTCTTAGTTTTCCTTTGATTTATCACCTTTCTGTCGAACACGATCACAAAACATAATTTTAGTTTTGTAGCACTAAAACATCTGATTTAATATGAAAGTGAAATGTAAATGTAAACATATGATAATAATTGTATAATAATTCTTGAATTTGAATTTGGAGAGGTGTAAGAACCTCATCTTTACTTTCTCTGTGTTCCTCCTCCATACTGTTCCAGTGTGGATTAATATAGTCCCTGAAGTCTAGTGATCTGATGATCATCTATCATTCTGTCATCAGTAGGTCTGAATTTTCAGGAATATTAATGTATCAACCTCTGGATTAACTTCACATTTTTAGCCCCTCTTTTGGTTTAGAGCTGTACAGAAAGATAATTTTAGTAACACAGATCTCATGGAGGTCGATCTGAACCAAACTGTCCTTGATTGATTGTATTTCATTTTCTCTAAAAGTTTGTTTATCTGGATTAAACTGAAAAACCTAAAAAAAAAAAAAAAAAAAGATCCATGTTTTTCCACCGTGTGACTTTGCTCCTGTCTCTTCTCCAGGACTGCTGAAGGCTGACACCACCCAGGGGCCCCTCGTGTCTCTCGGCACCTCCTCATCCGAGCAGGCCTCCACCTCCAAGCAGCAGTACTCGGTGGTGGAGCAGCAGCAGCAGCTGTACGGAGCCTCGGGGTCCAGGGACGACATCTTCACCTTGGGAGGACCGAGTTACATGGCCGCCAGCAAGAACTGTGGCAGCAGGACCCTGGGGTGCGTCTCTCACGCTAACAATGTAACAGCAGATAGCTGTGTTACTCAGACTACAGCAGAGAACTCCTCCCTCTCATAAAGACTCCTTCCTTCCTACTGCAGGGCAGCCATGTTGGACTGTGAATCTGAGAGCTCAGGAAACTCCCATCACTCCTTGCTGGAGGGACCCTCTGCACAGCCACAGTCAAATGAAGGTCGGTTCACCCTCTAACTGCCGCCATCAGGAGTTAATGTCTGTAATTTTCGGCATGTGAAGCAATGATGACGCCGTGGAAAAAAACATCCCATTAGCTTAAACACTAGCTGCCTTGTCTCTGTCCAGCTGAAACAAAATCAGTCCACCAGTACCTCTAAACTCTTTACTTAACATGTCTTGTTTGTTTATTACAGACAATAACTGAAGTGTAAAAACATCAGTTTACCGTTTCATGGAGCACTATGATCTGGACTATTTCCTGGCTGGGACCAGTAACTTCCTGTAGTCTCTGCTGGTTTCTCAGAGCCAAGAAAAAGTCTGGTGCTTAACCTCCCACAGGACTCCAGACTAACTTTTTCCACTAGTGGCGCTGGTGCTCCCAACTGAAAATGTTTGCAGCACCTGAACAAAATTTAGGAGCACCACTCAAATCAACATGCAGCCACCCCGGGGCTCGAAGCAAAGTTTTCTAAGCAGCCCTCCTACCTGATCCATGAGCCATATAAACCATTTGTCTTTGCCACACAGCCCAGAAACTTAAACCAGTTTGTTCCAGTCTAAGAATAAGTAGATCTACACAGACCACAGTGACATAAAAACAACATTTACTCAACAGAATATTTTCTATAGACTCTTAAGATAATTAACAAAAATAAGAAAGTGTAGAAAACAATAAAACACTGAGCTCTGGCTCTGCTGCCTTATAATGAGTCCAGTCAGTTAATTCATTTTAATTAGAGTATTTAATCACTGCTCAGTGTCAGTCTGTTTCTGTCCATCTTGCAAAAGTCCAGAGTTGTTTCTTAACCTCGAGTGAGATACTAGATGATCATCATCTCCAGTAGAGACGGGCGTTTCAAGCCAAAATGCTGTTCGATAGTCACTGAGCGCCATTCAACTATTATTCGATCGACACCGGCAGGCGTTCGCTAAGGAAGCAGTCAGGCGGAATAAAATCCACACACACACACACACACACGTCTTCAACAAAAATAAACTTTTTGCCCACTCAACTTTTCTGTCCTCTGAGGCTGGGGGCGGCTGTAACGATTTGTGCTGCTTCTCTGACATGGTGTCAGTTAGTTTGGAGCCAGTAAATGTTCAGTAAACAGTCTGTCACTCTGAAATAAAACACATCAGGGTCTGCAGACGTCCTGTCGGCGCCACCAGGGCCTGTAGGAACATGAGATCTGTATCTTGTATCACATTATTTCCACGTGCCACTAAAACAAGGGAAAATGGATTTTAAAGGACAAAACCATCATCACATGAGCTGTTACCTTTCAGTTGCACGTTGGTGTTTATCAGATGTAATAAGTTTTTGTATTTCCCCGTCATGTTTGCAGGCACAGAGTTACAGAGCAGACCTGGAAGTGTCTGGCAAACAAGACATGGACAGATTGAGCTGCACTGCTAGCGTTAGCTTAGCAAGAGAGACAGACTAGATGGAGCTGTAGTGCGTTTACCTGACTGGTGTTGAAGAAGGATAGTTCAGCTTCGTCTAATGTCTCACATGAAGAGGAGTTTAAAAATTCTGTTTTGGGATTTTTTTATTTTTTTTTTTACAGATTAAATTAACAAAATATAATATGTTTATTATTGAGCTTTAGAGATGCTGTTACCCCTGAACAGAGCCAGTCTGTCAGCTGTTTCCTCTTGTTTACGATCTCCATGCTAAGCTAAGCTAACCAGCTGCTGGCTGTCGCTGTGTATCTAATTGGACACACATGAAAGCTCAGAGATGTTGGTCCAAAGTATCTTTCAGGGACAGAGTTAGATGAGAACATCAGTAACACTCTGAGCGAGAAATGTTGAACAGGCGCTCTGGCTCAGAGACCCACTGACCATTTGTTCAGCTCCTTCTGCTCCATTCACATTTTGTTTATTTCCCCAGACAGAATATTCATTTTATAGATTTTTTTAATGCAGTAAAAGTGAAACATTTTTTCCAGCAGCACAGAAAATCAGACATGTGATGACACTTTATCTGTGTTACTGTGCAGGACTTGAATCCACCGTGGGTGGTTCAGTGCCACATTATTTTGGTTGTAAATCTGCATTTTAATTCTGTTCTGTCCTTAGAATTGAATTGCTAAATAATTCTGAGTGAAACAGGGTTGTCACGATACCAGAATTTTAAACTTGGATACAATATTGGTATAAAAAAATGATACTTAATACCTCCTTCAATAAAACGACAAAAAGGAAAAAGTCTTCAGCATTCCTGGAGAACAGTAAAGACTGAACTGAGGTCTGGAATGAGAACCAAGATCTTTTCTTTTTCATAGATTCTATCAATACTATACAATGTTCATATTATTTTTAGGGCTTGGCATTATATCGATATTATATCATATTGTGATATGGAACTAGATATCATGATTGTCTTTATACTTTTGACAAATTTAAAATGAAATCTTGTTTATACAGATCTGATGGTCTCATCCAGTCTTTCGTCTTGTCTGTAGATCCGTCGCCGTCTGTCCTGGTGGCAGCGACGAGCAGTGACAGCGACACTGAGGACGAGGCCCTGCAGAGCAACAACTCTCGCTACGACAACCAGACTCCTCCCTGCACAGGTAACAAATGCACACACACACACACACACACACACACACACACACACACACACACACACTCTTCCTCCTCCTCTCTCTTTTCTGAGGTTATTTGATGTGTAGAAGCGGCGGCGCTATGACCAAAGCTTCTTCAGCTACTTTTTCAAAACATGTGGGCGGCGCAGATGGACGAGGAGAGTTGATTTCATTTCTTTGTTTGCATCTGATAAATAAATAATGCTATCTGGTCAGGCTCAGTTGTCTTAAAATGAATGTATTTATTAAATTACTGGCGAGGAAGCAAACAGTGGCGGCATACTGTCGGTTTCTGCTCAGTGATCTCGTCCCCGCCAGACTGGATATAAAAGAAAATCAGGTCACAAAGAGGGCCGTGTTTGTATCCAGTCTTCTGCTCTGAACACCAACATCCTGTCAGAACCAGTTACCACAACACATATTTCTCAACAAACTGAGACACTCAAGGCCTTTTAATGCACAACAAGACCGTCTGAACTGTCTCTGACGTCACAAGGTCGACCATCCACAGCATCCTTTTTTATTTTTTTATTTACGCAGTGCGACAGTTCACCAGGTAACCATCACATAATCGCACAAACAACATGCCTCAAAATGTAAATCCTATCATGACCTGAGACTTTATGGACACATCTGCACAGTGTGACATACAGCTGCTGTTGTAATATGATGACAGCTGTGTACACATCGTATTACATGCTATATAATGTATGTATGCTGATTATTATGTGGCAAATTGAGTATTTCAGATGGGATTTTGTCGAGTCAAGCTGCTTGACATGTTGTGAAATCATGAGGGAAAACGCTTGCGTGCAGTTTCTACCACAATATTGACATAAAACCACCTTAAAGTTGATATAATGAACTTCAGTTGATTATTTCCACATCGTTCAGTTCTGGAGTAATATTATCATTCATATGGAGTTTTGTTTATGTCGAGCCGATGAATGTAAGACCAGTATTCATCTCCTTTTAGCTCCGTTTTGATCTCCGCCAACTTCTGAGCACCATAATGTTCACCAGCTTGTCTCAGGTAGTTGACAGTGGGGTTTTTGTAATCTTTTTTTTCCTGAAATGAGAGACAAAAATGAGAGCAGGGAGAAAACTGAAATGGTAAACTTTTGGGCCAAGTTTCTGTTTCAAATTTAGTGCAAATTTTACCTTTTGTCTCAAAGAGTGGTGTTATTTCAAGGGTTCCTGATCTACATGGAGTAAGGGAAAAAAATCAGTTCAAATGATCATTTGTTAAGGGGGGAGTTATGTTTTTTTTTCTGGATAAAAAGCACTATAACATTCTACAATCCGTACGTACAATCCAAAGACTGGTGCAGCATCTACATGTTTGTCTGTGGACCCAACAGGATGACGCATTTCAAAAAACTCTGAATTAATACATGAAACAATCATAAATGACACGTTTCCATCAGATTTTCCACACAGTTTTTGATCGTTTGAGGTTTAAATAAAGGTTACAGTCTCCTCATTGCTCCACACAGATGTCAGATGTGTGAAGTTTATAGGGCAAAGTTTTTGCAAATCATTGTATTCTGTTTTTATTTCCATTTTACACGAAGTCCCACACCTAATGGACATTTAGGAGCCGACGTGTTTACACTGTTGAATGAAGGAAAATGGCTGCAGATGAGTTATTTCCTCTCTTCCTTCTTCCAGGAGAGCAGCTTCTGTCTGACGACATGAGTCTGCCGGCTGACAGGTGATTCCCTCTGAGTCAGTCAGACCTGGAAAAAACCTCCACTTTTCATCCTCAGCGGCCACACGGCGATGCAATAACGGCCAGACGACACACACACACACACACACACACACACACACACACACACATGCGCTAGTTACACAGATCTGTAGAGTTAGACACTGCTTGTTTATGCATGAAGTCGAAACGAAGGCGCCGCAACAGCTCAACTGCTTTTTCAGAAACGGAAACTTTTCTCTTTTGGTGTCAGGAGTGGTTTTTTTTTTAGAATTGGATTGTGATGGAAATGACGATAACGGCGGCCAGTTATTCAGGTCACTCAGGTGGTTGAGGTGGTGGTGAAACTGCCCCTTTAAGACACCCAACATTTCAATCTTTTCACCTCATTTAAAATTGGAAGTTCATTGTATTTCTCACCGCTCACTAATGACCTCAGTAATCTGATGTTTTTACCCTTTTGCATTATTTAGACATTGAACTACTTCCAGTTGTTTCATGGTCAGTTCAGTAAAATGTGACCACCAATGACTGAATCTCTTCAGATGTTTAGGGCATAACAAAAAAAAAAAAACCTGTTGGTATATCTTGTTACTTTTATTCTGAAAAGCTGAACCACTACATTTTACCTGGACTGCAGGGCATTTAGCCACTTTAATTAACTTCCAGTCGTCTGTTACCTTCTCTGTGTGTAAATGCTTTTGTAAATCTGACGAGTCCACGACATATTTGCCAGAATCTTGAGGATAAACTGTACATAATCTGTAGCCTGTCAATAAGAGCTCAGTGTTTTATAATGCCTGCTGTAGATGTTTAATTCAGCCTGTCTGGGCTTTAGTCTTCACACCTACTCGACTTCCTTCACCCATGTCCCTGCACCTCCCTCCCTCTCCCTCTCCCTCTCCCTCTCCTTGGTGCTAAAAAGACTTTATTCACTCCTCAAACACTCAGTTTTAGTGACACTGCAGCTTGTTGCATAAAAATCAGTGCTTTTTCCTCCCAAGGCGAACATGTAGTGCTCAATTAGCTTTTCTGATAACTTATGTAAATGTCTTCTCTCTTAATAACAGCAGCAGCAGCAGTGTCTGTCTTTGTGACATTTGAAAAGGCTAAATGATCACTGAATCACTCGGATTATAAAACTACTGCTGCTGCTGCTGCTCTCATGTCTGTGGGCTGAAACTTTTGACGCATGCTGCAGATCTGAGTCCGTGACGATGTCCGAGCAGCTGTGTCTGGTCACCGACCGACTGCAGCTACAAGTGCAACATGCTCGATGGCTCTCATCCACAGAGAGCTGCCTCTCTAGAGTTTCAGGAGCACACAACTGAAAATGAAGCCTTTGTTAGTCATTAAAGGAGTAGTTTGACATTTTGTGAAAAGTGCTTCTGGTAGAGAGTTGGATAAGAAGATTGATACCACAGTCAGATCTGTACCGTAGAATTATCAGTGTCCTAACTGAATGCAAGTGAGCGTTTATTGGAATGTCTGCCTGTTTCTATTTATTTCTGTTGCTAACATTTAAGCGCTGCAAAAACCGTTGATTAATGAAGTTAAATGAGGAGTTATCTATTCCAGTTGTTCCAGACTTTTCCATGCCAAGGCCACACAAATAGCATTCGTTTATGGCCGCCCAAACTTTGTGCAAGATGTCTTTAAAAACCCAAAGTCAGCAGGTTTTTTTTTTTTTTTTTTTCAGCCTTTCAATTCAAGTGACAGTGAAGTTTAGAAGGTTTTATACAGCCAGGAGTTCTTTGGATTTCTTTTCCTTCTCAAAAACGTGTCCTTTTGGTGCTGAATTTTAAGAGCAGAGCAGCTTTGTAGCGGTCTGGGTCAACACTGACGGCTTATGATGTTTTGACTGGCAGGAAATTAGAAAATTTCAACATGTTATGTATTTTCATAAGTTATACTTTGTTTTAATAGCATCCCTGTAACACTCCCCCACCTACTTCCTATTAACTTTAAAGAAAGCTCTAAATATCACAATAGAAAACGTGTGTTATGTTTAGTACAAATGTAGGAAGACGGCAAACACTCAGCCATCTTTGACTGCAGTGGTTCATCTGATCCCAAGTGGTTTGATTAACATTATATGATGTTACAGATGTGCATGGAGAGCGTCAGATGTTACACGACGCAACATGGTGATCTGACGCTTGCATTCAGTTAGGACACGGCGTAAAGCTTCAACCTTTACAGCGGGTTAGCTTAGCATTAAGACTGGGAAACTGCCAGCTGAGTTTTGAAAAAACTCCAGCATCAGCTGCTCTCCTCAGTGTTTCATGTATCCACGCAGATGTTGATTTATTTGTCCACATCAATACAGTTGCAAAGTATGTAGAGCTACAATGATTGTTTTAATTATTGATTAATCTATCAATTATTCTCTCAGTTCATCATTTTGTGTATAAAATATCAACAAAGAGCGAAACTCGTCCGTCATAACTTCCCAGAAACCTCCTTAACATTTTCAAAAGTCTGACCAACAGTCCAGAATCACAGAAAACTAAGAAACCAAGAAAGTATTGGATTTTGGCCATTTTTATTTTTGCTTAAACCGTAGAGGATTATAAAAAATGTTTCAGATTAATTTGTTGATTGAATGTTTGATCTATGGAGAGAACAGCGGAGAGAGCAGCCATGCTTGCAGTCATCTTGAGATAACGAAGCTGATTTTCTCGTGATAACTGGTTAATTTATCCCATCATCTCGAAGACAAAAGGCTGATTTCAGGATTATTATGCTGATGTGTGACATCACTGCCATGACTGTCGGAGGATCCGTGAAGTTGCAGCCGGGCTCGTCTGACCTGTACGTTTTCTCTAACAGAAGGACACTTTTCTTCCCGTGTCAGACTTTGATTGAAGTCCAGTCTGATGCATCAATCAATAACGGGTACTTCTTGATCTGACAGCTTAAATCGGCCGCCGCCGCTGTGAAAACACCATCTGTGCATGCTGATCACTGAGAAGTAACACGAGGAAACAACCTTTTGTTTTCTAGTGATTATCTCTTTATCTCAATAACCAAACTTATTTTCTCATTAATAAAATAATTAACTTGTGATCCTGAAACAACAGCATTTTAAAGCTCTCTAGTGCTTTAGTTTGAAATCTCTGAAGAACGACCTTTTAAATATTCAACAATAACATGAAACAGTTTATCTGTAGATCATTCACAGAACACTCTTTACTTTAGGTACTTTTGATGGTAAATACCTGAAAACTCTGTTCAGTGCAAAATATTTTAGAAACAATTCTGATCTTTTTTTTTTTTAAATGCTGTGAGCACCACAATTTAAATTATTTTAGCTTTAATTTTATTGGCGAGGAGGCAAACATTTCTCCAAACTCGGACAAATAAAACAACTATCTGTCGTTATATTCCGCTTGACGTAAGAGAGGGACTCGTTTTTTTGTTTTTTTTTGGTAATTTGGGTGAAGTTGAAACTGGTGCGTTTGAATGATCTTTTGAATTTTAACACAACTTGACAGCAAAGGTTTGAAAATCTATGTACTTATGTAACATGTGCTTTGTGCTTCACTGGCTTTTTCTTCACGGATGTATTGTTCTTCACCTCAATGCTCCCGACAAATACAGCAAACTCGTGTCAAAGGCTGCTGCAAAAAATAAAGGTGCACGTTCATGGGAAAGAAAAAAAAAACGTCACAGTGACGTGTTGCGTCATCGCTGACGATGAGGGTGAGAACAGAGGGACAACGTGTCGGGAGGTCGAGCGGTTTTAGACCCGACTGCACTTTGACTCTGAAGTTTCATTGAGCCACATTTTATTTTTGAAGGCCAGTTAATCTTTGGAAGTTTATTGTAAACGTCTACAGTCATTAGTTTACATTGTAAATATGTTTGTGTGTATACAGCTGTTCATGTGCCTGACTGCATGGCTTTACTGGCTGGATCGAAGGAGGAAAGAGTCGAACTGAAATCAAACTGAAGTTGATTTTTGACATTTAATCCTTTACAACTGCAGTCCACTTCATCATGTAATGTTTGTCTTTTCCTTTGTTACATTACTTCACATATTCATGGTTGCGACGTGAGAAATCGGCAGCCAGCGTCTCACAGTTTATCAAACTTCTTCTCCTTTTTGTGCTCGTTGAGTCAAAAGCTGCTTTTACTTTGAATGTTCCCAGAATGCACTGCGCATTATTTGATGTGTACATTTCCTTATTATGTAATAAATAAAATGTTTTACGATCCTGGAAGTCTCCACACATGTCATGTCTTCTGTCTCTCTGCTTTGCATTTGGATGAGAGTCGCTGCGTCGTCACAGTGAGGTTATAACAGTCAGGATGTCAGAAGTAACTTTTTAAACTCATCATGATCGAACGGTTGATTTGTTCAAAAGAATGAATCTTTTGGATGAATAAACTGATTCATGGTTCCTTAAAGGGCTAGTTCACCCAAAAATGAAAATTCAGTCATGAGGCTTGTTCGAGATGAACTCTTTGATAGTAGATGAGATCACACGGCCACGGCAGGAGGCGGAGACAAAAGGCTGCAGTCAGTTTGTAGCAGATTTCAGAGAATAAACAGGAAGAGACACTAACATCCTGTACAATTACATAGAAATGTAGTATTTTATACAACACGTGTTTGTCAAAATTAAGAGCCAATCAGAGCCTGTCTGGTCAGCGATCAGGTGACAGCCAGGCGTGGAGAGCAGCTGCAGCGCCTCGATCTCTTGAGGTTATTGTTGCCCACGTGTGCGTGACGTCAGAACAAGTCCGACACAAATCTAAGCGGCGTGAACATTCTGCACAGGCCTGCCTCGTTTTGAATGCAGCTGTTATCTGCTCACCATCACACTGACTGAACATCAGGTTTATTTTATTAGTCCACAAAACTCCAGCAGTGTTTTGTGGACTACAAAACTAAACCTGACCTTCAGTCAGCATGAGGGTGAGTAGATAATGACTGAGTTTTCATTTTTGGGTGAACTATCCCTTTAAAGTGGAAGAGTTGCTTCCTGGAGAAATCAGAGGGAGGAAACTTTGAGAAAGTACAGGAAAAAAGAAAGTGCCTCTTAATTTGGAAACCTGTTTGCTGATAATTTGACTCGTGTGTTGATTCATAAAACACAGAATTGTTAAAGAGTCCAAGATTTTTAGTCCCTAGTCTGGTTCAAGCTCCAAACCTGCTGCATCTTAGATTTCCCATAATGCAACACCTCCAGTTTGTGACCCTGGCTTCTTGTTAAAGATCTTCAAAAACAATCAAAATCAACGCGCACTTTACTTTTCAAATCTCACTTACTTGAGCGCTGAGGCCTGTTAAAAATCCGTCCCTCCGTTTTGCACGCCTTACCTGTGGCCAGTTCACCGCGTCAGCAGCGTAGCCCAGACGTTCCCCCCTTCATCCTCCAGCTCCTCTTGATGTTCCCTTGGTTCTGTAATCCCTCCAGCATGTTCTGGGTCTAAGCTAGAGTCTCCTCAGGACGTCCAGGAAGCAGGTCCTCTCCATTCTCTTTCTGGATGTCTGAGCCGCTCACTCTGTCGCTGGGACGAGACCAAAACCGCGCTTTTGTCTTCAGCCGGAGTGGCAGCAGCACCGACGGGCAGACAGCAGCTCTAATATGGAACTAAACGCAGCCCACGAGTCTCTGGAGGCTGGAAGTCACCCAGCTCTTACCAGTCAGGAAGAAGCAGGTCAGCAGTCAGCCTCGGCTTCTCCTGCGTGCCCAGACTGCGTCAGTGATTAGACTGTTAATCAGTCTGATAAATTATTTTAAGAAGAACCCTCTTGATCTTGCCTTCTCTGTGGATTTCACCCCCCCCCCCCCCCCCATGTTTTCCCTCAAACTGCTGGAACGGAGAGAATAAAGCCAGATTATGGGGTGAACTGATGAGTCTTTTTTTAGAAAGAATGTGGAGGACTGCTCACTTTTGTAAAGCTGTTTATGTAACAGCAGACAGCACTGTTCCACATGAAAGCGCTGTTACAGCATCACATCGCTGCTCGCTGTGTGGCTCCTGACATTTCACTCTGCTACATGAAAACAATTTGTTCAGGTTCCCCGTTTATTCGCCGCCGCCGCCGCTGCTGCTGCGATGGCACAAAAACCTGCCTTCCTGGTGACCCCCGTCATGTGTGATTTTCATAACCCCGAGTCAGATTAATGTGTTAGCGAGCCAACCTTCGCTTCATATTTCAGATTCAGACAGATGGCTCTCTTTTTTTTTTTAAATGACTAAGAAAACCAAAGATGGAGCATCTCTGACGTCAGCCACAGCTGTCTGAGGGGATGATTTAAATGTTACTGTTTGTTAGAGTCTTAGTCAGTGACTAGAGACTGAAAATCTAAATTCTCTGCAGCTCAGAAGGGTCCCGAGACAAATCTGAGGAGCCGAGAGGTGATTCAAATGATTTTTTATTCTCTAATCTTTGCCTTTTGTGAAATATTGTTTTGTATTTGACCTCTTTTGGCCTTGAACAGAGATTTAAATGAAATTATTTGTGAATTTTAGAGGGAAACTGCTGACAACACCTTTAGTGGAGACGTGCCACCTTAGCTGTATTATAAGCTCATCTTATACTTTTTTAATGTTCAGTCTTAATTTGAAAAGTAACTCATAACTGTTAGATGCATGCAGTGGAGTAAAAAGTTCAATATTTCCCTCTTAAAACTAATGAAATACAAGTATAAAGTAGCATGAAAATTAAATTCTGAAGTAAAGAAGTACTGTGTCTCAAATTGTACTTAAAGGGATAGTTCAGATTTTTTTGAAGTGGGGTTGTTTGAGGTATTAGCTGCACGCCCCCGTTTGTAGAAGCAGCAGGAGTCAGCAATGTGCTGCTGTGGATTTTAGCCACTTAAAAAAGGCCAACCTTAAAAGATCAATGTCGGTTATATTTAGAACATTTTCACCGTTTTAGTTTACGATCAGACAATCTTCTCTGACAGGAAACTGCTGTTCTCACTCTTTCCAAACCAACCAGACTCATTTAATCTTGTTAGACATTAAATACAGGAGTTGCTCGTCCACCTGCAGTCGGTTATTGTGTGACTTCAGTGATTAACCCTTTAAAACACAATAAAGTCAGACAGTAACAAAAGAACAACACAAACAAAGCTGCAAGCAGCGCTGGACGGGCCCTCACGCCCCAGCATCAATCAAATGTGTGAAGTTTGGTGCAGATTGGACCTATAAGTTATAGCAATTTCATTTTTCGTGTCAAAACATCAAAATTCGACGCCACGCCACAGCCACGCCATTCAGCGACAGCTAAATCCTTTAATAACTTTTGGTCACAAACTAGTCTAGATGGCACACACCAATTCTGAAGTCAATGTGATGAAATCTTTAGGAGTTAAAATACAATGTGAGGAAATCACCTAAATTGACCACAAAATTCAAAACGGCCGACTTCCTGTTGGGTTTAGGCTACGAGTCCAAGATATCAGATTAATTTTTTTTACCACAACTAATGCATGTGCCAAGTTCCATGTGCCATAAAGTACATTTAGCCGCTCAAAAATTCAAGTGAAGAGAGGGAAGAATAAGAAATATAATAATAATCTGAGCAAATCCATTAGCGTCCTCCTAACATTCAGTAGTCAGGCCTGTCAGATCGAGGCGGCGGCGGCCCAGCAGCTGATCTGTGAGGTAAAATGACTGATTTTACCAAAGGAGTCTGTTGGCTTTGGATAGAATATTTTTCTTGTATAAAGGCAGTTTCCCATCAGAAAAGCTGTCTGATGATGACATACAGTGAAAATATTCTAAATATAGCATACACATTTTGCTGTTTTATTACAACTTTATTGTCTTAAAAATTCTAATTATGTTTGTTTTAGTGTTACTATTTTAGTATCTTACATGCACTTCCATATACATTGAACTTTTATCAGTTTTAAATGTTCTTTTATTGATGTTCTGTCTGCCTTATATGAGAACATCTAGCAGAATATCCGTCATATATGATATCATATCTTTTATTTGAATGTTATCTGTTTATATACTGCATGTCGTTATCTCCTTTGCATAATTTTTTTTAATGAACTTATTTCTTTTATTAAAATTTTACTAACTGACATATAAAATCATTTTTAATGTTTGCTCTATAAATCTTTAATCTGAAAAACACTTTATGCTAAAGCTTGAAAAAGTGCGATATAAATGAAAGTATTATTATTATTATCTAATTCAGTGCAGCCTTTGCCATATCAAAAGTTGTATTTTTTCAAGCCTACGTGTGGAAACGGCCCCATTGGCCATCATCACAAGACATGCATAAGACTTGATTAAAAAGGATTCTGGGTAATTAAATGTAGTAACATCAGGAGCGGAGACTTGTCCTGAGGGGAGAAACCAAACTGTGCAGGAAAGAAAAGGCAGCAGTCGAGGACTTGTTCTAATCTTTATATACATGATAATTAGTCACCAGTTACAATACACATATTTATATACTACAGGAACACAGATAATACAGGTACTCAACGTGTTTTTTTTTTGTTGTTTCTTTTTTTAATAACCTAACCTGCATGTTGAAGAAGAGCCAATCATGGGGTTTGTCTTCAAGCCTGGAGGACAAGAAGGACAGGGCTGCTGGCCCTCAGTGGTCTTACACCGTCCCCCCAGCCTCCCCTCCCCTCCCACTGACCGACATTTGAACAGAGGTCACAGAAGTCTCCGAACTCCAGGCGATCTTTTCAAATGTGCACAAACTGCTGAGGAATGCCGATACGACTGAAAAGTCCTGCCTCCTTCATCACGGCTTTTAAAGAAGAAAGCTTCACATTCGTTTTCCCCCGGACCTGCAGCTCATTCGAACTCCAAAACTGTCCGCTGACTTCTCACACGAGGTGTAGGAGTGAGTTAAGTGTTCCTCACCACAGGCGGCACATTATGATTCATAATCCTATTCTCTATGGGGAAAAATGAATGAGAAACTGACTTCAGGAACTCAGCATTTCTTCTCCGTGACCTTTCGAGTATGGCTGACAGGACTACGATTTTGTTGCATCCTTCAGCAGAAGACAAACCCGCAGAGAGCCTTTTAATGCAACGTCATTATTGCTTACAGAGAAAAAGAAAAAGCTTTTTTGTGTACATAGACACACAGTGCAGATTCATGGAGGGCCCTATAGTTAGACAATGATTATTATGGGACAGCAGAGCTCAACTTCTGCTTGCTTTCATCGTCTCGGGGAGGGGAAACATCCGACTCAGAGGAACCTTCAGTGCAAGCAGAGCGCGAGTGAGGGGAGGGAGTGTGGGTTATCTCGAGCTTAGGTAGACGATTTGCCACAAGGAATTATGGTAAACTTTTTTATGGCTCATACAGTGACAACTTCTGGCGATTTGCAGTATGATGAATAACACTACCTGTAACTAATTCTCTGGGGGGTTTTTGTGAAGGTTTTTGGTGAAAAAGCAACCCATGGATCCTTGTCACTGAGCACTGTTGTGGTGCGTCTCTCCCTCCAGAGTGCAGCGCAGAGCTTCACATCAACACTGAAGACCCGCTGTGAGACTACATCAGTCATTTGAAGAAGAAAAAAAAATCAACAGTGAATCACAGGAGACAGAAAACTACTGCTGTACTGCACAGCTGCTCCGAGGCGTGGCCACGGGTTCGACATGCTTCTGTCTGTGCAGAGCAGCACCGAACTGCTGCCATTAACGAAAAACCACAGGACAAAAGGATCCTGTTATAATGACAAAGCATCTGGTTGGTCTGAATGGTTTTCACACCAGAAATGAACTCCAGAGTTCACTCAACAGCAGTCCGAGACCACTCCTCTGAGGCGGACCAGGAAGCAGTTGTTTGGACCACGGTACAGTTCACATCCAGTGTTTGGGCTGCTGAACGCACCGCATCAACAGGGTCAACGCTCCAGGACCCTTTGAGTTAAATTTGTTGACAACTATTGTATGGATTGCCTTGTAATTTGGTAAAGAAATCTATGTTCCTCTTGTAATAACTTTGCTGATGCCTGTTTTCATCAAACTTGATCAACAAGTTTGTCCATTTCTTGGTTTTTTAACCAAAACTTGCCTAAACTGTACTTTATGTTTAGTCATAATTAGATAATGACAGCATACTAATACGTTAAAATAAGGGCCCTTTCACAGCTAACTCATTTGTTTCAAGTAAAAACAACAACCCGAACCTTAGTTCAGACTTTGGTTTGGACTTTCAGGTGTGAAAGATGGTGACCATGGTAAATATTATACCTGCTTAAAGCTGAAAAGATGATGATGATGGTTGAGTCTCACTCCCAGGTCATCAATTCTGACATTCTGGGTTTGACTGATTGACGAATTTCAATCTTGCGTCGTCAAATAGCAACATTTTGGGTTGAATCGATTGTTGAACTTCCTTACCAGATCATGAGATGCTGACATTCTGTGTTGGATCAGTTGTTGACTTTAATTTTCAGGAGGTCAAATACCAACAATTTCAGTTTGATTAATTGATGAATTTCAACCCAGGTCTTCTAAGACCAGTGTTTTTGGTTGGACTGACTGTTCAGTTTCATTCCCAGGTCATCAAATATCGACATTTTGGGTTGTATTGATTGTTGAATCCCATTCCCAGGTTTACTTCTATTGATGTTGGATTGATCTTAGAAATTCATTACCAGGTCATCAAATACCAGAGTTTTGGATTGGACTGAGTGTTAAATTTCAATCCCATTTCAAGTGGTCAAATACTGACATTTTGGTTTGGATCGGTTATTTAATTACAGCCCCAAGTCATTAAACACAGATGTTTTGGATTGGAAGCTCTTCCTTGCTCTGATTGGTTGTTTTCGTTCAGGTATGCAGGAGCGATGGGAGGAGCCAAAGGAACTGATTTTTTTTCATGTAGAACTGTCATGTTATAGTGACAGTTTCAGCAAATATGACAGAAAGTTATTTTTATAAAAATTAACCACTGAACCTTCAACATTAGCATTTTAGCACTGCTCTTATAGAAAAAGTTTCTTTTGGAACAAGTCTGTTTTTTCTGGTTTAGATTTCTTTTGATTCTCCCTGAGCTGTTTTGCTCATTACCAGATTTGACATAAGCATATTTAACCATTCTCCGTGTTCATAACCACAGGTAAACACTCCTGATACAAGAAAACTTTGTCATTAAAACAAGATCCTGAGAAAATCCTGTCGCAGCTCTGCTTCTTTAAGGTTTACTGCTCTGTGTGATCCGTGTAACAGATCTAAATCAGTCATCTAAGACTTGCAACACCATGGCTCTGCTCCGTTTTTACCGAAACACCACAGCAGCTCAGTTCACTCGTGTTCCTCATTTCTAATCAACATCATGCTAATCATCTAACACCTGCAGAGTTGGAATGAAAACCTACGAACTACTGATATAATCTGATTGGCAAGATGTTTTTTTTAAGGCTGGTACTGATACAACATTTTAAATCAAAGCTGCAGATTGGAGATTTTAAGCCGATAATCAACATCTTTATGTATCTTTTCCCCAGATTTTTTTATTCATGTCAGGGCAGGAAAGCAAGGGTGAAAACAGCAGCTAGGCCACGATAGGACACTACAAACTCTTCCAAGTGAAAGCCAGACTGGTTCAACACTTTTATATACTTTAGCAGCTCTTGAAGGCAGAGGCAGGGTTAATAGACTGACGCCTCTCAAGCGGTTCAATAACATCATCCTCGCATTCCACCTCAGTCTGGTGGCGGGAGATTTGGGAAAGTCAGTATCTGGCCCAACAGTCGGGCCTCGTGAAGCATGGATTTAAACCACTGATTTACAAGACAGAATTATTATATGTACACTCCTCCAGCACTCGCTCAACTCAAAATTAGTACTCATAATATACATACGCATCCGTGCCTAAGTGAATATCTTAAATTACTGTGATTTCCTTTGTTTTCTGATACTTAACCCGTCTTCTTCGGGTATCGACCGGCGCTTCCGGAGACGATGACTGCAGTGATTCTTCCACAAAAGGATCCAGCGGCTTCAGTTTTTTTGAGTGTCTCGACAGTACATTCCTCATAGATAGATAGATAGATAGATAGACAGATGCCCCCCGGGAAAGAAGAATCTCCCAAAGAAACACCACCAACGCGTCGACCCACTTCGCCGAGTCTCTGGGGACGTTCTGGGACTTTAGAGGTACATTCTGCTCCACTGACAGTCTGACGCTCTTCTTCTCGAGTCAGTCCACGGGACGGGTACGGGAGAGTGAAATGAAACAAGCAGAGCTCTCCATCTACCAGCAAGGCCCAAAAAAAAAAGGGGGAGGGAGGTGATGGCCGTCTATGTCAACCAGTACCTGATGTCTCTGGGTGTTTCATCAGTGACTGGGCCAGGAAAGTGGAGGCACGATTTACAGAACCTGGTCATTATAAACACCCTGATGTTTGGAAATTCACTGCATCAAACAAATAATAGGGATAAAGGAATGACGCTGTTACATATATTAGGGAATGTTAGGGAATAAACAATGTGACTGTTTGATAAACCCCATCCCCAACGGCATAATATTTTTTAGCCTTTCAAAGTCAGAAACACGAGGAGTTCAGAAATCTATTCAAGTCCAGATGAAATGGCATTTCGTAAGTATCTAGCTTCCGTATTGTGACGTATTTCCGAGCAAACCAGTAAAGGCAGGTGGCACGTAACAGGAGAAAAAGTGGGCGTAGCACAACCCAATGTAACATGTTGTAGCTAGCCAGCTAACTAGCTCTGTGCCGCTAAAACTTGAAGATTGATTGATGAGTGGATGTCTCGATATTGTTGGTTGAAATCGAATGGCTGAAGCCTACATAAGCACAGGTCATATTTTGTTTTTACAGAAAACCTTTTAAGATTTTGATATAAGAAGATGAAGAAATTGATTTTCTTTTCTTTTTTTTTTTTGGGGGGGGGGGGGGTTGTTCACATATTGTTAAATAGGAGCACAATATGACCAAAAATGTGCCTAATTATCTGCCTAACTAGCTTACTAGCTACTCTGATAATGCTAACGTAGCATTACCTCCAAAGTCAAACCAGAATATCATTCACCAACTACAACATTTTGTGGTGTTCCACGTTAGAAAAGCCCCCCTTCAGGACTGGGGCGTCTACTGTTAACTATTCACTCACAGCAAGCTGGTGTTTGATGCTAGCAGCTAGCTACATCTCAGTGTAAGGTTAGCAGCTCTGCTCTGATTTATGAAGGGTTACACTCACTCAAACACTTCAATTAGTCCTCCACTCAACCCTTTTTACTTGTACCATTAAAATATGACAGCAAATTGTTTGAGAAAACATAACTTAAGCATAAATCGCACAAATCGTGAAGCCATTAAGGTAAGCTAGCATCCAGACGGGGTCATATAAGAACAACATATTTGTCTAGTCTTACATTTTTTTCATCACATTACTAGCTCTACTGTCAGTACAAAAACAATGCTGCTTCTTTACTTCCATGTCTTCTACATGGATCATCAGCTTATGACAATGCTAACTTTTAGCTTCAGTCTTTTAGCATGATGTCATTTAAAGTATATAGCCATCAAAGGTTTATTCAAGACCCTTTTTATTAATAGAGTTCTTGTTTCAAAATCAACCAGACACAGAGTTGTAAAGCAACTCATAGAGCTAATGCTAATTAGCTAGCTAGCTAGAATAGAATAAGCTAGCAGAAGCTGCCATTTCAGCTAGCTCTGTTGGTTGCCAGCCTGAAATGAGAACATGCTTTTTGTTGACAAGCCATTATTGTTTTCAGCTGTATATGTGCCATATGAGAATCAAAAGCTTGACAGCCGTAGCAACAGTAACTAAGGGGGGTGGGGCTTAGAGAACAGTCAGCTGCTGCCACAGAGAATTAAATATATATCAGTGAGAGGAAATGGGAGCATTTTTGTTACTTTAAAAGTGAAAATGAATGATGGATTTAGAAAATTTGGGGGAATGTGGGACACGGTTTACGCGGGATTTCATAATTTCATAGCAACTGTGTGGTTAGTTAGTTTATAGTCATCAAGTACGGTTAGATAGAGTAATGATATTGTGCATACTCAAAAAGTCTTTCCACAGATTAGTCTCGTTAAGTTGCTGTTATATTTTATTATATAAATTAAGATGATTACTATTTGATGATGATATAGTTGTTTGTTAATTATGAATGGACTACCTGCCATATTTGTTTTTTTATGTATATATGAAACCAAGATGCAAAACTTGCTTCTATGTCTTAGCTAGATGATGAGTACATTCTTATGAAAGGTGACGTAAAGACTGAGTTTGAACAATCCTATGACTTGCTAACATAACTAAAGTGCAGCACTGTCAGCAGAGTGTTAGACAGCAGAGAGGGGCCACTCCATTGATGAATCTAGATCAGATCAGAGAAAGATCCAATTATAAAGGCGGTGTGGGGCCATGGGAGCCAGCCTCAGAGGATTACACTGGCAGCGGGAGCGATCTTGCAGTGGGTGAGGATGACGGGGATGTTTGCTGTGTAATACTGTATTGTTGCAGAAGGGCTGTTAACAACACAACTTTATTTAAAGAGGTGCATAAATCTGCAGATTCTCCTGAAGGGATATAAAGCTTAAAGGACATATTGGGAAATATGCTCATTCATCTTGTTCAGGAGAAGTTTGATACCACTCTAATGTGTGCACACTAAATATGAAGCTACTGTATAGACAGTTGCTGGTTAGTTTAGCTTAGCATAAAGACTAGAACGAGCTCTATCCAAAGGCTCCACTGAACAGCACACCTCTAAAGTTCACAAAAGGGCACAATCCTGGCAGGTTCCAAAGTGGGCTAACCCCGACTTTAGCCTAGCTTTAGCTTGTGGGCCCTGTTCTGAAGCAAGGTTAACCAAAGTTTGAGGAGTTATCCCCTGAAAATTGACTAAACCCTGGGCTAAAAGGTGCCAGTGTGAAACATGGCTAAAAGATCAATGGTTAAGGACACTTAATCCTGGGCAGTGTGAAAAACGTTTGAGCACAGTAGATGCTGCTTGTTTAATCCATCCACAAACAGACAAGGGCTAACCGCAAATTGTTGGCTAATTTAGCTAGCAGTTTCCCCTTGCTACAAGTTTTTAGACTGGAAGACAACTGTTGCTAATTTTGAAATGAGAACCCTATAAAGAGCTCTTAAATATGCATCTACCTGCTACAAATATTCTACTAAAAGACAGAAGCTAAAACTAACTGTTTTAACTTTGAACAGAACCAAGCTAGCCATTTCCCCCCCCTGCCCCAGTCTTTATGCTAAGCTAAGCTAACCAGCTGTTGGAGCTATGGTTGCGGTTGTGTTCCAGGATGCCTAAACACATGGAGTTCAACTCAGCCTTAATTCCTTAATTCGTTCAGGTGTGACCGCTGCGCAACTCAACCTAATTAGTATGCAAAAGATTGCAATGTGATTGGTTCTATGCACGTTAGATTTCTGTTTCCTGTGAGACAGAATGGTGTCGCTTAACACAGGAAATTAAATCCGGTCTCCCATGTTTAAGTGCAACGTCTGACTTTTTGTCTATTGTTACTTATTTCAACCCAAACTATTATCTTTTCTTAACTCTAACCAAATAGTTTGGGTGCCGAAGCATATCCAAACTAAACCTAACCAAACTGCGACCATTTCCCATAGCAGTAAGCAGGCACATACTTTGGCTGTAGCTTACTTTTTAGCTGACAGACATGACAGTGGTATCAATCTTCTGATCTAACTCTTGCTAACTCTTTAAACTATTCCTTTTCAGTGGCACAGAGTCATAAGATGATCCAAATGAAAGCACAGGCCAGACTTTTAGGAATTGGTGAATATGTGTAAAGGATGTAGGCTTTAGTAACACACATGAAAGGCACGTGTTCTGCAGCTTTCGACTATCCTGGCCCAACGTTAAATGGTTTGCACTTATCAAACCTGCTGGAAATGTTTCTGTTCTGTGGGTTTTGCGTAAAAGAAAATACACTTAAGAACTTGCAACAGCTATGTGGCCCAATAACAACTACAACAAAAAATTTTAAATACCCTCCGCCCCACCAAAGACGACATTATCCCAGGAGTGTATCTCCATCTGGAATACTGGACTACACGAAGCATTTATTCAGGTAAGTGACTGCTTATCTTTTATAATCTGGTGTTAAGTGCTTTTATCTGTGGACAAATTGTGGCTGGATAATGGCAGGGTCAGTGACTGCATGGGAGGGCGAAGAACAGCATGTGCCTTCAGTCCCAGAAACCAGGAGCGACAATTGTTCCGGCCTCCCCTGTGAACTTTATTCATCTGCCACCAAAGGATTGCTGAGGGGGGGGGGACAAAGAGGCAAGCTGGGCCATTAGAGCTTAATGTAATGCTCGGTCGCTCGACGTCCTCGACAGCGAGACAAAAGATGATATGTGTCACCTCAGACTGCATTTACACCTGACTTGGCAACATTTAATAAAAGGAAAGAGAAATGATGCAGTCAACCTCTTTCTCTTTGCTGGTAAGGCTAGATGGCTGTCCTTTCTGTTGGACGCACAGAAAAATCTCTGTGGATGAGTCATTCAAGTGATGACGCTGCCCAAAAGTCTTGTACTTTTGGATTATGGCTGTTTTTCACGGTTCGGTCAGCACCCTTTTGCTCCAGTGAAGGCAAATCTTAATGCTACTCTACAGCTACAGTGACAAGAGTGTCAATTCAACTTTGAAACAGTTTGGGAACTAGAGCGCGACCCCATTCATCAGCTTGGCCAATAATTTCGGCTAATATTAGGGCCCGTGTCCACATAGCGTTTATTCTGAGTGCCAGCATCTTTTTTTTTTTGTTGTTCCCAATGAGGGGAGAGCGTCTGTGGCCTGGCATCTTTTTTCAAAGTGTCAACTCTGTGTTTTGGTTTGAAAATCTCTTAACTTGTCAGAAAGGCGCTGGTGTTGCTTTTTTTTTCACTGCAACCAATCACACATAAAATGGGGACTCATCCCCCTGGTAACCAAGAAAATGGAGCCCTTTTCTATTTTTCTGATATAAAACTTATCTTTGTAGAGGCTTATATATTGTCTGGTAAGTATCAAGAAATTCCAACCTTGCTAATGCTGTTGTGGCTAAAGTTCCTGCAGCCAGGTTCCAAAATCTTGAGGAAAGCCTTCAAAGAAAAGTGGAGCCTGTAATAACACCACGTGGGTGGAAACAGTTTAAAGAACCAATCCAAAGCCTTTAGGTTGACCCTTGATATCAGGGTGGGGATCACGCGCACACTACTGAAGGGGGTATCGTTTCTGGTAAGGCGAGTCCTTGAGAAAATGTAAGGGGCACATAGGTTTGTTGGGGTCATTAAGCAACTACCTTGCATTTAGAAATCTTCAGACAATCGGTAGCAAGATCTCCGTCACGTGGTTCTGGTGTATATTCTTACTTCTTCAGCAATCAAAATAAATGCTGAAATCAAATTTTTCTTTCTACCTGAGAGCAACGCTTTTTCTTCCTGTCCAAAATAGATCATTTCCATCTGAAGACACTGCCGAGAGTGTGGAGCGACCAAGCATATAAATTAACCGTGTGTTCAGACTGAATGCAAACTGAATTTTTGCCACAGCTAGCGTGTCAGTAGAGTAACAGAGCGTCGCTTCATTTCACGTTCAGTCTGAACACATCTTATTAACCTGCCTTTCCAGCTCTGGTTTCGTGTTGCCTGATCAATGGTCACGATGGAGAGGAAACAGTTTTGCGCTTTACCTACAGCATTAAAGGAGCAGGGCTTGTGTTTAGTGGGCCAGCTTACATTTGGAAACATTTCGGCTTAGGACAGAGAGCACCACTCCTCCAACAGAGATTCAATAATCACGGAACGACTGCAGGAGCCACGACTACCTACTATCAAAGAAAGACGTGTTGCTGAAGGCAGAGGTGGACGGGTAGGTGGGTGGGTGGGCTGAGGGGCAGGGAGCAGGACTGAATAAATGAAGGAGATGGTTTGGTTGGGGTCACCTCTTCAGATGGTGGTATCGTGGGGCAGATGAGGCACTGCCACTCCAGGCCTCCGGTTGGAGTGGCGCTCCATGTGCGGCAGCATGTGGCGAGATGGCAACAGGCCTAGCAGCTCCTTGGATGTGCCTGGCCACCTCCGGGCCCACCGGCGACTACCGTAGCCGAGCCTGTGGCTTCGCCTCACTGCCTGGCCTAACAGCATGGCTGTCTGGGGCCACAGTGGGTCCGTGAAGCTAGAGATGCTGGGCTCCTGAAAAGGGATACAGGACCTGCGCCTCAGTCGGCGTTCCTCTCGATAGATGTGGGGGGTTGTGAAGACGTCAGGGCTAAAGTCGGAGCAGGGCTGCTGTGAGCCCGGGGTCAGGGAGATGCGACCCTCCAGCGACGGCCCCAGCAGGCTGAGGCTAGTTCTGTCCGTGAACGAGTCCGTCCGGTCTTCGTAGGCGAGGTCAGCGGGGGCCGAGCACTGCTGCAGGGGCCAGCCTCCGCGGCCCTTCCCCCCGATGTCCGCAGTGCTGCCTCCCTCACCACCATCGCGCTCTACCCTGACTGCCTCGTCTTCCTCCTCTTCCTCCTCTTCCTGTTCCTCCTCCTCCACCTCTGCTACCTCCTCCTCCTCGACCTCTCCCTCCACCACGCCCTCCTCGTCCTCCTCTGTGCTAGTCGGTGGCGGGGACCGCGGGTCCCGCAAGAAGACCACTATGACAGTGATATTATCACTAGAGCCCGCGTCACGGGCCGAGGCCACCAGCTTGTGGGCTACCATGGTGGTGTCTCCGGCGTTCTCCTGGAGGTGGTCGCTGACTACCCGCACCGCCTCATCTGGACTCACTGTGTCCCAGAAGCCATCACAGGCCAGGATCAGGTAGTCTTCTGAACCGTCCAGTGGGAAGATACTATGGTCCGCATCACCACAGATGTAGGGCTTGTGCTCCGAGTCACCTGTCAACACAGTAACAGGTTGTTCTGTTAGAGCCTGATCACACCAGCAGAGTTGCCTCCATATTGAACTAGTCTGAGTGACATTTTACCCCAAAATCAAAAGTACATATTTGTAGTTCTATTTTTTTGTCTTGTTATGTCTCTTACATCGTTTTTTTTTTGTCGTTACCTTGTTTTTAGTCATGCTGTTTTTTATGTTGTTTTTCGTCTCATTGCGTCTTTTTTTGTCTTCTGTTTTTTCATCGTTTTTTTGTCTTGCAACATCTTTTTCATCTTGTTATGTCATTTTCGTCTTGTTACATCTGTTGTTTGAGACGTGTACTGACGGATACTGAAGAATTGTCTTTTCAGTTATTGTCCCATACATTTGGGTTGAGCTCCGTCTTGATATTGGGAAAAAATAATCAGTTATTCCCGTCAAATGCATTAAAACTAAAGAACCTGTCTGGAAAATATGAGTAGAAAGTACAGATATTTGTGTTAAAATATCGAAAAATACTCAAGTATAAAGTACGTACAGCTGGAAAATCTACTTGAGCACAGTAACCAAGTATTTGTACTTAGTTACAGGCAGACAGACATCTCTACAGCTGATATCTCACCAAAACAATCTAGATGGATAAATAGCACTACTACAGGTACATGTATTTTTGATTTTGGGCGTCCCTTTAAAGTCAAAACGCACAAAAAAAGAAACAACATAATCCAGAAAATTAATATACTGCATGTACTGAGTATGTGACTGAGTTGACAGTACCTATTGCTCTGGATACAGACAGACTGCCATTAACCCTCCATGTGCCAAACCAGATCACGCAGCCTCCCAGAGCCTCGATCCTCTGCTTCTCATCCTGCAGACACACATGAGGTACAGTCGGTTTCAGTGGTGGTCATAACTGTGATGGCTGTCTTATGCTACAAAGCAATCTCATCCTGCCATCATTCCCTGCGGCAAATGACTCAGTGCAGTGCATCACCTGCCTCTGTTGTGCACTTACATCGATAGTCCACCCGACCCCGCTCTGACACAGGGAACACTACACATTTCTGGCTAAAAATATACAGTGAACGCAAAGACAAAAAGATAAAGGACGACACACCAGGTCGTTCCTTGTTTGCAGTTGGAAAAGCAGACGAAAATAATGTTATCAAACAGAAATTTGATGATAAATGTTTCTAGAAATAACTGAAGATATTTGTTGTACTGCAGACTTTACAAGAACACTGTAACAATAAAGAATCAACTGTTCCTAGTCCAGCCCCTTTTTCCTCTGTGCTTCAACGTCGGTCAACTTTCCCTTCCTGTTTCCTGTACGTAGATATGTGTGAGGTTTCGCTTTGTTGAAAAGAAAAACAAATTTTAAAGATTACAACGTGTTGCTGGGGGACCTTTAAAAGCAACACATATAACATAACATAACATAAAAATGCTAGCTATCTAGCATTTTGATGTAGATTAGCTAGCTAGTGAGGTAACATTTTGCTAAACTATCAGATGTAACTAGCTAGTTAACAACTGATGTAGATTAGCTAACTAGTTAGCATAATGTTTTGAAAAAGTGACATTGTCAGGATGTTAAAGCTGCTACTGTGGCAGTTACGTTGATTTTGGAAGCCCATGTTGACAAAAGCAGCTGTCTTTCCATTACCAAAACAGGTGGCAGTCATTAAAAACAACTATACAGAAATAGATGATTTTCCCATCATTAAGTTATGTAGGTCATAAAGAGGCGATGGTATTAAATTGGAACTGTTTCATAACCAATTAAAAACTCCCTGTAGTAGCTTTAAGTTGGCTAATGTTAGCAAAACACTAATTATCTAGCAGGCCAACTGTTGATGTAAATTATCTAGCTAGTTAGGTAGTCATTAGCTATCAGATATAGCTAGATTACAATCAAATGTTTGGTTTTGATGTTTTTTTTAATCAGACATTTTGCTAACATTAGCTAACTTATGTGACAATATGCCACTTTTACTGGAGACTAGCCTAGCACATAGCATTGCTGAGTACGTGAAACAGGAAAGGAGAAAGTTGATCAAGGTTCTGCCCAATCCCTCAGGAAGAGTGCTGGGCTTTGAAGACAAACTGTGTCATGATAATGTCATGTGATGCTCTGCAGCCCAAAAAGACTTTTTTCCCCATAGACTTACACTGTGACAGAAGTGGAAAACGGCAGATAAACTTTTTTGAATGTCATAATCCCTGTAAAAGGCTTTGTTTTGGTATCACAATTCAGTCCATCTGGTCCAATAACATTTGGAAAGTCTAGGAGAGTCATGTGATGAAATCAAAAAGGAAAGCAAAAAGGGGCGGGACTAGGTCAACCAGTTATAAACAGTTTTTTAAGGTATATAATTTTCTTCGTAGCACAGCAACAGATTTCTTACTCACTTATTCTCTTGCTGGTGGAGACTTAGAAAAAAATGATGGATACCACTAAAATTGCATAAAGACTGGAAGAGGAGCAAACAGCTAGACTGGTTCTGTCAAACGATAACAAAATCCACCTACCAGCATCTTTAAAGATCACTAATTGACACATTCATATCACTTTCATTTCATATGTACAAAAACCAAAGTGTACATAAAGACAATGGGCCATTTGATGATGAGTTTGTGAGTCAGACAGCGGGGACCAGGAACTTCTTGGTTGATTCACTGGTTGCCTGGCAACTGGTCAGAGCCAAGAAATCTGGTTTTCCTTTCCTCTCCAGCCATGTTTCCTGTTTTATTTTGAAATTCTTACCTCTCCTCTCATTTCTGCTGCTCTCTGTTACTTCCTGCCCCTGTGTGTTTCCCTCCTTTGTGATTGCTGATTAGTTTCACCTGTCTCTCATTAGCCTTCTCTCCCTGCTCTCTGTGTTCCTCTGCCAGTTCATCTGTGCACCGGGTGCCAAAGCTTTCCAGCCATTTCCAAGTGTTTTTGGACCTTTGCTTGCCTGATTTTGCTTTTTTTTTTTTATTCTTGCCTGCACCCAGTTGGATATGTTTGCCTGTTTTCAACGGTCTACTCTGGATCCTGTAAGCATTTGGTACTTTTTGTGAATAAATTGTATCAGCTCTGCCTCCAGTGTCTGCGTTTGAGTCCTGCCTCTTTTTACCCTGCTTGAACAATTGTAATATCATCAGCACAGATATTAACCATTCAATGACAAATTATATTTTCTATGTACAGATCAAACCAAAAGGTAAAGGCAGATTTTTCTGCTGCTGGATAGAGCCAGGTTAGCTATTTCTTCTTGTTTCCAGTCTTAGTGCTAATTTAACTAAAAAGCTCAACCTTTCTTTCACTTAAATTCAACTTTTTTAATCAGTTGCTTTCCCAGTTAATGTTACTGTTAATGATTGATAGTGATTGTGTCACCAATCCTTCTGCTTCTTAAGGAGGGCATGCCAGAAAAAATGAGGAACAACTGTACAAGCTAAAGATTGAAGTAGATTAGCTAGCTAGTTAGCATAATGTTTTCCAAACATTAGCTATCAAATGTCTGGTTTTAATGGGCATCTTTTTTTAATCTAATGTTTTAGACAATCACTTCTACAGGTCCCCTGCAAAATCTTAACATTATCACATGTTATGCTAGCTACTGTCAGCAATACACTAGCTACATAGTGAGCTAACTGTTGATGAAGATTAGCTAGCTGTGTTAGGTAGTGTTTTGCTAACATAAGTTATAGGATGAACCTAGCCAGGTAACTACTGATATTGATTAGTTAGCTTATTAACATAGCATTTTCCAAAGATTTGGCCATAAAATGTTTGGTTTTGATTTGTCAGATTTTATTCACATTAGCTAATAACTTTTACAGGTTCCCTAGTAACATCTCATGACAAAATTGAAGATGTTAAAAGATGTTGCTGGGGAACCTGTAAAAGTGACAATGTGACATGTTATTCTGGATAATGTTTGCAAAATGCTAGCTGGTCAACTTTCCTGTTTCCTGTATGTAAATATGCTATGCATGAGGATTGTCCAAATTTTGAAGACTAGAAGCTGTTGCTGGGGACCAGTGAAAACAACATTCATAGCCAGATGTTAAGTTAGCTAATGTGAGTAAAACACTAGCTATCCAGCAAACTAACACTTGGTGTAGACTAGCAATGTAACCAGCCAGATAACAATTGATGTAGATCATCTAGCTAGTTAGCACAGCATTTTGCAAACAATTGCTATCAAAAGTTTGGTTTTGATTATTTTTCTGCTATTTTTTTGCTAACATTAGCAAACTTAACAGCCAACTTTATGCACGTCAGTATAAAAACACTGGATTTAGTAATGTCAAGTATATGGCTAATGCAGTATCTTGATAAATGTGGTCTCTATAGAAAACCAGGCAAGTTTACTAAATATTTTTTTTCTGACTGATCATCTGATTCTAGTAATGTAAGATAACAAAAACACAAAACATTCATGTTGGTGACCAATTATTGATTAAAGTTGAATATGAAATTCACATAATAGAAAAAAGTACATAAAGAAGCACCATAAGAGCAGGCAGAAATAGTTGCTTATGGAAAACTTAACAATGTCTAAACCTCGTGAACAAACTGTAAAGTGCAATACAAACTTCTGCAAATGCATGTAGTACATTTTATAAATATGTAAGTCAGTGAGGATATATAATGTTTTAGAATCTCAAATGAACCATTTTCAGCTGTGTTTCTTCACTGAGATGATTTCTTTGTGTGCCTGATGGTGTGTAAGTGTTTTACCTCTCTGTCTGGTTTGTGTGGTTTCATCAGCTCCACAACCTGCCCTCTCCTGACCAGAATGACCTGCGAGTCTCCCAGCCAGGCCACGTACAACGTCCGACCCCGCAGGAACGTCACCACGCCTGTTGTGCCACAACGCAGGTGCTGCCAAACACAGACACGTGTTACAGTATTTACAGCATCAGGGTCAGGAAATTACTAAAAAAACAATGAATGAGTCATTACTAGTCAAAAAAAAGAGGGAAAATCCATATATTTGTTTTGGAGGAAAATAAACATTATATAATTATTTATGAATTGGTGTGAGACTGACCTATAGCATGTTATTTAAACCAAACAAACTATCAGCTGTTGGCTGCAAATGTGTGAATATGCAAAAAAAAAAAGGATGCACATAGAATGAACTATGAAGAAGTTGTTGTGATATTATGTCTGTAGTCATGAAAGCAGTTAAAACTGCCTTTTTGTAGTAGAACTAGCAGTGTTTGTTGTAGGAGGGGTAGCAGCAGTAGTATGAGTGGGAGTGGGAACATTAGCAGAAGCAGGAGTAGTGGCAGTAGTGGAAGAAGTACCAGCATTAGTATGACTGTGTGGTACTGAAGCAGTAGCAATGGTGGAGGTAGTAGTAGTAGTAGTGGGTCTGACTAACATGAAACGGCACATGAACAGGAGGAAGAACTGGATGAAAAGGAAGATGAACAGGAGGAGGAACAGGAGGAGGAACACGATGAACAGGAGTAGTAGAAGTAACAGTAATAGTAGTACTGGTAGCAATATAACATAAAAATATATGGCAATATATTATAGGAGAACAGGACGAGGAACAAGATGAACAAGAGGAGTAGTAGTAACAGTAGTAGTAGTACTGGAAGCGATATTAACAGAAGTAGTAGTGGTAGTAGAAGCAGCATTAGAGGAATGTGTAGTAGTAATATATATCAAACACACATCAGTGTTGCTCCCTGTAAATATTTCTGAATGGTTTGGTCATGTTTTGCAGATGTTTACCTCTCGTGACGCCTTCTTCACGAAGCCTTCGTCAGTGAGTTTGAAGGCTCTGCAGAGCGCCTCGCTCGGGTCCTGGCTGAAGGATTCCTGGTGAACTAAGTTGACGTGGAGGTGGTTGGCAGCATATATGGCGGCGTCCACGCCACCGTGACCATCAAACACAGCAAAGTAAGCCTGTTCTTCTTGATCCTAAGAGACAACACCAGTCACATAACACTGTTAACACGACGGGTCTGCTGCCATTTAAATTTCTATAAAATTTCGGCTTCTTAAATGTGAATATTTTCCGTTTTTCTTTCTGAAGACGAATATCTTTGAGCTGTGGACAAAACAAGAAACACAATATTTTCTGACATTTTATGGACCGAACAACTAATCAAGAAGCAAAATTATTGCCCAATTGATCACTAGTTGAAAAATAGGTCCAAATATATGTCTGTGCGCTCAACCTGTGATTTGCATACAAAATAGGTCCACCGAACCAGCACCAATAGTTCAAAAGTAGCCCATTTCTGCAGGAAAAATGCAGACCTGGCAACCTTAGATCTGAGAAACCGTCAGAAATCCAAGTACCAAACCTGAAAGTCTTTGATCGTCAATGATAAAACTGTTAAAGACATTAAAGCAACTGGCCAGGTGGTGGCGCTGTAACATCCCGGAGAAGTTGTATCTACCTGAACATTGAAGAGTGTGTTGAAGTCGGGGATGATGACGTGCTTGTCCTCCATCTTGCGCCTCATGTTCTTGATGGCGTGGATGGAAGTCTCGTAGTACGGCTGCGGACGGCGGCGGAAGGGCAACTCCTTCATCCAAAGGCAGCACATCTCAAACAGTCTATTAAACACCAGCCGGGCGAGCTTCACAGACTCCAGCTCTGACACACACACACATAAAAACAGCTGCTTTATTATATACAAGGGAATAAAGTTTATGGCTTGTTTGGATTCACATCAGTTACAAAAGATTCCAAAAACAACCCAGAATCATCACAGGAAAGAAGTCTGAATGTTCTTGTTATATATTGAAGGGATAGTCCACCCAAAAATTAAAATTTGGTCATTAATCACCCTCAAGCTGATTGAGGGTCGGGTTTATTTTGTTATTCTGCAAAACACTGCTGGAGTTTCACAGGAAAACACAAAGAAGCAAAATCTTTTTGGAGCTCAAACCCCAAAAACGGCAAGTGCGGATGAAAGTGCACAGAGCGTTGATAAATGTCCATAACAAAGACAAGCCTCGTGTTAATAAAAATTCAAAAGAAATAATAGAAAGTCAAACTTTGAGTTGTTTTATTGAGACGTACGTTGTGACATTTGTGCAGGGGACTGCTGTGATTGGTTGAGGCTATGATGATCTGGTCAAATTTGCATGACTGGACAAAGTTGCAAAGTTGTGCAGAATTCACAAGGATTGGTTTAATTTGCATTTACTGTTTAACTTCCTGGAGGGACTGATGAGTTAACAGCAGCCTGTGTGAGAGACGAAACCCGTGGCTCCTATCTTCTCTCAACTGGCTTTCAGCAGCTCAGCAGAGTTGGATGATGATGTTTAGAGAGATTTTAAGGGGGGTTAGTTAAGCTGCAAGTCTTCCGCTGTGTCAAAAAATGAATTTTGAGAAGTCCCCGTCCCCAGTGAAAATCAGGCGCCCGAGGGATCTGATGTAATTTTTCAGAATCTAGGCAGATGTCATTGAGAGATTGCACTGAGTTGCAGACATTAGTGGAGCAGAGGCTCGCCCCGAGGTGGCATCATGGCTTCAGCTCTCTGTAATAACCAGAACACAGGCTGTGTGTGTGTGTGTGTGTGTGTGTGTGTGTGTGTGTGTGTGTGTGTGTGTGTGTGTGTGTGTGTGCATGGGCTTGACCTACTAATGTTCGCTGCAGGTATATAACAGTCTATCCTGTCTTTGCCATCGTCCTCTGTCTCACTCCGCTCTCCTAAATGTGTTACCAGTGAGAGACAGAGAGAGAGAGAGAGAGAGAGAGAGAGAGAGAGAGAGAGGGAGAGAGACAGAGAGAGAGACCAGCCTACACTGTGTCCCACTTCCTCCCTTCACCCTCAACCCCTCCACTTTCTCAAAGTACGTCAAACGGTGCCCCAATACTAAACTTCACTTTGTGGACTGACTGTTCAACCCCCCCCCCCCCCCCCCCCCCCCCACCTCTCTCTCTCTCTTGCTCCAAATGAAGATGCCTCAGCACTGTGTCTGGCATCAAAGAGCTACCCATAACACCTTGCAAATAGCTGAAGAAAAAAAAGAAAAGCACAGTAGAGTGCAGCGAAGCAACATCAAACAGGATGTGATCGGCTGTTATACAACACAAGAAGCTCTTAGTTTGAGAGAGCAGACACACACACACACACAAACAGTTTGAGCTTTATTCATCGTGTGTTTTTGTCTGTCAGCACCCTGATCAAGGCAAGAAAAATGTTTGAATAAAGCATAATAGCAGCAGTACATATTAAAATATTGTTAGATGTGAGTAACAAGCTTTACTCTGATCTGGAAGGCGATGACTGACAATTCTGTTTTCTCTGATTTGAGGTATAGTGAAGATTTTCCACCACAGCAAGTGTAATTTTAAAGACAGAAAAGTCTATTTGCATAGGCGCTGACTTAAGCTCAACACTGAAACTAAAAATGTCGGCCTATATGATGTTAAGGTGTGATGAGGAGTAGGGATTAATATTTTCTTGAAAATGCCACATTTTCTATCCTGGGAACAGAGACTCACTATCCCGATATATGTGGGTTTCAAACCTGATGACTCGTGTGTTTTATCTGTAGGCAATTATTATTGAGGCAGAAGAACGTCATTTCAACATTAATCAACATTATAATAAATAATATAACACGCATGTGAGGATTAAATCCCAAGTTCAGCCTGTGATCTGTCGCTGTCTGACTGAACAGCCTCATGGAGGTTAGATTTTACAATTCTTCATATTTTAAACCAGTGAAATTTGTTAAACAAGTCATTAGGTGTTTTTAAAGTCATGATATTGAGCTGAAACAGATTCCACATTCTGTTTGCGTTCAGAGGCTGCTGAGCGCAGCAGACGGTTCCCACCGTGCGTCACTGTTCAACATAGTCGGCTTAATAAAGTTAATGATCACTCAAAGTTAAAATACACATTTCCTGTGTGTATTTCCAGCAGCAGAATGTTTGTGTGTGTGTGTGTGTGAGAGAGTGTGAGTGTGTGTGTGTGTGTGTGTGTGTGTGTGTGTGTGTGTGTGTGTGTGTGTGTGTGTGACTGACTCATAATAAAATCATCAATATCAGTGATCTCTTACAGAATATACATAATTATTTGATCAATTGTTGGTATAAAAATGCTGAATAGTGCAGCTTTAAAGGGACAGTTCACCCTAAAACCAAAAATACGTGTTTTTCTTCTTACCTGTAGTTGCTGTTCTTGGATCTAGATAGTTTTGGTTTAAGTTGCTGAGTTTTGGAGATACTTGCCATGTCTGCCTTCTCTCAGATATAATGAAAGTAGGTGGCACTCAGGAGCTCAAAGGGCCAAAAAAAAGAAAACTCAACAGAAACGTCTCTTTCTAGAAAATCGTGACCCTGTTTCTTAGAGCCATTTTTCTGCAGTAGAGCTACTTTCTTTCTGCTTGAAATGTATTTTTTTTTGTAGCCTCACAAGCCGAGTGAGTCCCATTACACACAACAATGACTCATTTTATCTGTTTTCTTTTAAAACCTGATGACTTTCCAACCTGTCTGTTTTATTTGCTTCCTTTTGTGAAGCACGTTGTCATGTGAATTTTGAAACGTGCTCTATAAATAAAGATTATTATTATTACTGGCTTAGTAAGACTTTTCCAGTGTCTCTGAGACTGTGGTTATGGGGAGACAGATCAGAAGCTGTTATGGCAGGAGACACATGCTGTGCCCCCTCTTGTATGGATCTCTGTTGTCATTGTATCTTTATTTTTGTCTGTCTTAGATCAGACCTAGGCAAAATGTGGCCCGGGGGCCAGATGGGGCCCACTGAAAGGTTTCATGTGGCCCTGCAAGGCCGTCATGGAAATACCAAAAATCTATCAAAGACAGTCAGTAGCATTTTGCTTACCATTAAACCGTTATCAGACCTTTATTTTGAAAGGATTCAGTGTGATGAACTGTATCTCACTCATTACAACCTGTACGCATTAAAATGTGTATTTATGAGGTGGACTGTCCCTTTAAGTCTACCTCCATGAGACTAAATGATCATTTTGGTGAGAATCTTTTGGTCCGTGTAAAATGGTCACTTGTTTGTGTGTTTTGGAGTCGACTTCCTGCCCTCTAGTGGTCAAATACCACTTAATGCAACTTTGCGGGGGAGAACTGGGACAAAGCCCTGGTGGTTAACATGCCTGTGTGTGTGGGATGAAGTGAGAGAGAGACCTAATTTGTCTGTGTGTGTGTGTGTAAGAGAGAGGGAGAGAGGGAGAGAGGGAGGGAGAGAGAGAGAGGGATGGGGGGAGTGAGAGAGAGAGAGAGAGAGAGAGAGAGAGAGAGAGAGAGAGAGCGCAGTCTCGTGGGCTCCCCAGGGGGACTCACGTGGTAATGGGTCAGCTCCATCTTCTACAGTCTTGTTGAGGTGGTGGATGGAGAGGTCAGTCTGCAGGAGGCTGTCTGCGGTGGCTCTGGCCAGGGCCGCAGCCAGGGAGCACGGGCAGTTACTGTGGGGGTGGGGGGGGGGGCACAACATGGTTATATGAACGAGTCGAGGATAAAAAAAAAAACATCACATCACAATAATCCTCTGTAGAGATAAACAATGTCCTCTGTCTTTTCAGCCTGACAGCAGGTTTAATGCAAAATGTGTGTATGCAGGTCCACATATCATCAGGCTGCATGGAGGAAACAGCACACTGATGGTTTTTCTATTCTTAGAGTTGTAACGGATGAAGTTTTTCCTTTCCAGTACAGAGCAGACTGAGACACTGACATGACAGATATTATCAGTCGATTCCAGCTCACCACTGATAGATAGATATTGGCATATACATCTGATAAACTGATTAAACTATTAAACTGTTTTGAATATTGATTAATCATTAAAGTAATATTCATGCAAAATGGCAGAATATTGTTTTCAGGAGAGTTCCCACTGTTTTCCTTTTATTGTCATATTAAACTGAACATAAATACTAATCGATTAATCGCCTAATCGTTGCAGCTGTGGTGCCAAATATCAACAGCAGTTATCTGAAGGCTCTGGTGAGGACCAGGAACATCTGGACACAATTTCACAAATCTCTTTCAGTCTGGATCAAAGTGGTGGCTTCACTGGAATATCTGCAGATTTATTACACAATACCTGAAGCATAAGACTGGCCACTGAAAAATAAAACCCCAAATTAAAAATCCATTAAATTATCTGAAAAATTAATTGTCAGAAAGCTAAAAACAGGCATGAAAAGTTGACATTTTGATTATTTAACTGCAAGTAACATTCAGGATTGATTCTGTATAATATGCACCCTGATCCCTGGGTAACAAATACGGTACATTTTCACTGAATGATGGAACAATCAAAATAAGCCCTTTAATCACTGAATAAATATCACATTTTCACTGATTTAACTGCATTAATCTTGGCACTGACAGATATGCTGTCAGCTGGAGCGAGCCGGTGCCAGTAATTTGTCTTGAAAAATTGTTAAAATGATATAACAGCTCAGTCTGAGAGCAGCGGCACATCACCACATCTGGCCAGAGCTCTGTGTGGGAGGAGGAGGAGGAGGAGGAGGAGGAGGAGGAGTCTCTGCTTAAGGTTAACGAGATATGGGGAGGATGAGGAGGAGGAGGAGGAGGATGAAGAGGGGGGTCGTTTGAAGGACTGAAAGCTTGCTGAACATGAGTCACCATGATAACTAGGTCACCTCCAGATGCGGGTAACCATGGTAACCCAACTTCTGGATGCTGTCCCTCACAACCAAATTTAATTTGAAAGTAAACCTGGTCTGACATCAGAACAATCAGAAAACTGAGCAGGTCAGAATCGAGGTCCAGGACCTGAGTTTGACTTTTTTACGAATTAATTTGCAGGTGTGTCTTGATTGGTTGATTAGGACGACAGTTGGGAGTCATTTTCTAAAAACAAAAACATGGAAAATAAAGGTAAACATGGTTATTAACTCAAGTTTACAGCCATGCTAGCTGCTCTGCGAAGCTTTGAGCTAAAGTTTAACATCCAGTGGTGGAAAGTAAATGTCTAAAATATTACTTAATTACAAATAAAAGTACAAAGTATTTGTCACAAACTGTTGATGTCATGTCACTTCTCCAAAGTAGAGTTGCAAATGTTATGCGTTTTCCTGAACCATTAGTTGAAAATGTCTCCTAAAGTCCCGACATGCCAAGTTGACTAAAAACTGGTCACCATTCACTTCCATTGTTTGGGAGATTCTGCAACACTGTTTTCCTGTGAAACTCCAGAAGTGTTTTGCAGATTAACTGGTAGGTAATGACTGAATTTTCATTTTTTGGGGTGAACTATCCCTTTAAAATGTTTTGGCACTGCATGGTCCAAATTCTGCTTTTACACTTTCAAAGATTTCAATACTTTTGTTGTTGTTGAGTCCATTTGCCCACTGAGCACGACACTGACTTTTTTGACTTTTTTAAATCTAATATTAAGTAACTCATGTTGATTTATATTAATTTAAAATGTAGCAGAGTGGCTGCTGATCCTCAAAGATATACTTATCTCAACTGCACTGGGAGTAGTCACTGCACTGCATTTAATTTGCCACAAATAGATGAACTGGGTTTGGCTGAGTGCAACACAGGGACATATTCTCTACAGTTAAGTGCTGTGAATTAAAGTGTGAAAGGGCCTCTGTGGCTCTTATGTGCACTGGCCTGGGTTTAATCAATGAAACCCAGAGCCAGCAGCAGCTTTAATGAATTCAGTTCTACTCCTGTTATCTACAACAGGTCGTTTTCTCGTTAATCTCTGAGATGTGGACGGATGTGTAGGCTTTTCACAAATATGAGTATTTTAGCAAACATGTGGTCACATCACATCACGTCTCTGCACCATCTTCTGGTTAATTTGATTTTGGATTCCTCCGCTTTGTTTGAAAGCGCCTCTCTGACAGTTCATAGACTGTATGTCACTGTCAGGTCTCAGGTCATCTGTTAGAAGGATTAAACATGAAAAACTTATGGTCCACATGTGGTGGGTAGAGAAACAAAGCCTTCATAGACTTCTCCTTGTTGCATGAATGCTCTCTGTGCTTTCCCACAGAAGTCCAGAGTAAAAAGAGGAAGTAAAACTACACACAGGCTGGGTTGCACCAACATGGATTCATTTTTCTACCTGTTTTACCTCTTTTAAATCATGGTTTCACTTTAAATTATGTTACACCAAACTTCAAAAGTAGGTTAAAATCAAATCAACAAAGACTACATTTAAATTTAAATTTAATTGATTCAGTATCAAGTTCCTTTTAAAAATAAAAGATATTTTGGTGATGTTTTGGAAGATGTTTTGTTTTTTGTAGCCATGTAGCGCCATTAATTCCGCAGGAGCAGGCTAATTAGGCTAGCATTAACAATTTGTAATGTTTTGTGAACTAGCTTTAAAAAAGCTAGCTAGAAAATAATAATGTTTTGTAAATTTTTTTGCTCACTTAGCAAATAATACAAGGTTTTGTTCGTTGTGGTGAGCTAGAAAACCGTGTAAGGTTTTGTTATCTTTTCAGCTAGCTAGCAAACAATATAACATTTTGGTAACCTTTTAGCTAGCTAGAAAACCATGTGACCTTTTAGATTTTCAACTAGTTAACAAACAACCTTAAGTTTTGTTAACCTTTTAGGTAGCTAGAAAACAATGCAATTTTGTTAACTTTTTAGCTAACTAGCAAGCGATGTAATGTTTTGCTATCTTTTCTGCTAGCTAGCAAACTAGCTGAGCTAGCTAGAAAACAATATAACACTTTTACTTTTTAGCAAGTGAGCAAATGCTGTAATGTTTTATTAACGTTTCAGCAATGTAGCAAATAATATAAAGTTAATTAACTTTTTAGCAAGCTAGAAAACAAATCTAGCTAGCCTTGTTAACCTTTCAGCTAGCTAGCTAGAAAACCATGTAATATTTTGGCTTGAATTTACTTTGTTGTTGCAGCCCACTCTGTAAAGTTTGTCAAATAACTAAACGTCCCGTCGAATCAGAACATTCCTCTTGTTAGAAAGAGGTTTAAATTCTACATGGAAACATGTGTACCCCCCATGAGCAACACTTTAAAAAGTGTAGGAAAATTAAGTTTTAATCTGCACCCTTCAAAATACAAATACCAGCTGAATCTACTTATGATTTTTATGATTTAAATTAACATGCACCAAACTACTTAACAGTTCAAAAGCAGAGTTAAAACATAATTTTCCTGCCCATATGATTTCCTCTTTTGTGTTGCCTTTTATTGCATTTGATGTGTTAATATTTTCATTAGTACACCATGTCAGCACGTGTACGTACTGCATATGATCTTTGCTTTTCTATAAAGCGTGCTGTATTTCCCTGAGAATGAAACGTGCCACATAAATAGTCTTACTTTGCATTTACTCTCATCAACAACCTGTAGTTCACTTTTCATATCTGTAGTCATAATTTGCCTCTCCTTTCTTTTTTTCTCTGCTCTCTCTCAATATGCTTGTGGTGTTAGAAAAAGTTAGAAAGAGAAAAAAGTAGAAACACCAACACAACAGGGAATATTCCTCTCTCCATGGCAACCACCGAAACTACAAATAACTTCACTGATGATCATGTTACAGAAATAGGTAAAAGTATTACAAAGACAATTACTCATTTACATCCTGACGTTGTCACTGAATATATCCAGACACTTTGTGACGCATTTTCTTCACATCATTGTAGAAAATTAGGATTTTTAAAATGCTGATGAGCTTCTAATCCACGCTCTTATAGACAAGCTCTGTCCTCTCCAGGGGATTTGTAACAATACTTAAGTCTAAAATAATGTCCAGGCAACAGAAGGACCCGTCTATATACTCAGAGACTTTGATCTAAAGTTTTAAAGGAATAGTTTGGATTTTTAGAAGTGTGGCTGTATGAGGTACTTATCCATTGTTAGTTTATTACCTACAGTAAATGGCGGTCACAGAGTTCAGAGAAGCGACAGGTTTACCACAAGGGAAGTTAAGGACTGTACTGCTGTGGACAGGCAGCAAAACGTGTTTTAGCCTCCTAATTAAAGGTCCACAGCGAAAATCAGTATCATTGTATGTGTACCATATATTTATAATATTTTCACCACTTTAGCTTGCTGTCAGGCAGCCTTTTCCAACAGACGACTGCATTTATATGAGACAAATATAGCTCACTCCAAACCAATCACAGTAACTTTACCTCACAGAACACAGGAGTTGCTGATCTACTGCTGCCTCAGTCTGGTCATTTGTTTGTGTTATTGAGTAACTTCAGTATTTTAAAAGTTAATTAGAGATTAATCAAAGAACAGATCAAGACAACGGTAGACCTGCAGCTTCTGTGTTCTGCAAGGTAAAATTACTGATTTTGCCAGTAGAGTTTGTTATACCAACATTTTGCATACATATGTAGAGATGTAATGATACCGAAAGATCAAGGTACGATAAAAACAAAAATATAAATGTAGTTATTATCTACTCACCCTTATGCTGATTGAAGTCCACAAAACGCTGCTGGAGTTTCACAGGAAAATGGTGTTTCAGGTGTTATTAACACCATGTTTTTAGCCTGAATCTTCACTGCAGATCCTTAGCTTGGAACCACGAAAACTGAACTGACACTGAACTGAAAACTGGTCACCGTTCACTTCCATTGTTTGGGAGATTCTGCAACTCTGTTTTCCTGTGAAACTCCAGCAGCGTTTTGCGGACGAACAAAATAAACCCGACCTTCAATCGGCATGAGGGTGAGTAGATAATGACTGAATTTTCATTTTTGGGTGAACTATCCCCTTAACAGATCATGGGCTGGATGATTTCCAGCATCTCAGTATTATTCAACATCCTGTAGTTGTCACCAGACCTTTTTCGTTCATAATTTGTTTTGTTTTTTTCAGAATCGTATAATATTGATTCTGACAATTAGGTTAATCAATGACGACATTTAATCACAGGTTTAATATCATCCACACCTGGTCTTTATTAGCCCTCCTGTCGCCTTGATTCGGCCAAAATTCTGATCTTATCTCAATATGCAAAGCTGGCAGACGTGTCAGAAAACACAGAAGGTTAAGGGTAGTGATGCAGGAACATCTCACTGACGTGCAAGGTGACGGTCAGCTGACAGACTGACACGGTCTCGGTTGGCAGCGCTTGCGTGCCGCTTCAATTCACAACAACTGGCATCCTGTCACTCCTGCAGTCGTGTCGTCTGCATGTGTGAGCAGGAGGATAAAAAGATGTGTGGTACCACTGAGAGCCTCCACAAAGGTGAGGATCTGGCACCACTTCACCTTCAACACCAACAGAGATTGATCTCACCACAGGTGCTCCAGCCAATGGCTCTCATCAGGTGTGTCAATAAAGTCTTATGGAAAGGTACATTCAAATACAAGTGTTGCAGAAAGATGCTCTCCAGTCTGATGTTCAGATCTGACCATAGGTGGTGGAGCTGCTCACTTTTCTCTGACTCATTCTGCGCCGTGTGGCTGCTGGAGTTTGCTGCACGGCGGCTGTCGGGTGACTTTAAAGGTGAAAAATCTCTGGTTAGAAAAAGAGGGATGGATGCAGATGGCTTGTAGCAACAGACTGAGGTTATTCTTGTTAAAGCTGCAGTGACTGACGGCATCAGGAAGAAGGTTATCTGGACCGGAGGTGAATGTGTATATATCCAGTCTGGTAATTCCTCTCCTCCTTTTAGAAACTTCGTTCTCGTCAGGTCTTTGATTTTGTTCTCAAACTGGGTCAAGGGCTGGAAACATCGGGAACACGGTAGTTAAAGCGTGCCCCTGTAAAGCAGTAACCACGGTAACCTCCTGGGTAAACTTCTCCTTGAAAGTGTGGCAGCTGTATGAGTGAAATATGTTGTGCCGGTTCTCAAAGAGCGGAACAACTCCGCCAAGACAAATTATGTAACATATCTGAATCTCTGACAGACATCTTTCACACCTACCTCGTTTGGAGGAGACGGTCTCACAAAGATAGACTTTGATTTTGGCTTACAGATAGTCAGACTCCAGGTAGATGTCTAAATTCATTCGCTGCAGAAAACAGTTTAGTTCTTGACTGTCTTTAGTGGGACTGCAGCACAATGAATTCTGGGTAAATCTAATATCTAAATATCTTTAGAGCCCTGGAGTTTTGGACTTCTCAGTTTGATTGGAACCAAAATTACAGGTGTGAAACCCAAACAGCCAAACCCTGGTCTGACCAAAAGCTCTGTTCTTAGTTTATCTTGGGAGGCAGCTGGATCACGCAAGAAGCCATCTTGCCAGGCTCCAAGCTGTGCGTTTGTGTCTGTACCACAGATGGCGCAATTGCCCTCAGAGGGACGACTGGCAGCTACAGGTGTGGTTTTAGATGCTCCCGACAGCAAGAAGCATCCAAGGAAACGACTCATCTCAAACAAACAATTGCGGCTCCTGAAGAGGTTAGCGTAGATACTGTGATGGCATCAGTTATATCAGAACTGGAGAGAAGAGCAAAGAACGACAATTTATCAATGGAAAAAAAAATGAAGGCTTTGGTTTCAGTTCGGTGAATTGATCTGATTGGCAGAAGTTAGCCTGTGTTAGACGTGACAAATGGTTCATCCAATCATCTGCCAGGGGATTTCTTGAAAGTGCCTACCCTTTTCTAAACAGTTTCTATGGACGGCTTCACAGATGGTTCTGTGTTACAAACCATCTGGTGTTTCAGGTTAGTTCTTATTTCCAATCAAGCTGAATCACTGTTCAGTTTGTTGCAAGTGTAAGACCATTTTTTTTGGGATGGTTTAAACTAATTGGACTTATTGCAGGAAGTTCTGGCAGGATGTCCTACAGGACAAAGGTACAACGCAACAAAATGAGCTGCAGCTGTAGATGGGAAGAGGAGGAGACCAAATGTTTGATTGACATTTGGTCGGATGAGTTTATAAAGAATTAGCTGGGGAAAAAAATCAAAGATTCTGACACTTTTTAATTTTTTCACAAGTGGATGAGAGAGAATAACAGTGACGTCAGACATACGCCCGTCTACAAAACAGCTAATTATAAGCATAGAGAGATGCAGCTCACGAGTGATGATGACAGGATGTATGCCATGTGTAGTTCTTTAATGCATTTGCGTAATTGCAATGCGAACCCAAAAGCAACCAGATCAAATATTTACAATGTGAGAAAAACCTCAATCTTGGTTTGGACTTTCAGGTGTGACAAGACTCTTAGTCTGGTCTCACCATCAGGTCAAAAGACTCCTTGAAAGGGAGACCACAGAGTTAAAAATATACCCAGTTTGCATCAAAATAGGATAATATACATATATATTTTATTGTGGGTTATTTACCCAAACTTAATATAATTATTTTGATCCAGTGTTGGACACTGAAAACTCCAGTTTCACAATAAAACTGTCACAAAAGACTAGTTGTACGCTTGTTGATTTATGACATTCAAAACTACAAAGGATAATTTGCTATGACCATGGCAAACTTTTCTGCTTTTCCCCTCTAATTTGTTATTTTCTCTGCTTCATTGCTGAAACACGCACCACATCTGACAGAAATACACACATAGTCATTAGAAAAGGAAGTGTGGGATTTGGATTAACCATGGCAGTGAAACAACAGTGAGTCACGCAACTGTGGTGTAGTTTTTATAGTTGTAGTAGTGGGAAACCACTGTTATTTCAGCCAAATATTGCTCTCTCCAAACCAACCAAACTCCATTGGTGAAATCGATAATTTTACCTCGCAGAGAAGGGAGTTGCTGGTCTACTGCTGCATTGATCGATTGGCTTGTTTGTGTTAGTGTGTGACTTCGGTGAATCCAAACTAACCCTTTAAAACACAGAAATCGAACAGAACAACAGAAAGGAACCAATTCTGGCAGCAGTAGACCAGAGACTCCTGGTTGGTTTGGAGAGAACGCTATAATATAGCATGCACCTTAAATAGTTTTGATTAATTTATTTACTTTTCCTTTAAGGTATCTGTATGTAAGGATTTTTTTAATCATAGACACACAGGAAAGGCCAGTCGTCTCAGTTTGTTACATTATACTGTCAGAAATGAACAGAGATATCTAAAAAGTGAGTGTGCAATAGATAAAAGAGGAAGTAAAGACAGCGAGGAAAGCAGATAGAGACGAGGAGATGCGGGGTGGGGAGGGTCTAACTGTCAGTATTTGGGTTTGTTCATCACGAGTGTCCTCTCCTCCATGTTTCCATTCATAGAAACATTTTCCTCTCTCTCTCCCTCCACCACTGGCTGCCCTGTGGGGGTGGATGCTGAGCCGGGGAGCTCTGATTGGCTGCAGGTCACACAGGAGAACACACGGCGCACCAATGACAGCTCCCCGTGGCTCGTGCATCACAGTGAGGTCATGTGGAGCGGAGGAGGATTAAAGGGGAGCTTAATCTCAGTTCACACCATCACACTGCAACAACACAACTGACTGGATATAAAAGACACTGCCACTGGTTTATCTGGTTCAACTGGTCATCAAAATCATACGTCCATAGTCCTGTTTTGTGTTCTGAGGTTTTTCCCTGTTTATCTCTTCGTTGTAATGAGATGTGAGCCATGTTTCACTGTGAATATGTGCACATGCACACCCACACACAGCTCAAATCACCCAAAACTACAAGAAGAGACTCGTCTCTGACAGTCTCAACAAAATCTGAGCAATAAATGTTCTGCTGATGGTACAGATGTTCCTGTTATTTTGTCCATCACCTGTACGCTGCTCACGACTGGTGACCTTGACATTTTGTAAAGGACAAACTGGTTTATATTCTATATTTATTTATGTATATTATAGGAACATCTACATGCTAAAGAGGTAACATCTTTGCACTTTGGACAGTTACATCACCTGCAGTCATTAAAGGACCAAGTGAGCTTTCAGATTGCAAACACCTCGTCCCACACTCCCCTTCAAAGGTTACCTGTAGAGCCAATTTATTTATTTTTTTATTGATATTTTAACAGGACAATCAGACAAACCAGATGTTATGATACACGAAATTACATTTTTTGTTTGTTTTAAGAAAGAAGAAGAAAACTGAAACAAACAATATTATATCAAAGTAAAGGGAGTGTACCAGACCTAAAGCCATAAACACAGATATTTCTCTCCCAGGCTGCACACAATAATATAGTCCCAACATGAGACGTACACATGGACAGAATAGCACTCCATTACAGAAAAAAAACACAAAATAATACAAAATAATACCAGTTACATCTGAAACTACCAGTTCATTGTACCAGGTGGCAGTACAAATTTAGTCAGACATTTACTGTATTAAGGCCAGAAAGGAGCCCCACGCAGTGTTTAGTTTGTCCGTTCTGGGCTACTGTAGAAACATGGCGGCCTCTGAAGAGATCTACACACTCTTTAGACATAAACGGCTCACTGTGAGGTTAGAAAAACACATCAGTTCTTATTTTCAGGTCATTATATACTAAACACTAAACATTCTGATGAATATTTTATTCAGTTTCTGCCATATGCTGCCAACAGATCTTAAAATAAATCGTACACAACAAACCTTTAAGACCGGGTTGCACCAACCAAGATTAATTTAACCTGAAAATCAGTTCTCATCAGAGTTTAGAAAAACTAGATTTAAAATGACTAAACCCAGATTTTAAATTAAGCAAAACTCTGTTTGACAATTTAAAACTAATCTCTCTTTAGTAAATTCAAGTTTAGTGATGTGAACTGAAATTAAACTGAGCTTAGTCAATATGGAGAGGCTTGTTTACCCAAATTAAAATAACTGCTAACTTTTGGTTGTATTGAGATATATGAAACTGAAAAAAATCACCATGAGAGTTAGAAATAAAGTGTGTGTTTTTGAAGGAAGACGAGAAAAATGGTTGAGATTTACGATGTTTTTAATTCCGCCTTCAACCAGATGACGGCTGAAGTCATGAGACTGACGGTACAGAAGTGTTGTTCTGTTCTTCTTCATTATTCACATGATTCTTATTATATTATCACTTATTTCCTGATGTTGCTGTCATTTTCAACAGCGGTGACAGAGTACTGACAATCTGTACCCAAGTACAGGTACTGTAGCATTAGTAAAATCTTACTCCATTACAAGTAAAAGTATTAGTGTTAGAAATATACTTCAGTAAAAGTACAAAGTGTTTGTTGCAAAAACTACTCAGAGTATTAGTTTCTTCTTAACCATTGATGCTACAGTCACCTCTTCAAACTAAGGTTACAAATTTTGTGCATTTTCTGGAAACAATAGTTGAAACCGCTAACAATCGATTAATCAATAATAATTAAGATCATTTTCAATTTTTTTTTTTTTGGTCTTTTTTTTCAAGTCAAAGTTTAATTTTCAGACAAAATAAAGTCAAATGAGCTGCAGTTGCTGCCATTGATTAAATATCCATGGATACATTTTTAATTGGTTAAATTCTTAATGGCAGTTAATCAATTAATAATTAATCACTAACATCCTTACTCTAAACTTGTGCTTATGCAGCATTTGGTTTTGTTTTTTGTTTGTGTGTCCTGGTTTTCATTGGTCCGTTCGTGATCAGATCACCTGATTGGCTCCTAAAATGCAGATGAAAGGTTGTTCAAATTGTACTCAGTACTCGATTTTAAAAGTAACTAAGTAGATTACATCTTATAATGAGTACAAGCAAAAGTAGGAGACTTGGAAATCCACTCATAAAAGTATAAGTACCCAGAGAACTACTTAATTACAGTAATTTGAGTATTTGTAATTAGTTACTTCCACCCCTGGTTTTTGGGTTTATTTTTGTTTTATTTATAAATTCTTTTTTATTTTCTTTCCTTCTTTACTCTCTTTAATTCTCTATGTATGTTAAATCTTCAAAAAGTACAAATAAACTAATAATGTAATAATAATGATCACAATGAGATATTTTTTTAAAAATTGTTCAGCCCTATTTGACTACCTTTTTAAATTTACACTGAATTAAAATAGAAAACAGCCAAACATCACACATGACACCAGAGCGTAGTTGGTTTATTTAACTTAAGTCGATTATCAGAACAGCTGCTGATTATTTCTCTTTATAAATGGACTACCTGTAACATTTTCCCCTCCTGCCTGGTTTATATTTTCCTTGGCCACAGCTCTGACTGTCGATACAGCATTGCTGGGAGTTGGATATAGCGGTATGCTTGAGTCAGAGGTGATTACTGTCTTCTCCCGTGGTCTTTACCACAGTCTGGTGTTGCTTTTGTTCTCTCGTGTGGTCTCTGCTGCGGCTGTGTTTAGCTACAGTCGTGCAGGGAGCTCTGACAGGCTGCTCGCTGTGATAAAACTGGAGAGCTCTGAGTGTATGTGTTAGCAGATGACTCATACATGCAGCCATGTTTTTTTTTTTTTTGTTTGTTGTTTTTTTTTTTTTTTGTTTTTTTTTTTTACCATTGCTTTCTACAAGCTCTCTCTTTTCTACAGAATTAGCCCCGGAGTGGAGCAACAAGGTTGTCTCCATAGCAACACAGAAGCAAGTGACTGACAGTCAATGGTGTCAGTCGTCCTGTTGCCAAACCCACAGAATGAGCTCGCACTTCATTATTCTAAATATTGAACCTTTTCTGTGCCAAGTGGAGGTGAGAGTGAAGCTCCACTGGAACGCACGCCGCTCTATTGATACGTTTTGGGCACCGGTCCCTTCTGCAGCACCAGGCGGGCATTCCTCGTACTAAAACCAGGAAGACGGCGCAGCCTCTTCTAGGAACGCGCAGGAGAAAATCCTCCGGCTATTTTCAGCCTCACATGTTGTTTATTTAATCCAGTTTTCCAAAAATGTGGTCATGAGAACATCTGAATTCAGCGAGTTTCTGACAACTACTGTTACTGAACACAGTATTCTCAAGAGGGCATAGCAGGATTACATAACACAAAGAGCGCCAGCCAGGCAGTAACCCTTAAATCATAGCGTTTTACTGCCGCTTCTCCCTTAAGATGGCTTTCAAGTGACTTTGATGAATTAATTTGTCTCCTCAGTCCACACACACCATGTGGCGCTTTAGTCTGTTGCTCGGCTCTCTGGCATCTAATGGTGAGTGGCAGGAATCCACTGATGCTGCGTCTGAACGGCTGGAGATCAAAAAATGAGTCTTTATTGCATCTTTAGGGAAAAAAAAAACATTTGTTCTTCCTTTTCCATTCAGAATTTTTCATGCAATAGAATAAAAAAATAACTGTGATAAAAATGTAGTGAATTATTCAACTATTGTCCCTCAGTAGGATTTTCAAACTTCTATATGAAACAGCTATCAGTGGTTCTCAAATAGGGGCCCGCGGCCCTCTGACTTCCATACCCAAACCCCTTTGGTTCCTACTGAATATTTTTTTTTAATTGTTACAAGATCCTATAATTTCCTGAAACAACAGGGCTAAAACAAGTTAAACAATGTTGCACAGTTTAGGGGCTAGTTTTGTATGAGGTACCACTTTACCTTGCTGTTAGATGGACTTTTCTGATGCAAAATAGCTGTTATATAAGCCAAATATCACTCTCTCTACACCAACCAGACTCCTTTGGCAAAAACGGTAATTTTACCTCCCAGAACACACAGTCGTTGGTCTACTGCTGCCTCAATATGTCCTTTTGTTTGTGTTATTTATATTCAATTTTCCAATGTCACACAACAACATAAGCAAAATAACAGATTGAGGCAGCGGTAGAAGAACAAATCCCATGTTGTGCAAGGTAAAATGACTGTTTTTGCCAAAGGAGTCTGGTTAAGTGAGTGCGAGCAAAATTTGGTTTATACAACAGCGGTTTTCCAGTTTAAGTGTACAAACTATTTAGAATATTTTCACTGCCTTACCTTGCTGTCACACAGCCTTTTCGAATAGGAAACGGCAGTTTTATAAGCCTGACATTTTCTCTCTCTGTAAACCAACCAGACTCCATTGGTGAAACCAATCATTTTACCTCGCAGAACATGGGAGTCGTTGATCTACTGCTGCCTTGATTGGTTAGTTTGTTTGTGTCATTATGTGACTTTGGTGTTTTCAAAGTTTACTTCAGATTCACCTGAGTCGCACAATAACACAAACAAACTAATCGATCGAGGCAGCAGTAGGCTAGCGACTCCTGTATTCTGTGAGGTAAAATCATTGTTTTTGTTAATGGAGTCTGGTTGCTGGTTGCAAGTACTTCATACAGCCCCATTTCAAATAATCACAGTTATCCCTTTAAGTAACATTTAATGATCTAGTGAGTATTTACAGCTGCACAACAACATATACATAATTTCCCCCAAATAAATTGGTATTTATTTAAGTGTAATGACTCTGTGTGCACCTCATGCATACTTCAGACCAATATTTATGTTTTTATAGAGCAATCTGAGGGTGATGCGAGTCTAAATAATTCTGACACCAGGATTAGCAGAACAACATCATTTGTCAGTGTCTTTCACAAAAACCACAAGCTACAAATCACAGTAGAGAAATAAATCATCTTCATGAACTCACAACACTCTCAGGTAAGGAGACTAGCTCCGGGCCACAAGTCATTTTTCATTTAAAAATGTCACGGCTTCACTTAAAAAGATATTAATGAAACCTGCTAGAAGAGGGAGGAGGGGTGCAGTTTGAAAAAAAATTTAAGTTTGGAATAATACTAATCAAAATTTGTGTTTTATTTGCAGGACAACGACTCGTTTGAGGCGGCCAGAGGGAACAAGCTCAACATATTCCAAAAGAGAGGCAAGGTAAGTTCAAATGTGTTCATATAGAGCGGCTAAAAGGAATTAATCTGAGATGTTCGATACTAAAAGGTCTGATGGAGATATACAACTGACTGTGGTAGAGACATACAGTGTATTTATCTTGTGGCTGATTAAAATAATCTGAGAGGATGGTAATGGTCGGGGTAAAGATCAGGAAGTCGTCTGGTCAGGTTTTGACACAAAAGAACTCGGTTAAAGTCATGGAAATATCGCAATTTGGATTGAAATTATTACTTTGTTAAAGGTACAATGAGTAAGATTTGTCCAAGCTGTTCGTAAACGCACCAGAAAGATGGTTTGTTTTTGTGTCTCATTCCCAGGTTGTCAGATACTTTTGTTTGAGGGCAGGGTCTCTGCTGTTAAACCCACCACCACACACTTCTAGTGGGTCATAAGTGATGACTGAAAGGGATCATTATATGAGTCTATGCATTGATTTTTTTCTTTTAGGAAAATGTGACATATTAGGGGAGGGGAGCTTTGCCATTGTGGTTACAATAATAAAGATTTGGTAAAGGTTACAACTATAGTACCTTAAAATAGCAGCTTCTTTATTTTGAGGCTACACTGACTTCTAATAGGGTGAATAGTGCCTCTGTCTTTCCCACTTTGCACGCTGCATGCTTTTTCTCTCACTATGTAACGCTGGCGGCCGCGTTGTGACAAGTGTGTAACACTTTAAGTCACACAACACCAACTCTGTCAGTGGCTTAAGTGAAACTGGATCATACTTGATGGAGAAAATGCTCTCTGGTTTTTCCCTCTGATGTCAACTCTCTCCAATTTACAGTTTGCTGATAATAAGTGAAGTAAACAGCTGCTAAATGTAGCGGCTATTGGTTTGTTAGCTTAGCCGCGTTGCTCTGACTTTGAGCTCAGAGTGATGTGGGAGCGTTGGTCCCCACCGGGAGGAGGAGGAGGTTTTCAGGCCTAGGGAGGCAGGGTCGCTGCCAGAGAGAAGAGGTGAGGGCAATAATTGATCCTTGGATACACTGTGAGGTTGCTGTTGTTGTTTCACAACTCAAGAGCACACGTGTGATGAATGGATTAAACTCTGTCTTCATCTGCTTTAATATAAACTGTGAATGTTAGCATGTATGGCTAACTAATGCTAGCTTTAACTTTACCTCCAGACAAACTTGTTAGATCCCACCGCATCTGCATTTGTTCTGTGGGGGTTTGAGGAGGAGGATGAGGGCTGATGAAGAATCAAAGTGGGTCGATGACGGTGCATCTCTCTCTGGCTCGCTGTCTCAGGTCTAAGCTGAGTTAGCTTAGCTCTTATCCCAGCTCTCTTCCGTGATCACTGGGTGACCCATCTCAAGCTCGAGTCCGTCCATTTTTCTGTGTTTGTGCGTTCACAGAGTTTTGTGCATCTGGCAGCAGCAGGACGGTGTATGTGGGACTGACTCACAATAAACTACAGTGTGTGTGTTCATGGTAATGAAGGAACAAGTCACCCAGTGCAACAGCGTGGCTCACTGATGTGCTTTTTGGACAACAATGGAGGCTCAGAGGAACCAGGCTTTGGCTGCACAGATGATTCTTGTTAGTTGCATCAACTCATTGTTGGTTTTATTCTTTTCACTGGATTTGTCGTCAATAAGAAAAATATCATGAGACGACTTCTTTAATAACAACACCTCCAGAGATGTTTTCATACAGATTCTACTGTAGACTCAGTAGAGCTGCTGTTAATATTCTATCAACACAAAAACACTGTTCTTCGATATGAATAAGGCTTGACTTTTATTGCATGATCGTGGAACAAATACGGTTCTGCACAGATGTGTTTTCTCACCGACCATATTGTAAGACGAGTTCATCCACAGTAAACAGGAAAAATCTGCACGCACTCTGAGAAGCAAGGGTTCTGTCTGAAGGACTGAGGTTCGACCCAGAACCATTTGCTTCTGAAGAACCCCTTTTTAAGCAAAGGGTTTGTCAAAGGTACTTTGTAAGGCCTCTTAATTCACTTAAGAACCCTTTTCATCCAGAGAACCTTCTTGGAAAAAAAGAGTTCTTTAAGGAATGTTGTTCTTTGTACAATAAATAGAACCTTCTGGGTGGGTTCCAGCCAAAACCCTTGGAATACAAAAAGGTTCCCAGTGTAACCCCCTGAGTGTGTACTAGATAGAACCCTTAGCATACAAAAGGATTCTTGGTAGAACCCCCTGTGTCGGTTCTAGATAAAACCCTTGGAATATAAAAAGGTTTACAGTAGAACCCTCTGTGTGGGTTCTTGTTAGCACCCTTAGAAGAGGGAAAGGTTCTGGATAGAGCCCCCTGAGTATGTTCAAGAGAAAATCTTTGGAATCTTAAGAGGTTTCCGGTAGAACCCCCTGTGTGGGTTCTAGATAAACAAATTGGAACATAAAAAGGTACAACCTCTTGTATGGGTTCTAGATAGCACCCTTAAGGGAGGGAAAGGTTCTGGATAGAGCCCCCTGAGTATGTTCTAGATAACGCCCTTGGAACCTAAAATGGTTCTTGGTAGAACCCCCTGTGTGGGTTCTTGTTAACACCCTTAGAGAAGGGAAAGGTTCTGGATAGGACCTCTAAAAAAGGGTTCTGGGTGAAACCTCTCACAGATTATTCTAGGTGTAACCCTTTATCTTGGTTCTACATATAACTAAAACTAAAAACTAAAGTTTTCTGAGTGGAACCTTTCTAAAAGGTTGTATCTAGAACCAAAAAGGGTTCTCCCACGGGGGCAGGCCTAAGAACTGTTTTTGGTTCTAGTTATCACCTTTATTTCTCAGCGTGCAGTGTGGGGAGGCGACAGCTGAAGACAACAGCAGAAGTCAACAGAAAGCGAGTTCTGTGTTCTGCCCTCTCAGCGGTTCTACCTCCTAACCTAAAGTCCACCTCTGGATGTTTTCGGCGCTCTGCTGATGTAACACTGTGCATTTCAAACAGGGTGGAAATGATGGAGCGACTGTGACTGCAGACGTCACAGAGTGCCGCTCTGTGCATTTGCAACGCCGCGTTCCACTTACGATGAAGTGCACAATGTCGGCTGCAGAGAAGCGTGTCTAACGTGTCATAAAATTAGAAAAAAAAAAACCCTCCACGGCCTGCGAAGCAACCGATAACAACAACCTACAGTGCATCTGGGACCGTCGTGTAGGCAGCGAGTGCACTACTTCAACCAGACATGACAGTAAGTGGAGAGGTGACACGCGGCGGAGAGAATGAGGCGTAAAGCTCCGCATGTGTCGAGTATTTGAAGTGTGTATCTGTTTGTAGCCAGTCAGTTTCCAGATAAGCCTCCAGCCTGAGCTCAGGCTCCACAGATAGACGGAGGAACTTGCATGTAATTCCCTGTGAGGTTTTTGAGCAGGCCCAGTGCCGCTCTGCTCACAAAGCCTTAAGGCGGCATTATGTAATCCACCAGCTGGATCATTGGTGGATTGGTGAGAGCCTGTAGGGGAGCCACATCATGTCCTGACCTGAACCGTCTCTGGAGGCTCCTTTAATTGAGCCAATTTCACATAAACAATAGTGTTGTCTGTCTGAGCCGTGTTACATCTGCAGCAGTTTAAACGTCTGCACTGATTTACTGATTCGCACTAAAACTAAAGGGACAGTTCACCCAAAAATGAAAATTCTGTCATTATCTCCTCACCCTCATGCTGACTGAAGGTCAGGTTTAGTTTTTTAGTCCACAAAACACTGCTGGATTCTGCAACACTGTTTTCCTGTGAAACTCCTGCAGGGTTTCTCAGACTAAAACCAACAAAATAAACCTGACCTTCAATCGGCATGAGGGTGAGTAGGTAATGATTAAATTTTCATTTTTGGGTGAACTATCCCTTTAACACAAAATACAGTCAAATTAACTGTTTATCTACAAATACTCAACTCTAAAAACCCTGTTCTTTACAAACATCTTCTTCTCACTCAGTCTCCAATCCATCTGCAATACCTAGTGTCTGCAATTTAAAGGAATAGTTCAACATTTTTTTAGAAACATATTTGTTGAGAGTGTAAAAATAATACAATGTAACAATGTAACAAAGTGCTTCACAAAAGAGAATAAGACAAACAGGATAATAGAAATAGAAATAAAAGCTGAGGAGGGATGTTCAATTAATAATAAAAAAGGACACACATCAAATATTTTCAAAAGGTTTCACAAAAAAGTTTTTTAGAAAGCGATTTAAAAGAAGATAAAGACTTGGTATGGTGAACAGCGCCGCAACTGATTTACTTTCTTTCTTTTCTTTCTTGTTTTTTTTGTTTGTTTCTTTGTTTCTTTGTTTTTTGAGAATTTCTTCAGCAAACTTGTACAGGTTTTCTGTTGTTTCTGTTATTCTTACCATCCTTTTGATGATTTCATTGTTTATTTTCACTTGAAAGCAAATCCTCAAATTAATTCATTATAATGAGTTGTCAAAACTCACAATTTGTTTACAAGTTCTAATAACTTGTGGTGGAAAGAGTTCTCAAAATTTGTACTCAAGTACGAGTACTGTTTCATTACTGAAATATTACAAGTAATCAATTACAAGTAAAAGTACTGGTATTACAAAAAATACAAAGTATTCTTCCTTTCGTCAGGGTTCATCGGCCTGTTGAGACGTATTGGCAACAAAACTGCAAATGAAAGGTCTGAATAGATTCAAATTGTACTCAGTACTCAATAATGATTTTAAAAATAACTAAGTAGATTACATAGTGTAATGCATACTTCAGTATGAGTAAAATTACTGAGCATTAATTAATTGGTTTGTTCAAAATAAAATATATCTATCTGTGTATCTATCTATTGTCAGAGTTTATTAATCGGTATTAATTACTTTCTTGATTAGTTGTTCGTTTTAAAATGTCAGAAAATGGTGGAAAATGTTGATCATTGTTTCCGAAAGTCCCAAATGACGTCCCAACTGTCCTGTTTTACTCACAACTCAAAGATATCCAGTTAATTTATTTATTTAATCGATTAATCATGGCAGCTCTAATGGAGAGAGTTCTGTTGTGAGGGGGACAAGCCTGGGAGTAACCAGCAGGGCTCAATCCATCTGATTAACAATTGATTAATCAAGAAAATAATTGACAGATTAATCGATGATGAAAATAATTGTTAGCTGCAGCCCTCGTCAGGCAACACATCTAAAGTCACTTTGCAAATCTATGAGCTGAAAGATGTTTATCTGATGTTAGATGTTGTCAAAATTAGAATTACAGCTGCTTTAAAAAACAGTCCATAAATATATTATTTAATTTTCAAAGAAAGATGCATTAGTTTCCCTAAAAGAGCTGATCACTGTAGTTTTTAGCAAACATGACATACGTGTCAGTAGGATGAATTCATTGTTGGTTCTGGTCTTTTCTTGGGATTTATTGACAGTAATAAAACATATATAAATATAGAATATTCCCAGGGTTATCGTATTTAAAGATTACCCTCTGTCCATGTCCACCCTGCAGCCATGTTGAGAAAAAATAGTGCTTCATTTTCTCTGTCGTAGACTCATTTATCATTTATCATACCTTGATACCAGTGACAATAACGTCCTTCAGGGCTGTCAAAAGGGAAATGTTTATCACGAGGAGAAATGTCACTTCAAGCCTCAACACGCTGTCTTGATCCCGTCCTCGCCATCTGTTTAAACAGAGCATTGAAACTGCTTTGAGGATGAAATGTTGATTGTGAACCGCTCCCTTCGTACAGGCGTGACGACGCTCTCGGCTCAGGAAACAGCTGTTGTGAAACGTCTTCTAATTAATCTCTAATTTAGAGAAACGTTTTAGAGACGTTTAAGGCTTTTATGCTCATAACTGAACCAGATTCACAATAGTCTGGATTTAGTTTTGGTAATTTAGGTTATTTGATTATCTTTAGTTTAAGTCCAGTTAGTGAAGTTAGTGATTTTTTTTTTTATCTCATCTATGCTTTCTTTCTCAGAATCAGAAATACTTTATTGATCCCTGCAGGGATACTGTTGACACTACAGGTGCTCCCGTTCAATTATAGAAAACATACACTGCCTGTCCAAAAAAACAAGTCACCGCCTGAATTTAACTGATCAAACAGGTCAGATCCTTCCAAGTTATTGAACTCTAACTGACGCAGCGAGCAGCTTCTCATTTCTTAAACAAACATGTCAGAAGACAAATCCTGTGGTCGAGGAAAAGATGTTCCTCTGTTTCAGAAGAGTCAAATTATTGACCTGCATCAAGCAAAGAAAACAACTAAGGAGATTGATGAAAAAACTAAAACTGTGTTAAGAACTGTCCAACACGTTATTAAAACCTGGAAGGAGAGTGATGAACCAAGAAGTGTGGTCGAAAAAAACATCCTGAATGATGGTGATCAGAGATCACTTCAATGTTTGGTGAAATCAAATAATAAAAAAATCAACAGTAGAACTCACTGCTGTGTTTAATAGTGAAAGTAAGAACATTTCCAGACACAATGTGAAGAGAACTGAAGGGATCGGGACTAAACAGCTGTGAAGCCTTAAGAAAACCACTTATCAGTGAGACTGATCAGAAAAAAAGGCTTCAGTTTGCTAGAGAGCATAAAGATTGAACTCTGGATCAATGGAAAAAGGTCATGTGGTCTGATGAGTCCAGATTTACCCTGTTCCAGAGTGATGGGGGCATCAGGGTAAGAAGAGAGACGGGTGAAGTGATGCTCCCATCATGCCTCGTGTCTACAGTACAAGGGGGGGGGCAGTGTTATGATCTGTGGTTGCTTCAGTTGCTCAGATCGAGGTTCAGCAACCTGAGTTCAGTTCACTACCTGAATAAACTGAACGATCAGGTTTTTATACCAGTGGATTTTTTTTCCCCTGATGACACGGACATATTCCAAGATGACAGTGTCAGGATTCATTGGGCTCAGATAGTAAAAGAGGTTCAGGAAGCATGAGACATCATTTTCACACATGGATCGTCCACCACAGAGTCCAGACCTGAACCCCACTGAGAATCTTTAGGATGAGCTGCAGAAGACTTTACACAGCGGTCCGACTCTCCCATCATCAATACAAGATCTTGGTGGAAAATTAATACGACTCTGGATATAAATGTCATGACGTTGCATAACCTTATCGACATGATTCCACGGAGAATGTGTGCTGTAATCAAAGCTTAAGGCGGTCCAATGAAATATTAGAGTGTGTGACTGTTTTTTTGGCCAGGCGGTGTATATAAGCATAAAGAATTAGAACAGAAAACAAGTCGGTAAAAATATCTACGTTCTGCTACAATATATAAAAGAGATAATATGACAAATATCTACGATAAGAAGTGTGTAAAGGTGCATGTGCCTTATCTACAACAGTAACAGCAATATAAAGATATTAACCTGCAATATGTAGCAAATATAAGATGAACAGAAATATAATAATGGATGTAAAAACTAGGTACAAAAATGTGCATCAAGCTAACAGTTTTGTATATATTGAACGGTGAGTTATTGCAGAAGTTATTGTAGATTTAAGTCAGTGTTGAACACCATAATCCATAAAATTAGCTGTAGTTGTTCTCAGTCCTCATGTATTTGGTGATATGTTCGTTAGCTGTATTCTAATGCTTGTAATGGAATTTTAATGTCACATTCATATCACAAGAGATGCTGAAACAATTTATCAGCTAGTTGACAGATTTTTGAAAATCATTTAAGTAATTTATTAGGCCATCTTCTCATTTTTTAATAATCTAAAATGTCAATATTTACCGTTTTACAGTTTCATATGATTATACATTGAACATCTTTTTGTTTGAACTGACAAAAGAAGCAAATTTGGCTTTAAGGACTTGTGATGGGCCTTTTAAATACCCTATTCTGATTGGTCATTTACAGCATTTGAAAGTCTTATTTCTGTATAGCAGACTGTTGCTATGATGAACAGACTGTTGCTATGATGAACAGACCGTTGCTATGGACGCAGCTCTGGTCACAGACTCTGAAGAATCAATGCAATCATTTCAAAATGAATATTTTGCATTAAATTATTGATTTCCTTTGTTAAATAACCGTGCAGAAACAGGGATAATGTGCAGTGAGCGGGACATTATTGCAAAATAAACCCTGACAGGGTGATGCAGGACCACGATTGTGACATTTTATCAGATTAAATGATCACTAAAAGATTAATCACAAACATTTTTGCCAGGTTAATCAATAATAATGTTTTGTTGCAGCTTTTATGTTGTCAATTTGTTACCTAAAATGCTTATAAAATAAAATAAAAAATGTGATGTTGGTATTTGCATAACTCACTCTAAAAGGTGCACAGCCATTATTTTGATAAAGTGGTGGGCTGACATGATGATTCAGAGACATTTATGACATTTACATTAATATACAGTAAAGCTTAATTCCGGTTAGATAATCACAAAGATTTAACCGTGATGAAATCCCACAGTAATCGCTCTTTTTGACCTTGGTGTGTTGTCCTTTTCTCCAGGTGCTCATTTAGATTCAGATAAATTAATTATTCTGTGTGCAGCTGCTTTAGGGGGTCATGCGACCCGCAGGCTCAACTTGCCCCTCTCTCCCCCGCTCAGCAGCTTTCAGATACATTTTTCAAGGTCAGACAGGTGGGGTAGGATTGTGGACTATAATGTGAGCTGAACTGCTTTGCATTCAGTTCATCTGCCACAAACATATGACTCATCATTTGAATTATGGGCACCCTGAGTGAAAAACGAAGCCCCGGCACTTCAGAGCAGCAGCAGCAGGCAGGAAAAGCTTCAGCTAAAGTGTCTATCTGTAATGCCGTAGGAGGGAAAGGAGGACACTGCACACTTTTGAAGGTCATTGCACTTCCAAAAATGGGGCCTCTCCAGAGCTGACATTAATTAAGGCGCCTGTTTTAGAGACATCACTGTGAGCTACTGCTGGAAAGACTGGTGATTCTCCATTCTGTACGGTCAGGTGTCACAGCTGCAAACCGTGAACCAACAACACGCTCGACACGCTGAAAACTACAGAGAGAAAACCCGCTTGATTTTTTTTTTTTTTTTTTTAAAGAAAGACTGAGACTGCGCTACAGAAGCCAGCAGAACAGAGATGCAGATTTTCTGTTAAAAATCTCCAGGCTTGAAGCCCGAGCTGAGACAACCCTGATGACATTTGTTCTCTCAGACTCGACGGAGCTTATTCAGAGCCACAGAACACATTATACAAATGTTTCAACAGCCAGCACTTGATGTAAAATCCTTTCAGGCAATAAGATTTGTGAGATGAAACTTCGAAGCAGGAGAATAAGAGCGCTCCGGCTGTAGGTCCTGGTCGTGTCTGTCCTGTGAGGGAGTTTGCATGTTCTCTTCATATTTGCATGGTTTGCTTCTGGGTGCTCTGCCTTCCTCCCACAGCTGCGGTGAACAGGAGACTCTAAATAAAATGTTCATGACTGGGAAGAGTGTCTCTCAACCCTGTGATGGACTGATGGAGTGTTTCCCTGCACTCTCCCCAGTGCATGCTGGGAAAGCATTAACTCTCCATTTAAAGGAGGGTATGACTACACCTTACTTTACATCCATACAGTACAACTCTGTGATTCTTTTAGAGCTACATGACTAATATTAAAGTGGTGTGAGCAAACTTATTAACTCTTATATTAATATGTTAATTAACAAGATAAGAGTCTAGTAAGAAATGGAAGATAAAAGGATTAACTGTCTTTCATACTAGCTGCTAGTTGCCATAACTTCTGGGAAAACATGGTAAACAACGGATACGTCAGAGAGTGAGGAATGTCAGTGAGGCATGTCAGATGTTGAATAATAATGGAGACAACAACTCCCATGATCCCACGCTGCCTTACAACTACTACTGATTGTTTTCATAGTCGATTAATCGGTCGAGTAGTTTCTTGATTAATCAATTAATAGTTGTTTTAAAATGTCAAAAAAGGTGAAAAATGTCTAAGATTATGTCCTCAAACGTCTTGTTTTATCCACACCCTAAAGTATGATAGTATATATATATAATAGTATTGAGTTTACTGTCATAGAGGAATAAAGAAACTAAAAAATATTCACATTTAAGAGGCTGAAATTGGACTCTTTTTCATTCTGGTCCCCCTTGTGTGTCTTATCTTTACTTCCTGTCTTTGTCCTTTTCCATTAGCATTTGTCTCTCCTGTGTCTGATTAGTTCCTCACCTGTTTAGTTCCTGTGCTTCTCTGTTTCTTTGTCAGTTCAAGTTTGCTCTTTTGTGTCAATCCCCTGTGTTTTGTAATTTATTTATTTTTTGTAATTTGTAATTCCAGTTAATGGACTGTCAAAATAGTTGGTGATTAATTTAATAATCGATTAATTGTTGCAGCTCTACTCACATCTTCCAAGAGACCTCTAGTGGTAGAACTTACATGTTGTGTCTTTAATGAATAAAATCATCACAATCTTCACATTAAGAAGCATTTTTTATAAATAAAAACTAGTTTTCTGACGGCTTCATGGCAGTAAACAATGCCTTCATTGCAGCGGACATGGTCACATCAGTACATTTTGTTGTTTACCACGGTTGTTCTGGCTGCAGGATGGCGTGTAGATCAAATACTGCAGGCTCAACAATTGCCAGTGGTGGTGGAGGGCAGTAACTGAGGCTGCCCTCTGTGGTAATCCCAGCGAGACGCTCTGATTAAGGGATTACTGCTGCAACTAATTTCAAAGGCTGGGATAGCCCAGACCAGAGCCAGGAGGCAAAAGAGGGGAGGAAGCTGACTGCACTGAGGGAAAAAAAGGACTGCCACAACCAGACAGATGGAGGACGGATGAAGTTAAAGCACCCAAAACATGTTGAATATGAGCGCTGGTCACTCTCACAGCGCTTCAAACACTTATTTTGTTTAATATGCATGATGAGACGGATGTTTTTCTAAGACAGGATGCCTCAAAGTCACAGAAAAACCCCTTTAATGGAGAAACGGAGGCCTCAATTTTCAGAGGTGCTCTAGAAAGCTGTACAGTCACTTCCCAGAAGCCTCAGAGGATGTACATCTCCAGGGAGACCAAATCTCCTGGCTTCATATTGCTCTGATTAAACAGTGAAAAGCCAGTGGACAGACAGATGGTAGCGTGAAAAAGTAGGACTTTCAAAAATTCCATGCAAACACGCTTTCTGTGCCGCGGCGTACGTTGACTTCCATTTAAATCTCACAGTAAGACTTTTTCACCAGGAGAGGCGGCTACCGCAAGAGTGGCGGTCGTGTCTGATGTTGTTTTATACACGCTGAATGTGACGAGAACCGTATCCATTGTCTCTGAAACTAGTTCAGCTCAAAAAGGAGGTCACTTCATTCTGAGACAGGACATGTGGGACTTCAGTCGATGGTCTGATTCGTCTGCTGTGAAGTGACAAAAATCGTCCAGCGTTCGCTCGGTGCAGATAAAATCCATCCTGAGCTCTGGACTGCTCACTGCTGTCATTCACTGTGAGACGCAAGGGTTCTTCCTGAAGGGCTGAGGTTCTATCCAGAACCATTTTTTTTGATGAAAGGGTTTGTCAAAGGTTCTTTGTTCCATTAAGAACCATTTTCATTCAGAGAACCCTTAAAGAGTTCAAGGATTCTTGCAATCCTTGAAGGACTCTTTTGTCAACGGTTCTTTGTACAATAAAAAGGTAGGTCTTGGTAGAACCCCCCTGAGTGTGTTCCAGATAAAACTCTTGGAATCTAAAAAGGTTCCCATTAGATCCCCCTGGTGGGTTCTAGAGAAAACACTTGGAATATAAAAAGGGTTCTTGGTATATAAAACCCTCTTGGTGGGTTCTAGAGAAGATGCTTGGAATATAAAAACAGTACCTGGTAGAACCCTCTCACCATGTTCAACATAAAACCCTTGGACTCTAAAAAAATGTTCTTGGTAGAACCATCATGGTGGGTTCTAGATAAAACACTTGGAACATAAAAAGCTCCAAGTAGAACCCCCTCAGTGGTTTCAATGAATAAACAGGTCTCTGGTAAATAAAAAAAAAAAAAAAAAAAAAACCCACTGTGTGTTCTAGATAAAACCCTTGATACCCCAAAAAAAGATTCTTGGTAGGACCTCCTGGGTGGTTCCTTCTTGCCCTTCGAAGGTGGAACAGTTCTGGATGGAACCCTCAGGGAGGGTTCTGGGTGAAACCATAACACCATGGAAGGGTTCTTTGTAGAACCTCTCATAGGAGGTTCTGGGTGAAACCTTCCACAGATATGACTGGGTATAACCCTTTATGTTGTGTTCTACCAGGAACTAAAAAGGAACCAAGCTGAGGAACACTTAATGGTTCTTGTTGGCTCTTTTATTTCTTTGTGTAGCAGACACATTACATTCTTCTGGTGCTGCAGGACTTGACGCCATTGAAGCATCTGCTGGGTCTAGTCTAGTCGTGACCTTTGATGTTCTAATTAAAGCAGAGAGGAGAACATATTGTCAGATATGCTCCAGAGTCTGTTCCATGAATACAGCTTCACTCTGCTGCTTGAAGGCTAATGGACCTCGTTTAATAAATGAAAAGCTCAGGGCGACCTGCGATTAACCACAACACCTCATTCATGCACCTCGTTCTCTCCTCGTTCTGTCCTGTTCCTGCTGTCGACTCTCCTGTAAAAAAAAAAAGGCAAAAAAGTCCCGAAAACAAAAAAAACTTTCACACCTTAAATACTTTAACTTTCACACCATCCCTCCCTCAGATTCCCACCCCTCTCTGTGCAGAAGAAAAAGAAGAGATCGCCAATTGTTGACATTTTTCATTTGAGTAAGAATGGTTATATAAAGCTCAACAAGATCAACTATCATCCATGCACAATCTAATCTGCAGTTTTTTAATCCTTACAGCATAACTGCATCCTCAAATTCTGCTGATTGGCCCTCACAGACTGTTGGGGACATGGTCCAAGCCATAAGTAGCCGTGCAGAGCTGCTATCAGACTCACCGAGTCTCTACCGGACAGACAGGCAGCCTGGTCGAGCTTTGACGGTCACATTTGAGAGATTCGCTGTGCGGGTACCTGTGCCGTCGCTGAGTTCAATGAGCGAGCTGCACGCACAGTTTGGCAGTGGAAGCATTGCGAACCACAACAGCTTGTCAATGGGCGCTGCAAACACGAGCTGTTTTGATTCGTGTCCTCCGCTGGTACAGAGGCTGACAAACGGGAGTAAAAATAAATTTGCTTTTTAATCCCAAAAGTTTAAAAAAAACAACTGACCTCACGTCTGGTTGGTCCGCAGGTCTGTGATTTCTTTGTGGTTCAGTGCTGCAGAGGAAAACCCAACATTTCCTGATTTTGCTGCTTGCTTGCTTTTAGATAACAAAATAGTGGGGGACTTCATTTGACCCAGGAGCAAATTGTAGTTGTACCCTTTCCCACTGCAGACAAAAGCCAGATGCTAGTGCATGTTCATATTTCTTTTTTTTGTAAAAAATGGTTGTTTAGGCAGCCAGGATCCAGTTTTCCTGTTCTTCCTGCTGATGCATCTGGCCTGCGTTGAATTTTGTCTTCTTGAAGGCTCAGTTTTTTCGATTCGACAGCTTTGAAAAACTTAGTTCTGGGTTCTTGGCCCTGTCACACAGCCACTGTCACGCATTTTTATGTTGTTTGCTAGCAGACTGATATGACAGGGAGGCACCTTCACACAATATAGTTACAATGGAGAGCAATAAATTGTTTTCCCCTGTAGTGCACTTTTCATTTCGTCTATTCAGAGCAAGCCTCTCTTTCTTAAAAATGTATTTATACACTTGGGGTACAGGTAGGTTTTCCACAGATAGAATTTATGTCACATTTACCCTTGAAGAACCTCACAGCTATGGCTACAAAAAGTGCAATTTAGCATTTATTCAGAATTTGATTAAATTTTCTTCAATGCAGCCATTTTCTCTGTCTAAAAGTCACCTACCTCCCACCCTGAGCAGTCTTCCTTTTCAAAACTGCCGTGAGGGACAAGATGATTTGTGAATAACTTTACATCAGCGTTCTCCCACATACAGGACCATTTATCGACTCACAACAGAATCATAAATAATGACAAACTGGTGCACAAGAGAGACATCTGACAGGATTAATAATCCGGAGGGGATGTGAGTGATGAAACCTGTTCCTCTGTAACTAAAGCACGTTAGCCAGCTCCAAATGACAAGAGATGGTTCATAAGAGACAGCGCAGTCCCCAGCCTGCTACTCGTGAAACCAAATGTAGGCCTGTATGTGTATTCTTTCATTACACAAGCTGCCTGTCTAGACGTAACCTTAATTATTGCAAACAACTACAACAAACATGCTAAAAAAAACAGCAAGTATTTGGGGCAGAAGGACAAGTGGAGGATTAAAATCACTAGATAGCAAACATAATATTAAAACCACCGTATCTTCCATAGGGAAAAAAAAAATCTCTTATCCCTATTTTATTCATTTCCAGTCATTATTATGTGTTTCATCATTAATCAGTATCAGTCTTGTGCAGAATGTTTTTGTTTGTCACCAGATTTAATGCTATTTTAGTGCTCCAAATGTATTTATCACTCATTAATTAAACGCTCTTTATTCTGTGCAGATTGCTCTGTGGTACTACAGATGAAATGGTCACTAATTTTTAAAAGCACCAGCTCTGTGTGAATACAGCCTCTGGAGTGTAGGAGTGATAAGAGTGTGTGGGCAGGTGGACATTAGCGCTGCTACACGCTCCTGCATTGGCAGTATTTCCTCTCTCCTGTGCAGCATCCTACTTCTGCTGGATGGCCTGAGGGAAGTCCTCATTAATAAAGCCCTTGAGGGGTTTGCTTGTTCCAAACAAAAGCGAGCTCGACCTTGAACTAGAGGACATGACTAATAATGGTTCGCTGAACGTTCATGTGGTCGAACGTCTTAATAAAATACAGTGCAACTGACCAGCTACACGGCCATACTGGTGCTCAAAGTCCGACTAGAAATCACATCATCTTTTTTTTTTTTTTTTTGAAGTCAAACATCTGTGTCAAGTTGTTGCTGCAGAGCTACACTTCACACCTGGGCTCCACCTGTATACAGTAATGTAGTGACAGTAGAATGAGTGGACCTGCTGTTTCCAACCAGTGCAGCACAACAGACTCATTTTTTACCACTTAACACCTCCGAGAACCTCGAATTCTGCATGCAGGAAGTGTGGAAACAGGCTCACCAGTTTGTCTCTCAATGCAAATGGTGCAAAAGCACAAAATGCAGGATGCAAAGAAGTTCTATAGCGATCCATTAAAAACACAACACCAACTCCCTCTCAAAACTCAATACAGCAACCTTTACTTTCAAAAGAGCCATTTTAGACCAAAAAATTACTTCTCATCTGCTGTAATCCAACTCTCCTACAGCCTCGACATGCTGTTTGTACACCGTCACACAACACACACCCAGTTCAGACAGTGTGCACGTGAACGTGGTTCCAAGCTAAAGATCTACAGTGAAGATTCAGGATAAAAACATATTTTAGTCAGCTTGGCATGCTGGGACTTTAGGAGACTTGGATTACACCAGACAAGCAGTATGGAGGCATTTTATGGTTTTATTCTGTTGTGTTTTTGCGTTTGAAAACCATTCACTTCCATTGTTTGGGAGATAACAAAATAAACCCGACCCTCAATTGGTATGAGGGTGAGTAGATAATGACTAAATTTAAATTTTTGGGTGAACTATCCCTTTAAGAACTCTGTGAGGGTTTTTCATCAAACTTGGCACAAACGACCACTTGGACTCGAGGATGTATTCATTATTTCTGGCCATGACTCAAGAATTTCTACACTAATTATGACAAAATTACCCACAAATATCTAATAGGATAAAATAATGAGGTGACATTTTATATCCAAAAGGTCAAAGGTCATCTTCACACACAGACTCACTATCAGTCCTCTGTCCTCCTCGGGAAGAATAATTTAGTCTCTGAGGCCCGATCTCAATCAACCCCTACACCCTCCCCCTACCACCGTGAATATGTTGCATATTGACGATGGGCTGAATCCATCGCCGGTTCTGATAATTAATTACTTATCAAAATAATCGCAGATTAAAGGAGAACTTTGGTGTGTGTGTGTGTGTGTGTGTGTGATGGGGACAACTCGTTTTGAAGTTGGTCCAGTAACCAGCAGCCGAGAAACGAGTTTGGCTTCTGTCTAAATAACTGAAAAAAACAACTAAATGTTTCAGCTCTACAGTCATCATTAAAAGTCATCTTAATCACATGTGGGTTCTGCTGCGGCTTTGACGTTATCCTCCATTTAATTTACAGCATCAAATCAGGAGAAGCTGTTTTTTCATGTTGATATCAACAATATCAACAGTTATCGATGAGGAAAACAAACAGAACTACCTGTAACAAGTGTTGTTTTTTTTTTTACTGCTGAGACGTTTGTCATGATGTCAAACTGAACATGTCAACAGCAGCTCCATCAACAACAACACGGTCATTACAGACTGTGGTTTATCCTTTAATAAATCCATCACCAGCAGCTCGTCTAACACCACCTACTCTTCTAATTATGTGTGTGTGTGTGTGTGCATACTTGAGTGTGTCATGTGTACTGGAGGAAGCCGGATCTACCCCCCCCACCCCCACCCAGTTCTTTACAGCTGTGGGAGACGTTTCTGTTTAATGAGGTCTAGAAAGGCTCTCCCTTCAATTACTATCTATCAGCTCTCAGTGTGTGTGTGTGTGTGTGTGTGTGTGTGTGTGTGTGTGGAGGGTCATTTAACTCCCCCTCTCACTCCTCTTCAAGTCATCATCACTTCATCAGCAGTCAGTACAAACAGTCATGTCAGACTAATGCGAAGTTGGAGCAACACTTTGCACCAGATTTACTGTAAATTCAAATTTTAATTTGATAGAACAAAGAACGATGCAATCGGTCTCTTAGTGGCTGATATTGACCACAAATGTAAAGTCATAGGGCACCTAAAACAAATTGATTTTTTTTCCGTTATTAAGCTGCGTTTCCATGGCAGGAATTTTCCTCAGGGAAAAGGAACCTTTGGAGGAACTCCAGTCGTTTCCACTGCAGGGACCAGGGTCTAAAGTAAGATGCAGCGCGTTTTGCTCAACTGGAACCAACAAAGAGCCCCAACATTTAATGTCTTGAACAAAAAATGGAACAATGCATTTACTCTTTAAAAAATGAGAGGGAAATCTTCCTGAGAACATGACTCTATGAAGAAATGAGCCATTTCCACGGAACAAACGAATCATTATTCTTTATTCATTATTCTTATCTAATGATATTATTTCATTTTTATTTTTATTTTGACTTGTTAGTGGGCACTTTTTGGGGGTGGTGCTTGCAGTTTTCTTTATAATTCCTTCTCTTATTTCTTATTCCAGCCATCATTTGTAAAAAAAAAAAAAAAAAAAAAAAAATCTGCAGATGCAAAGCAGTTTGTTTGAAAGTTCTGGATGGAAATTCGTCTTTTGACGTCAGAGTTGACAGATAATGAGGTGATGGCGCACAACAAAGAGTCCCTGGACTCAAAACACGGACGTTGCAGTTACACGATCTTAATCCTCTAAACCATCAGGATTGTTAATTAAACTTAAAGGTAGAGTGTAAACTAAATTTATTTTGACATTCACTGTTTCTAAACAAAAAAACACACACCTTGTTAGTGGTCACGCGTGCCTCATGTTTTTGTTTTCAGTAGCTGTCAAATGTGGCGAGATGTTAACTAACTTTACTGTAAAGACTTCTTCCTTTGAGTTAATTAGCTTAATGCTACGACCATGCTTCTGACAGGGTTAATAAACAGCTAAAACAGGACGTGTCCGCGACCCATAACGTTTTTATGATTGGGCTCCTTTTAGCTAAACTTTTATTTGAATAGCAAACTTAGTGCTTCGATTTCATTCAGAGACCTGATGTCTGTACTGAAAGTCAACTGATGTTAGTGTTAATGTTTTACATATCATATAAATATGATATGAAAAACAAACAAACAGATTAAACTCTGAAATGGCATTTTTATTATTGAGTCAACAAGATTTTACAAAACCATGCAAAACATACGTTGATAACTGTTACAAAAGATGTTTTGCACCCAGGAAAACAGGAAACCATCTATTGTACACAAAGCAACACAGAACAACAGCAAGGCAGGCTGTAAACTCTCAGAAACTGAGTTTTGTCAGTTAGATAGGTGACGGAAAAGCAGAGCTAAACTGTAGTGTAACTGGTCAGAGGTCAGAGTAATGCAGTATTTCTGGTAACTGAAGCTAAGGTGCACTGATGGAAATAACCATGCAAATTATCTTTCAATTCTTTTATTTACGAGATATCCTGTCAATCGCTGGTTTCACTGCCAGGTGAATCATCCTCTGACAAAAAGCTGTCTCTCTAAGAAGAAGAGAACCGTGAAAACATCGGTGCTCGGCAGCAGATCCGTGGGTCAGGGAGCGCTGTGACTCTGGCAGAGAGCGGGGCTGCTGTAGACCCCAGACCCCCACAGCAGCCGGGACACAGAGAGGCTGTTCACGCTGCAGCTGCAGTTGGACATTCAAGTGCTTATAAAAAAAAAATGAATGAATGAATGACAACAAAACATTTCTTTGTGCCTGAAACTAGAGAATCTGTTATTTCTTTCAATTTATTCCGTGTTAACATGTTCATAGAACTGAATATTCTGTGAGTGTTGACAAATCAGTGAATTTTGTCAAAAATGTTGGCGCCGGCTGGTAACTTAAAAAAAAAAAAAAAAAACGCTGGCAGGGAAAGAGTTAAAAGTAACCCAAGTTCGGGGCACTGGGCTCAGTTGGTAGAGGATGAAGCACGTGTACAGAGGTTAGCAGTCCTCTCTGTACCTTCAGCTGTCCTGTCTAAATCAAGACATAAAAGACCCAAAAAATATCTTTAAAAAAAGTTATTCTTTCCGTAGTAACATCCAACAGAGCCTAAACCATTGTTGTGTTAATTTATCACAGCTAAAAGCTCATGGCAGGAAGAAATTCAGCCTTAAACAATAAAAACCCACAAGGCCTTTTGCACACAATGGGTTTGCCAGCTAAAAAAGAACAATTACTTCTAATTGTCCTCTGGGCCTTTTAGAGGCGTTAAGAAAATCTAAAATGAGTTGAAAGCAAAGCCAGTTTCACTCAGCTGAACACATTGATTCTGGAGCAGAAGCAGAGATGTTTGGGTTAATAATGACGGTCTGAAGGTGTGAACATGGAGGTTAACAGACTGTCTCTGTCTAATGTCCACTATCCCAACAGGAATTGAGTCAAACAAAGTCCTGTCCATTTTCACTCTGAGCTCCAACAACAGTTGAGCAAAAAAAAAAAGTCTAAATTCTTCTGATTTCAGCTTCTGAATATTTTCTGGTTTCTTTACTCGTCTCTGACAGTTAACTGAATATCTTTGAGTTGTGGATGAAATGAGACGTTTGAGGACGTCATCTTGGACTCGGTCAACATTTTTTGAACAGTTGATAACAGCAAAGCCCAACAGACGACTGGCACGAGCACTCGCCATCTTTTTAAAACTGGACTAAACATAATTTAGAAGTTCGATTAGTCGATCAAAAAAAAAAAAAAAAGAGTCAGACATGAATTGGTTTCAGCTTCTTAAATATGAGGCTTTGCTGGTTTTCTCTGTCATTTAATACAGTAAATGTTTTGGACACTTTGGAAGTTGTGATGAGAATTTTTCACAACTTTTTTGACATCTTAGCCCACAGGATCGATCATCAATTAATCAATAATGAAAATAACTGTTAGTTGCACCCTGCTGTTATTTTAATGCCATCTGATGTCTGCATTTTCATCATGTAACCGGTTTGACAGGATTTGTTTCCGCTGAGATGCCACCGCAGTAACGGCAGCTTGACACAGCCTGGACTCGTTCAAACGTCTATACTTGTTTTATTAACACAGCAGTTTGATTTCAGTCGCACTTGGATGTGCACACACACACACACACACACACGCACGCACACACACACACACACACACACACACACACACACACACACACACACACTCCAGATCACAGCGTTCTGAGGGAGTCCTCCTCTTTTCAAATGTGACTCCCAGCTGCCTGGAGCAAAATGGATTAAAACCTAACCAGCGTCATTTTAACACACACACACACACACACACACACACACACACACACACACACACACACACACACAAGCTCTTTCCACACCCCCCAAACTCGTTCTTAGCACACCAAGTGCTTCACCCACCCTTTATTAACGCACACACACTCACACAGAGGGGATCTCTCTTCTTGCAGAAGTCTATTATTAGCTGTTCAACCCAGAGACAAACTAATGACACGTTGGGATGAATCACCAGAGCTGTTGCCTCCAACTATCATTACACTCACGGCACAGCTACAGTAGACAGCCATGTAGGATGCCGGGCGGCCACCACGCAAACAGACACACACACACACACACACACACACACACACTCATCATACCATCAGTCTGCTTCGAGAACCGCAGCGAAAGTTCCCATCCATGAAGCGGCGAGGCCCACGTGTCTGCAGGTTTTCATTCCAACACCTGATTCAGCTGACAGCCCCTTTATCTGACGTCCAGAACTCACCAACTCTACAAACATCAGTGCCGTGTTTTATTTAACCTTTGTTAAAGCTGCACAGATCATTACATTTAAAATCAAATGGTGAAAGAAATCACTGACAGTAATAAACACACAGTACTTCACCAGCGCTGATTGTTTTGATTTTACTGACTCCACTGTTTTGGTTCTGTCTCACCGCTCTCATCACCCACATTTCAAACAGGAATGCAACTACCTGACACTTACCTGGTTTATTTTGGGTATAACAGTTCCATTATTAAATCAAAAAATGAGCTTTCATTTTCAATAATCGAGCTGTAAGTTAGCATCAGTGGCTCTCCAGTAGTTTTTATTTCTCTCCACCTCCACCTGCTTACCGCATCCGACCTGTGTCTGATGAAAAAAACAACACGTAAAAGACAATACAGTGTGGCTTACCAGCCTTTATATCGCACTTGATACTACAGCTGCAATTTATGATTATTTCTTTAGTCGATTGATTGGTTGATTATTTTCTCAATTAATTGATTAATAGTTTTTTGTTTTAAAATGTCAGAAAAGGGTGAAAAATGTCAATCATGGTTTCCCAAAGCGTCCTCAAGTGTCTTATTTTACACACAACTAAGGATGTACGCAATGAACTACATGATTAAACGTCGCTACCATTGCTAGTCAGCACCAGAAATACTAGTCAGTGAAAATATTCTATTCATGCACGATGCCAGTTAACCGTTGCCTCTCAGGTGTTATGCAGCCGTCCGCCACTAGTTGGGGCTGTGGCCTCGTCAGACGCCAGCCTCTCTTGCCCAGCGCGTACGCACCGATGGCCTGCACAACCCCAAATGTTTTTATCTGCAAAGTCAGTCAGATGGCAGCTCATAAAACCAGCACAGTTTGGAAGTATTTTAATCTAGAAAATGGAAACGTTGAATGTAGACTGTCAGGATAAACTGATATATAAACACTCGACTGGAGCAACGTGTGACCACATTCAGCACAGACACGGACGTTAACCTACAAACAGAGCAGCTGCTGCTGTTAGCACTGCTAACGTTAGCTAACGTCAGCTCCGGGTCAACGATGTTGTTTACCTGCGGACACTCTGATCCTCTTTGGTCTGAAAAGGTGAAGCATTTAGTGAGTCGTTGTCATGTTTTGTAGGTTAATGTGCAGTGTTTGTATTGCACGGCGCAAAGTGTCACACATTTAAAATACGATTTGGTGATTGTAGAATGAGATTAACATTTTCAGACGGCTCTTAATACATGCAGTATTTTTTGAACAGTGTTAAACATCAATTAAATCTTGCCTCCTTTGAGAAGGTAAGATTGTATATGAAACAGGATTTCCTACCTATTTAATATACCATCATTTTTGGATGTGCACACACATATTTTTCCTTTGATAAGACAACTAGAGACATTAAATCTATAGTTACAACAGTATAAACAGGATGGTCAACAAATTTAAATAATCTCACAGCATTTATTGCCATGTTTCCTAACTCTGTTGAGCAGAAGTAGCCTAAGCAGCGAAATAACAAAGAAAATCTAAAGAACCTGTTGTCCTGCTTGCATTGGCTCTGGTGTTCTCTAAAGCACTGTTATCAAACTGCCAGTCTGACTGAAACACTGCTAGCCTGCTGCTCACTGCATTCACACCGACTACAAAACACCATTATTACTCTGTGCAAGGACGCCTGGGTGTAGTTACTATGACAACTGATGTATATGATGCAAAGAAATGTCAGATCAGACCTTACATTTTCTCTGTAGACTGCGAGCACAAATGCACACAGCTTTAACTGGCAGCGGCCGATGTTAATGGGAGCATAAGTGATACATTAGATCGAGTGTCAGCTCTGAATGAGAGCTGATACATGATCTGTGTTCCTGTAACTCCTGAACCAGGGAAGGAGTCTGCAGGTTTGACTCCGATCAAACACTGAAGCAGCTCATTTTACTCATTAAAGCACTTTAAACCAGACAGAAGTGAAACCTGTCAGGTCAGGCGCTACAGTGACGGAAACAAATCCTAGAGATTCTTGTAAAGATTATTTTTTGAGATTTTTGCCTTTATTCAAATAGGACAGCTGAAGATATGACAGGAAAGGGGGAGAGAGAGGGGATGACACACAGCAAATGTGCTGCAGGCGGGAATCGAACCAGCAGCCGCTGCAGAGGACTGATAGTCTCAACACCTGGTGTGCTCGCCCTACCAGCTGAGCCATAGGGGCGCCCCAAGTCCTACAGATTCTTCTATGTTAAAGGGTCCATTCACCCAAAAATGAAAATTCAGTCATTATCTGCTCACCCTCGTGCTGACTGAAGGTCAGGTTTAGTTTTTTAGTTCACAAAACACTGCTGGAGTTTCACAGGAAAACAGTGTTGGAAATGGCGACCATTTTAATGCCAGAGCCCGCCTCCTGACATGCAAATGTTCCACCAAAACAAGTTCTCCCTTAACACTACTGAATTTTGCAGCAGCACCGTCGCTACATCCTGGGCTTAGCTCCGCCCAAGACGTTCGTGATTGGTTTAAAGAAATGCAAAAAAGGCGGGGCGCGTTTTCCTCTATGGCAGAATTTGCACGTGTAGAGCCGGACCTTCCTCCAGTCCTGAGCGCTGTGGAGAGACGTCTGGCTATGTGAGATGATGCATATGGTGGTGTGATCTTCATACATGACAGCTTTCTTAAAATTAGATTTAAAAATAAGCATTATGTCTCCTTGCTTACAGTATGTATACATTAACTTGTGAGCCCGGTATCATGATACGTATCGTATCACCAGATTCACAGCCCTCGTGTTAAAAGTCAGACATTTTATTGACCCACCTCCACCCCGACCTCTCCACACATCCATCCCTCTGCAGACTTTATAATAATGTCATGACTTCCTCCTTTGCTCCCGACGGACAAGAGTCATAATTACTACGGCTATGTCGATTCTGGCCACTTGCTGAAATGACGGATGCTTTTTCTGGGTTTCTGGGACAGTGTGGGATATTCGTGTTCCTCAGAAGATGATTCCTCATGATTCTGGTGATCAGTTCTGTGGCATCAGTCCCTCTCAGCTCAAAAACTCTGTCAGCTGTGTACATAAAACAGTTAAAAAACAAGTGCCTCTCTTGACCTTGTGAGCAGCTGGAAGAGCTGAGCTCCTATATGGTCTCTTAAGATAAACTGCTCGATGGAGCGCGGCCAGAGGGTGATTCATACACTCCAACATGCCAAATATACTGTATAAGATGCTGCAGAGACAGAGGGATATTTAACAGAGTCAGTTAGGCGGTGAGCTGCAGTTATTTTGGCTAATAACCGTCTCACAAAGCCAGATTGGACGGACTCCATTTACGTGAGTGTGCAAACTGCAGCTTTCAGCCAAACACTGACATTAGGAATCACACACCGATCTAACTCGTGTGCTTTGGAGAGCTGTCCACTAAAAAAAATTACAACCCCCAATCATCATGTAATCACATGCTTCTGCTTTGTTTTCTGCTTTGTTCGACATCAAAAGGCTTGTAGTTGTCAGGCAGCCCAGAGAGTTGTTAAAAAAAACTATTTCTGAATTTATTTTTTTCCTAGTGGTGAAACAAGAACCCAGCTCCTTTAATTAAGTAAAACTAGAGATGCCACAGTGTAATATATACTCGATTACAAGTGCAAACGCCATTCCAAAAGAGGTGGTATGTTGGGTAAAATGTAAATAAAAACAGAAATAATACTTTTTGACCTAAATTCAATTGAATACAGTAAAAAAACAAGATATGCACTGTTAAAACTGATAAACTTTATTGTTTTTTTTAAAAATATACACTCATTCTGATGCCCGCAACACATTCCAAAAAAAGTTCAGGACAGGGGCAACAAAAAACTGAAAAAGACACCTAACGCTAAAAAAAGCACCTGTTTGGGACACTCAACAGGTAAACAGGTTCAATGGTAACAGGTGACAGTATCATGACTGGATATTAAAGGTGTGTCCTCGAACGTTCACAAGCATGGACAAGGTGACGTTCAACAACGTTTCTAAACACAAAACTTCAGGCATTTAAGGACTTCAAAACCTGCAATCTATAATATCATTAAAATATTCAGAGAATCCAGAGAAATCTCAGTACGTAAAGGAGTAAGACTGAAAACCAACACTGTGTTAAAAGAAAAGCAGAGGTAAACTTGATTTGTCACAACATCTTTAGGAACATGTTGCAGGCATCAAATTCATAATTAGTGCACATTTGCAAAAAAACAAAGTTTATTAGTTTGAACATTAAATATCTTGTCTTTGTACTGTATTCAGTTTTTTTGGTGTTAGTAATTTATTGAACTAGAAACATTTTGGTCATCACATCAAATGACTCCAATATATGAAATTAAATTTTAAAAAACATCCAAAAAGCAAACAAAACAAAAAGAAAGAAAAAAAAATCTAATTAATATTCCTACATTTGTACACATCATAATTCATAATCAACAGATTCATTCACTGCATTTGGTCCAAAGGTTTTTGCAAATCATTGCATTCTATTTTTAATTATATTTTAGACAACAAATGACTTTACACCACTGTATTCCTGATTTATAATGTCCAGCTCTAGAGCTTCTGTGACTTCTATGCAGTAGAAGTAGTATGATTTTCTATGATGGCGAGAAATTTTATATCACATTGACATTTTCTGGAAATAGAAAGAAAATATTACAGATGAAACCTGCCTGACTGAACTTAAAAAAAAAACAAATGATAAAGAAACTCTACTGTGTGTCACCATGAGGCTCAGGATTCAAAGTCCTGCTCGACTTTCTGCTTGCCTGGATTGATCCACAGCAACAGACAGCAGGCGGGGGGTGGGGGGGGGGGGCACTCGCCAGCTGACAGCTTACACAAATTTCTAAGTCAGAGCGAAGTCGCACTTAGTTCACTCAGAGTGGGAGGAAGACGGGATCCAGTCTGTGCTTTAAACATGGAGCTGGAGTTCAGGTGGAGGCTGGACGTCGAGGGTCTTTAAGGGGAAGCAGAACCGATCTGTCAGCCGGGTGCAGAGACTGTGTGACAGCTTTCTGGGGTGTTGTGGTTACAGTGAGGTTGCCAGGTTTGGTACCAGCGTGACAGCACAGAGACATGTCCCACTGTATCTGGCAACCCGCACTCCAGCTGGAGACTCTGCACAGAAGCTCTGAGCTGATTTATGAAGTAGCGTTCTTCGAGACATAACTCCACTGAATGACGTTTTTACATTTTTTATTTGTGGTCAGTTTTAATATTTTGATTTAATTCTTTTCCATAACATGTCTCCTTTCTGACTAGTGGAGAGAAAACATTATTTATTTTTAAATTTTCATCTTTATACGTCTGTAGATTTATCATAAATTCACCAAAAGTTAGCGTTAGATTGTGCCTCATTTGCATATTTTAACATAAAATTTCAGAAAACTTGTACTACAAAAAATAATTGTCTTAATATAAGTAATCATCTGGGGAAGTTTCATGGTCATTATTATTTTTTTTATTTGTTTGTTTTAATCCTACTCACCTGTAGAGTCTTACAGTAAGTATGGAATCATTATTATTATCATTATTATTATTATTATTATTTCATATTCAGTACAAACACTAAACTTTCCAGTTTTATTATTTATATTCTGAAGTTTTTTTACTGAGGGTTTGTTCATTTATCATTCATAGCCTGATTTCTACCCCATAAAACAGGATATTTATGGCACATGACAGCGTTTCCTGATTTGATTTGGAGTTATAAAAAACAATGAGGGATGTTAGTGATTCATCAGTACTTGATTAATTGCTGATTACAAATGTAGTAAATGATAATTAATTGAAAGTCAGACGCTGTTTTGTCTTGTAGAACCATTTGTTGAATGGTTGACGTAAAATAAGAAAAAAATGGGAACAAATATAAATCAGAAAACGTGTTTGTATCTTATAATATGAAGGATTAACTGATAGATCCTTTAAGGAAAATGCACAAAATGTGCAGCCCTAAATGCAGAGATACTCAGAGTTTCATGAGTCTGGACGGTACGTCTCTCAGAGACGTGAAACACAAGAGCACACGTGTGGTGAATGGATTAAACTCTGTCTTCGTCTGCTCTAACAGAAGCTGCAAACGTTAGCATGTCTGGCTAACTAATGCTAGCTTTAACTTTACCTCCAGATAAACTTGTTAGATCCCACTGCATCTGTGTTTGTTCTGTGGGGGTTTGAGGAGGAGGATGAGGGCTGATGAAGGCTCAAAGTGGGCTGACGATGATGCATCTCTCTCTGGTTCGCTGTCTCAGGTCTGAGCCGGGTTAGCTTAGCTCTTATCCCGCCTATTTTCCACAACTGCAGTCTGACTGACGAGCCAGACGAGACAACGTGGAGAACAGGAACATGGAAATGCAAAGCTTGCACAGCTCTGGTTATGGCTGCTAACCTATGATTGGACAGTTGCTGTTTGGAGGCGGGGCTTAGTGAAGGGTCAGCTGGGTTTTATCGAATTTTTCACCTCCTGTGATTTGAAAATTGCAGTGGACCATATTGCAACCATGCTAAAATTTTGATTCATTATTCAGCCGTAATTCAACAATGACGGCAGTCGTGTCACGTCCACACAGGGTTAGCTGCATACAGCTGTAAATAAATAATATATTTTTTAATGCACTGGTGTCAGATTGGTGCTCTGTATCGGCTGATAAGCAAAGTTCGGGTATCGGATTCAGTATCAGGAAGGAAAATGAGGTATCAGAACATCAGTCAACAGGAAGAAGGCATGTTTTGTGTGTGTATGCTGTCAAGTGGATGTGAGCTGGGGGGGGGGGGGGGGGGGGGAGAAAACTGTGCAAGATGTTGAGTGTTGGAAGCTCAACAACCAAAGCCTGAACATCACGACACGGACAGTATGAACGTGTGGTCAGTGGTGGAAAGAGTACTGAAAATCTACTGTTACATTACTTAAATATTACTCAATTACAAGTAAAATTACTGCTGATAGAAAAATATTTGCAGAGTATTAGTTACTTTGGCCCCACAACTTCATGGTACATATGAGGTATTTACCAAGTAATATATTTGAAATTTCTTAGAAAATACTCCCAGATTACCCCCAAATTTCATGGCGAATTATTTGATAATTAGCAAACTTTTCATGTAGTGGGTGGTATTATCCATTTAACATATTAAATTTGTAGTTAATTTCTGAAACTTTGGAGTAAATTCATACATGAAAACTCGACAACAACCATGCAAATGAAAGGTTTGGACACAGTACTCAATTATGATGTGAAAGTAACCAAGTAGATTACGTGGTGTAATAAATACTTGAAAATCTACTCATAAAATTACCCCCAAAAAAACTACTTAATTACAGTAATTGGAGTATTTGTAATTAGTTACTTCCAGCTTACTGACCTGCTCCAACAGGTCTGAATGTGTGCTGCTAAGTGAAAACACCTGACAGCACTGCTGGCTGCATGTGATCCATCCTGCCACCAACATATGCTCGCCATCGCCGCTGGCGTGCACCTCACCTTCTGAGACACGAGCATAATGAGTCTATAGGGTCTGTGTGCAAACTGGCCGCTGGTAAAAGTCTTTTTTTTTTTTTTCGAGACATACATGCGAGCAGCAGCAGCAGCAGTCCCCTTGCCACTCAGTGCCCTAGATGAGTCCTTCCACCCAGCACAGTTTCTGCACCTATTTTGGATTCAAAACCAGGCCAGGCAGCGGAGCTCAGGGCAGAGCTCCCTCATTTTTCATCATCGAGTCTGTCCACGTCTCACAAACACTCGATTCTGAAGAGTCTAATTCAGCGACTGTCAAATTAAAAGTGTTTAGACTGCAAAACAGAGTGGAGCCCGACAGATATTATCAGCCAGTCACATCTGTACTGGTCTGTATCATTATTAAAGGGTTAGTTCACCCAAAAATGAAAATTCAATCATTATTTACTCACCCTCACTGCTGGAGTTTCACAGGATTTCCCAAACAGTGGAAGTGAATGGTGACCAGTTTTCAAACGTAAAAAAAAACAACAGAAATAAAACATAAAATGCCTTCATACTGCTCGTCTGGTCTAATCCACGTCTCCTAAACCTGACCTTCAATCAGCGCGAGCGTGAGTAGATAATGATTGAATCTTCATTTTTGGGTGGACTATCCCTTTAAGATTTGTGACGATTAATCAATTAATAACTGTCTAAAAATGTATTGAATATCTGTTGTCCAACATGTGCTGATATGAAAGAAGAGAAGTTCACTGTTTCGGCGCCCTGATGTCATTTTGGACAATAAAGTTTTCGATCAATAGTAGATTTCTGGAACCAATGCCAATAACATGCAGGAGTAAAAAAGTCTGATATTTGCTGATTGATTGATTTATTTTTTTAAGAAATAATATAGAATATATACATACATGCAACATTTTTTGCAGTGATCCCTAAAATGTGGTTATCAAACACACATTTTACAGTTTTACAATAAACTTTATTATCCAAAATGACATCAGGGCGTTGACACAATAAACTTCACTGATATTCTTAATAATCTTTTATTAAAAAAACAAAAAAAAAAACAAAAAACACACAGTACAGTATATTAAACTTGAATTAAAAAGTGATCAAATATACATAAATGCTGCCTATAAAGCTAAAAAACAAAAATAATCTACATACATCAACGATATAAAGGCAGAATCTGAAGTTTTTCTGGTATTTCTTAGTCTTTCACCTACTTGCGGCACGTGTCCGAACAAAAAAAGACACTTCAGGGACGACACTCCTTTTAAAGAAGAATTTGAAAATGTGAAATTCTAAGTTGTAATGGAATAAAACCACTGATGTGTTCATCTTTACAAATCAAAACATAATACTAATGATGGCATCAGTGCTAAAAGAAAACATTTAAATTGACCCTTAAAAATCAAACATTGTTCTATTTGTGTGTTTAGTTTTATAGCTAGGTTTATACTTATTTATAATTATTAAAATGTGGCTGACAGTTCAGTGTCCTGGTGTCACTTTACACAATAAAGTTAATTATTGAACTGTAAAATATCTTATCTCCATCAGTCTGTCTTTGCCTCAAGTGTTTAACAAACATATTTGAGGGATTTTTGCAACAAAAAAGACTAGAATATCAGTTGATATATCAATATTGTAAATTTTTTATTCCTTTATATATCAGCGTCAGCCCGAAAAATCCAGCATCAGTTGGGTTCTAAAGCAGAGTATCATTTCTTTTTGTTGTTAACATGCATCTGGAGAGAAACGTCCTTTTTCCTTGGCAGCAGAAAACAGAGATTTATCAGAAAAAAACATCACTTATGTGCCAAATGTCATCGTGACATTGTTTGTCTTATTTTTGTCAGACGTTTGTTAACATTTGATGGATCACTGCAACAAAACAAAGTGTGTTCATGTGTATATTTTGTTGTCTGTATGAAGAATATTGTCTTATATATCACTGTTGGAATTTTTAAAATTCTCTTATATCAGCATTTGCCCCAAAAATTAAATTAGAGTTAAATGTCCTCTTTACCTTGCAGCAAAACACACTGAGATTTAGGAGAAAAACATCACTTATGTGCCAAATATCACAAGAATTTATGGTTATTACATTTTTTTGTCACGTGTGTGTTAACCTCATCTGAGGAATCACTGCAACAAAAAGCGTTTATGTGTATGTTTTGTATTCTGCAAGAAAAAATAAAGAATATCAGTTGATATATCATCATTTGAATTGTTTTATTCCTTTATATCGTCACTGGCTCCTCCAGTTTCACTGATCTAAAGCAGAGAATCATCTCTTTTTCTTGTTCACATGCATCTGGAGTCAAATGTCCTCATTCCTTGGCAGCAGAAAACACTGAGATTTAGGAAGAAAAACATCACTGATGTGCAAAATATCATGTTGAGCAGGTTTGCGTGTTTCCATGAACCGCAATTATGACCCAGAAAGCAGCTTTTAAGTGTGTGTCTGGGATTTTAAAGTGTAACGACCAGTCTAACGATTGAGGCTAATAACGTAACCGGTGAGGTTATTTTTAGCCCGCGCGAAGATGCGCTCAGCAGTGATGGCGATGGCTTCCTCCCCCTCCTACACCACGATGACGTCGTGCTGTTACGCAAATCCAGGGGTTCACCTTTTGTAGACCTCCAGCTCTGTCACCGCTGGCGCACATTTGAGGCGCAATAACAGAAATGCGATGCGGTACAAACACGACACGAGCGCGTGCCCTTGCAGGCAAGTGTCCGCTCATAACTTCTGCTTTAATTCCCGCTTATAACGCTTCAGTGAGGACACTTGTCTAAACTTGATGTTGGACACACCCATGAAGCAGGTAGTTATCAGATGTGGACCCAGCCGGGGTCGCAACCTCCACACACACACACACACACACACACAAAGACCCCCCACCAAAAACACACCCTAAATTAAATTAAATGCATCATTTCACGTTAAAACTGAGAGACATAAACCAGCAGAAAGTGGACACTTAACTATTTGTAGAGGTGCTGGAGACACAGGTCGAGACATTCCCCCTCCACCTCGTCCTCAGTCACCAGGTCCGACAGCGGGCGCATCGGCACCGGGTCGCTCTCCTGCAGAGGCATTCTCATCTCCCGAAGAAAGAGCTCCAGGAACCGTCGGAAGGTTTTCTCCTCTGCTGCAGAGCCGGCCATCATTTCTCATTCCTGGACAGACAGAGACAGCTCCGCCCGTCAGAAGGACACTAACTTGCCGGGCTAAGAAGAGAAGAGTCAGTACACTAACCGAACTATACTGACTGTCAGAGCGCCGCTGCCGCTGTCAGACTACCTGAATGAACGTGGAGCACCGGAGGAGGAGCGGAGCCGTTAACTACCGGTGTGTGTGTGTGTGTTTCTGTCTATCCGTGCCTGTGTGTGTGTGTGTGAAAGCAGCGGACCGGACCGGACCGGACTGGACTAAGACGAGCGGTTCTACTACTGGACTCGACTCGCTGTCACCAGCTGGACTGAACCCCCCATTCAAGAGCGGAGCGGGAGCGCGCGTCGCGTTATCAGGGATTTCGGACGATCAGGGGGCGGTGACGTCAGAGGGGGAACGCGGCGGTGAGCGCGCACGCAGCGCTGACGTCTGAGGGCTTTTTGTGGACATGATGAAAAAAGGTGGCCTGTTTTATGATGTCTGCAGTTCAAGAATGAAGACAGACCCACCTCTGTTTCTTTATATAATCTCAGCAACACGTCACTGTCACAAACTTTATGAAGAAAACTTTATTTAAAAGAGAAACAACACACTGTAAAACCAAACACTCAAATGAATGAGTTGTGAGAACTTAAAATTTGTTTACAAGTTCTCATAACTTAAAAATGTTGAGTGACTGTAACTCATGTAATGTAAAGAGTACTGAAAATTTGTACTCAAGTATAAGTACTATTACATTTACATTTACATACAAGTAAAGGTACTGTTGTTAAATAAAAGTACACAGTATTCTTCTGAAAAAGTCCTCTTAGTTTTTAACCATTGAAATCTGAAATTTTTGGACTTTCTTTCTTTTAAAAAATGACTCAAACTGATTTACCAATCAATTAATCCTGTCACAATTTTATTAGTTGAAAAATAGTTCCAGACATGTTTGGATTTATTTTTCAACTGACAACATTGTTTTAACTTCTCTCCTGTAATGATTATTTTCATTATTGATTAATCTGCCGATCATTTTCTCCATGAATGGATTAGTTCTTTGGTCCGTAAGAAGTCAGAAAATATTGAAAAATATAAAAATCAGAAAATATTCACATTAAGAAGCTGAAATCAAAGAATTTGGACGTTTTATTCAGCGCTCCCTGTCTTAATTCACTCTCCAAGTCTCTCTACCTCTCTCTCCTTTGTTGAGCTGGGGAGGAGGCGCCAAATCAATACATGACAGAATCAAGCTTATTGATAGATTTTTATCCTCCTAAATACATTAATCGTATATTTGATTGTGGTTTATTTGAGACTGTTGTTGATTTAAACTATTTGTGACTAACTTTTGTATTTTTATCAACAGATTCTTTTATAAACATGAACTGCATAACATCCTAAATGATAACAGAAATTTCTCAGCTACTAATCTTTTAATTTTACTGGCTAATTGTCAAAGTCATAAATACAACTTGGCAGGTAAAGGAGGCCAAACGTGAACTCGGTTCATTTTTCTTTAAAACCAAAAGCTGTTAAACAAAAAACAAACAAGCAAAAAAAAAAACTTCTGTGCAGCTCAGATCCTGTTACTATATTATGTTTCTTCACTTTCTTCAAGATGAACGTGGAGCTTTTGGAGGTGACTCTACCCTGATTCCTTCAGTTGTTCTTGTCTAACCTCATTTTTGTTTTCTGCTGACAGAAACTGAACTGTGTAAAATACTTCAAGGAATATTTTATTCTCCCCTGGGTATACAAAGCCAAAGTGTTCAAGTTGTAATATAAATAAACAGACAAGACATATATATATATAAGAAGCAAATCATATGAATCCATATACAGACAAAATATGTTATAAAACAATGATATAGTTAATTATTATATATATATTAATAATAACTATAATATATGTTGGCCTTGAAAACCAAAGACAGCAGACAAGCTGGTTATGAAACTAAATGAATTACTAATGCCTCTATATAATCTACCCACCCATGCAAAGTTATTTCTTGTTGTTCTCAGTACCTACCATCAATGGTGAAATCAGAGGTAAAGAACCTGCGTTTACTTTTTCTCAGCCAAACTTACAGTCAGTAGCATGGTCGTCAGTTAAAAAGAAGCAGGAGGGGATTTTAATTGAAATAATTTTATTTTTAACATTATATTTTGTCGATATTACGATGGAAACTCTTTTCCCCTGAGATCTCTAATATTGATAAAATATATTAAAAAGTTATTTGTAGTAGCTGTAATTCTAAAAATATATATATATATATATGAATAAATAAAGTAATGCATAAAAATACACATAATACACATTTATATAAATAAATACATTAATTAGTAAAGTAAATATATAAATACATACATTTATCACACACATCTATTTATATGTTTAAGCAATTGAGTACGTAATTATTTATGAGTTTATATTTTTGGACCATTTTTCTGCATTGATAACTTAAATACTTTGATTAAGGTACATTTTACTAATAATTCTTACTGTGATTAATACAGGACTTCATCTTATAATAGCGTATTTTACAGGATTTTAGAGTATCGATTTTACTTTACTTAGTAAATAATCTACATTCACCAATGTGTGAAACAGAAAAACACCTGTAGCCAACAGGGAACTGTAAAGCAGATGTTGTACCCAGTCGGACACTTTAATTGGCGGACCCGGACGCATATCAGGAAATGAGCGCGCGGTTGTTTTTATTCCCCCGCCGTTCACCATGAAGGAAGCGAACATGTCTCTCCCTGTGAGTGTGGGGGCTCTGCTGGAGGCGGACCTCCAGGAGGACGCCGCTCACCGGGACGACGGCCTGTGTGTGGTCGGGATCTTCGGGAAGAGCAACACGCAGTCCGGTCCGCCCAAAGAGTCCCTCATCAACACCCTGGCCGACAAACACATCTTCTCCCTGTTCGGAGGACCGGAGGACGGCGGCACCGCCGACAGCCACATCCAGGCTTTCTACCACCAGGAGAGCCGCGTCCTCTACCTGCTGCTGTCCTCCGTCTGCGACAGCCGCCAGCTGCTGCGGGCCTGCCAGTCCCTGAGCTCCGGGACGGGACACTCCGACGCCCACGAGTTCTGGAAGGGCCTGGACCGACAGCACTGCCTCCACCTGCTCTACATGTTCTCCGTGTGCCACGTCCTCCTGCTCGTCCACCCCAACCAGACCTTCGATGTTGCCTACGACCGGCTGTTCAGAGCGCTGGACGCCCTGAGACAGAAGGCGCTGCCGCTGATCCGGGCTGCCATCAAAGACTGTCCGGTGTCCAAAGAGTGGAAGGTCAACTGTCGGCCCTGTCCTCCACGGCTGCTCTTCGTCTTCCAGATGAACGGCTCTCTCAAGGTCTGACACTTAAAAAGTCTGTCAGAGCACAGTGAGATCCAGGGCCACGGAGTCCTTTCCAAAACAAAATTATAGTCATAATAATGGCTTAATTTTGTGCAAGTTTACATATATATTTAAATACTTTAGGGAAAGTATTTTAAAACTTCACTAAATCAGTTTTTGTAGCTCAGTAATCTTCCACTTAATGTTGGTGCAAGTTCTGCAGGGCTGCAACTGAAATCAGCTTTATTAATATATTTTTCATACACACATGCAAATGTAAATTAAAACAAATGAAACAAGCAAAGAATGATGGAAATACAAATAAATCAAATCAGATAAAATGCAGAAATTACAACAATATCACAATAAAATGAAAGTTCTTAGAATTAAGTAAAGGAAGCACTGAGAAATTCAATAACATAAAAAACAATTATTGCATCTTAAAGGGATAGTTCACCCAAAAATGAAAATTCAGTCATCATCTACTTATGTTTGACAAAAGTGTCAGTGTTTTCACCTCCAAAACCACAAAATATAACATCAAAAAATTTGTTTCATTATTGATAAATTAAGACGGTTTTGTAACCAGTTAAAAACTCTGTAGTAGCTTTAATAAGTCACTTAACTTGAAAATGAAGATTTCAAAGAAAGATGAGTTATGGGCCTTTTCATGTTTATTGATTTGATCTGATAAATAAGATAATTTGATTTGATTATTAACTGTCCCCTGGCCTCCTGCCATTTCACAAAAGTTGAGTATCTGTGGTCTAGAGGGCTAAAAAACTCAGGAGTTTCATCTGAGTTTAATGGACTCTTCTCCTGTTTTTGGTTCCAAAGGTCTCTGCAAACGGCTCAGACTCTGGAGGAAACCCCGACAAACCCAAGAAGCACTCTCCCAGGAGGAGGCTGCAGCACGCTCTGGAGGACCAGATTTACAGAATCTTCCGGAAAAGCCGCGTCCTGACCAACCAGAGCAGCAACTGCCTGTTCACTGTGCCCGCCAACCAGGCGTTTGTTTACGTGATACCGACAACAGAGGAGGACCCTGTGGGCGCTCTGCTCGGTCAGCTGCGGTCCAACTGCATCTTGTGCGACCAGGACTCCACCACGGCGGTGTCTGGGCCGAGGCGTTACCAGCAGATGAGGCGTTCGGCTCGGCCGTCCGGCTTCAGCGGAGACTCGGGCGTCATGTCGATGGGCGCTCAGCCGGTGGACTGCAGCCTGAAGGAGTTCCTCTGGCAGCACGTCGAGCTGGTTCTGACCAAGAAAGGCTTCGACGACAGCGTCGGCCGCAACCCGCAGCCATCGCACTTTGAGCTGCCGACCTACTCCAAGTGGGTCCAGGTCGCCTCCAGACTCCACCAGGTCCTCATCAACAACACAGAAGAAGAAATAGCCGAGCTGGCCACCAAAGTGCAGGGCCAGCTGAAGGTGTTGGAGGGTTTTCTCGATGCCGACACAAAGTTCTCTGAGAACAGGTGTCAGAAAGCTCTGCCGCTGGCTCACAGCGCGTACCAGTCCAACCTCCCCCATAACTACACCACCACGGTGCACAAGAACCAGCTGGCTCAGGCTCTGAGGGTGTACAGCCAGCACGCCCGAGGCGTGGCGTTCCAACGCTACGCTCTGCAGCTTCACGAGGACTGCTACAAGTTCTGGAGCAACGGCCACCAGCTGTGTGAAGAACGAAGCCTGACGGACCAACACTGCGTTCACAAGTTCCACCTGCTGCCTCAGCCAGGTCAACACATTGTCAGCCTCTCTGCTGCGCTGCATCGGCACTAATCAGGACAGAAACCAGGGGCCGTATTATAGGAACTTCCTGTTTTAATACTTCGGTTAAAATAGGTATATAGGTAAATAGAGTCTAAGATAGGATATTTCTCAATTTGGTATTTAAACAAGCAAATCCTGACTAAGTTTAGGAACGCTTTCTTATCTCACTTCGTCCTTTCTTATCTCAAGTTAGGATAGGAACATTGACTTAGGAACTGTTCATCTTTTTCTCCCAGGAAAGCGAAGTCATACGTCAGACTGACAATACTTCATGCAGCTGTCAAGACCAGATGCTCCCTCTGGGGGAAAACTCGTGGTTTCATATAATGGGAGTGATAGGAAAATGCAGAAAACCTGCTGTGTACCAGGCTGTAAAACAAATGAATATACAAATACAGCACCATCTTTGGTTCCTCATTCTTCCTAGAAAGGAGAGGATCCCAAAAGAAGAGCAGAGAGAAAGTCTGAGCCTCCAGAGAGCGATAAATGTTACTACTGATGGAGAGCTTAGGTGACGCTGCTGCAGTTCAGTCCAACGTTTTCATACAGCAGCATCAGACTGTTTCTGATTAAATCTGAGCGTAGCTTTGATCAGCAGTTGTCTATTATTTCTGGCCACTTGGAAAGAGCAGACTGAAGGAGTATGATGACTGATTTATGAAGTTATCGTGAACACTCTGGTTCAGGTAGGGTCACAGAATAATTCTTAGACATGTCTCTAAAACAAAGTTTAGTTTATCTTGACATGAATTCATACAAACCTGATAAAGTTCTTATTCAAAAACATGTAACATTGTATTGTTTGCAGTGAGATCTTCTGTTTTGTATCCTCCGAAAGACGGCATGGCGTTTGTGCAAAGTGCTCATCTCTGCCGGTCTGATGCCTGCTCTCACTCTGATGTAGCATTTGTTGATTTGGATTTTTGGGGTTTGTTTAGGTTTAGGCAATGAGTTGTGGGATTGAATTAAGGATAGGGTAAGAATACAGGGGTAAAACAATTAGAAGCAAAGCAGCTCAGGTCATGTCTTCACCATCCTGGGAAAAACGATGCCATGTGTTGAGGCTTTTTTTTTTTTCCTACATCAGGTCCTAAACCAAACAGTAAGATAGGATCTGCAAGTCAGGGAGTTTCTGTAAGACAGCCCCTGAAGAATATAATTTTATGAGATGTATAATACAACACCTGTCCACCCACAGTGGAAGCTTTCATGTAGTTTATATTTACATTGACATTTCAGTCGGCCTCAGGCAAACATAAACTGAGTGTGTTCATTTGTACTGGAAGTCAAAACTCCTTGAAGATAATTGAAGTTTTAAGACTCTACAGTAAAGTTCAACATCTTCTACAAATACGAACAGAAAGTTCTGAATGTGTTTGTGCATGGATGTATATTTATTTATATGCTTATTATATGTTCAAAAGCAGTCGGGACAAAACCAATAAATCTGACGATTATTTCCGTAGGAGAGAAACCAGACATGGACCGAAACCCGCCCGTCCTGAACCACAACAGCAGGGGGCGCTCCACCAGCTCCTGTAACTGCGGCAGGAAACAGGCACCTCGAGAGGATCCGTTCGACATCCAGGCTGCAAATTATGACTTCTACCAGGTCAGGAATCACTACACACACACACACACACACACACACACACACACACACACACACACACACACACACACACACACACACACACACAGCCCTGACAGCGCTGATCTGACGGAGTGTGTAGTCATTTCTGTAGCCAAGCTCTTATTGTTTGTGTTGATGGCGCTCTGTTCGTTATAAAGAGCCACTGTGTAGAATTTCATAGTAGATATTTCATTCCCTTGATTAAAAATCCTTAAAATCCATTTTTGTCCATAAAGAGAATCCTGCTGATTGATTTGCAACATTGCCCACACCAGTCCGATGCAACCAAAGACATAAAGGGGACACCTACGACGTTAGAACCAGAACAGAAAAATCTCATCTCATGGTCGTATTCATTCTTTTATTCATTCAACCTTTGTTTATACAGTGTGGTCCAAAGATAGCAGCTCATTCTCTTTTGCAAGGTGCAGTAAAAGCAGGACAAAATACAACGTTTAAAATGTATAAATCTGCAAATAAAGGATGAGGATACAAGAGTGGAAAGGATGATTATTTTTCAGAAAAGTCAGAGTCGGTTCACTAGTAGCTGCTGAATGAAACAAACCATCTTCTCATCATTAAGTAAATATATATATCCTTTATTTAACCAGGTAAAAACCTTCTCCTTTCAAGAGTAAAACATTGTTACACGTTACAACAATACAAACAGACAGAAACAATTGTCACACAACAAGTGAGTGAAACTTTAGGAACAGTCACACTGACCGAGGCAGTTCTTGGCACCTTTCAGATCCTTCTGTAGATTATTCCAAGATGAAGGAGCGTTTTTTCCAGAGTTCTGTTCTCACTCTCAGAACCAGCGTTTGTAGAATATTGATTTTAATACTGATTTTGGTTTCTGCACGTTCATGCAGACAGATGAGAACCAACTAATGCAAGAGCCTGTGGACGTGCAGAGATGGACATTTAGCAGTAACATACAGAGTACAGTGGTGTGTGCAATTTCCACAGCCAGTAATAAAACACACTGGTACACAGTGTCTAACTTCTTTAGACGCTGGTCAGGTGCATTCAAAAAAAGTAAATCACCCAAATGCAGCAGAGATTATAAAAAAAAAGTTGCTCTAACAATGTCCTCTATCAGCCTGGTACGCAGTTCTCCTTCTGTGTTGTGAACTTTCAGAGTGACGGAGACCCAGAGTGTCCCTGTAACCATGGTAACTCACTCTCACTCCTGCACGGTGCGAGAGGAGAGGGAGACACAGAGATCACTCTGAGCAGACGCAGAAGATTAAATTACAACATACAGTAATATATATTTCTTAATTTTTCTCATTTTCTCCCCCGGTGGTCTGAATAACTCACTAACTGAGACGGTCAGTCGACACTGTAGTGTGTGAGTGAGGAGGCAGGGACGGTTATGTTGGTTACAAAAGATCAGTGGTTGTATGAACTCATAATTCAAAGGAGAATTTGTCGTAATTGATCATAAAATTACTCTGCCTTTGTAATATGTATAACTGTTGTTCTTTGCCCGTTTCACGTTAATCAGAGTTCAGATTAAAGCCGAATGTTTGCTGAATGAGTTGGTGTCTGTTTATGAGTCGTAAGAAGTAATTCATAATCTTGTAGAAGGAGTAGATGTTTATATCAGTTAAACTGAACAAAACGTTAATGGAGTTTGGTAGGTAGTGAGACAGACAGTCACTGAACTCAGACTCGGAAGTGCAGTATTTTCAGAGCAGTGGGTTTTTGTTTTCAGGATAACAGGCTGAACTTTACATTGACAAGAGACAGTTACAAACAGCTGATCGACTTACAGTATAGGACTCACTGTCACTTATTATTGTCAAATTATGTCGCACTCTTGCTGCGTTCCTGCAGCCTGCCTGAGGGAAACAACTCGCTTCAGTGCTTGATTGTATATTAAATCGGATTTCAACCTATTTGAAATTGACTATTTGAACTGCAGTACTCATTTTGGGACACATATATTGCTCCTTGAAATATTTTGGCAGTAAAAAAAGGACACTTCACTGCAGAAAAAAGACCTGTGGCTACCAGCTGCAGGTAAGCAGTGGACCAAACCACTGTGAGGCATATGGGGGACGTCATCTTTCAAAACTTTCAACAATGCAAAATTATGTTTTGCAGCTATAATTAGCACAGGTGCTAACTAACATTGACTTGACAGTGACAGACAGCAGTGGTTCTGTTTTTAATTTTTTTTAAATCAAAATTATTGCAAACCCTTTTTACCTAAATTCCACCAACTCCTGAAGTAAATATTTGGCTCTTTAGTTTCTAAATACTACACACACATCCTCACATTGTCCAACCTCAAACATGTTTTTCCACGTCTTTGTTGCTTATATTCTGTGACGATGTTCTCTAACAGATGCTGGAGGAGAAATGCTGCGGGAAGCTGGAGAGGATCGAGTTTCCGGTGTTCCAGCCGAGCACTCCTGACCCAGCACCAGCCTGCAACCAGGCTCAGCGACTCCCATGCGAGGTGTCGGGGTCAGCTGAGGCAGAGAGGCTGAAGGAGCCCAGCACGGCCCAGAGCCACACACCCGGAGACCCCAGCCTCAGCCTGGCGCTCAGTCTGGGTCAGTCCACCGACAGCCTGGGGCCCTACGGGGACGGAGACGGAACAGAATCCCAAGTCCAGCAGAAGAGGCCGAGCCTCGTTGACCGCCAGCCCTCCACGGTGGAATACCTCCCTGGTATGATGCACTCCGGCTGCCCCAAAGGCCTCCTGCCCAAATTCTCCAGCTGGTCACTGGTCAAACTGGGACCAGCCAAGTCGTACAACTGCCACTCCGGTCTGGAGCAGCCAGGCTTCCTGCCCGGCTCCTCCTTCCTCCTGCCGTGGGACCTGGTGATCCGCTCTCGGTCGGAGGAGGACACAGGACTGACGGAGCCTCTGGACGGAGGCACCTCGTCGTGGCCGGCCCCCAACAAGACGCTGGTGGGAAAGCGAGGGAGCACCGGGGGGCTCGGCAGGAGTCGCAGGAGGGACGACATGGCTCGGGTCTTTGTGGGGTTTGAGTATGAAGACAGCAGAGGACGACGCTTCATCAGCTGCGGGCCGGATAAGATAGTGAAGGTTCTGGGGCCGGGGGGCGCCAAAGACCCCGCCACCAGGGTGCTGAACACCGACATGCCGCTGTACATCCCCTCCCCCTCACAGGGCCGTGGCCTGAAGCCTCACTACGCCCAGCTGGCTCGCCTTTATATCGTGGTGCCTGACGCCCCGCTGGAGGTCACCCTCAACCCACAGGTAACCGGACTGCACCTCACTTCTGTTTGTCCTCGACTAAACTAAGACAGTGTTGTGCATGTGACATCTGCTGAGGCTGAATGTTGGATATTGAGTCCAGGTAGCATTAATTTAATTAATTTTAGCATTAAAAATTATTGTGATGTATCGCTGCAAAGTACTGAGAAAATGTTCTTCTAGGCCATTTAGTCCCTGCTGGTTTTCCATGTACTGTCATATTTTAGCTGCGAGGATCATGAAAAACATTATTTATTCTAAGTGATATTAAAAATGTCTTAAAAGTCCCAAATTTATCTTGATGAACCCTGCAGAAACCCTGGATTTAGACGTGCTGTCAAAAACCTCGTGGGAACACTTATTTTGCATCCATCTTTAGTGCCACTTTCTGAGCCGTGCACTTCCCTCAGATCACTGGTTTATTCAGACGGACTTTTATAAACACTCCTCCGGCTCAAATGTTGGCTCCGGCCTGGGAATTTAAACACATTTGTTTGTTAGAGACAGTGATGCTGTTGGCTGCTTTTATCATCAAAAAATCATCACATTTTCTGGGAGCTGAGCGCCGTTTGGAAGCTCAGAGGTTTTCTGTCGCCAAAACAAAGAAGTGGCACATTTCAGAATTAGGTGTTAAAGTAGCGGGATTTATGGTTTATCTCACAAAGTAAATCTTCTGCTTTATTCTTCATACACATCTTAAATAACCAGGGATCGATGGATGGATTAATGCGTTAAGTTTGGTTGTAGTCGATGCAGATTTTAGCTCTGTATGTGACCCCTCTCTTCAAATATCATAATAATCTTTATTTGTAAAGTCCTGGTTACAAAGTGCTTCACAAAGGCAGCAAAATAAAACAGACAAGTCAAAAATATAAAAAATATAAGAGAGTTTAAAGAAAAAAAAGGCTTTCTGATAAAAGTATGTTTTAAGAAGAGACTTAGAGGAGTTCACTGACTCAAAAACCAGAAGTAATAATACTCATTGAACAGAATTGCCTATTTCAGAATAAAATATATTATTTTATTGTAATTATTGATGATGTGTCCATCACTCTGATGTTGCAGCTGGTAAATGTGCAGCTCATTTTAATTACTTTATCTGCTGCTGGGTAATTTAATCTGTATTTATATATCATGTTTTATTTGCTGAATCTGTAAAAATTATGAAAATAGTGAGAAGTGGCGTCTCCATCACACGGAGCCCAAAGCGACACCTTCATGATGTTTGTTTTGTCCAACCAGCAGCTCAAACCTCAACATGATTAAAAGGAAAATCAGCAAATCATCACACGTTTGTGAAACTGGAACCATTTATTGATTATCAGAACAGCTGCTGATTAATTTTCTGTCAATGGACAAACTGATTATATGTCGTGTACAAAAATCTGAATCTGTAAAGTAACTAGTGACTAAACTGTCAGTTAAATACTTTAAGTAAGGTAAAACTGAAATACTCAAGTAAAGTACCTATTAAATGTCCAGGTTTTGAGTAAATGTACTCAGTTACTTTCCACCACTGTCTGAAAGAGATTGGAAGTTGAGGTGAGGTGATCTTCACTGCTCGTGTTTTATACTTCCTCTTCGTCGTTTACTTTTGCCAAACAAACAGCAACCAAACTTCATCATACTTCTCAGTTCAAATTACAACACGGGCAGCAGAGGCTGCTGCCAAGTCCAAAAAAAAAAAAGATTTCTGTTATGTAATCCAGAGTTTTGAAGCTCAGAAATCTTAGAAAAAAGGACTCTTGTAATAACTTCAGAACTTGGCTGAGAAGTTTTTAAGTTTTCTTCAGTATTGAAGGAATCCAGTGATGGTTGTCTGTGTTTCCACGGGAACATTACAAACAGGAACTGCTAACAGCTGATGCTGCATATTTTTATTAGTGTCAGTTTGCCAAAATGTAAACAAACAGTTTAAATCAGAGGATCTCCTCACAAGATCCAGAATATATCCATTTGTTTTCTAAACATCTTCTTAGTGAGTTAGTTCATGAGAGAACAACACAAGAGAAATGTATTAGAAAGATATTAGTCGTGTATTAAAGATAATTATTACATGGTTTTGTCTGATTGGTCAGTTACAACAAAAGATCTGTTACCTCTATGCAAATTAAACTGAACCTCGTCTTTTCTGTCTGTTATGTCTTCTAGTATTTTTTGTTACTTTTTTACTTTTTTGTCTTTTGATTACTTTGTTTTTGTTCTTTGTTTTTTGTTGCTATGTCTTTTACATAATTTAGGTCTTGTTATGTATCATTGCCTCGTCTTGTCAAACCCTTTATGTTTTCATCTTGTGATGTCTTTTATCATTCACAAAGCAAAAAAAAGTCAATAATTCCCCTCAGATACATTCAATTCAAAGTAACGAGTCTCTTTCCAAAATGTAAGGAGTAGAAAGTACAGATATTTGTGTTCAATGTCAGGAGAAAAAAAATAAGAGTTGTCAGAAAAATAAATACTCAAGTAAAGTTCAGATACTTGAAAAAACTGCTTGAGTACAGTAATAAAGTATTTGTAATTAGTTACTTCTCATCTCTGACACTCCTCCCTCTTAAAATGTTTGATAAAGTTTCCCCAGGTCTGAAAAAACTTGGGCCGTTGAACATAGTGACATGAGTTCCTTTAAGATATAAACAGGAACAGGGGAAACTGGTTTCCACTCAGGAAAACCCTTTTTTCATTAAACCGTTTCTTCTGATGTGTGTTCAGGTGCAGCCCGGTCCTCCTCCCTGCCCAGTTTTCCACCCGGAGCAGACAGATTTGGTGCTGCCTCCTGACGGTCTTTGGGTTCTGCGGTTCCCTTATTCCTACTCCACAGATCGCGGTCCCTGTTACCCCCCCAAAGAGAACCAGCCCCTCAACAACTACAAGGTGCTGCGGGGCATCCTGAAGGCCACCACTGCGAACCCTCCACCACAGTGAACCTGGTCTGAACCAAGGACCTCGCCTTCCTGGACCCTGTTTTATTTATTTACACCTCCTCATCTTGAAAATGTTTGTTTGTCCTCTTCAGACCTTCACAGGTCGAAATCTGGCCCTGATCAGTCGATTGGTCCGCGACAGCGATGTTAGAAACTTATGGTTTGACTTCCTGCTCCCCGTTCTGTCGCACCATCCAGACTTTAACCTTTACATTTTTTAGCTCTGAACGTGTTAAAATCAGTCGCACATCATCTTTCCGGTGTCGGATTCGAGGGGGCTGCTGTGTCCAACAATCTCTGGAACTTTCCGAAACCAGCAGTCTGAGATTCACACCCATTCACACCCACTTCACGCCCTGATTGGCCAGCTGTGCGGAGGCGAGAAAACGAGCAGGATGTGAACTTCTCTCTCCCAGTCTTGATCCAAACGGTTATTTCTGTCACTTTTCATGTGAAGAAACGAGTGCAGCACTGAGAGCGTCTTCCAGGAGACACTGTCTGAAAAATGTGTCCTGATAATAATAATAATTAGGCTGAACTGATGTGCATTCAGCTCCAAATTACTTCCCCTATTAAGCCTTTATAAGCATATATAAATATTTAAAAGCCCAGTATGTGAGATCTGCAGGGATCTACTGGAATATGGCATCTAATATTGATAAGTATGTTTTCATTGGTGTATAATCACCTGAAAATAAGAATCATTGTGTTTTTGTTTGTCCAGTCTGCCATGTCTCTACAGTAGCCCAGAGTTTCGCTGCCACCGTCACCATCGGTTCTCCTCCATGCTTGTAAGGGGAGGGCGGCTGCGTAACTTCTTAGTTATCCAACTCCCTGGCAGCGTTTAATCGATTAGGCGACTAATCAAGCACATCCCCAAGAAACAGACAACGAATGACAACATAGTAAAACTACAGAAGCCAAGAACAGCCGTGATTTCAGGGAAACAAGCTTTTTAATCTCGATATAATGAGATAATCAACATGATATCATGAAAAAACAAACAGTGTTTTCTTCTTGTTACTCGTAAAGCTTATCAGAGATCAGGAGTACACGCTTGTAGGCAGGTTTTTTTTTTGTGGCATCACTGTGAAAAAGTTCCATCATATCATTTCAGCATAATGTAAATTAAGTGGTCTGAAAGAAAACTAGACTTCAGTTCCTCCTCTTGAATCTGTTTTCAGGTTTTAGAAAGTTTCACCTGTGACAGCAGACTTTTGCCAATCACAGATCAATAAGACAGTTAATGTTGGGTCTTGTTCCCAAAAGGTCGACAGGAATGAGACTCAACAACCTACAATCTCTGACCAGAATCGCTCGACACACCTTTAGAAAAATCCAGCATGGCTTTTCTCACCTTCTGTTTGAAACGAATCTTCACAGGTTATAAGTTATAACAGCTGACAAATCCTGCACATTAATAAAAACTTTAGAATTTTAGAGTATGAGTCAGAGGTTTGGGTAGTTTTTTCTTTTTTTAATTATCTTTGGAGACATCAAAACTATGAAATATGGAAGTGTGTAGCACAAAATATGAAAAAAGGCAAAATGTTTGTTTTAAATTCTTCAAAAGCAAAAAAAAAACCTTTGCACGCTGTCTTCTGCACTTTTGATCAAAGTTTTGATAACGTTACACGCACAGACGACAGCGTTCAAATCATTTTTGCTGTTTGTTGTCGACCGATGACCTGCAGGTGTGCAAAAGTTTGCTCTTTGATATTTTAGATTCTTCACATTAGCTGCATACTTTTTTTTTTTAGAAGAAACATTGAATTATAGAAGATGTGTCTAAACTTTTGTTTAATACTGTGTAACTGCCTACAACTACATTATATTGTGTCATGAACATTTAATTAAATGTTTATATTCTGCTTATAAAGGCAAACTAGGAGGACTTACAGTAAAATATATTCTGCTTCATGTGTAGTTTGGTATCACGACACATATTCTTCACATATTCAGACAGACGTAACAATACACCGAGTACTGAGGAGGAACGTGTTCATGACTTTTCTGTAATTAAAATTAACTGTCATTCTGTGTCAGATGCTTTATGAGTGATATTGAAAGAGAAAATCCTTCATGTGTTTGCAAACTATATGCATTTTACTGTTTGTCCACCAGAGGGAGCCGGACTCCTCCTCCTCCTCCTCCTCCTCCTCCTCCTCCTCCTCCTCCTCCTCCTCCTCCTCCTCCTCCTTCTTCTTCTTCTTCTTCTTCTTCTCCTCAGCTGCAGTTTTCCTCAATCAGTTTGGCTCTTGTTTTTTTAACAGTCTTAGCTTTCTTTAAACTCTAAGTGCAACTGTTACAGCTGTTTCTTGGGGCAACTTTTCATTTTGGTGGCACCGACCAGTTTACTGACACAAAAATGAGGTTTTTAAAGATGAACAAAATGTTTTGGGTGAGTTACTAACTTCTGCAAAGATGCAATAAGGTTGTGATGTGGGTGAAAAAATTAAAATAAACAAATAAATAAATAAATATAGTGCAGCCCGAGCCCAACGTTAGCCCAGAAATAAGGCCCGACCCGCCCGTACCCGTCGTGTCCCATCAGGTTTATTGTGCAAATTGTAGACAATCTGACTGACACTTCTGCACACATGTGCTGAGATATGTGCACTTTGCTTGAATGAATTCCACTCTGTTGTGAACAACAAACTTATTGTTCTGAGAATTGAATTTACGGTTTTAAAAAACATATTTTTGAAAACTGAGCCAAACCGACTGAAAAAAAAACTGTAAAACACTTTGACATCCACTTGGTGGAGACACTTTGCCCCTTTTAAAGCTTCAGCAAAACTGAAACCAACAAATAGATCACACTTATTAGACAGTTTTGTTCCCCAGTACATGTTATTGTATGTTGTAAGTTATCCTCTGTTTATATAAGACTTTTCTCAACAAGGTTACAAAGTGCTTCACAGAAACAGAACGATAAAAAACAGCACAGATATAAATACAGCAGAAAACGAGGAGCTGTATTGCCTCAGTGTTACCATCATTATCCTGTCAAACGTGGAGTTTAATTCATTTATTTTTGGCTTACTGTGTCAAACTCCCTCCAGAACTCCAGCAGACTTTATACAACCAGCTGCAGTGTCCCTTTAAACAGCTGCTGAAAAGTAAAAGTCTGAGTTTATGTAAGATATTTGGTTGATGTCCTCCTCAAATATTTACACACGTAATACATGATGGGCTGCTGTCATCTGTCTTTTATCTAACTTTCTTTTTTTTAAAAATTGCAATATCGACAAACTGTTAAACAGAAGTGAAGAACAAAAACACGGACAGAACGAGGTCAGCGATGACAGAAGGATGTTCATGCAGGTGGGGTTTGAGTCATACTGCCTGACATTGAAGTGAGAAAAAAAAATTAATCGGTGTCCATTTCCTGTAATTAACAATCCCATTTCATCCAGTATTTTTCACACGTGTCTCAGAAGGAGTAAATCATCTTTTCCATGGAGCGTAGACAGTTTATTATAGAGCCCATTAAAAGATCCACAGTGGAGGTTTTCCCTGAAACCAGCGTTTGGAAACAGCTGTTTTGTTTGCAACCATAAAAACCTTCAGCAGGTAAATATTAAACCATTTTATGAACAAATTCAACCTGCATGAATCAGTATTTCTGTATTATATTGTATAGTTCTGTCACCTTCATTGATTTTTCCTACAGTCTGTCGTTGTTGTTCTCTGCAGGTTTTTTTCCCTGAAGGAAACAGGAAGCTGTAAGATCCAACTGGTTAAAGATCAACAAACAGACGGGTGATAATCTGATGGGAATGACGAAGAGATCAGTCTGTACAGTAGAAGTTCTTCTCTCAGTCTCCAAGGAACAAGTTAGTGATTTCATAACTTAGTCACACACACACACACACACACACACACACACACACACATCTAACCCCGAGGAATGTGGGTAATAACTATGAGGTTAATAACAAAGCTAAGGAGTGTTTTTTCAGGTCATAAAGTTGAACAACCACTGTTCAAGATTTAAAGAAACATTCTACATACAAGTTAAAACTTTCTCAGTGTGTGATTTGTACACTTTTATTTAAAGGCAAACTATGCATGACACCCCCCCCCCCCCCCCCCCCAAAACAAACAAAAAAACAAAAAACAAAGCAGCAAAAAGTCATATACATAAAAAAAATAATCTACGGGTGCAACTAACAATTTCCCAATTAATGGATCAATCATTTACTCCATAAAATGTCAAACAAATTGTGAAATATTGTCAGTTTCCCGGAGCCCAAAGTGAATCCTCACATTTAATCAGTGGTGGAAGGAGTACTGACTGTCATAAAAAACTTCTCCGAGTATTAGTTACTTTTAACCACTGATGTCACCGTCACCTCTCAAAACTAGGGCTGCGAATTTTATGTATCATTGTTTTCATTGGCCTGTTTGTGATCGGATCATTTTATTGGCTATTGAACATTTAATTATTTAATTATTAATTATGCAGATGAAAGATACTCAGTACTCAATTATGGGATCAAAAGTAACTAAGTAGGTTACATATTGTAATGCAAACTGAAGTACAAGTAAAAGTACAGACTTGAAAATCTGCTCATAAAAGCTCAAGTACACCCCCAAAAAAACTACTTAATTACAGTAATTTGAGTATTTGTAATTAGTTACTTCCACTCCTGTCATTTAAGAAGCTGGAACCAGCAAGTGTTTGACTTTTTGTTTGAAAAATTACTGAAATGATCAAGATAGTTGGCAGTTTTTTTTCCGATTGACTGATTGATTAATTGACTAGTTGCTGTACCTTTGAAATAATCTGTTTCGATCATCACACACACCAGAGGAGTGTATCCAGGGTCATTTCTAGCTTTTTGGAGGCCCTGTGCAAAATGTTGTTTGGGTCCCCTATTCTGTGAAACTAAATGTTGGTCGTGACGCCCTTCAGATGAGGAGGCAGTAAATCTGGGTGTGATTGTGTAAAGCAACAACAGCCATAAAAGGAGCAAAACAAACTTTTAAGTGGTGCCGCTGTTCCCACCTGTGGACAGGTAGAGGTGGAGGAGGCGGAGGGATAAAAAGCTCAACCCACAGCGTGTGGATCGGAGTTTACGGCTCTGCTTTGTGTCTCTCTCATTTCTGTTCTTCCCTCTGAACGACACGACTGTGCCAAAGTTCAGCGCTCACAGACGGGACAATAGGAGAAAGAAGACACTGAACTAGATGTTCTCTGGCAGCTTCGTCTTACAGATTGTGTGTGTGTGTGTGAGTGTGTGCGACCCTGAGACAGGTGAAGCAAACACCTGAGACTATTCAACAAGGCAGCACCGCAGGATGTGAGTATAATACACACTCAGATTTATCAGCTAATCAATGATTATGTCAAGTTTTCTTGGCCTCCTGTAATGTTTTACTACAAAGTTAACTTTCAACTTGTTTAAACTTTGAGACGTAACAGCGACCTGGAACAGAAGTGTGTTTGTAGGAGGTACATTTAATTTTGAGAAGTATTTGTCTGTCATTTTATTGCGTTGAATCCTCTGCTGTACCCTTGTCCCCTTCAGAGGACAAAGACTGATTAACTTTAAAGGAACATACCAAAGTTTTTGCATGTCTTAGCCTCATAAGAACAACTGTACTTAGATAAAGTTTGAGATACTTATTTACTGGGATGTTTCTATTTTGTGACAATTTGTGCTATATTTAAGATTTCCTTATTCATTTAAACTGATTACAATGACTTTTTAACTGGTTATGAAATTGTCTCAATTTAGTACTGGTGCCTGTATTTGACCTCCTTGAGGAAAAGAGACTATTTGAAATCAGCTGAAATGATTTATGGCGTGCAGACCGGTAGAGCCTGTGTTTACATTTTCTCAGGTTAGGTCATGTTATCCAGGAGGAGATTTCTATTTAAATGATTTTATATTTTCTTATTTTATACAGAAGTAAATCATGTAAATCTTACACACTGGACCTTTAAAGGTGTGTTCTGACAGAAAAGTAAGTTTTGTCATGTGCAGAAATTTGACCAATGGCCTGTTCAAACTGCCAGCGTAGACCTACTGACTGAACTACAGACATTAGCTGTGAGACGGCTAACAACAGTTGGAGTGTGCTTGTGTGCGTGGATGTATTAAGAGATGTCGATGTGGCGCTGCCACTCAGTCTTGCTGCTAATTTGTTTCGGTCACTTGTGGCATTGCAACATAAAAATCTCTGCAGCCCCAGCTCTCAGCAAGAAGATGAAATTCCCAAAATGTTGTATCTTTTAAAGGTTACTGCAAATAATTTAGTAAATAGACTTAAACGCCAGAAAATGATGATTTTTCTCGCTCACCTCTGCTGGTATCTAGCAATGCAGATAGTCCAGGTTTTTAAGGTTTGTGAATAGTTTTCTCTTTTTCTCTGGGATTATTTTGTTGGTAGAAAGCAGTTCGACTGAAAACTTTTTACAATGTGGTCTGAAGATTATCCAGAGTAACTGGGACACTGTTACTGGAAAGACAGGTTGAGCACCACATATTAAATTCCATCCACCTCCATTGTGCTGGGATAGAGGCGGAAATCTTACAGACTCAAATACATAAAACTACAACTATCTTTATGGTTTGATACTAACCCTAATTTAACGTTCAAACAACATATATGTGTTGAAGTGCGAGTTTTATGACTGTTTATTGTATCATAAAAATGTCAGTATCAAAGCCCTTTGTGCCTTTTTGTGTGTTGGTACTCATCAGAAGATTTCGATTCTTTACATCCCTTCTCTCTTTACTCTCATGACGTGACTTTCTCATACATTTCTCCTCTGGTCAGCAGTCAACATGGACAGAGTAACTAATTATCTTACTGTAAACAGTGTGGTCAGCTCCTCTGTGGTCGCTGCTGCACACAGGCTTACAAGTAAACGTGAATATAAATCCACTTTTTAATCCCAGAAGTTTAAAAAAAACAAACACTGAGCTCTCATCTGGCCTGTCCTTGGGTCTGTGATTTCTTCGTGGGTTCCTACTGCAGGCGTTAAAACGTTGAGTGAAAATAATTCCTCTTTTTAATCTCATAAATGTTAAACAGACACTCTGAGCTCCTCTCCCGCTAACAAAGGAGTTGGCGTCAGAGTGACTCTGGTGTTTCTTCCTCCAGAAGCTCCAGTCTGCCATCTTAGCTCCGCCTGGTCCTCTCGGCGTTCAGTAAAGCCCCACAATAGACATGAATTAACTCAACTGAAGCTTAAGTCACAAGTTACTGAGTGAGCTGACAAACTCCTGGGCTGAACATGTTGCTCATTAGCTAGACTCTTTAAGATTCTCTTTTTGATAATTCATTTTATAGCGACTTTTCTTGCAGGAGTTCACAACATTGATTCGGGGTCTCACCGAAGATTCTGTAAAGTTCTGTCTCAGACCACTTGATTTACAATATGCTGAAAGGTTATTTTGAAATTATTTCTCAGTGATACCAAAACGGTGTTGCCTACCCTAGCCTGAATGCAAATATTTTCTGGTTTCTTTACTCCTTTATGTCAGTAAATGCATATCTTTGATATAGCTTCAGGTGAGATATTAATCGTGTTTTTTATTCCTTTGTCAGTCCTTCCATCAGCAGTGCCACACTGAGACCTTCGTTTTAATTGACCCAGAGCAACATGGCCACCAGGAAGTCAGCGGTCCAGCGAAGGATTGTGTCCAAGGACGGCCACAACAACGTGCGGATCGACAACGTGGAGGGCATGGTGAAGCTGTACCTGCACGACATCTGGACCACCGTGGTGGACATGAAATGGCGCTACAAACTCACTCTGTTTGCCTCCACCTTCGTCATGACGTGGTTCATCTTCGGGGTGTTCTTTTACTTCATCGGGATGGGCAACGGAGACTTGGAGCCTGGTCTGAGCTCCAACCACACGCCCTGTGTGATGAACGTGGGGACGCTCACCGGAGCCTTCCTCTTCTCTCTGGAGTCTCAGACCACCATCGGCTACGGTTTCCGTTACATCTCAGAAGAATGTCCTCTGGCCATCTTCACCCTGGTGGCTCAGCTCGTCATCACCGGCCTGGCAGAGATCTTCGTCACCGGCGCTTTTCTAGCCAAACTGGCTCGACCCAAGAAGCGAGCGGAGACCATCAAGTTCAGCCAGTCAGCGGTGATCTGCAGGCGCCAGGGGAAGCTGTGTCTGATGGTGAGGGTGGCGAACATGAGGAAGAGTCTCTTGATCCAGTGCCAGCTCACAGGAAAGCTCCTGCACTCCAATGTGACGCAGGAGGGCGAGAGAACACAAGTCCACCAGAGCTCTGTGGACTTCTACATGGACTCCAGCAGCGAGTGTCCCTTCCTCATCCTCCCGCTCACGTTCTACCACGTTCTGGACGAGCACAGCCCACTGGCGGGGCTGAACGCAGAGAACCTGCGCACTCGAGAGTTTGAGCTGCTGGTCACTCTCAACGCCACCATGGAGTCGACGGCCGCCACGTGCCAGAGCCGCACCTCCTACGTCCCTCAGGAGATCCTCTGGGGCTACGAGTTCAAGCCGGTGCTGTTCAGCACCACCGGGGGGCGCTATGTGGCAGATTTCAACTTCTTTGACAAAGTGCAAGTGAGCAACGATGCAGTGTTCCTCAGCAACAACACGGAGAAACTAAAACTGGAGGAGGACTACAAGAGAGAATAGAAGATACAGATGTTATCGTCGCCACTGTTTGATCTAACTGTGAAATGTTAGTTCGGTCTGGACCAGTAAGTCAGTTTACTGATATATTGTGCCAGTCTTACTCACAGCCATGAACCCCTCATATTTTTGTATATCATATAAAAAGTGATTTGGTCCTATTTTTCATTTAAAAGAATGACTCTCAAATGTTCCATCAGACTGGAAAATCAAACCTGACATAAACATTCTCTGCACATTTAATTTATTCGTTTGATCTTTAGAATTTTTTCTTTTGTTTTTATGGTAATATATTTCTGCCATGCGGGAGAAAGAAAAAAGAATCAGAATCACGCTATAAAATGAAAAGTTTCTCATTAAAACAAGATGTACATGTCATGTAAAGCATAATATACGGTGAACAGGTCAGTATTGCAAAATAAACCCCGACAGGGTGAATCAGTGGGGTTTATTTCACAATAATGACCTGCTCACTGTACATTATCCCTTACATAACATAACATGAAACTTTTCATGCTTTAACAACATAAATAGTGATTTTTATACCAAGAACAGTAAATAAACTTTTCACTTTTAAACTTGTTGGTTAAGAAACATTTAAATAACAAATTTATAACGTGCAAATAATCAGACAGCTAAAGAAGGAAATGGATAGAAGGTGTACACTTTTGAAACACATAAGCTAGCAATTTCCCCCTGTTTTAAATCTGTGTGCTTAAGCTATGCTAACACATTCTGTCTCGGCCCTGGACAGAAACTGAGGAGGACATCTTCTTCTCTGACAGTGAACACGCTTTACACCCTCCAAAATGTGGTGACTGTTCCTTTAAAGACACTGATGCTCAGCAGTAAATCTACATTTCTAGCAGCTTCAAACCCAAAACATCAGTTTCAAAATCCGGTGTAATATTTCTGGATGTGAGTTCATTCATTTTGGGAGGATTAATAATTGTCAAAATCTATGATAATTTGAGTATAATGTTTATGACAGTAACGTATCTACAGCTGCTGAGTTTGTATGACACGTTTTATCAACATAAAATAAGAATGTATGTGACCTGATTCCTGGAAACACGTGTAAGGTTTGTTTGTTGTTATTAGGATAAACAAATAGATTATGATGGTATAATACACTGGGTGTGGTGATACAGAGGGGGTTGTTATGTAGACTGTAAACAGATTATTGTTTTGTAAATAAAGATCTTTATGAGGTAAAAATTAAAATGAAATGTTGTGTTAATTTTTGTAAAAACAGAAAATGAATGTCTCCCAGTGCATGCTGGGATATTCTCCAGTAACGATGACCCTCTTAAGGAATAAGTGCTTATCAGGGGTGGAAGTAACTAATTACAAAAACTCAAGTTACTTCTTTCAGGGGGTACTTGTACTTTTACAAGTAGGTTTTCAGTCTGTACTTTTACTTGTACTTAAGCATTCATTCCACAATGTAATCTACTTAGTTACTTTCAAAATCATAATTGAGTGCTGAGTATCTAGACCTTGCATCTGCGTTTTTGTAGCCAGTCAGCTGATCTGATCATCAACAGGCCAATGAAAACCAGGACGTACTGATGAAAAAAAAACCCATAAAATACTGCAGCAGGCACAGGTTTGAAATAGGGATGTTAACAATTATTAATTAATTAATTAATTAATTGATATTGAATCAATAGCCTAGAAATTGCAGTTATTGCATGTCGTCGTTGCAAGTTTCACATACATATATGTATGTATATACATATATATATATAAAAGAGGGGGAAAAAGTTTTTTAAAAAAGTATTTTTCTAACACCAGTACTTTTACTTGTAATTGATTAATATTTCCATAATGTAACAGTACTGGAGTGCAGATTTTCAGTGCTCTTTCCACCGCTGGTGCTCACAGAGAACAGATGAATGAATGAAAGCGTTGGAGGGACAGAACAGGTTCGGCTGCTGGCTCTGTGTCTCAGTTGTCTTCTGTTGTGGCAACAGTGAGGAGCAGCCAGCGAGCTGCTTGTATCTGGTCAAAACAATCTGTCAGTCCAAAACACAACTGACAGAGACACCGAGGAACTTTATTAAGAACTGGCCAAGCAAGAAATAATTAAAGAGGTGATCTAATATCTAATGTCTTAATGTCAGAACATCTTATATAATAAATGGAGATTACCAACAATGAGTTTGTATTTCTTCTATGAACCACAGCATGTATAAAATAATACTGTCATGTTTGACAGTAAACACTTTTGCCTCAAGATGTCACTACTGTACAGCAAACTACTGAATTTACAGATGAGGAACATTTTGACAGTTAAGACATCAACAATCAAAAAGGATTTATTTTTTTCATTATTCTTTCTTAAACACGTTTTTATTATAGGATATAGCACAGACCAACAGTATAAAGATTTGATCATACCTGAAAAAAAAAAAAGAAAGAAAGAAAGAAAAGAAAGACTGAAGGAAAAGCTCAAGTTTTGACAGATTTTACTGGCACTATTTCTTTATCATCCAGTGAAAAATAATTACAATGAGATCTGTGGATTATTCAGTAAAAAAATAGACACTGTTTTCCAAATGCATGGCTGTTAGATTTTTTGAAATGTCAGTTTATTTCAACGCATAAATTAACGATAATGATAAATGAAATTCGATTGAGTCGAGGCAGAAATCTCAAATCTCCCCATCAGTTGTTCTCCATCATATGATGGAGTATAAGGGTACATTTAGAGGAAAAATTTACATTTTGACAATAAAGAATAAATGTTGAGAATAAAGTCAAACTCTTTTATTAGTGCCAGGAACAAGAAAAAAATAAGTCAGAGGAGGATTTTTTTTTTTCATTTTGCATCATGAGAATAAAGATGAAATACCATGATGAGAATAAAGACAAAATGGTATATCAGTTTAATTATTTCTTTCTAACTGTTTCTCCTCGCCATGTCTGGTCCTAATACTCCAAGTTTCTTGGATGCTTTTACTTTGAAGATTCCACTTTTATTCTGAAGGATCTGGCCCGGAAGTCGTTTTGTTGTTGCTGCTGAGCGGAACTAAAGTCACGAGAGCAGCTAGAAGTAGATAAAACAGTTTGTTTGTTTGTTGTTTTTAACAAACAGAGCCTGTAAACAGTTGTTTGGTGTCTGTGTGATGTGTGCTGGTCAGAGATGAGCGTCACTTTAGATATAAGACTGAAAAGAGCGAACAAAGTTTATCATGAAGGGGTGAGTATATAAACCACAGTCAGCTGACGAGCTGCTACTGTTCTCTGTTCAGCTAACTGAAACCTTCATGTCTCGGTGTTTAACTTTGACTATGAGATAAATAGTGTATTTTTAAAAGACGTTAACTAGCTAGCCAGCTAGCTAGCAGGGAGGCGCTGACACCCCGTTAATTAGCTGCACCTGGCGAGCAGCTGGTCAGCTGGGTGTCACATCAAAATCTGTCCCCCGGTCAGATTCTGTGCCGCTCGAAGATCAATACTAAGAAAAACACTGATAGATTGACCAAATATTGAAAAATGAAGTGCTGGTTCTCCTCAGACAGACCAGTACACTTCAGGTTATCAGTTAATGCTAATCACAGCTATCAGTGTCAGGAAACAGCGCTTAAAATACAAATAAGAAACACAAAAACAGTTGAACTGGTATCTACAACAACTATAACTGATACTGTTATGGCTGCTGCTAATACTACAATCTGTACTGAGGTTCTAGTATAAGTGCTACTAGTCCATGTCGATCTGCTACTACTGTTTCTATAGATATTATAGATGCTGATCCTGCCGGTGTAACGACTATTAAAGTGATAGTTCACCCAAAAATGAAAATTCAGTATTTATCTACTCACCTTCATGCTGATTGAAGGACAGGTTTAATTTATTAGTCCACAGAACTCTGCTGGAGTTTCACAGGAAAACAGTGTTGCAGAATCTCCCAAACAATGGAAGTGAATGGTGACCAGTTTTCAACAAGCAACAGAATAAAGCTTTTTTTTTTTTTTTTTTTTAAGCTGAAATTCCTTATCAGCTCACAGAATTCTGGTACTGGAGCTTCTCAGGGAGCTGCAGATGTTTTTGTCTGGAGAAGTGCAAGCTGTTCATGTGGTTTAAGACTGCATCAGATCTGTGTCACCAGTGAAGACAGCAGTCAGGACATCAGTGGTGTTGTTTTGTGTGCAGGAAACGGTGGCCGGTGTCATCCTGCTGGTGTGTAAGGAGGCGCTGCAGCATCACGGCATCTCTCTGAGTATGGAGGGGCTGGTGAACCTGCAGCTGAGCTCCAAGAGCGTCGGCGTCTTCGAGGCCTTCTACAACTCTGTCAAGGTGAACTATGAAATGAATAATATGAGTAGTGAGTTAGAAAATCTGCAGCCTAAAGAGATGCCTTCCTAATGATGAGATTAAACAAACTGCAAACTGAATACATTTTGGTTTTGGTTGAATAGACAAAGACATTTTAATGCGTCACCTCAGGCTCTGGGAGCAGGTAATACACTTCAGACTAAACAATGAATGGATTAAATGGAATAATTATCAACATATTAATTGCTAATTACAGCCATAATCCTTCTAATTGTGGAGATAAATGACATGAAGCGAGCGTGTCAACACACAGTGGGAACAATGCGAATGTTCGGGCTAAAACTAATGATTATTTTCATTATCAATTAATTAGACCCCGTAATATTTTCAATTAGTCATTAGCCCAAGGTTACGTCTTCAGATGAGCTCTGAACAAAACCACAAAATGTTCAATCTGCAGTCACGTCGTCAGGCTGAAAACGTTTCTGTTTGCCTTTGCATTTCACAAAAATAAATCTGAGGATTTTGATTCATATCTTAAACTTTTACTTTTCTGTTTTATCTTATTTTGATTTTCTACGTTAAGAAAACCACTAAATTCTCTCAGCTGAGAAGCAGGAACCAGAGTGTTTCTACTTTTGTTTGATGAGTGACTAAAAATGACCATCTAATCAATTTGTTGACTCATTGTTTTAGCTCTGATAGATAAACAGTAGTTATTTCAGGCACATGTTACATAGAGTCTCATGTCAGAAGCTGTTTTTTTTTGTGTGTGTGTTTTTAAAGAACAAATGTGACAAAACAGGTCAACAAAGCTGCATTCAGGTGCTCTGATCAGTCTGTAAAGATGCAAAATAATCATGTAATCATTGAAAATAATAACTTTATTTATGTAAAAATAAAACAAAGTTACAGTGTAATACAGAAATAAAAATGGTGGACAGATTGAAGAAATAAGTTAAAGACTATTTAAGATAAACAGCATGAAGAAAAAAGTTCTGTAACAAATAATGAAGTAAATGATATCAAATGATTAAAAAGCCAATCAATAAATGATCAGATGAATCAACAGAGTCAACAAATTGATTAGATGATCATTTTCAAGTTTCCTTAATGATCAAGGCAACAAATCTCTATTTAAAATAACCTGTTGCTAATATTAATATATAATCTAATTTCAGCCCATCCAGCTGATCAGCAGTAACATCGAAGTGGCCAAAGCAGGAAAAGTCCCAGCAGGCAAGACTGAGATCCCCTTCGAGTTTCCTCTGAGCACAAAGAACAACAAAGTTCTGTACGAGACGTACCACGGTGTCTTCGTCAACATTCAGGTGAGCGAGACATTTTCTCCTGTCATGTGACAGGAGGACACTTACATTATGACACGTTCACAGACTTCATGCAAAGTCCTGAAAGTTTGGAAAATGGTTCATTTTAATCATTTTATGTTTTCAAGTTAAGGAACGTGTTTGAATTTGAATATAGTCCCTGAAAGCTGCTTGATTTTCAACATCGTCTGGTGTTTCATTCACATAATCACTAATGGAAACAAAAAATCATTTAATATTTTAATTAAAATGATTCATAATGAGTCATATTTATCATTCATGCCTCAATAAATCCTCTGATGATCCTTTACCCTCAACATTCAAACCTTAAAATAATCAGGATCGTTTTTATATCTTGATGCGTCTTTATTTTTCTGTTCACTTTGCTGCTGTAACACGCTAAATTTCCCAGTTGTGGGACTAATTATGGAATATCTTATTTTATCAAAACATACAATCAAATGAACAGCTGGTAAAAGAACAATATACATCAATAACAATGAGAAATAAGTAAATGATAATATACTCTCACTACTATATCTCACTGACTGAGACGATTCGATACGTATCTCGATACATGTTCAACGATACGATACATTTTATAAATCTTTAAGTGGCCAACGATTCGGTTCGATACGATACGATACAAGACAATGCAGTGTGTCAGTCTTTACATTTTGATTCAACTAATGCTACATTTGTAGAGTGCTGTTAGTGTCAAAAATCCTGAGTTTGACTAAATATAGTAACAGTAGAGACAGAGAGGAGGAGACATTATTATGAGTCTCGTGTAAATGAGATGAGATAAATGAGAAAATTTAAAATGTGAGTATTTGTGCAGTAAGATGATGAGCTGCTGTGTTTCATATTCAGAGTGCTGTGGTTTAGATCAGTGTGGAGGAACAGTGAAGTGTTACCTGCTCTCACAGTCACATGACGTCTCTGTGGTCAGACTCGTGTCTCTGTTCTCTGCTGTCCGACACGTTTTACATCAATAATCTGCAGCAGAGTTTCTCATCTTTCTTATGAAACACAAACTTATTCTACACTTAAGCATTATGAAAGTTTGGTGGTGCGACGCGGTACGATGTCACTTCTGTCGCTGTTTTCAGCGCCGTCTGTTTTAAGTAAATGAAGAGGAGACACAGGAGAGGGAGGAGGGAGCGCTTGTTTTGTGAACGCAGCAGCAGGTGTCTGGCGAGAGCGGTGCAGTCAGAGACAGCAGGGGAGAGAAGACGGAGGAAAGTTAACAGTGGCAGCTCCCTGATGCCAAAATTAAACGTATGCACATCCCAGTGAGATGTATTGATACGTTAGTGCTGCATTGTTACTGATTCATGTTCAGCTTTTTACCGATGCAGGTCGTCCGAACCAATGCACCCGTATCTAACACATTAAAGTCTGATGCATCGGGCGCATGAGTGAATCGTTACACCCTTATAATATACATTATTGCTGTGGATATGAAAGAACTTCCCGTTTCATTTATAGTAACAGTTCAGATGTGATGATTTTTGTTTTAGGTACCTTGAAAGTGCTTTAATTTTATTTTTAAAAAGCTTCATGAATGCTGAGGACACAAAGACACACAAAAACACTTTTACCTACAAACTGAACCCTCCAGGATTTCACAGCCTCTGTCTTAGATGGTTGCAGCCTGATTTCACAGCTGCTTTTCTAAAAAAAAAATGTGATGCATGTTGCCGTGTGTTTTAGGCATTTTTGGAGAAAATTGCAAATAAAAAGTTGCAAATTGAATTAAATTAAAGATGTAAAAATTAAAAATCAACAGCAGCTTGTTCCAATGAGAATAAAAGAAGCACCAGAAAGGCTCAGGATTACAAAAATTCTTTCAGTCTGCTTTATTCGTACTCAGATATAAATGAATCCAGAGTTTCTGCAGGAGACGTAGGAAGCTGTAAGTTTATACTGAGATCTCTCCTAAAAACTCAAGGCAGACCAGTGCACTGAATATTCAGAATTTTGCATGAAATTAAAGTTAATACGGTTTGACTACAATGGAATTACAAAAATACACACACAGTTTTGTTGCACGTACTGTATCCGAACACCAGAAATGAAATACCATGGAATAAAAAATCAGATTCACAAAGCGAAGGTTGAAATAAAAGTTGTTTGGTTCAGTTTTTCTGTCGGTAACTCGTCCTGTTGGTCGTCTGCTCCTCAGTACACCCTCCGCTGTGACATGAAGCGCTCGCTGCTGGCCAAAGACCTGAGCAGGAACTGTGAGTTCATCGTACACTGTCAGGTGAGTCCAGCGTGATGTCAGTCACATAAAATACTGTGATATCAGACAACTGTGAGACGACTTTTGTTTGTTTGTGAGGTTGTTAGTTTTGTGGCCGTACAGGATTTTAGGACTACATGTGATCAGAGTTCAGATCAGACCGTCACAGGGTTTTAGATCACACTGTCAGATTTAGGACATTTCTCATTATTTTTCTCACAGTGGACGAGTCTTACCGGTGGACTAAGTGATTTAGAAATGACCCTCCATGTCCGTGTTTCATGCGACGCGTTCAAATGACATAAGTGAAATCTTTTTACTATTTTACTCTAATTTACTGTCATTATTCCTCTGATATAAAGTCACGCTTCTGTGTAACAACCACTTCCTGAACAAATAGAGCAGAGCCTCCTGAATTTGCCCCCAAAATGCTGCCAAAACTTTTATTCAAAATTACCAACGCAGCTTTCAGAATTCTCCTGCTGAAATACATCATCATAATCATCAATACATCATTATAATGCTATGAATTTGTGGTTGGAACTTCCAGGATGGACTCAGCCTTCTGACCACTTTGAATTCTGTTTTTGTGTTTACTTTTTCGTCTGTTTCATGCTGCGCTCTGACCGACTGCTGAGTCATCCTTAACGTGTCCATATAAAGAAAAGACAGTCGCGCTCACATGTTTATAATTTAACATTTGATCATCTGTGTGCAGATCGGATGACAGACTAACCAGCATGTTAAATTAATCGAACATCCAGCTGAGAGACGCTGTGGAGACACAGTGAGAAGATTTTAATTCCTGTAACTGATTTTAACGTGTGATTAATGTTGGATATTACAAATATTTTAGTGCGTTTTCTTTCATCGTTTTATCTGATGTAAAGAGTCTTTGAGGATCCTGAAAAGCGCTCTATAGAATAAATGTCTTATTATCATTATTATTATTACTATCAAAGCGATTATTCTTTCCTTTGCCGTCTGTCCTTCCTGCATGCAGCAGCTGCAGGAGTGTTTCTTTCAGTCTGGATCATGATGGTTATGATCATCTTCTTCTTTATCATTTGTTTGAGCTGTCAGTAGTCTCGTCCATGATGCGATTGGTCAGATGCTGCAAACGCCGCCCCGGTTATGTGAACGCTCTCGTGTCTAGATTGATAAACGCTGACATCATGAACGCTGACGGCTGTAAATTGAAATATTATTTTCTGTTATTAGTGAATGAAGAGTAAGTGGAGGTCGGACTAGGAAAGATTTTAACTTCTTCCTGTCCCGTTTGAACATGAACGGTATTTCAGTTGCACAGTTACTTGCATGTTGCTGATGATCTTGTTTTTGTTTTTATTGCTTTTATATTTTACATTTGTGTTGTCTGTCTGTCCTGTAACCATAAAGCTGGTCTGAGATCAGTAGTGTAGTTTGTTCACCCTCATGTCAACAGTCCAGACGTTTTAAAAGTTTCTAAACTGCGTGAAATCTGTTTGATTTCCAGCCACAGAAAGCTAAAGTCGTCCCCACTCCGGTCAACTTCACCATCACTCCAGACACCCTGCAGAACATCCGCGAGGTGAGAAACACCAGAACTTCCCTTTATGTTGTTTCTTTCTCTTTTTATTTTAAGTTGTGCTGACAGGAAGGAGTTGTTTTCTGTCTCCAGAGGACTTCGCTGCCAAAGTTTCTGATCAGAGGCCATTTAGACGCCACCAACTGTGTGATCAGCCAGCCGCTGACCGGAGAGGTGGTGGTGGAGAACTCGGACGTTCCCATCAAGAGCATCGAGCTGCAGCTGGTGCGAGTGGAGACGTGCGGTGAGTTCATGCCGACCGACGAGTGGATGAAATCTCTCCGAGCTGCAGGTTTTCTAAATGTCGGCTGTGTTCAGGTTGCGCCGAAGGTTACGCCAGAGACGCCACGGAGATCCAGAACATCCAGATAGCCGAAGGCGATGTCTGCCACGGCCTCGCTATCCCCATCTACATGGTGTTCCCCCGACTGTTCACCTGCCCCACGCTGGAGACCACCAACTTCAAAGTCGGTCAGTAAAACCTCTGCAACAGCGCTTTTATTTCCTCACACAAATGTATGTCCTTTTGTAATCTTAAAAACAGGTCAGAAATTTAGTAGTCAAAAAGTGTCTAGTGTCTTTTCAGAAATTACAGCTGGACACTAGTTTTTAGTGAACATTACTCGAAAAGGAGTAAACAGTGCATTTTTTAGGAACTATTTTCAAATGCAGATAGGACTGTTTGAATTTTTGAGTGCGGTTGTATGACATACTAAAAATTCATTATGAAGTATATGGTCTATTAAGAATATTTTCACTGCTTTATCTTCCTGCCAGACGGTGTTTTCTGAAGGGGAAACTGTTGTATATAAGACAGATATTTTTCTCTCCAAGTCACCAGACTCCTTAAGGAAAAACAGTCATTTTATCCTGCAGACAACTGGAGTTGCTGGTCCAACGCTGCCTCAATGGGTTAGTTTGTGTTATTGTGCGACTTTGGTGTTTGAAAAGGTTATTTCAGATTTACAGAAGTCACACAACAACAACAAACAAACTTACAGATCGAGGCAGTGGTAGACCAACAACTCTTGTTTTCTGCAAGGTAAAATGACTGATTTTTACAATAGTTTGGTTGGTTTGGAGAGCTATATTTGTCTGTTTTTTTTGTAGAAAAGGCTGCCTGACATCAAGGTAAAGCAGTGAAATATAGCAAACACTTAAACTGACATTTCACTGAGGGATTTGTTTAGTGTTTAAAACTAATGTGTGGAACATTCATACCACTCTTAGTCCATTTAACACAAAGCTACATAAAAGCAGCAGGTTAGCTTGTTAGCACAAATAATGGAAGCAAATTTATGCATCCAAGATCTTATGTTAGTCCTAAACCAATGTGTGCCACATATATCTGTGGAACATAGAAATGACCCAGCATTGAACAGTGAGCCTGTCTCTGTTCAAGAGACCAGCACCTCCAAGTTAATTAATGTTTTTTTTGTTTAATCTTTCTAAAGTCAAAGTGTAAAACTGGTGATTAACCCTCTATGGTACACATTATGATGCCAGTGAGGGAAATGTGTTTTTATGTCTCAAAATAGACTAAATAAACATAATCTGAAGAATTTTTATTTTTATTTTTATTTTTGGAAGTTTTTGGGGTTCGTTGCCTGTAGGCAACATTGTACCATAATGGTGCATAAGTGAAAAAGAACGTTCCTTTTCCAATTTGAACATTGTTTATTTCATAAACATATGCAAAATAATTCAAAACATCAAGACGTCACAATTCATTTTAAATTTTAAATTAAAAAGAATTATGAAAAGAATTTAAATATGTATGTATGTATGTATGTATGTATGGTCATATATATGTATGTATGTATGGTCATAAGTATGTATGTATGTATGTTCATATGTATGTATGCATGGTCATATGTATGGCCATATGTATGTATGTATGTATGTATGGTTGCATGGTCATATGTATGTATGTATGTATGCTCATATGTATGTATGCTCATATGTGTGTATGTATGTATGTATGTATGTATGGTTATATGTATGTATGTATGTATGCTCATATGTATGTATGCATGGTCGTATGTATGTATGTATGCTCATATGTATGTATGTATGCATGGTCATATGTATGGCCATATTTATGTATGTATGTATGTATTCTCATATGTATGTATGTATACATGGCCATATGTATGTATGTATGCTCATATGTATGTATGTATGCATGTATGTATGTATGTATGGTCACATGTATGTATGTATGTATGTATGCATGGTCATATGTATGTATGTATGCTCATATGTATGTATGTATGTATGTATGTATGCATGCTCATATGTATGTATGTATGTATGCATGCTCATATGTATGTATGTATTTATGCATGCTCATATGTATGTATGTATGTATGCATGGTCATATGTATGTATGTATATATGTATGTATGTGTGTATGTATGTATGGTCATATGAATGTATGCATGGTCATATGTATGTATGCTCATATGTATGTATGTATGCTCATATGTATGTATGTATGCATGGTCACATGTATGTATGTATGCATGTATGGTCATATGTATGTATGCATGTATGCTCATATGTATGTATGTATGTATGTATGCATGGTCATATGTATGACCATATGTATGTATGGTCATATGAATGTATGCATGGTCATATGTATGTATGGTCATATGTATGTATGTATGTATGTATGTATGTATGGTCATATGTATGCATGTATGGTCATAAGTATGTATGTATGTATGTATGTACGCATGGTCATATGTATATATGGTCATATGTATGTATGTATGTATGTATGTATGTATGGTCATATGTATGTATGTTTGTATGCATGGTCATATGTTTGGCCATATGTATGCTCATATGTATGTACATATGTATGTATGTATGCTCATATGTATGTATGCTCATATGTATGTATGTATGTATGTATGGTAACATGTATCTATGTATGCATGGTCATATGTATGAACATATGTATGTATGTATGTATGGTCATAAGTATGTATGTATGTATGCTCATATGTATGTATGTATGTATGTATGCTCATATGTGTGTATGTATGTATGTATGCTCATATGTATGTATGTATGTATGTATGCTCATATGTATGTATGTATGTATGTACGGTCATATATATGTATGTATGTATGTATGTATGTATGTATGTTCATATCCCTCTATGGTACACATTATGATGCCAGTGAGGGAAATGTGTTTTTATGTCTCAAAATAGACTAAATAAACATAATCTGAAGAAATTTTATTTTTATTTTTATTTTTGGAAGTTTTTGGGGTTCGTTGCCTGTAGGCAACATTGTACCATAATGGTGCGTAAGTGAAAAAGAACGTTCCTTTTCCAATTTGAACATTGTTTATTTCATAAACATATGCAAAAATATTCAATAACATCAAGACGTCACAATTCATTTTAAATTTTAAATTAAAAAGAATTATGAAAAGAATTTAAATATATATGTATGTATGTATGTATGTATGTATGTATGTATGGTCATATATATGTATGTATGTATGTATGCTCATATATATGTATGTATGCTCATATGTATGTATGCTCATATGTGTGTATGTATGTATGTATGTATGTATGGTCATATGTATGTATGTATGTATGTATGGTCATATGTATATATGCATGGTCGTATGTATGTATGTATGCTCATATGTATGTATGTATGCATGGTCATATGTATGGCCATATTTATGCATGTGTGTATGTATTCTCATATGTATGTATGTATGTATACATGGTCATATGTATGTATGTATGTATGCTCATATGTATGTATGTATGCATGTATGTATGTATGTATGGTCACATGTATGTATGTATGTATGTATGCATGGTCACATGTATGTATGTATGCTAATATGTATGTATGTATGTATGTATGTATGTATGTATGTATGCATGCTCATATGTATGTATGTATGCATGCTCATATGTATGTATGTATGTATGCATGCTCATATGTATGTATGTATGGTCACATGTATGTATGTATGTATGTATGCATGGTCATATTTATGTATGTATGCTCATATGTATGTATGTATGTATGTATGTATGCATGCTCATATGTATGTATGTATATATGTATGTATGTGTGTATGTATGTATGTATGGTCACATGTATGTATGTATGTATGTATGTATGCATGGTCACATGTATGTATGTATGCTAATATGTATGTATGTATGTATGTATGTATGTATGTATGTATGCATGCTCATATGTATGTATGTATGTATGCATGCTCATATGTATGTATGTATGTATGTATGTATGTATGTATGTATGCATGCTCATATGTATGTATGTATGTATGCATGGTAATATGTATTTATGTATGTATGTATGTATGTATGTATGCATGCTCATATGTATGTATGTATGTATGCATGCTCATATGTATGTATGTATGGTCACATGTATGTATGTATGTATGTATGCATGGTCATATGTATGTATGCATGGTCATATGTATGTATGTATGTATGTATGTATGCATGCTCATATGTATGTATGTATTTATGCATGCTCATATGTATGTATGTATGTATGCATGGTCATATGTATGTATGTATATATGTATGTATGTGTGTATGTATGTATGTATGGTCACATGTATGTATGTATGTATGTATGCATGGTCACATGTATGTATGTATGCTAATATGTATGTATGTATGTTTATTTCATAAACATATGCAAAAATATTCAATAACATCAAGACGTCACAATTCATTTTAAATTTTAAATTAAAAAGAATTATGAAAAGAATTTAAATATATATGTATGTATGTATGTATGTATGGTCATATATATGTATGTATGTATGTATGCTCATATATATGTATGTATGCTCATATGTATGTATGCTCATATGTGTGTATGTATGTATGTATGTATGTATGGTCATATGTATGTATGTATGTATGTATGGTCATATGTATATATGCATGGTCGTATGTATGTATGTATGTATGCTCATATGTATGTATGTATGCATGGTCATATGTATGGCCATATTTATGCATGTGTGTATGTATTCTCATATGTATGTATGTATGTATACATGGTCATATGTATGTATGTATGCTCATATGTATGTATGTATGCATGTATGTATGTATGTATGGTCACATGTATGTATGTATGTATGTATGCATGGTCACATGTATGTATGTATGCTAATATGTATGTATGTATGTATGTATGTATGTATGTATGTATGCATGCTCATATGTATGTATGTATGTATGCTCATATGTATGTATGTATGTATGGTCACATGTATGTATGTATGTATGTATGCATGGTCATATGTATGTATGTATGCTCATATGTATGTATGTATGTATGTATGTATGCATGCTCATATGTATGTATGTATTTATGCATGCTCATATGTATGTATGTATGTATGAAAGGTCACATGTATGTATGTATGCTAATATGTATGTATGTATGTATGTATGTATGCATGCTCATATGTATGTATGTATGTATGCATGCTCATATGTATGTATGTATGTATGTATGTATGTATGTATGCATGCTCATATGTATGTATGTATGTATGCATGCTAATATGTATGTATGTATGTATGTATGTATGTATGTATGTATGTATGTATGTATGCATGCTCATATGTATGTATGTATGGTCACATGTATGTATGTATGTATGTATGCATGGTCATATGTATGTATGTATGCTCATATGTATGTATGTATGTATGTATGTATGCATGCTCATATGTATGTATGTATTTATTCATGCTCATATGTATGTATGTATGTATGCATGGTCATATGTATGTATGTATGTATATATGTATGTATGTGTGTATGTATGTATGTATGGTCACATGTATGTATGTATGTATGCATGGTCACATGTATGTATGTATGCTAATATGTATGTATGTATGTATGTTTATTTCATAAACATATGCAAAAATATTCAATAACATACATATGTATGTATGTATGTGTGTATGTATGCATGGTCATATGAATGTATGCATGGTCATATGTATGTATGTATGTATGTATGTATGTATGTATGTATGGTCATATGTATGCATGTATGGTCATAAGTATGTATGTATGTATGTATGGTCATATGTATGTATGTATGCATGGTCATATATATGTATGGTCATATGTATGTATGTATGTATGCATGGTCATATGTATGAACATATGTATGTATGTATGTGTGTATGTATGTATGGTCATATGAATGTATGCATGGTCATATGTATGTATGGTCATATGTATGTATGTATGTATGGTCATATGTATGCATGTATGGTCATAAGTATGTATGTATGTATGTATGTATGTATGTATGTATGCTCATATGTATGTATGTATGTATGTATGTATGCTCATATGTATGTATGTATGTATGTATGTATGTGTATGTATGTATGTACGGTCATATGTATGTATGTATGTATGTATGTATGTATGTATGTATGTTCATATCCCTCTATGGTACACATTATGATGCCAGTGAGGGAAATGTGTTTTTATGTCTCAAAATAGACTAAATAAACATAATCTGAAGAAATTTTATTTTTATTTTTATTTTTATTTTTGGAAGTTTTTGGGGTTCGTTGCCTGTAGGCAACATTGTACCATAATGGTGCATAAGTGAAAAAGAACGTTCCTTTTCCAATTTGAACATTGTTTATTTCATAAACATATGCAAAAATATTCAATAACATCAAGAAGTCACAATTAATTTTAAATTTTAAATTTAAAAGAATCATAAAAATAATTTATATATATATGTATATATGTATGTATGGTCATATATATGTATGTATGTATGTATGTATGTATGTATGGTCATATGTATGTATGTATGCCCGTATGTATGTATGCTCATATGTATGTATGCATGGTCATATGTATGTATGTATTCTCATATGTATGTATGTACGTATGTATATATGTATGGTCATATGTATGTATGTATATATGCTCATATGTATGTATGCTCATATGTATGTATGTATGTATGTATGTATGGTCACATGTATGTATGTATGCATGGTCATATGTATGTATGTATGTATGTATGCATGTATGCTCATATGTATGTATGTATGTATGTATGTATGCATGGTCATATGTATGACCGTATGTATGTATGTGTGTATGTATGTGTGGTCATATGAATGTATGCATGGTCATATGTATGTATGGTCATATGTATGTATGGTCATATGTATGTATGTATGTATGGTCATATGTATGTATGTATGTATGTATGTATGTATGTATGTATGTATGTATGTATGGGCATATGTATGTATGTATGTATGGTCATATGTATGTATGTATGTATGTATGTATGTATGGTCATATGTATGTATGTTTGTATGCATGGTCATATGTTTGGCCATATGTATGAATGTATGGTCATATGTATGTATGCTCATATGTATGTACGTATGTATGTATGTATGCTCATATGTATGTATGTATGTATGTATGCATGTATGGTCATATGTATGTATGTATGTATGTATGCTCATATGTATGTATGTGTATGTATGTATGTATGTATGGTCATATGTATGTATGTATGTATGCTCATATGTATGTATGTATGTGTATGTACGGTCATATGTATGTATGTATGTATGGTCATATCTCTCTATGGTACACATTATGATGCCAGTGAGGGAAATGTGTTTTTATGTCTCAAAATAGACTAAATAAACATAATCTGAAGAAATTTTATTTTTATTTTTATTTTTGGAAGTTTTTGGGGTTCGTTGCCTGTAGGCAACATTGTACCATAATGGTGCGTAAGTGAAAAAGAACGTTCCTTTTCCAATTTGAACATTGTTTATTTCATAAACATATGCAAAAATATTCAATAACATCAAGAAGTCACAATTCATTTTAAATTTTAAATTAAAAAGAATTATAAAAAGAATTTATATATATATGTATATATGTATGTATGTATGGTCATATATATGTATGTATGTATGTATGTATGGTCATATGTATGTATGTATATATGCTCATATGTATGTATGTATGTATGTATGTATGGTCACATGTATGTATGTATGCATGGTCATATGTATGTATGTATGTATGTATGCATGTATGCTCATATGTATGTATGTATAGTCATATGAATGTATGCATGGTCATATGTATGTATGTATGTATGTATGGTCATATGTATGCATGTATGGTCATAAGTATGTATGTATGTATGTATGTATGTATGTATGTGTGTATGCATGGTCATATGTATGTATGGTTATATGTATGTATGTATGTATGTATGTATGTATGTATGGTCATATGTATGTATGTTTGTATGCATGGTCATATGTTTGGCCACATGTATGAATGTATGCTCATATGTATGTATGCTCATATGTATGTATATATGTATGCTCATATGTATGTATGTATGTATTTATGCTCATATGTATGTATGTATATATGTATGTATGTATGCTCATATGTATGTATGTATGTATGCTCATATGTATGTATGTATGTATGTATGTATGCTCATATGTATGTATGTGTATGTATGTATGTACGGTCATATGTATGTATGTATGTATGTATGTATGTATGCTCATATCCCTCTATGGTACACATTATGATGCCAGTGAGGGAAATGTGTTTTTATGTCTCAAAATAGACTAAATAAACATAATCTGAAGAAATTTTATTTTTATTTTTTTTTTATTTTTGGAAGTTTTTGGGGTTCGTTGCCTGTAGGCAACATTGTACCATAATGGTGCATAAGTGAAAAAGAATGTTCCTTTTCCAATTTGAACATTGTTTATTTCATAAACATATGGAAAAATATTCAATAAAATCAAGAAGTCACAATTTATTTTAAATTTTAAATTTAAAAGAATTATAAAAATAATTTATATATATGTGTATATATTTATGTATGTATGTATGTATGGTCATATATATGTATGTATGTATGTATGGATGTATGGTCATATGTATGTATGTATGCTCATATGTATGTATGCATGGTCATATGTATGTATGTATTCTCATATGTATGCATGTATGGTCATATGTATGTATGCATGGTCATATGTATGTATGCATGGTCATATGTATGTATGTATTCTCATACATACATACATATGAGCATACATACATACATACATATGACCATACATGGATACATACATACATACATACATACATACATTCATATGACCGTACATACATACACATACATACATATGAGCATACATACATACATACATATGACCATACATGCATACATACATACATACGAGCATACATACATACATACATATGAGCATAAATACATACATACATACATACATATGAGCATACATACATACATACATACATATGAGCATATATACATATGACCATACATACATATCACCATACATACATATCACCATACATACATACATACGTACATACATATGAGCATACATACATATGACCATATATTCATACATATGGCCAAACATATGACCATGCATACAAACATACATACATATCACCATACATACATACATACATACATATGACCATACATACATACATACATACATACAGACATACATACATACATACTTATGACCATACATGCATACATATGACCATACATACATACATACATACATACATACATATGACTATACATACAAATGACCATGCATACATTCATATGACCATACATACATATGACCATGCATACATTCATATGACCATACATACATACACACATACATACATATGGTCATACATATGACCATGCATACATACATACATACATACATACATACATACATACTTATGACCATACATGCATACATATGACCATACATACATACATACATACATACATACATACATACATATGACTATACATACAAATGACCATGCATACATTCATATGACCATACATACATATGACCATGCATACATTCATATGACCATACATACATACACACATACATACATATGGTCATACATATGACCATGCATACATACATACGTACATACATACATATGAGAATACATACATACATATGACCATGCATACATACATATGAGCATACATACATACATATGACCATGCATACATACATATGAGCATACATGCATACATATGAGAATACATACATACATATGACCATACATACATACATGTGACCATACATACATACATATGAGCATTAATACATACATACATATGACCATACATACATACATACGTACATACATACATATGAGAATACATACATACATATGACCATGCATACATACATATGAGCATACATACATACATATGACCATGCATACATACATATGAGCATACATGCATACATATGAGAATACATACATACATATGACCATACATACATACATATGACCATACATACATACATACATACATACATATATATGACCATACATACATACATACATACATATATACATATATATATAAATTATTTTTATAATTCTTTTAAATTTAAAATTTAAAATTAATTGTGACTTCTTGATGTTATTGAATATTTTTGCATATGTTTATGAAATAAACAATTTTCAAATTGGAAAAGGAACGTTCTTACATACATACATACATACATACATACATACATATGAGCATACATACATATATACATACATATGACCATACATGCATACATACATACATACATACATACATATGAGCATACATACATACATACATACATATGAGCATAAATACATACATACATACATATGAGCATACATATATACATACATATGAGCATACATACATATGACCATACATACATATGACCATACATTCATACATATGGCCAAACATATGACCATGCATACAAACATACATACATATGACCATACATACATACATACATACATATGACCATACATACATATGACCATGCATCCACACATACATATGACCATACATACATACATACATACATACATACATACTTATGACCATACATGCATACATATGACCATACATACATACATACATACATACATACATACATACATATGAGCATACATGCATACATACATACATACATACATACATACATATGACCATGCATACATACATACATGTGACCATACATACATACATATGAGCATATATACATACATACATATGACCATACATACATACATACGTACATATATACATATGAGAATACATACATACATATGACCATGCATACATACATATGAGCATACATGCATACATATGAGAATACATACATACATATGAGAATACATACATACATATGACCATACATACATACATACATACATACATATATATGACCATACATACATACATACATACATATATACATATATATATATAAATTATTTTTATAATTCTTTTAAATTTAAAATTTAAAATTAATTGTGACTTCTTGATGTTATTGAATATTTTTGCATATGTTTATGAAATAAACAATTTTCAAATTGGAAAAGGAACATTCTTACATACATACATACATACATACATACATACATATGACCGTACATACATACATACACATACATACATATGAGCATACATACATACATACATACATACATATGACCATACATGCATACATACATACATACATATGAGCATACATACATACATACATATGAGCATACATACATACATACATATGAGCATACATACATATGAGCATGCATACATATGAGCATACATTCATACATATGGCCAAACATATGACCATGCATACAAACATACATACATATGACCATACATACATACATACATACATACATACATACATACATATGACCGTACATACATACATACACATACATACATATGAGCATACATACATACATACATACATACATACATATGACCATACATGCATACATACATACATACATATGAGCATACATACATACATACATACATATGAGCATACATACATACATACATATGAGCATACATACATATGAGCATGCATACATATGAGCATACATTCATACATATGGCCAAACATATGACCATGCATACAAACATACATACATATGACCATACATACATACATACATACATATGACCATACATACATATGACCATGCATCCACACATACATATAACCATCCATACATACATACATACATACATACATATGACCATGCATACATTCATATGACCATACATACATACATATGACCATACATACATACATACATACATACATATGACCATGCATACATTCATATGACCATACATACATACACACATACATACATACATATGGTCATACATATGACCACGCATACATACATACATACATACATACATACATACATATGACCATGCATACATACATACATGTGACCATACATGCACACATACATACATACATACATATGACCATGCATACATACATACATGTGACCATACATACATACATACATACATACATACATACATATGAGCATATATACATACATACATATATATATAAATATATATATAAATAAATGAATTGTGACTTCTTGATGTTATTGAATATTTTTGCATATGTTTATGAAATAAACAATGTTCAAATTGGAAAAGGAACGTTCTTTTTCACTTATGCACCATTATGGTACAATGTTGCCTACAGGCAACGAACCCCAAAAACTTCCAAAAATAAAAATAAAAATAAAATTTCTTCAGATTATGTTTATTTAGTCTATTTTGAGACATAAAAACACATTTCCCTCACTGGCATCATAATGTGTACCATAGAGGGATATGAACATACATACATACATACATACATACATACATACATATGACCGTACATACATACATACACACACATACATACATATGAGCATACATACATACATACATACATATGACCATACATACATATGACCATACATACGTACATACATACATACATACATACATACATACTTATGACCATACATGCATACATATGACCATACATACATACATACATACATACATATGACCATGCATACATTCATATGACCATACATACATACATACACACATACATACATACATATGGTCATACATATGACCACGCATACATACATACATACATGCACACATACATACATACATACATACATATGACCATGCATACATACATACATGTGACCATACATACATATGACCATACATACATACATACATACATATATATGACCATACATATGTATGTATGTATGTATGTATGGTCATATGTATGTATGTTTGTATGCATGGTCATATGTTTGGCCATATGTGTGAATATATGGTCATATGTATGTATGCTCATATGTATGTACGTATGTATGTATGTATGGTCATATGTATGTATGCTCATATGTATGTATGTATGTATGGTCATATGTATGTATGTATGTATGTATGCATGTATGGTCATATGTATGTATGCTCATATGTATGTATGTGTGTGTATGTATGTATGTATGTATGTATGTATGTATGCATGTATGGTCATATGTATGTATGTATGTATGTATGTATGTATGTATGCATGTATGGTCATAAGTATGTATGTATGTATGTATGTATGGTCATAAGTATGTATGTATGTATGTATGTATGTATGTATGCATGTATGGTCATAAGTATGTATGTATGTATGTATGTATGTATGTATGTATGTATGCATGTATGGTCATAAGTATGTATGTATGTATGTATGCATGTATGGTCATAAGTATGTATGTATGTATGTATCTATGCATGTATGTATGTATGTATGGTCATATGTATGTGTGTATGCATGCTCATATGTATGTATGTATGTATGCTCATATGTATGTATGTGTATGTATGTATGTACGGTCATATGTATGTGTGTATGCATGCTCATATGTATGTATGTATGTATGTATGCATGCTCATATGTATGTATGTATGTATGTATGCATGTATGGTCATAAGTATGTATGTATGTATGTATGTATGTATGTATCTATGTATGTATGTATGTATGGTCATATGTATGTGTGTATGCATGCTCATATGTATGTATGTATGTATGCTCATATGTATGTATGTGTATGTATGTATGTACGGTCATATGTATGTGTGTATGCATGCTCATATGTATGTATGTATGTATGTATGCTCATATGTATGTATGTATGCATGCATGTATGGTCATAAGTATGTATGTATGTATGTATGTATCTATGTATGTATGTATGTATGTATGTACGGTCATATGTATGTATGTATGTATGTATGTATGTATGGTCATATCCCTCCATGGTACACATTATGATGCCAGTGAGGGAAATGTGTTTTTATGTCTCAAAATAGACTAAATAAACATAATCTGAAGAAATTTTATTTTTATTTTTATTTTTATTTTTGGAAGTTTTTGGGGTTCGTTGCCTGTAGGCAACATTGTACCATAATGGTGCGTAAGTGAAAAAAACGTTCCTTTTCCAATTTGAACATTGTTTATTTCATAAACATATGCAAAAATATTCAATAACATCAAGAAGTCACAATTCATTTTAAATTTTAAATTAAAAAGAATTTTAAAAAGAATTTAAAAAGTTTCTTGGCTAAATGTTGCCTGTAGGCAACATTGTACTATTTAGGAACAACCCATTGAAATAAATGTGTAAAGTATAAAACTTTAAACTACTTAAATCAACAAAGATAACCATTGCCATAACCATTTGAAAAACAAAAACAACAAATTCCAGTGTTTGATCATCACTGCTTCATTTCAGTGCATGTTTTCTGTCAGTCCCCTGTGTCTTTCCTGACATGTGTTGCCATCACTTGTGGTGTTGCTGCTCAGTGCTTATGGAACTCCATGAAGCAGTTTTTTTCAGGAGTGAAGCACAGGCAGGTGACACATTTTGTGCACTGTGGCTTCACTATACCCTTACATCCAGGGTATCTGCATCTGCCCTTTTTCTCCACCCAAATAGGCCAGTGGTCAGTGTTGTGTTTGCTATAGTGATTCCATAATGGTTCACTGTTGCAGGCAACATTGCAACTTTCCATGATGGCACGTTGTTGCCTCAGGGCAACAGCTGCACTTTAACAAGTTTCCACTATTAAATTAGTAAATAAGTTGCATGAAACTATCAAAACTTAAAGTTTACTCACCTATTAGTGTGAAGACATTTTTTCCAGGTGGAAAAGGGACAAAAAATAACTTTTTGAGTCTTTTTTTTGCAGCAAGGTAGCAGAGCTGTCTCCTTAGAAAAAGCCCGCCAAGAAGGGTTTCAAAATCGCTTCCTGGAGGTCATGTGACAACTTAAAGCATTGTTAATGGTTCCCTATGGTTTTACCTCTTTTTTAAAGTATTGCATCATTTAAAGGGATGCATTGTGGAGATGTGACAGGGCAAAAATGGGTTTGTTGCCTGAGGGCAACATGGTACCATAGAGGGTTAACTGTTTTTCTGCTCTGAGTAGTTGTCAGGCAACCAGCAGAGACTCGTTACTGATCCCAGCCAACAAACAGTCGGGCACATGAACCCCAAAAACAGAATTTTTAACTTGTATAAGTAAACATCCAAGGTATTATGTTAATTAGTGAACTCTGGAGTTCCCGCACTTCCATTCCTTGTGCTACTGCATTAACAAGCTGCTGGCTGTAGTTGTTTTCTCCTGTTTATAGTTTTTATGCTAAGCTAAGAGTCAGCTGCTAGTTTGATACTGACTGTACAGACATGAGAGTGGGATCGATCTTCTCGTCTAACTCTTGGCAAGAAAGCAAACAAGCATTTTTTCCTAAAACGTCGAACTGTTTCTTCTGCAATAATGTTTTTATTTGGGCGTCCATCATGTTTTTAAAGTGCTCATAGTTTTGCAGTTCCAGTTAATGTACCCTGAACCCGACTTCCTGTCACCACTGATCATATTTCAACTACTTCTAAGCTGCAACCCAATTTGGTTGGATAATTAAAGCAAGATAAGAAAAACAAATCACTAACAGAATGTACTCTGATTGGTCAATTACAGTATTTTAAGATCTGTTATGTTATATTCAGTTTACTGTCAGGAACAAGTAAAGAAACCAGAGAAGAAAAAGTCAAATTTAAAAAGCTGAAATCTGAGAACTTTGATTTTTCTTCCCTTCAAACATCAAAGTAGCTGGCGATCAGTTTAGTGGTTGACAAACTCATCACTTCAGTTCTTTGTGCTTCTGTAATAAAGTTAACCGACTGCTGGCTGTAGCTTCATATAACGTTATCAAGGCCAGCTCTTAAAGCCTCCGCCAGACGAGTTTCCCAAAATGTATGAAACACACCTAAAAATATCAGAAATATTTCAGATAATAATGTGCTGATATGTTTGTTTGTGTCCTTTTAGAGTTTGAGGTCAACATCGTCATCGTGCTTCATGATGACCATCTGATCACAGAGAACTTCCCTCTGAAGCTCTGCAGAGTCTGAACCCAGATGTCACATCAGCACCGAGAAGATAAGTTTTATAAACACACAGACTGAACATCTTCAAACCACAGAGGACACGACCCTGTCTGTCCTGTCTCTCTGTGGACGTCTGAACTGATTCTCTGCTAAATGTTCCTCTGAAGACAGAAAAAGAAACAATACGAACCAACTTAAAACGAGCCTGATTCTCTGGTCACGTTCATCCATATTTCTGACAAAAGTGTTTAGTTATATTTCAGTTTAATGTCACGTTTTTGAAATTGAACTTTGACATTTTTATAACCATCATTCAAAGGACCAGTGTGTGAGATTTAAGGGCATTTATCAGCAGAATATGACGGTGTTTGTTGTGTTTTTGTTACCTTAGAATGAGCTGTTGTTAAGATCTACAGAAGATGAGGGTCTTCTACATGCTGGGAAGGGGAGAGCGAGGTGAGGAGTTTACAATCTGTATGCTCATTGCTAGATGTCACTAAATCCTGCACACTGGTCCGTTTATTTTGCCTTAAATTCCTCGTTTCCATGTGACAGATGAGCAGAGACGAGTTCAAACACAAGATGTTCTTGTTTATTCAAAGTATAAATCGCCTCCTTGTGTTAACATTTAAATGATACAAAAAAAAAAAGATTCAATGAAGTAAGTGTTTAAAAAAAGAAAGAAGATAAAATCAGAATGTGATAGTGAAGGATGAAGTGGTTAAGACATCATGGGGCTTGGCGTCTCCGGCCAGACAGTGCAGGGAAGTCTTCAGGCAGCAGTGCGTGGTCTCTGCAGGTGGGACAGGTGCTCTGCTCCTTCAGCCACGACTTTATACACTGAAACACAAACACAACAAAGACTGTATGTTAAAAAAAACTCATCAAGTCTAGATCTTCACTAGGGACGTGCACGATTATTAAAATTCTATTTATGCACGAGGTTTCCTGTAGGATGTGGATCTTATCCTGCAAAAAGAGCAGGCAGCTGATGCTAACATGCTAACGTCAGCTCTGTGTTCATGATGTTTACCTGCAGACCCTGTGATTCTGCTTTGTCTGTAACGTTGAAGCATTTAACAAGTTGTCTTTATGTATTGTTGGATGGTTTGTAATAGATCAATAGATTACTGAACAATGTGCTCAATTTTCGTCTCATCTTCTGCGTGTTTTCTTACCTTTAGACTAGGAGACGAGTCTAATTTAGGGCTGCAAAGTGTAAGCACTTTCTTCCATCGATCATTGGTAACATTAACAATCAATCGACAGTGTTGGGGGTAATGATATTACTTTTTTGGGTAACAAAGTAAAGTAACACATTACACTTAAAATATTGGTAACGAAACTACTTTACTAGGCTATAGGAACGCGCTTTCCTGCATTACCCAAGCCATGTTTGCCTGTGTGTAAAGTTCTGGGCCCCGTTTCCCAGAGCCTTCGTAGCGCTACGTGCGTCGTAAGTTGTATTTTAAGGTCTCCCTTAAGGTTGTCCCAACTCTGGGAAACAGCCCATAACCTTAAGGGAGACCTTAAAATACAACTTACGACGCACGTAGCGCTACGAAGGCTCTGGGAAACGGGGCCCAGAACTTTACACACAGGCAAACATGGCTTGGGTAATGCAGGAAAGCGCGTTCGGGGTTTGGGGTTTCGGCCAGTGGTGATATTCTTATTACTTTCAGTTTATTGCTCGAAAGGACAAAAGTATTTGTGTGAAATGTGCTCTATGCGCAGTCGACAGGTGTCTTTCAACTAGTGTCAAGTCAATGAGCAACCTGTCAAAGCATTTGTCAGCACAGCAGGGCAACAACAAACTTATATGTTTGTCCATGTATCTACTCGGTAAATTAAGAAACAGGAAAGGAAAGTAATAAGTAGTGAAGTTACTTTTCAAATGCAGTAACTAATTACTTTTTGAGTAACTACCCCAACACTGTCAATTGATCAATTGTTAGTAAAAACAAGTCTGTGTATACTAAATGTTTTTCCCTCTCAATCAAAGTTAAATATTAACCACATACACTTGATTATTGGATAACGTGAAATGCGAGCGTAAGAATTTCGTCGACCAAGTAGAATTTATTTGATCTATTGTCCAATAAAGATCGTCACTGATAGTTTAAACTTTCCGTTAAATTGAAACACTTTTCCCTTGTGTTTTGGCAAAATCTTGTGTTACAGTCTGTACTTCATCTTACCTGCATGTTACTGCAGTGATAAAATAAATCTGGTGTCATAACCAGTTTAAAGTCAAGTACTTGTGTAGAAATATTGATCGTCCAGTTCAGGGAAAGAGTTGACACAGTGATCAGAGATTAAATTTAATTACGCTTCACAGCTACTTTTGAATTTAAGGTTCAGTATTTTTCTGTCTGACACAGAGTCTGTTAAATAACGGGTGAGAAGTGGACGAAAATATGCCACACAATGTGCTTTATGCGTCCATTTTTAAGGATTATGATTGAATAAAATACTGAAATATTAATAAGAAAAGTTTTTGTTACTCCTTTTAGGTAAATTAATTGTTATATTGACCGAATAATGAAAAAGTTAATAGTTGAGGTTTTATCTGCTGCTCTAACTGCTTCACTCACCTCCTTGTGGAAGCTGTGTCTGCACTCCAACACGCAGATGTCGTCTGGACTCATGTCATCGTGACAGATGATGCACGGATCCTCGACGTTCAGCTGCGATCGAGACAGAGACACAGAGTCAAGTCCAAACGGGAGAGATTTTCATTTTTCTCAGTGGCAGTTCAAATATGAGTCATGCTTTTTGTTGTTCCAGATTTTTCTGATGTATGTTGTCAAGCACTGTTCTCTCTGAATAAAATCTGACATTATTAAAGTCCATGTAAAACAATACAGCATACATACATACATATGAGCATACATATGACCATGCATACATACATACATACATACTTATGACCATACATGCATACATATGACCATGCATACATACATACATACTTATGACCATACATACATATGAGCATACATACATACATACATACATACATACTTATGACCATACATGCATACATACATACATACGACCATACATACATACATACATACATATGACCATACATACATACATACATATGACCATGCATACATACATATGAGCATACATACATACATACATACATATGACCATGCATACATACATACATATGACCATGCATACATACATATGAGCATACATGCATACATACATACATACATATGAGCATACATGCATACATACATACATACATATGACCATACATACATACATACATACATATATATGACCATACATACATACATATATACATATATATATAAATTATTTTTATAATTCTTTTAAATTTAAAATTTAAAATGAATTGTGACTTCTTGATGTTATTGAATATTTTTGCATATGTTTATGAAATAAACAATGTTCAAATTGGAAAAGGAACGTTCTTTTTCACTTATGCACCATTATGGTACAATGTTGCCTACAGGCAACGAACCCCAAAAACTTCCAAAAATAAAAATAAAAATAAAATTTCTTCAGATTATGTTTATTTAGTCTATTTTGAGACATAAAAACACATTTCCCTCACTGGCATCATAATGTGTACCATAGAGGGATATGAACATACATACATACATACATACATATGAGCATACATACATACATATGAGCATACATACATATGAGCATACATTCATACATACATATGAGCATACATACATACTTATGACCATACATGCATACATACATATGACCATACATACACACATACATACATACATATGAGCATACATTCATACATATGGCCAAACATATGACCATGCATACAAACATACATACATATGACCATACATACATACATACATACATATGACCATATATACATATGACCATGCATACATACATACATATGACCATACATACATACATACATACTTATGACCATACATGCATACATATGACCATACATACATACACACATACATACGAGCATACATGCATACATACATACATGTGACCATGCATACATACATACATACATACATATGAGCATACATACATACATACATATGAATGTATGCATGGTCATATGTATGTATGCTCATATGACCATACATACATACATACACACATACATACATATATACATACATATGACCATGCATACATACATATATACATACATACATACATGTGACCATACATACATACAGACATACATATGACCATGCATACATACATACATACATATGACCATACATACATATGACCATGCATACATGCATACATATGACCATACATACATACATACATACATATGACCATACATACATATGACCATACATACATACATACATATGACCATACATACATACATACATACATATGACCATACATACATATGACCATGCATACATGCATACATATGACCATACATACATACATACATACATATGACCATACATACATATGACCATACATACATATGACCATACATACATACATACATATGACCATACATACATACATACATACATATGACCATACATACATACACACATACATACATACATATGACCATACATACATACATACATACATATGATCATATATACATATGACCATGCATACATACATACATATGACCATACATACATACTTATGACCATACATGCATACATATGACCATACATACATACACACATACATACGAGCATACATGCATACATACATACATGTGACCATGCATACATACATACATATGAGCATACATACATACATACATATGAATGTATGCATGGTCATATGTATGTATGCTCATATGACCATACATACATACATACACACATACATACATATATACATACATACATATGACCATGCATACATACATATATACATACATACATACATATGAGCATACATACATACATATAACCATGCATACATACATACATACATACATGTGACCATACATACATACATACATACAGACATACATACATACATATGAGCATACATACATACATACATACATACGACCATGCATACATACATACACACATACATACATACATACATATGGCTATACATATGACTATGCATACATACATATGAACATACATACATACATACATACATACATACATACTTATGACCATACATACATACATACATATATATGACCATACATACATACATACATACATACATACATATATATTTAAATTCTTTTCATAATTCTTTTTAATTTAAAATTTAAAATGAATTGTGACTTCTTGATGGTATTGAATATTTTTGCATATGTTTATGAAATAAACAATGTTCAAATTGGAAAAGGAACGTTCTTTTTCACTTACGCACCATTATGGTACAATGTTGCCTACAGGAAACGAACCCCAAAAACTTCCAAAAATAAAAATAAAAATAAAATTTCTTCAGATTATGTTTCATAATGTGTACCATAGAGGGTTAAGATTCCCTAAAACATCTTATCCAACTTTTCTTCCACTGATACTCCAGGTTATTAATGACTGAACAAGCAGTTTGTGATGATCTGTAACTTAAATGTTGCTCAGTTGTAAACTTATCCAGTATTGATTTGTTATTCAATTACTTTGATGCTTAACTTTACTCTTGATTACAGAGGTGGATGATACAGATGTTTAGCTTCATTTGAAGCACCCTGAGTTGCACTTTCTGTCAGAAAGGTGCCTTTACTTTAAATGTGTGTGCAGTGAAAGAAAATCGCTGAATTTCCTTTGCACAGACTTCATGATTGTTATCAGCAGCCTACAGAAGCACAAACCACTGAAAGAAAAGTGTAAAAATGTTTGTTTCTTCTTCATAAAATCAAATCTGCAAAATTTTCGCTGCTTCAAGTCAAACTTCTTGGACTAACGTGAGTACAGCTGATACGACTGGATGATTTTGGACTCACCGCGTTTGAGTGTGTGGGTCTCGGGGCTCCGCCCAGTGACTGCCAGACCGGTGGTACCAGAGGAGGGGTGGCCCTCTGAGCTGGACTCCCACGTCCCTTCATGTTTAACTTGGCAGCATTAAGCCTCTCCTGGGAGGAAAACAACAACAATCAATGTGATGTGACGTGTGTCAGTCCAGTTTCCACAAATTACATCTGAAAAAGTTTCAGATCAGTGTTCAGGAAGGAGTTTAACCTCCAGGAGTTTTTGTCTGATCTCTTTTCCTTGACTTTTCTCCTTAAATCTTTTCCAACGACACCAGTCACTCAATGTTTATTTTCAAAAAGGCTTTCCATAAACAGCTGATATCAGATGGGTTGTCTGATGGTTTATTATGTCTAATCTGTTGTTGTTGTTGTCGGAGGTCTCCGTTACTCCTTCATACAGAGCCTCCAAAGAGCGTTTTCAGAAGAGCGCTGGGAGAAAAACACTTGGTGGACACAGAGGCCTTAATGCTGCTAGTGAGTTTTCTTGAAGTCTTTTTCTAGTGTGTCTGTCAGTCCTCTGGGTTCAGGAAGCAAAGTTCAACCTACAGGTTAAAACAGGATCCTGCAAGTTTGTCTGGGAATCCTTCCCAACAGAAGAATATGAATATAATATCAAAAACAGCTGCTGTGAAATGGTGGGTTCCTGTTATGTTGTCAGTGGTCTTGTTTATGTCATTATGTCTAAAAAACAAAAACAAAAACATTGAGTCCAACCACCTACCTGATGGTCCAGGATCAGCTGGGTCACTCCACCGACCATATCCTGCAACGCCATGCTGCTCAGACTTCCACCGCTGGATGAACGCAACTCCTGAACAAACCTCATCAGGTCTGACCTGAAAACACACACAAACAGTTAAATTATTTTTATTGCTCTTATTCATCCTGAAAGTTGTTTGCTTGCCTGGAACCTAAAACACACAGCTGATCATCTAACAGGAAGAAGTGTAAAGGAAGCAGAATCTGTTTGTGGAATTAGTTTTTGTTTTTTAATCAGTGTTACCTTGTGTAGTCGGGGAACATGGCAGTCAGGCGCTCCATGGCTTTTTCAAACACGGTGCTGTGTGTCGGAGGCTCCAGGCTCCTGGTGGGAGGTCTGTGCTGCGTCTGAACCGGAGCGGGTGGCGTCTCGACCACAGACGGCGGGATGAGCGGAGGAGAGCTGTGGGAGGCTGCAGACGGAGGGACGGACTCTTTGGCTGCTGCAGACGGCTGCTGCAACATCGACAGGAGACAGGAGAGTTTAACATTTCTATTTTTCTACATTTAAACAGTCAGTAGTAGGGATTCACCACCGTTTTTTCTAGTGCATCTAATTTCTGATATTCTACGGTGAAGGATAAAGTATTTCTGTGCCTGTTTGGTCTGATAGTTTTCAGTTTTTTTTCAACTGCAGATGATACAAGTCTGCTGAGAATCTTGATTTTTATCTGGACTTTCAGCTAGAAGTCATTAAAAACAAACAAGCAAAAATCAGCAAGTGAAACCCAAGTATGTTTTAGTAAAACCTGGAAAATAACAAGACTTGATAACTGTGCTGGTGGTGATACTGGTGCTGTTCATCAGCCAGGACTTACGAGCTGACAAATAAAGGATATTTATTGTATTACTTATCTTTTTTCAAAACTATTTATCAATGGAATCAATCGTCCGGTCGACAGAAAGTCAAAAATATTGACCAACTTAAATCCTAAGTCACTAAAGTCCAACGTAACGGCTTTAAATCCATTATTTTGTATAAAGAATAATGAAAAGCAGCATGTTTGAGAATCTAGAACTGCTGTTGTTAATAAACTGTGACATGCTGTACTGGTTTGGTTGAACTGGTGAGAAGTCTTACTGGTGCAGCTGCAGGTTCAGGCTGGTTGCTGACGTTGACTGGATGCAGCTCACTGACTCTTCTGCCTTTCTTCACCTCGTCCAGCTGCTCCTTGTACTGAGTCTGTGGGACATACAGAGACAAAACATCTGGTTTAAACACACACACACACACACACAGTCAACGCAGTGAGTCCGGGACACTTCCAATAAAAATCGATTACTGGTTTGTTTTCAGCTGTTCTGATCAATTGGCTGGACTCCAAACATAAGGAGACGACAGACACTTTGATCACAAGGTCAAATTTCTAATTTTTCCAATACTTTAGTGTATGACAAAGTACCTGAAAATCTAAATACATCCTCATCAACTGTGTTTTAAACAAATCAGCAAATCATTTTGCTAAACATGATATGTGCCAAAGCTGTACCTCCACACTGGAGATCTTCTTCTCAATCTCTTGGACGTTGGCTCTGCAGCTGCTCCTGGTCAGTTCCACATCTGGGTTTGGATATCTGTGTAAGACGAAGGACATCAGGTGTAAATCTGACGCCACGCGGCCTCTCTGATTAAAGCAGGACCGATTTCACTCCTCTCACCTGTGTGCCACTTCGTCCAGTTTGGTCAGCAGAGCCTTGGCGTTGGTCAGCTCTCTGTAGAGGCCGTATAAAACCTGATCCCGACTGCTCTCCACCACTAACAGCTGGAAGAGAAAAAAAGACCAAGTGATTTACTCAAAATGACAAACTGATAGTTTTAAAGCAACTAAACCTTAAACCACAGATACACAGGTTTCTTTAAACGTGGGGAAACCCTCCAGTAAAAGATGTTGAAACCTCTACAGTGGTTGTAGGGGCCACTTTATTAGGCACACCTGTACCATCTATTATTAAATCAATACATAAATTTGACCTTTACAGAGACGATGATTCGGGTTTTGGTGGGATTGTTAGAAACGTGCAAATTCACTTCCGTGTTCATAACTGAGCTCATAGATATGCAGCAATAATACATTGCATTTTTCAAGCAAAAGTGTCAAACACCTGCTTGTTCCAGCTTCTTAAATGTGACGATTTGCTGCTTTTATTTGTCACTTATGTCCGTTAATGAAGAGTCTTTGAGTTTTTGGCGGTTGATTCGACTAAAGAGGCAAATTTAAGACGCCACTTTGTGCTCTGAGAAAATTTAAATTGATTACTCATGAAATAAAACAGCTGTTAGTCAGAGATAAAGCTGGTGATGTTCTTGACTACTCAATACTTTTTTCCCTCCCTTTTTACAGAATATCAGAAATACTTCTAAATATAACGCACTGCACTACAATAACACTTTGAAAGGTAGAGTCAGTAGAATCTGTCTGAGCTGTATGTAAGCGCACCGTGAAGATACCTGACTGTCGAGAACCATTCCAAGAACGTTAACTACCAACATTTTGGGTTGGTGAAGTGTCGCAGCAAAATGAGAACTACAGCCACCACCATGGGTCATAAATGATGATTATACATGTTTTGTTTTGTTTTTAATTAAAATGTTGCATATTATACCTTCAGCTATGACCTCAATGCCAAAACCTATAGATGAATCAACAAGAGTATTTATTTTATTTTTAACTGTATTATTTTAGAATTTGTTCCTCTTTCTTTATTGATTTTGTTTTTTTGTTTTGTATTCTTGTTATGTTTTGAGGCCACCTGTACCTGTTTTGATTTATTATTGTTATGACTCTTTGTCAAAAACACACAAACAACAGATGGAAGATGCTGACAGAACTCGACACACTAAATAAAGCGTCTGATGAGAGTTTAAGAACCGGGACCGACCTGAGCTGCGTGAGACCTCCTGGTGGTCGAAGTGAACGAGGCTTTGCAGCGCTTGATCTCATCCTCCAGACTCATCTTCTCCGCTGCCGACTGATTGCTGAAGAAAACGACAAGAGAGAAAGAAGTGAATAAAAACATTTAAAAGGTTAAGCTTCACCCTCACCTGTCGCTCGTCACTCACCTCAGCTCGAGGAAGTCGCGTAACTTTGTGTCATAGTTGGTGGTGTTCTCTCTGATGTTTCGGGCGAGACTGAATGAAAAAACAGAATCATTAAAGAAAAACACATTGTGATGATGGATCTCTAAAGAAGTGATTACGTAGCTCAGTTGACATATCATGGTTGTTTTATGATAATTTTTTTATAAATATATGACAGATTTCTCCATTAATTTCTGTTTACAGAGACCTGCTGAGGCTATAATCAATAAAAGAGAATAATGAAACAGGTGATCGGCCTCAGTCTTACCTCCCCTGCTCCTCCACCAGCTCTTCTATCTCCACCTTGAGGGACCTCAGTGCCTCCTGGTTGGCTTTCTTCTCCTTCTGGTCCTTCTTCAGCTCCTCCTCCAGCTTCTGCTGGAACAGCACCAGCTCTTTATTGGTCACCTTGACAACAGAAAACAACCAAAAACTGATTAGTCACTGAGATTCAGCTCAGAACTTATACATTTTACTGTAGTTATAACTGGACCTACTTGTATATTGGCAGTGACCTTCTGTACTTCCTCCTCGAGGGAGGCGAGGTCTTCCCTGTGCCTGACGTCGACTTCATCACAGCCGGTCGCCATTTTCTTGATCTGCTCCTCCAGCCTCTTGTTGCTCTTTTCCTTTTTGTTGACGTCACCCTGGAAGAACAAACCAGGCCGAAAAAGGTGAAAAACAAAAACCAGCAGGAGACAAAAACTGATCAGGACATAACGGCTGTTATAACAGCTTTTGTGAACACAGATGGATGGAATCATTTTTAAATCAATATTTTGGTGCCTGATTTTGGTGATCAATGATAATTTTTTTAAGGAAAAAAAGTCAAAATTCTCAGCGTTTGGCTTCTTGAATGTGAATATTTTCTAGTTTATTTACTCCTCTGACAGTAAACTGAATATCTCTGAGTTGCGGATAAAACAAGACATTTGAGGACGTCGTCTTGGACTTTGGGAAACGCTGATCAACAGTTCTCAAAATTTTCTGACATTTTAAAAACAAACAACTATCGATCGAGAAAATAATCGACTATAAAAATAATCATTAGTTGCAGCCTCACCTGGCAGCTCTCGAAACGCTCCAGAAGCTCAGTATTCACAGCGACGCTCCTCATGGCCTCCTGACACGTCTAAGAGAACATAAAGAAAGAGTATTTCAAAATTAGACACATTTCAGCGTAAATGCATGTATTTACATGTTCCATCTGGTTTATTTAAAAAGCTGGTGAATGTTGGTATTAACCTGCACTGCTGCATCTTTCTTCAAAGAGTCTTCCTCAGTTGTCACTGAAGCGACTTCACCTGTAGATGAATCAGTTTCCAAACCTCCACCGTCACCCTCACCAGAATAAAGATCCAGCCCCCCGTCGTCATTAGGTAAAAAGTAAGAGGCCTGATCTTGATCGTCAGTGTCACCCCAAGACATCAAGACATCATTTGGGTGAGGAACTCCACTAGCTGACAGGCCAAGCGGAGGAGGAGGAGGAGTAGGAGGAGGAGGGATAGATCCAAATACATAAGGATTCGGGAGGATGGGATAGACGTCAGTCTGTGCAGATGAATAACTGTTAAGATAGTGTGTGAAAGCGGGGTCATGATGGGATTGCAAATCAAGAGATGGAGAGTCTGTGTCAGGATCCAGTATGACGTCCAGGTCATCCAGGCTGGCTCCGTTTCGAGCCTGCTGTAGGGAGACGGCGTGTTTAGCCAGACCGATCGACCTGCCAATCTTTATGAAGCGAAGGGACTCCAGGAGGAAGGGCTCGAAGCCGCCCGCCTCTTGGATCTTCTGCTGAGCCACAACAGGGAAATTTACCAGTTCTCCCACCAGCAGAGGGTCCTCAGCAACCAGTGGACCGTGCTCCTCCAGGATCTGAGCAAAGTAGCTGCAGGAGCAGAGAGACAGACAAATATAATAAGAACCATAGCAACCTAATGTTAGCTTGTGGCTAGCTAAAGTCGCTAATGGTTATTTGAATACAAAAATGATCCAGAATACTAACAACACACGCTATAAACAAACTGAACTGTAAACAGTGAAGTATTTGATAACTCAGGGATGAAAAACCAAAGACGTCTACTGCAGATTTGACACTGGACGCTAAGTGACAGGCAGACAGTCAAGTGAATATGTCTCACTACATTGTGCAGGTGGAGAAGTGGGCAGATCACAGATTATCTCCCTGTATATGTTTACAGATATGCACCAATATAATGTTTGTTTTTTTAAAAATGCAGAAAATGTTTGGGGTGATTTGCATTAAGCACAACGGTAAACATGTTTGTAGAAGAGAAAATAAATTTACAGACTTCTGAGTTGACTTTTCAGATTATATTCGGCATCCGAGTACAAATAAAAAGATGTTTATTATGTAAATAAATGTTAACATGCGTTTGACATTTTGACTGTGTAGCCTCTGCCGAACGACTTTAACATAGTTTACTTGTACCTTTCTTTCCCTCTTCTGAGATTGTCAAGCCAGACCTCAGAAAACTTGCATGATCAGTGATCAGTTTATTTTTTAGAAATTCTGAATTTTATATTTTAGAAAACAAACTGAGGACAATAGTCTGGAAACAATTATTTTCCCGATAGTCTCTTTTCTTTTTTTCAAACTTATCCAAACCTGAAAATGACTAAAATCAAATTCCACGCACACCTGTGAAGAGCACTGCTATCTATCTATTTTTATTTACTCTTTATTTCCTCAGTGTTCACTTCTACATTTAGTTGGCAATTATATAACACGTTTAAGGATATTTTTTTCTTTAACTGTTATTTGAGAAAGCAGCCTGCAGTGCATAGTCATGTCGTTACAAAATCAGAGCACAATCCACATTAAAAAAAATATTAATTCTAGCTCGAAATTTCACAAAATCTTCCCCCTCTAAAATCAGTATCAGTCTCAAAAATCCCACAAAGGTCGGGGTCGTATGTACGAGGCAGAGTGGTGACCCTCCAATCACAGCTGAGTATTCAGCAGCGTTTTTTATTACTGTGATTTTAATATTTACTTCTTATTTCTTCTGTGTTGACACACTGAAAACATGCTTGTTATTACAGTGAACTGTAGTTTTCACTTACTCATACAAACTCTCTCTTGTTGGATCAGGGTTGTTGTCCAAAATCTTTTTATAGTGACTGCTGCCGTGTCTCGTGCTGTTGTACTGGTCCTCAAAATCGGCCACTTGCTCCCGGAGGTGACTGGGTACACTGAACGGATCACCGGGGTGAAGGAATGATCTGTCGACACGAAAACATCGACGTCACGAACGTGTTATAATCACAGTTATAACACAACACTGCTGCGTCCGCGTGGATGATGCAACTTACAAAGAGTCATCTTCAAAAAAGTCTTGGTCCCACTCATCTCTCTGAGTTACACCTCTCATCCCCGACCAAACAATAACACCCTGGGAGGAAGAGGAGAGGAGGAGGGTGATGCTACACACGTCACATTTTATCTTTACAGGCAACAAATATTAAATCCAACTTCTGACCTTTGGCTCTTTCTGTTTCTTTTTCCGGCCCTTCTTGATAGGAGAATTCTGAGAAGAAATCAAATAAGAAATTAAATCACAAATGAAGTTTAGTGAGGCTGACATTAAAGAACAGGTTGGAACATTTTGGGAAACCCTTTCATACATTTCAGTTATTAAATACAAGACTTTGCTCATATGTGTATCACATTTTTGTTAGTACCTCCCAGCTGCTACTTAACAATAATTCCTGATATAAAAATGACCTGGACCCAGAAAAATGGCAGAAAATTCATTGAAACTGAATTGAATGTCGTGGCTCCTAACACTTCGCCCTCTCCTCCCCAAACCTGAAGTGACGACGAGTCCGACACTGCGAGCTGATCGGCGGTGTGAAGCACGCTGCCTGCTGGGCTCTGTCAACATACTGCTTTAATTCTTGATTTAACCGTTACAAACAGCTGCTCCGTCTTTAAGATTACTGACGATTTCTCACAAGTCAGACACTAAAAAGACACTAACTCATTCAGCAAACATGCAGCATTAATTTTAACTTCATTTAAAGCGAATAAACGTGAAAAGGGCAAAAAAAACCAGACATTTGGCACCAGAATGGTAATTTTAAAGGAGAACATAATGGTTGTGTTGCTGTCAGAGAAGCGAGTATTTGAACTTAACATGTTTCCTTAATATCTGATGACACATATCGATTTCTGCTTTAAGTTAATTTAAGTTATTGCTAAAATTTGTGTGAACTCTCTTGATAGTCCACGGCCACATACAAAACAAATAAATGTATAAATGATCCTATGTCTGCAGCTGGAAGAAGATATTAAAAATCAATTCAATTTAATTTAGACATTTCAGGGAACTGAACTCAACACTTTAAGACTTTTCAAGAACTACAGACACTTATTATTATTCCTATTCTGCAGAATACGTTCTGTTGAGGTGGGACTTTTCTGTTTTGTATGTATATTTTATTATTTATTATTTATTTTTCATTAAAAAAAAATAACTCTGCAAGCGGTTTCCACTCGTTTCATTGTTTCTTTATGCTGAGCAACACTAACTGGCTGTTGGCTTTATATTTATCATACAGACCTGACACTGTTTTTTTATTGTTTCATTTCAAATCTTGTCTAGGAAGAAAATAAGCATATTTCCCAAAACGCCAAACTGTTTGTTTTATGTTTAGTTTATGTGGCAACCAGTGACTTATCAACCCAGGAGAAAAAACTGACATTTGGTTTCTAAAGACTTACATTTTGATTTTCATCAGACTTTTTTAAGACTGAACAATGTCCATCTGAAAAACAAAAAGTTACAAGTCAAATTGTGACGTAAAAGCAAAAACAGGCAACAAATCAAATTAAATGTTAGTAAAAGTGAAATTAACGTACCCATCATATCAAAATATTCATCCAGTATAGTGTGGCAGGCGACATACTGCTCTCTATGCTCCTCCAGAGTCCAGATAAAGAGTCTCATGTCATGAGGCGGGGCTTGTTTTAGGTATTCAGTCACAGTCAAGCCAATGCTTGAAAAAAGCTCCGGTCTAGTACCGAGCTTCTCTATAATCACTTCCTGCAGGGGACCAAAGTTGAGCAAAAAAGCCAAATCCAGCTGCTCCAAGTGTCCCGCGTAGCGTTCGATGAAGGTTTTGGCAGCATTCAGTCCTAAAGAGAGCAGCAGTCAGGTCAGTGAGACGTCACGACCCGAACGCCGACGTCAGTGTCCACCATCTTTACATTAAGCAACAGGTTTGTGTCACTTTTCTACATGTCAGCCAGAAAAGTGAACTTTAAAAAAGACCCATTAGTAAAATTCTGACATAAACAACTCGCCTGTTTACCTCAGGACTAGAAATGACACACACTTACTTACAACGAGCAGAGCTTAGTGTCACACATCCTTTAAGTTGCTGGGTTTAACGTTCTTTGCTTGCTCAGGTCAGAGGTCAAGTTTTACTCACCCATGTACAAATCACTTCATTTATTAGTGGTTATCAAATAACAATAAAGACTAAACTTGTCATGTTTAATCGAACGTCTATAAAATGTCAGGAAATAGTGAAAAAAGTCCAAGGTGACGTCTCTAAATGTCTTGTTTTGTCCATTCAAATACAAAAGATTTTCAGTTTAATATGATAAAAAAAAACAAAGAAAAGCAGGAAATCTCCATATTTAAAAGGAGGAACACAGCATTTTTACATGAAGAATTGCTTGAACTGTAAATCGATTACTGAAATAGTCAATAGTTCATTTCTTTTTTTTTTTTAACCACTTGCCCGGTACACACACATATATTTCAGCTGCCAAGGCTGACATGTTTTACTGGATGCTTTGACAAAATTAAAAATAAATAAATAAAATTCCACATCATTTACACGTATGATATTTTGTTTGTATTATATTTGATCCATCTGACATTTATGGAATTTAATTGATCACAAAAGATTTTATTTTAGAAACAAAAACAATTATTGTTCATTGCTTTTGAGAAAGTTTTATTTTGCCTTGTAATCAGCAAAATAATATTGTAATAACCGTTTTAGTGAAAATAAATAATAAAGACAAGTAGCAAGTGCTCATTTGTAATTGTTTGCAACATCTAAGTGATTATTATATTTTTATGAAAAAACACAAATATCTAAATTTCCACTCAATCTATCTTGAGATGATATTTAAAGTTTTTTATTGATCTATTTAACAGTGTATTTGTGTTTGTGGTAGGAATAATGAAAACTGCATCATGAAATTCAGTAGAATTATGATTCACAGATAAGAGATCTTATAAACCTGCTGTATCATATCTGATACACACATTTTCAAAACAATAAAGTTCCAAATATTGAGTCATGTGCTGTTTCACTTCAGTAAATATTCATATTGAAATATTAGAAACAATAAAACTGTAACTTTCTCAAAATTAGCAAAGATTTCCCTGCTAAAAACATGTGACTCACTACGTGAAGGCAGCCATGATTTTGCACTGCAGTGTGCTGATTATCCACCAGAGGGCAGAGGACGTCTCAGATTGTACACAACAGGAAAGTATTGATGTTGTTTCATGTGTTGAATATGATGCAAACAGACATTAAAGCGTAACATGCTGACCTGAATTGTTGAGCTGACACGCCCAGTTGCTGAGTTTAGGATTTATATCCAGACAGCTGCTGAGTTGTTCGATAAGGATGCGAGCCCAGACCCGGTTCTTCCTCTCCAGGAGCAGCTCGGCGACCTGACCCAGAGTCTCCAGCTGCTCCTCCTGCCAGTTCAGTAACCTCGCAGCGAGCCGGTTCCCCTTCGACGAGTCCAGTTCCAGCCACGGCTTCAGACTTCCGGTCAGGACCGACACGCGGAGGGCTTTCTCCTCTCTCAGCAGCTCCATGTTCTGACTGATCTGCAGGACAACTCGATCCCTGTACACCAACCAGGCTGAAAACACAGCGGGACCCGGACAATAAGTGACTCATCAACACTTTTCTGACTACAACAAAGTAAAAATGCAGCTCTAATGACATCACTGCTGCCTGCCAGCGTCCAAATCTGGTGCTGCAGATTTATATGCAAGCTAGTTCACCGGCGAGCACCGACTCTGGAGGACTTTTTCCTTCTTTATGCTAAAATTAAAGGCTGAGCTGTTACTCCTCCGTCTCCTAGGAGACCAAGGTCATAGACAGATACAGCGCTCTGTCTCCGACTCAACAGACTGAGGCTACAGTGTGCTGAGTGTGACCTGACAGACACACAGTGTGACTGAGGTAGTTAGTTTAGTTTAGTAATAGTTTCTTAGGATCAAACTCCCCAAAAAATCTTCCCTCATATTCAGCTGGGCCAAGAATCAAGGTCAGAATCCTGGAAAAAACAGACCTTCGCTTCTTCTGCTACAGTTAAGATAAAAAGAGGAGGGAGGATCTCTCTCTCTCTCTCTCTCTCTCTCTCGTCTGTTTGTCTGCTCCTGTGCACACAGCTCTCTGTCAGCGCTACACAAAGTTTCCTCTCGTCTCTCTCCTTCTCTTTGGTTCGACACAGCTGACAACAATTCGGAGGAACAAGAACATAATTTAACACAAACAGCAGAGAACGTGTCACTCAACAGCATCCTGACCTGCTGTGCTGGTTTATGAAAATGACTTAATACAATATAGTCTCTGGCTTTTGTTTGATATCTGAAGAGATTTTGAAAAAATATCAATATGCAATTATTTTTGACTGATACCGCAATTGCAATAGGACTGGTGACTGCCTTTAACAATAATCACACCACCTGCAGCTTGAAAATTGCAGTAGACCTTATTGCGATTTTGCAAAAATTTCCATTATTTTTTCAAAACCTACTGGCTATCAGTCGTTAGAGTAGTTAGCACAGATTAAGTCAGAGGGTGTTCATTTAGAAGTATAATCCAGGCTTTAACTTCATAAACCAGGCTTGTTCACTGTGTTATATTAATGTCGTCACCCTGAACCCCGTTCAAAAAACTGGCACATCAATAAAACCGTGCATGATAGTCAATGTGAAAAAAAGAATAGTTGGATATGTTCTGCAAGATCATCATCAATTTTTACAAAATGTTACAAAGCTCCTCTGACAACACGAGATTAGATAAAGGAGGAACCAGGAACGGGACACCAGGACACCAAATGTCTGGATTCTGTCTGGATTTCAAATCAGCTGACCGTAAGTTAAAGACTTCAGTTTCTTCTCAGAGAAACATTCCAGATGTGCGTCACAGCTGTAACAATATTAGAAGCGGTACCTTTGTGTTGAATCTGGGTCGCTGACTCTTCTTTCTTCTGCAGAATCTCATCGTTGATCGCCTGATTCTCTTGAAACGACTGCTTATGCTGCTTCCTCTTGAGTCGGTGCTCTTCCTTTGATTTTAACTTCTTCAGGCTGAAAACATGACGAGAGAAAGGCGGCTGTTTGCAAATCCAATTCTTGTCAATAATAAATAATGATTTGAAAGTAAATATGGTAATAATATTATTAGTACTAATTTAACTTCTAGTAGGACCGTATTTGAATCAAAAAATATTTTGCCCTTCCGTGATTGACTCTTCGCTAAGCCCCGCCCTCCTTAGTTACTGTTGCTACGTCTGCTAAACTTTCCATTCACAATGCATTTATGCAGTTTACAGTGATAACGGCGGCAACATCGAAACTGGCAGTAATTGTTGAAATACGATATGTGATTCCTTAGAGACGTAAACAAAAGCAGCTTCTCATTTTCAGCTGACGACGGTGGATTTTGATGTAGCTGATGTAAGCTAATGCTAATGCTAAGTCAGCTTGAGTCAGCTGAGACGTCTTCAGCCGTTTTAATGTTTCAATCTGACACGTTTTAAAACAAGAACCCTGTGAAAGTGTTTCTGTAAAGTTAGCTAACAGCTACATACATGATATAACGTTAATGCTAACAGACTGAAGCTAAAGCTAGCTTACATCTCAGCAAACACTGGTCAGATGGTGAAATACAGCAGGTATATCTACATGATAGATGACAGAAATACACTCATTAACGTGGGAAAAGGAAGCGCAGGGACTCGATTAGTGCAGCGGACCTCGAGATGGGTCACCCAGCCAGACCGCGATCGCAGAAGACAGCCGGAATAAAAGCTAAGCTAATCCGGTTTAGACCTGAGACAGCGAGCCAGAGAGAAATGCATCGTCATTGACCCGATTCTGCATCAGCCCACATCCTCCTCTTCAAACCAACGCAGAACAAATGCAGACAGGTTTGTCTGAAGGTAAAGTTACTGCAGCTAATGAGCTAGTGTTAGTTAGCCAGGCATGCTAACGTTTGCAGCTTAAGTTAGAACAGATGAAGACAGAGTTTAATCCATTCACCACATGTGCTCTTGTGTTTTAGGTTTTTGAGAGACGACAAAAAGACGCCACCGTCCAGACTCATAAGTATCTCTTCTCAGAGCCTCCTGCACACCTTCAACATGGAGAGAAATGGAAAGCTTGACAGCCCTTGTTACAGTTGCTAAGCTATGATTGGACGGGTCCTACCCCCACTTGACTGCAGTCTCACCTTGTACATTTCTGATTGACTTTTGGCTTCTTTGGCGTCTGTGGTTTGGGAATGGCAACTTCAAACTGAAGAGAGAAAGAACTCAGGTCAAAAACACCTCCTCACACCAATCACGAGCACAAACATAAAATCATCTTACCTTACACTTCACCAGGCCTGTTGGACCATAGATTTTGATACAACAGATTTGTCCGACACAGTCCGGGGTCAAGCAGGAGTCTTGCAGAAAATCCTGCAAAACAAACAAACAAAAAAAACCAAACAACTTAGACTGGAAACAACTGGCCTGAGAGTTGCCTTCAAGAAATGCTGCTATGAAATCTAAATGTACTTTTTCATTCTTTTCAAAGAAGGACGTTGTCTTGAGGGTCTTCCAGCAGGTCATGTGGAATTCAACGATGCATTTCTGACAGCAGCATATCTGAATGAAGCCCTACAAAAAGAAGAATACACACTTAGAATCCATCAGTGATTTTAATCTTTAAATTCACATTTTTACGACTGAATCTAAATATATATGTAAAAAGAACTGTGTGGCTGTTTTTCACGGCTGCCGTTTACCTTAAAATCTGGGTCTGTGAAGTAGATCTCAGACTTCAAATGGCCGTGGCACTTCTCATGTCGACAGATGGCATCAGGAGTAGGAGGAAATTTGCACAACTCAATAGCATCATCCAGAATTTCCTAAACAGAGAAAAAATACAAGTAGGATGAGCCTGACCTGTTTTCACATATGCACTCTGAACTACACCCTGAGAATTAGGGTATAGATACTTTAAGTTCATTTTATTCTGATTTAAATATCAGAATATCTGCCAATACATTTTCTGTGTAAAAACTGCAAACCTGTTTTATATAAATGACGATAAAGTTAAACCTTGAATGGTAAGAGGGTGAATACTATATTTGCAAAATGGTTCAATCTGTAGATATTTAAGTAAATTTAAGTATTTAAAGGGACTACGTGTGGTTCTACGTTCAGACAGTCACATTTTAATCTTTAAGAAAATGTATTTAAAATTGTTTATCAGATAAGAGGACAAACCTGCGATGAAAACATACCTTGAAATAATCTGGATGTGTTTCTTTGACAATCTCTTTTGTTAAAGGCCACGTCAGTTTACCCGGCGTTATTTGATTCTTGACCATCTGCAGGGAATCTGAAAACTGCACCAGAGCGACGACAAATCTGTCGGGAGAAGAGACGCAGATGCCGTTCAGTCTGAAACAGCTTGACGGTGCGAACGTGTCACCGAAAACTGGCGACACCAGAAGCTGCGGTACCTGTTCTCTCGGAGATAAACTCTCCCGATGGCGTAGAAAACCAGACACTGAAATGTTCTCTCCTCATATGATCTGATCTTCTCCAAAAGTTTTTGTGCTTCTCCAAGTTCCTGTGTTCAACAAAGAAACACCACATGTAATTATTGAAGCACCGGAAATTCACTGACAGTTTTTTATGTTATAAACAATTTAAATACTCCAATTATCCTGTACATATAATACCACCGGGGCTTGAGGCACAAATTAACTTTAACAGGAACACACAGAACTCTACAGACATGAAAACAGTGTTTACTGCAGCCTTTTCTAATTTTTTTTCTAATTAATTTTTATGAAAAATAATCTTAGGCTTATTAAGCTTCAGGGGAAACAAGCTGTGAAGAAATGGTCACATATTTAATAAGGTGGGAGGCTGCTGCATGAGCATGTTGCAACATAAGGAAAAAAGAAAAATAAATAGATAAAAAGAAAATATTTTACAAACTGGGACAAACAGCCCCATCAATCACGCTGAAATTAGTTAGATAATCACCAGTTGGACACACATTTTCAAGTTCAACTTGGTAAAAGTTTGTGCTGACCAGCTGGACTTCAATAATCAATTGCTTTGATCGGACGCTAACCAGTTTCCTGTGGAAACTGACAAACATGTATGTTTTTGGAACTACTGGTTAAAAGGGTTAAATGGACTACAAACTACAGTGAGTGATGTACAGACAGTTTAATACTGACTCAAAAATTAATCAAAATGAGCTTTTAATTTTAATAATTGTGATCAAAGGCAGAACTGGCAGTTCTCGTCCAGCGTCCAGCTTGTTTCCAAAGACAACACAGCAAAGCTTACAGTTTGTTCACACTCTACTTGCTGGAGCAACGCATGATGGCACCGTCACCGAACTGCTGTGACTCATGCTCCTCCTGCGGTGTCTACACAGGCTGCATTTCTGCTACAAGACGGCTGCTGAAAGCTCTATCCTTCTGCATAGAGTTTGCAGAAAGTTTGAAGAGAACAAAAGCTGTTTTCTGAACGTAATCAGTGAACCACACACATTACACAGAAAAAAAGAGTTAAGTCTCCAAATCTGTAGATGAAGTGTGGCGAGAGCAGCGCCTGACACACGAGTCACGCTGCTCAAGTAGGCACTTATAATGACAATTTCAGATTTTTGAACATAAGGTAAATAAAACAGAGGAAAACGTGGTTTGTTTGAGCAAGGCTTTAAAAAAAACGCTTTTTTTTATGTTGTGTCATATTACATAGGAAGAGGAAGTGGCTGTGCAGAGGTTTGCCTCTGACCTACGTGCAGAAGGTGTTATTGAGTCTGAGCGATGTTCTTTCAGTGAGTTGGCATTTTTTGGTAGTTTTACAGTGCATTTCACTTCCGGTGACCAAGCTGAATCATTGTTTATGCTACAGGTGCACAAACTCCTGCCTGTCAGGAGATTGAGTCCGGGGTTGTCCTGACTAGGGGTGGGAATCTTTGGGCACCTGCCGATTCGATTACGATTCAGGGGCTACGATTCGATTATAAAACGATTATTGATGCATCTTTATGTATATTGATGCACTTTTTCACAAACACATTTCTTTTTGTCTCACTGAATAAGCATTCGTCACTTGCAATTTTTAAAAACAGCGCATTTGTAATAAGAATTCATTTCAATTATATTTTATTAAACTATTGGAAATATGTGCAAACTGGAAAGTACCAACAGTAGCCACTAGTAGCCGCAGCAACAGCAGCCTGCCGTCTCCCCGACTCCTCCGTCGGGTGGAATCGAGTTACGGCTTCTCATGTTTGTTGTGTTGCCAAAGTATTTTATTTTAGCTCGACACAGCTTACATATAACGTGGCTCTTGTCCAGTTCGCTTCCGCCGTCGACGTTGTAGAAGCCGAAGTGTTTCCACACGGCTGCTTTTAAATTAGAAGGAGCTGTTCGGACCTCATGGCGAGGTGGCTGCCGGTCGGCCATGTTTGTTTTCCGCTGTGCGCGTGTCGCTCCAGGTGCGCGTCCCAAAGTGTCCCGGCGATGACGCGTACCGCGCTTCTTAGTTCCACATTATTTAGAAGCTTCTGTATCACTTTAATTAACAGATTTAAATAATCGAAATTTGGACGTTTGTGAATCGATTCAGATTCTTCCACGTCCGAATCGCGATGCATCTAAGAATCGGAAATTTCCCCCACCCCTAGTCCTGACAGGAGAAGAGTGAGCGCCAGCTTTAACTCCTGTGTGCATTTTGTGCAGATGAAGAGGCGGGACTTCACTGTTGCCTCCATAACTACAGCAGCGGTCTGACTGCCCGCTGACACTGACCACACAAGCACCTAACAAACAAAAAGTTTATCAGGGAACTGTGGTTACCTCGGGCTGGCCGATGTCTGTCAGGGCTGATGCACGGCCGAACAGTAACAGCAGCTCATCCAGGGTGGACAGTCCAAGTTCCTGAGGAAGCAAAAGGAAAATTAGTCATTCTCATGTTTTTGAGAGGATGTCTGCTCTGAGGTCATCAAAATTAGACTTGTATACATTAAATAAAGTCACATTTAATACCGCAAAATAAACTATTTAAAGAGAAACATTTCTTTGCCCTCATTCATATATAGTGAGCTGCTCAGTAGATCACACCTGTGACACCTAAAGCTCTGTGATCATGAGTCATTATTATTATTTTGGTAAGAACGTAGTGTTTAACCCTACTGTGTTGGGTTGTTATAAAATTTAAGCTCAGGTTTAAGCTCAGGGCTAAGGGTTTTTAAGAACAGAAACAATTATAATTGATGTTAAAGCTCTGGGTTCATAGATACTAGAAAAAAGGTTGAGAACCACTGTTTTAGAGCTCACTACAAATCCAGTAATGAAGAATTTAAAGCCTTTATATGGTTTTTAAAGTGCCGCACATCATTTAAGAAGGTGCATGTTTGTGAAGAGAACAGAAAGATGATTTTATTCCCAAATGATTCACCGTAAGTCATAAGTTAAAACATGAGGAGAGGGGATGATCTGAAACAAAACATGTGACCAGTTAGCAATAAACCAGTGACGTTGCATATACATAGATTACATCGTCTCCAGAGAGTAATATTGTTGTCTGGGTGGGCAGACGTGAACACACAGCACCACAAATCTGCAGTCATGTCGCTCTTAAATCTCAACTTCATTCATCGACAAACTAAAAACACTTTCATGTGTGCGATGCTTTTACTTTGATTGACTGATGTTTTGCAAATACATAAAAACTCTGCTTCAGTGTTGATGCTGGTTTATATGTCAGTAATAAGATTACCTTGGCTGTGTTGGTTTCCAGTAAGGCCAGTGCCTGGCTGAAGGCCTGCTCCGCGTTGCGGCTGCGGAGGTCGGTCAGAGCAGTGTGAGCGTCCTGCACCATCGATCTCAACTCTTTACACACAGCTGATTTACCGTCGTCCACCTTCGGTTTCTGGAGAGAACAAACATCAAAACAGGTCAGACATTTCATCTAATGACACTGTCAGCACTTTAAAGCCAATTTGAACGTACTAAAAAGTTAAGTTTGAGTTCTTTACTGTCATGTGCACAACATTCAACTTTCGTTAGGCTCCTAATCTGAGCAGCAACTGTCCAATCACAGACTAGATACCCCATAAACCAGGTGAGTTAATCTCTTATTCCTGCTCTCTTCCTGAGGTGATCACAGTCCAAGTCAGCGAGTGTTTCCCACATCAATGACTAACATGTCACAGTTTTAAGCTACACTGTACTAGAAGTCTTAACACCACACATGACCAAATATACATGCAACATGTCTGTCAAATGCAGAACTTCCCACATGAATAATCTTCAACTGCGTTATAGCAGCCTTACCTCCTCAGACAGATTTTTGTTATTTGATTTCTTCTTCGCGGCGGTGTTGGACTCTCCTTTCCCGTTCTTTGAGGAAGATTCACTGGAAGCACAGAAATTAATTTTCAGTCAGCTTTACAGAAACACGGCAACAAATTCACACATATTCTGTTGTAAGTACTTGGCAGTAATTTAGACGGATATTCCTTTATGTAGCGAAGGGAAGAGCAGCCCTGTGAGTTCAAGGACGAAGCAACCCTGCAAGGAAACATTTTTCATTCCAGGCCGTATCAGGCCAGTTTATACAAAGTACAACATGTAATTTCCCCACTACACCAACATCCCTGCTTTTTTGCTAACAGCTTAGTGGGAATTTGAAAAACCTGGAAAAGAACGACGATGGAGTCGCCTTTTAATCCAGGGCATCAGTTTCCCCAATTTATTTCAAGGCATTTCTTTTTTCTGTTTCTGTTTTTCTGTTGAAGGGGGAGGGAGATACAGACTGTGAGTCTGTGTCTGCCGTCCTTGTCCTTCGAGCTTATCTGTGCATTCTTGCTTTGGGTGAAGCGGGTTGGCCCTGAGTAGTCTGGATCCAGTGATGTTTGGATGAATCTCATAAGCGGTCTTCACACTTCCAAAAGATGGTGAAATCATCAACAAACTTGATCCCACGGGGGAGACACAGCGACGACAGCCATGTATTCAGGGGCAAGGACTCTGGTAAAAGACCTGACTTCTTTCCCCAAGGTTGGAATGGGGCCTAGAATGAATTCATTTTGTGACTGACAGTCGCTCATAGGGATGTCACGATACCAGATTTTTAGCAGTCGATACCAATACCAGTGATTTTCCACAATTCTTGATTCCCAATTCAGTACCATTCAGTTAGAAAAGAAGAAACAAAAATAAAATCCTGCAATATTACTTTTCTTTGCAACAAAGCCCTTCTGAGGTTCTAAGCTAAAAGATTTACTATGACTGACACACTGTCAGCGGAACATGTTGACATGTTTGGAAAATAATGCAAAAGTATGGTGATTTATCTTTGAATCTAAGTTGAACTCAGAGTGCAGCAGTTGTTTAAATTTACTGACATGGTGAGAGACAAAATGCTAACATATTTTGTAATTTTGATGACAGATGACTGTATGGTAGCCTATGAGCTATGCTTACATTATGTTAGCCTTTAGAGTTAAGCCATTGCAAACATCATTTTCAGTTGGTCCCAATTAGGAAAGAGGGTCTGCAGCCATCAAGAGAAAACGCGCTGCACCAGACCTCTTTTTTTCAGAAGCACACTGCCTTCATGTGTGCCTTTTTTTGATCATTAAGGCCAATCCAGCTGATAGGAGTTATTGCAGGTGAAAATTCAACATTTCCTGATTTTGCTGCTTCATAATAAAAACTTTTAGACAATAAAATATCCACAGATCTTTGTTGCAAAGGATTTATAGCAAACTTCATGTGGTTAACCAGGTTAACTGGTCCAGGAGCCTCTGCTGCTGATCCAGTGGTATCAGCCAAGTCTGTGACGGGATGCTCTACGTCTGATGCATCTGTTGTCTGTTCAATGATTTGCTCACTCTCACGAATTTGTCAGAGTGCTTTTTAAGCCGTGTTATCCTCTCGCTCACACTCCTTGCAGCTCACAGATTTTGCCATCGTCGTAATCACAGGGTTCTCAGAGTGAACTTAGGTTATTAATGTGACTGTTTCTAGTTTCTTGCGGACAGGTTATCAAAAAGAAATTAACACTGCTGTCAAAATAAAGAAACACTGTTCTCTACAGGCTCATATGTCATTTGATCTTTTGGATTTTGTAATTTTAATTGTTTTGCCGTCTGCCTTTCTATTTATCTTGTTACATGAAACTGTCCTAACACGACGTCTGATGCGTACAGACAGCAGAATGTAAACAAACAAACTGGGTGAAACGAGTCTACAGTTGCTTACAGACTGAGGAGACACATGATGCAGTGATTCCACCTGCCTTTTTTATAATTTTACTGATCATCTTACTATATTCTTAGGTGGATTTATCTCACAGAAATGTAAAAAATATACACCAAGTACATGATCCTCAAAAGCTTTCCTTTCCTCAACATCTGTGCCCTTTTTGCATTTTAAAAACATCAGCAGTGACAGCAGACAGCTGCCATGTGTACATGACATGGCTTATATAAACCTGGTTATTAGTACGAGTACTTCCACTGACCTTTTTGCTTGTTTCGAGTCCTTAGCACTGCCCTCCGTCTGTGCAGCCTTTTCATTTTTCGCTGGAAAAAGAAAATCAGCCATGAAGTTTTCAATTGTCATGAACATGACAGTGAAAGCAGTTAAATTCACTCCAAAAAAAACACAAAAGGGAGACTCTTTTAATCTTAAATCCATTGAAGGTGAAATCAATCCGGCCACAAGTCGATTCTTAGTGAGGGCGGTTCAGCCCTGAGACAAAGGCAGACTCAGCTCCGGCACCAACAAGTTACTAACTCAAGATGACCAGGCTGCCCCCTACATTCCCCGTCTCAAGTAACACAAACACATCAATGCCAGATGTTCTCCTGGCTTTTTCTCCAACCAACCAGAGGAACCCAAGTATCGATTCACACATACTTATATAGGTGAGAAAAAAACTCACACGGTACCAAAGAAACACAAACTTATGAGACACAGAAAAGTTAATTATTGTTATTAGTGGGATACAGGATATTAGGGCTGGGATGTGATTTTCTGTGGTATCTGTATTCAAGAGGATTCCTTCAACTGTTTATTACAGGCCTGGGTCACACATCGTCCAGAATGAACAAAGTCTGACAAAGAACTTTCTAAAGGTATAACATATATAAGTTAAAGGGGTCTCAACCATCTGAGAAACATTCTCGTTTACTTCTCATCATACAGGAAATAACACAATCTATTTTTCCTGACATGGGACCAAACAATGGAAGTGAATGGTGACCAGTTCTCAAACTGAAAAAACAACATAAAATGCCTCCATGCTGCTCGTCTGTTTCCTCTCACACACACACACACACACACACACACACACACACACACACACACACACACACACACACACACACACAGCTCAGACAGCGTACACGTGAACGAGGCTCCAAGCTAAAGATCTACAGTGAAGATTCAGGATAAAAACATGGTCTCTTTCACAAAAAGGCCGGTTTCTCAGTTTTTTGTCTGAAAATTGAATTTTTGATGCAACCAACCAACGTTCAAGCGCTTAAAAAAAGAATGAATGAAGCTCGAACAAAATGTTTTTTGTGTCTGAAACTAAAAGATCTGTTCTTTCTTTTGATATATTCCATGCCAACTTATTGAACTGAATATTCTGTGGGTGTCATCCCCCCTCTCTTCACCCCATTTCCTGTCTGCTCTTCAGCTGTCCTATCATAACAAAGGCAAAAGAACAGCCCCAAAACATAACCTTAACAACAACAACAACAAAAAATTCAGTGAGGATATTTGTTGATATGTTAATAGTTTTTAACAACACCACTGTAAATACTGACCAGCATCAAACAATATAGTCTCAAAAAAAAACAGGCAAAGCCGCAAACAATGAAAACACAGACATCAAAAATTACAATTTTCACTATAATGATATGAAATTTTCATAGCATTTAATCTCTACTGGTCATGGAGCATTTTTTCTTTTTTTTTTTAACATGATAAACATTCAGGTGTGTCAGCAGGTGTCGAAGGAAACTCACCTGTTTTCTTGTCCGTTTTATTCTGTGAGACCTGTGAAACCTGTCGACACACAAGTTAATAACATCAAACCTCAGCTGAGACAAACACAGCAAACAAACAAACAAACAAACAAAACCAGCTGCCTTTTACATGTCAAACGTTTTCTAAACTCTCTTCACACTGACAAAACCACAGGGGCACGCAACAATCATTTAAATGTTAAAAAGAAAATTAGATGTTGAAATGAAAAATTATATATTATATATTTTTTCAATAATGAAAAAAGAAAGTTAAAAGCTTGAATGGGAAAATAGAAAAGCTTAAATGGAGGAAAATGAAAAAACAAAGAACTTTATATCTTAGTAATTAATTTTCTCTTTCAAATTTTATGTCAATTTCAGAATTTAAAAATTCACTTTTTGTCATTCTAATGTCCAAGTTTCCTCTGACCATCTAATTTAATGTTATTAAATAATTAAACTGATTATCCTTGGTACTGAAATAATATTTCTCTTTATCTCCCCACTCTTTTTTTTTTTTTTTTTTTTTACATCTGGATATTATCATCTTCCTCCTCTCAAACATTAACCTCCACAGTTAGTCTACAAAATTGAGGGGTAAAAAAGGAAAACAGCTGAACTCCCACAGATACAGGCTTTACTTTCACATTAAACAGAGAAAGTCAGCTTACTCTCAACATTTAGGTGCTACTATGTTTTGTTTGACAGTTTTGCTTGAAAAATGGATGAAACCATTAAGCATCTTCGCACAAAATCAACTTGCTGTGTTTTGTGTCTAATAACTGCTGATATCTGTTGGATTACTGCTGGGTAAAAAGCACTAACCTTACTCTGTGGAGCTGAATCAGTCTTATTAACAGATTTTACAGACTGTGATCGTGACTCTGCTGCATGCGCTCTGTTGCCGCCGTCCAGCCTGCTGAAAAAACAAAAAAAAAATAAAGGATCATCCATAAGTTTATCAGCATTCACTGATCATGTTTGATCAATGTGTGTAAAGGCAGCAGGGACAAACCTTTTACTGTGACTTTTCTTTGGTCGTCCAACTAAAAGAAAAGCACATGAACACGAGCTTCAGTTATGAGAGACAGAGAAACTATGAGGTCAGAGTAATTAACTACTTTTTTATTACTCCACAACAAGAAACCAGGTCTTAAACATCAATTTTGACTTCATAGGAACTTCTAAACGTTTATATCCGCGTGTACGGCTCTATATGTCACCTATATGTCAGGATCCATGAAGGTATTTCAGAGTAGAGCCAAAGAAAGGGCATTTTTGAGATCTATACTAATATTTGAGGGGAAAAATTCACCGATTACCAATGTGGTGGCCGATACAGTGAATTTTTGAGCTGGAATAAAAAAACAAAACAACTTTTCTATGTTGATTGTGCTCCGATATGATCATGCAAAGGTACACAAAAGGCTGTGTTCTTGAACAAAGAACTTTATTGCAGAATATCATATATTTTATTTAACATGTTAAATAATCAATTCAATCAATTATAGAAAGGAGAAAGAAACACTAAGAAAATAAAAAATAAATTAAAATAAAATAAACAGCTAAATAAAGACAAGAAGCAGCTTCCTAGAATTAACACAAGCAGGGAGATCCTCGTTGTGTCAAATCTAAATCATCTCAAGCATCGTTTCCTGCATTACATGTTCTGTGAGAAAGTTTTTATATCAGTGCACGTCTGTAATCATATATGCCGATACCAACATACCAGTGATAGTCGATATATCAGACCGAAACTGGCTGATATAGGCCTGACTGACACATCAGGCTCTATTTCAGAGTTTTTGTCTTTTCCTGGAAAACCATTACAGGATGCTGATGACTCATGACTCACTCAGAAGCAAACACTAAATTCATGGAAACTTTAATTATGTCTTAAAATACATAGTTGTTTATTCATTGTCATTTTCACCCTTGATTTCTGAGTATGAGTTTTTTAATCTTGGGAAAATCTGGTCCTCTGGTCACTTTTGCCGTTTCAGATGGATTAAAAAAAAGGCGTGAACAGTGTCGTGAACAGGACATGGGTGCAGTGAAAATACCTTTGGGGTCGGCCGTTTCAGTGATGAATTTCTGGTATTGTTGTTCCAGGTCTTTGATTCCGTCCTGGGTGTCCTTACACAGACTCTGAGCTGAGCAGTTGGCTTCAAGAGCCATTTTGACCTCCCCCAGGGAGAACAAAGCCTCACAGTAGCGGTAGTGACCCTGCAAAAAAATTAAACCATAATTTATTGTTTTTGTCCCACTGAGATACAGCAGAGACGTCAGTGAGCTAAAAACAAGACAACAGGTCCTCAGTTTCTGTGATGTCCAGTCCAAGTACTTTAATGGTGAGTATCTGCAAGTTCAATTTATGTGGCTTCATTAGGACATTAATTGCTCGGAAGGCTTTCATTCATACTTTCCGCAAAATTCCACGTTAAAATTCCGATCCCTATTAAATTCCATTCAACGAAAACTAATGTAACTAGTTCCACAAACTTCAACCGATTCAAACCATTCCAAGTCAAACCATTAATCTGAATTATGACTTTCTCCAAATGTCTTTTCTAATTCCTAACATTCATACTTTCCCAGATATTCCAGTTTTTTTCCAGACAGTTTTCCCATTGAAAATGAATTACGGAATCTGTAGAAATCAAAAAATGTCATCTTTTTTTCAAACGTTAACTAGTGATTCATACTTTCAGCTACAAACTCAATTCAAACTGGAAAATATTCAACATTTTTCAGACTTTTTACATCTGATTCAACTTTTTAATCCCATTCAAACTTTGTCAAACGTTAAGTATTCAAAATTGAATGTGCCATTGCTCACAGGCGATTGGCTGATTTAACCAACAGTAGTTTGGTCCTCTCAGTATTCAGATTTGAATGTTCTGTAACACACAGGCGGTTGGTCAATTTCAATCGGCCTCAGTTCTGAGCAGTTAACATTCCTGTTTTCTGCATAATTCAAATATTATATTTTCAAGTCAGCTATCAGTGTGGCATCAGCTTTTTAACAAAAATTCAAATATTCTACATAATTCTCATATTATTATCATGGCAGTTATTCAGTGTGGCGTCAGCCATTAAACAAACATTCAAATCGTTCAGACTTCATTTCATTCAAAGCAGTATGCTAGTTTGGCTTCAGATTGCGGTATTCACACCCGCAATTTCTTCAGAAATTACTTCTCTAGTTAATTTATAATGTTAAACACTGTCCAAAAAAAATACTGTGTATTAAGAGCCATTTGAAGACGTTAATCGCAGTCTACAATCGTCAAATCGTACTTTAAATGCCGCTGATATGTGCGCTACTTTGCGCTGCGCAATACAAGCCTTACACATTAGTTAATGTAGGGAACATGACAACAACTAACGGCTTCACCTTTTCAGTCTGACGAGGGCCATGGTGTCTGCGGGTAGCGGATCCAGAGCTAACGTTACATGCCTGGATGCCGCACAGTACGGACAACGTTACAAATGCTAACAGCAATAACAACGACGACGGCGGCAGCAGCGGCACCGGCACCGGCAGCAGCGGCATCACTTCTGCTTGCAGGTTTATGTCCGTGCCTGTAGTTCATGTGGGGCACGTTTCTGCAGTCGAGTGAATATAACTATATCGGCTTATTCTGTAACTGTCTACATTCATGTGTCCGACTTTCGTAATATAAACATCGGGGGTTGCCACGGCGATCGGGGCGCACGTGCTGGGTGAGAGGGGCCCACAACTGACAGTATCGCAGCCCCGACTGGCGGCGTTCAGCTGCATAAAATCTTAGAGGCAACAGGTAACTGGCATCGTGCATGAATGAAATATTCATAAATATTTTAAACTAGTATTTCTGGTGCCGACTAGCATGGGTGCGGACGTTTAATCGTATAGTCGACTAATCACACGCATCCCAAGATATCGTCTTTTTTTTGTCCAGGGGCAGGACCAAACAAGGAAGTCGACAAGGATTCATTTTTTTTAAAGCCAATTAATCACAATTTAACTTCAAATTATGTTGAACAAATCTTTTTAAGAAAACTTAAATTTAAACCTCTCTCTGATCATTTTTGGTTTAACTCTAAACCGAGATTAAACTTATACTTTAAACTCTGATTTAAAATGTTTTGATTTTAAATTCACAACTGGCAAGGTTTCATTTTTTTAAATCTGCTGCCTTTGTGAGATGAACTGAGCAAAATAATCAAGTTTCTCAAAGAAAGTTGCAGGACAGACTCAACCCTGTTAAGTTTTATGATGTGTCTCTTTCTTTCACTCCACTTCATCTGTTAAGTGAGTCTGCCAGCTGCTGCCAGTCTCTTTTTCTCGCTTCACTGTTGTTCCTTTTTAATTTTAACTTTAATATTATTAATTCAGCTATCAAGTTTTTCCTAATAGGAGAAATTAGAATAAATTAGAGCTTCTCTGCCAAGCCAGAATGAGTAGTCTACATAAGCTAATTTACTTTTTAGCTCGCTAGCTAACGATCTAAAGTTTTGTTAACTTTTTAGCTTTCTAAAAACCAAAATGAATTTTGTTAACTATGTGGCTAATTAGCTAATGATGTAATGTTTTGTTAACTTTTTAAGGAGCAAACAAAGCAACATTTGGGTCACTTTTAAGCTAGGGGGAAAAAAAAGAAACGGTTTGTTAACTTTTTAGCTTGCTTGAAAACGATGTGACATTTTGGTAAAGACAGAGTAGTCAGCGTTTTGTTCTTATTGCCTTCTTTTATACTTGCTTAGCACAAAAATTATTCGGTCATTTTAATTTGGGTAAACAAGCATCTCCATACTGATTAAACTCTTATTTAGTTCACATCAATAAACTTCATTAAGTGAGAGAAGTTCTTCATTGTGCAACAGAGCTACACCTGAGTCTGTTTGATACCTCTGTACCTGATGAAAAGTCAGTTTTCTAACAGAATTAAATAGACATTTTAATGACTGCTGCATAATGTTGTTAGTCCAGTCCTGATTGGCTCAGCACATCCCTAACTTCTGTCTGCTAAATGTTGGATCTGTCTCATTTCCTCTGCTACATGTTCACACTGCAGCACTGAGGCGGGATCATAAAAGACAAAGTACCTTTGTCCAGAATGGGTTTATCAGAGTGGCACGTTTTCCATCACCCGCAGCTTTTCTGTAAAATCAAAAATTCACGTTTAAGTTAAAACATTTTTTTCTTAAACCTTGTAACTTTGATACAAACGAACAGGCATTTAAATAAAGAGTCTCATGAACACTCATGTTCATCAAGCATCTCAGGCCTGTTTCCTGATCTGTTTACTGTCAGGACCAATCAGGAGCGACTTTCGACTCTGAAAGGCTTTAAATAAAGTCCCTGACTTCCTTGCATTCATTTCAAAGATTTGAAAGGTTTCTGACATGACTGACAGTTAACTGAAAGAGGCATTGATCTGGAGGAAGTGGAACTTACAGATATTGCCTACATCGGATATAACACAGTGCTCTGTTTCCATAAATTAGGTGGTTGTCAGGGCTGGATGGAGAGAGAAGAAATTAATTTCAGTTACAAAAGTGCACAGAAAATCTTAGTCACACCCACAATTCATTCTACATTCTAACACATGTAATGAATCTTAATGAATGAATCACAGTCAAAGATGTTAAATCAGCCCTATGGCCTCAGTTTGAGGTGGTTTTGTATTATATTGAGAGAGTAATAGTCAAATAGAAGGTATCAACAAAAATGAAAAAACAAAGCTTCACAAAGATATTGATTACTTAGTGCTGTGAGTAGATTCTATTAAGTATTTTGATTTTTCCCATGAACTGATTTTTATATATACACAACTAACAGTCTAAGAGCTAGGCTTAGACTGTTAGCTTGATGCTAACACATAACGGGAATCCCCCTTGCTAAATGGAAATTAGCATCACAGATGCTGTAATATACCCCAACAAATGGGTCCATTTGACTTAAACAAAATTGTCAACTTTTTTCCATGGATAAGTGTTAAATCAGCAAACAAAAATCCTAATAACCTGTAATACTGAATTTCAAAATTTGTTTATTTTTGTTTTCATGAGGAAACACTAGAGAAGTTTGTCCGTTTGGCAAAGTTATCTCCCAGTGAAAACTACTTACCTGCTTTTTAGATCAAATTCCCAAATCCTTTTTAAAATAGTTTACAGCTTTATAGATGAAGATGTTCTTAATACTGTAAACTAATCCTGGTTTAAGGCTGCCACGGGTAAACTCACACAATGTTTTTTAACAAAACCAGTCTGGCGGTTGGGCCAATCACAGCGCTGAAACGGCACCGGTCAAGGTTTTAAACAAACTTATGTCAAATACGGACATGAAAAAACTCTCAGTATTGGTCCGACTCGATCTTACAGCAGCTTTTGATACAGCAGACAACTCAGTTCTTTTAGAGACTTCAGACTGCAGTTTGTTTGTATGAAAAGTGAACACAATCAGGAGTGTGTCGTCTGAGCACTAATGATCATTATATTTTAATGTCTGTTTACTCAAGAGAACTGGAACATTTTCATCTTCAGATAAGAAATTCAAAACAATACAGATTAAAGTTTTATGTCAGAGAAAATGACATTTTTAAAGATTATATTAAATCAGTGCTTACTAATATTTGATGGCTTTGGAATAAAAGGTCACAGCGTCTTCGTATTGTTGTTTCTGAAAGTTTTCATTTCCTTTCTTCTTCATTTCTTCACTTTTCTGGAGGAGTAACACATAAAAAAAAAAGAATTACTTCCACAGGAACAACACAAACATTTAAAAGCCAGCAAAAGTTATGGGCACCACTTTTTATTCTAAAATATTCTGAAATAAAATATTCAGTATGTAATGATCAGTCAGCGGGCTGTCCCTCGTACTCAAACTTGTTAAAGTGCTGCATAGTATATAATATATAATTTTATTAGTATGGTTTATGATTAATGTAACTGTGAAAATTATTATGCTCTTTGGATGAGGAAGAAAAAAAGACTGATAATTAGTCACGTGATCCATGTCCATTTATCACACCTATGGGTGCTCATGTGATTCTGTTTAACAAACCTGAGAAAATTATTGCCGTTGTTCGCCTCAAATAAAATTATAGTAGCTCAGTTCAGTGTGCGGAGGTTTACGTGGATGTTTTTACTTGGTAGACTGCAGGGTCATGGATCAATTGCACGCTCTGTTGTCCTACCAGTGAACTGGGCTATTGTTGTTGTTACACGGAAAATGGAAAAAAAAAATGCAACCCGTTGAGATGTACTCAACAGATAATCATGACACCCAATCATCCAGGAAGAAACATGAGGAAACATTCTGAATTTGACACCGTGGATGAAAGAATGACAATACAAGGTGAGGCTGTTTACTGCACTATTATTAATTATCATAAACCTGTGATACCACTATGAAGAGCTTCCTGTCTCTGATCTGGGTAGTCTCATTATACAGGGACCTTTTTATTTCAGTCTGCTGTAAAATGTGAAAATACTTCTGTCGACTCGTCTTGCACTCGGAGTCGTACACACACAGGGTGGTATCATGGCAGAGGGTGTGCGTTTTTGATTCTAAAAAATTCATATTTCCAGAGAATGTTGCAGAGGTCGTATTCACTGCTTCTTTCTCCTCCTGATCTAAAAATGGACGCGAGGGCGGTGTGGGAGGAGGCCAACAGTCCCCTACAGCTCAGCGACTCACTACAGCTCCGTTTTGTGCTGTATTCACTAAACCACACTCACTTTGAGCTGAACAAACAACTCTGATGGATTTCTACTAAAATTCATGTAGATATGCTTCACATAAATACTAAATCACCATGACTTAACAGGGACAGTTTAGCCTGAGGATGTTAATGATTAATCTTTAATTGATTAAATGACATTAAGAATTTCATCATGAAGAGGCCTGCTGTAGATTGTGTTGTTGGTCTTACCTCGACATGATGATCAGCTGGTTGAACCATCAGTGCCCTCAGTGTCCTGTCCAAGTTGCTGCCCATTTGCTGAATATACTTAGCAACTGATAGAAAGCATAAAGAGGAGAGCGAGCGTTAACCATCAACATATTGTACGGTGTTTGCACAGCTCATCAATCATATTTCTGTGCTGTTAAACCGCTGATGTTTGGTTAATTTCTACTGTTGTGGTACTGATGAGTTGTGTTGTAGCAGAGCTGTGTGTGTGTCTGTGTCTTACACTCTGTGAAGATGAGGTGCAGTGCTGTGAAGCAGGTGTGTGCATGGCCGAGATCCAGAACACGATTGCGAATAGCAGGTTCTCCTGTTTGCTCCAACCAGCGTAAAGCGTCCTCCAAAACCTCAGGGGAACGTTGCTGGTAGACAGTCACAGTACTGATTATTATTATTGATTACCATGACAATACACACAAGTATTCACTCAACTCTATGATATTTCTGATATATAGTGTCCTGGTCCATACCCTATAAGCGTCATGGTGCCACCATCCTCCAACGGGAGACATTAATCTGATTGTGGGGTCTCTATGTGTCTCTGTGTGTGTGTGTGTGTGTGTGTTGCCTGAGTCGCACCCATGCTGAAACAATGAGAGGACAGAAGCAGTGCGACCAGAAATCACAGTAAAACATGTCTCGGCATATTTCCTTTGGCACGGTGGAAAAAATGCTTCTGCACTGCGTCTGTGACTCACCAGGGAAAACCCTGCTGTTTATTCTGACAACATGTTGGTTTGAATGTTGGTCACATTCTTATGTAAACGTATACACATGTAAACACAACAAGCATTATCGAGATCAGCAAAACTTACTGAGATGTCTATATATTGCAGGATATGTCAACATAATAATTTACTTTTCTCAGACTTACCAGGTTAAACATGTTGCTTATCCAGAAAACGTGTTTTGTTTGTTCCTTTTTTACCTGCAACACAGAACAAACAAGAAGTTCAGATCAAAAGCAAAACAGTAAAAAACCATAACATAATCTACTTTTACTTTTTCTAGATATGATACACTGGATAACTTGTCCAGCTGTTCCTTACTTTGTTGAGTGCAATTTACTGATTCACTGATTGATTTAAAGACAAAAACAGGACAAAATTTCCAGCCAGTGAAGGATTTTTTTTCACTAGAAACCATGATAATGAATTTGCATTTTAAAAATGTAATCCTACTAATAATCCCCATTTTTACTAAATAAATCTGTAATCATGACTGTTTTCAGTCATGTGACATGTACAGCAACCTGAAGGACAAAAACATGGCGGCTCACGCTGGACTCTCCGTAGAGACGCAGCACAAGCCGCCAAAATTTCCAACTGTTTCAAGCCACGAATATTTGGATCACCTCTCAACTACAGAAAAACAAAGATATGGCAACGAACTACAAGGTTTCAGGATCACCGTGGTCAGTGTTGTAGGGCAGAATCATGACATAAATCTAATCAAAACTTTGGTTAAGTCTCCGCTGTAAGTGTTTGCGCACTCTGGTGGCTGCCATTGTCTGTCCTCCTCGGAGACAGAGGCACGTTTAATGGCACAAATCCAGAATCTCGTCCTTTCTGGGTTTCCTTTGTCGGACGGGATTCTGTAGAAACACAGCTCAGGTTTGTCTCCTCATCCAATCAAACAACAACTATCCAAAACAACAGAGACCATTCAGTTCATCAGCTGGCGGGCAGCATTGTTTTGCCCTCCAAGTGAGGCGTTCTCATACGGACGCAACGTCACGTAAAAACTGTGAATGGTTTAAGACGCTAGAAAAGTCCTTACTCCAGAGTTCTCGCTTTCCAAATATTTGGAAAATTAAAGGGCAGAGCAAATAAAATCCCAAAAGAGTCAAATTTACTTCAGTGCAACTGATATGATTGAAAAACAAATGCACAAAAGAAACGTTTACTTCCTAATTTAGATTTCTTTGGTTCCATAGTTCCTGGAACACTTGGTTGAAAAGAGTTTTTATTAAACTGCTACATGATCAACTTACAGTTCCTCTGTCCAAGGCTCTGAGGATCGCCTCCAACGTCTCGATCTTATGAATTTGCTTCAGAGTTAGATCTTCACTGTCAACAGAAAGAGACAGTTTCAAACTCTTAAAACAGTCTGAATACTGAAAATGGAAACGGTTTCAAAAAGTTATTCAAATACGAATCAAAACTGTACTTACTCTGCGTCGAATAAACCTATATCTGAAGCCCAGTTTACAGTGGGGCTAGACTCTTCACGCTGCAGCAGAACGGGAAGCCAGAAGGCACAAATTTTCATCCGCCGTCCAGCCTCTTTTTTGGTAGCGACTGAGATACTGCACCATCGATCAAAGACCCCTTCTAAAAAACAGAAACAAGCCAAAAACACACTTCGTTTCATCCAGCAGAGAGCAGCACAGAGAATTTACTGCATGATCACATCACGTGTGTAGCCCTGAACATAACTTGAATGATGATGAAGACTTAAATGTCCCTTACCTGATGGACGGAGGGCGATGATTTCATTATATTTCCGAGTCGCCAGTTTCTGAAGCATAAAAAAAAGTTTATTTGGGACGAAAAAAAAAAAATAGTTGGCTAAATGCTCTTATTTTGATTAACAGTTAATAACTCACAGCTTTCATCTGTTCTTTAGACTCTTCCAAGCTGCCACCACAGTCAGAATCAGACTCAGAATCCGACATCTTGTCCAATTCTGTAAGAACATTTGCAAAAAAAAGAAAAGAAAAGAAAAATCACTAAGCCACAAAAACATGTTGCAGTGAATTAGATTTAAATGCCGCCATAGACATGACTAGAATTCATTTCACTGTATGAAAAAACAGTAAGCAGGGACTTGAAATTATTTAAGCAAACATCATGTCTGTTTTAATTGCAGAAGAGGAGACAAACTATTTTATTGATCATCAGATCCTTGTGAATGAAACCTTTTGTGTTGTGACGAGAGCGCGACGCAGCCCTGTGGGGAGTCACACCTTAAATCACAGGAACACAGCTTGTTCTAGGATCTCATACACGTGCTGGTCTGGTTTGACTCTGCACGTCAGACCAGCACAGCAAGGATTTGTATCTCTGTTACAGCAGGACTAACCACGTGGGAGTGTGTCTTAATTGGAGGCTGAAAACCAACATGAAAGCAGATTCCTGAGCATAAAAACAGCAACCAGAAGAAAAACTGAACTTTAAACCACAGAGATTCAGTTAGAAGCTACAAAAGCTGAACACACATCTGTAAAACCTTGATACAGCGATTCTTGTTTGCTTTTTTTAACATTAAAACGTGTAGAAAAGTTGAATCATACTCTCATTGAGACTGTTTATCATGACTCATATTTCCAAAAGCAATGAACATTTTATGTCAGTCAGTCTTTGAGCTTACTTCAGCGGAAGAGGTGGTAAATTTTGGAAGTAAACTACTACATTTAGCTGATCCTGATCATCAGACTGGTGTCAAATTAAAAAATGATGTCAGGTCAAAATGAACAGAGCTGCTGAAAACTGCACAACACACAAGTGTGAACCTTTAAATTGAAATTCTTTACAACAGAATAAAATCTTTTCAGAAAATATTGAAATTCGGTGCTACATCCTGCTCATCAACCAGTGAACAATAAATAAAACAGAAAATATAAATATAAATATATATGCTATGCTCTCCTGGCAGGAAATGTCTGTTTCAAGTGGCAGCTGTATTTCCCCTTGTGAATTTTTCAGTCTTGAGTCTTGACCATTTGAGGCTGCTGAAACCAGAGCAATAGATTAAGTTAATGATTTGAAATCAGCAGCTGTTAGTTTGTTTCTAAAAATCAGGGGAAATATGTGCCTGAAAGTATGAGCGCTCATTTTATTTTATGTGAAGCATGTGAAGTAAAACGGATCAGTTTATTGCGTTAAAATTGCTGTGATCATATAATGCTAATTTCTGTTAGTGTGTCAATGGTAATTCCCATTATGCTTTCGTACTGAACTCGAGGACTAAACGCTGGGTATATACATAAAAAAACAACAACTCAGAAATCCAAAATTCAATTCTAGAATTGTGGAGAAAAAAAAAAGAATTACGATGCTTTAGAGAATCAGTGGTTTCAAATGGGTCGCACAGTATTTTTTTGACATTTAACATTACCAATTAATAAATTGTGCTCAATTTTCCCTGCTTTCTGAGTTCTTACTTTTAGACTAGTCAGGAAGTCTAAATTAAAATTTCTGTTTAATCAACAGGGAAATTAGTTGCCAAGAACATCCCTAGTCATCACACCTGGCTTGGAGGCAGAAAAGGTTCCTCTAGTGCACAACTCAACACAGCTCAGAGTGATAAAAATGGTTATGGAAATTAGGGCTGCACAATATTATCTAAATGGCAATATGATGAAGTGCAATATCCAAATCGCAATTTTTTGAAAAGGCAAAAAAAGTGTGAGAAAACAGCATTATAATTAAGTACTATAGCGCTGAACACATCCCTTTGTTGTTCTCCAGATGAAAGAAAACAGGTTTATTTGTTAAAGACCCCATCAAATATCACATCATCACAATTTCAATAGCCTTTTTTTTGAGTAAAAATGAAAACTGTGGCACAAAAATGATCATTCCCACCAATCCTAGCGCAATTTCAGTCAAAATAATTGCAATATGACTTGTTTATACCATATTGTGTTGCCCTGATGGAAATGCAAATCAGCGTAGTGTGGTTTTCCTCTGCGTGGCCAAATGTGACAATGGAGAAGCTCCACCAGTCGCTCTCCCCTTTTGGTCTTTTGTTGTTATAATAGCAATCTAAACACTGAAGTTTAGCCTGTTTTATCCTTTTATCAAAAGCCTGGAACTTCTCACACCTCTGTACTGTTCTCAATCCAATTGTTGTCCAAAAGGTTTTTAACTTGCATGGTCAGTGTTCCCCTGCCTCATCATAATATTTATCATGTTTAATTACCTTGTTTTTATCCTTTGATTCTTGTTTTCTATTGCTGCTGGACTCAGAGTAAACAGGAGGAGCAGGACGGAGGAGTTGGACAGTTGCCAGCCGTGAAAGACAGAAGCAGAATGGTAAATTATTTGAATATTTTTTTGCATGGTAGCTACAAGTGTGCGACCATCTTCTCCTGTGCTCTGAAACAGACAACGCAATTTTCTTGTACGCCTACAATGACAAAGTGTCTGAAATCAATTCACCTCTTGCCTTTTCAAACAAACATGTATTGAAGCACTCAGACAGACCTGAATGTGTGTCTCTCTTCATGCTGTATGAAAGCTCATCATAGCATCTTGTATTCCTCTGAAACTTACGTAAAGATTCTTTTATTCAATTTGGAAACAGCGCTATTTTTTCTTCCACGCTGTCAAAAGTGTAGAATTATTGCTGTGTGATTAAGTGCACGCTGTCATCACTGTGACAGATTACCAAACAAGCAGGTTTCATGTCTCTGCAAGTTGATTTTCTCACTGGAAATGGAAAATGAAACAAGCGACCCACTTAAAGCTTGAAAAAAACTTAATCAGCGTTAAACAACCGTCAGTGGTAATATAACATTATGTGGATTAGGGGTGTCACGGTATGAAATCTTAACCTCACGGTTATTGTGACCAAAATTATCACGGTTTTCGGTGTTAGGCCTGATCAGCAACAACAATTAACAGGCCTATCTGAAGACAGGCCCCCTTCTTCCACGTGAGCCCTATCATGCACCCTTCCCTTCTCCTTACACATATTCCATGTATACCCCCCCCACACACACACACCACACACACCTCATTTATTCACACATACATCCCTGCACACTATAAGCTGAGCCATCAACTGCATTTCACTACATGTCTTGCATTAGTATTACAAGCATGTGACAAATAAATCCTTGAATGTGTTCAGAAGGAATTGATAGTCCTACAATAACATGCAAAATATTTAAATTTTAATTAAGTAAAAACACTAATACCACAATGTAAAAATGCTTAAGTAAAGAATCTGAGTATTTTTCCATCACAGCAGGTCAGTGATCAGGGTTTCAGTGACTCTCTGTGGATCAGTGAATAGTGTTTTATTTATGGCGGCCCGCCACATTAAAAACATCAACACCACGACATGATTTTCTATTTTTGGAGCTGTGCACCTTTTTCGCTCGTGTCTAGAAGGTAACTATTTATTTGCACAACTCTGGCGAGATTTGTGCTCGTTATTTCTACTAAAATAATCAAACTCTCGCGATCTTTCGCAGGTCTTGGGTTCCCTTCTAGACACGACCGTCTGTCTCTCTGTCAAACTACAGACAGCAGACTGTCTGTAAACAGCATGATGTTAAACTCTGCAGTGTTTCACACAAAGCCTTTATTTGTGTGGACATCCAGGTTTGGTTTGTCACCAATTTTGGCATTTTTATTTTTTTAATCAGTCCGAGAGGACGACGGTATCAGTGATTGATTAGTGATCAGTCTGCCCTCCTCTCCTCCCTCACCTGTTCACTCTGCTGTGAGAAGATCTGAAAGTTTCTCACAGAGTTTGTTTAATTGTTTAATTTTATAAGAGCATCTGGTTGGTGTCGATGTCATTAACCATCACGTTAGTTTCGACTGTTGTAATAAACTCCGTCATTAACAACAGTCTCCTCCACACGCAGCTTCTCTGCAGTTGGTCTGTGCGTTTCCTGATCAGATAAACCAGCGCCGGAAAGACTAGAAAAGTTGCGCCAGTTAAAATAGAAGCGTCCCGTCAAAATTTAAAATCTCTTAATAATTTATTGGTTATAGGTCCGGGTCCGTATAGGACGGCGTGTGGGTCTGGACTCGGATTGCGGTCCGCCAGTTAGGGACCCCTGTTATATAGTAATACACACGTAGTGACTGTCAACTAAAATGGTTAAAACAAACGAAGTGTATGTGTATGCACATTGTTGTGCCTTCAACTAGCGCTCAGTAAAGCCATGTCTTCATTTCACCGTCTCATCTGAAGTTTGTTAGGGGTTGTAGGCTACAAAGTGCGCCTGCGCAGCACCTTCAGCAGACTCAGATGAGACGCTGGAAAGGCTCATGGTGCCTACACCGCGGCGCGGTAATCCACCGCAACAATATATATTTTTAAAATTAAAACAGTAATTGTTATAGTCAACATTTTTACCAGGGTTTACCGCTACACCGGTAACCGCGACACCCCTAATGTGGATTGTGGTACATGAGCTTTCACTATATTATGTTACAGTCTGATCAGATGTTCAGGCAGAAAACAGTTCTGCTTCCACAAAAAGGTGGTGTTGGTGGGGGTGTGATGTTTCAGGTACTGGTGAGAAAATGAAATAATACTGGAAATTCTAGTCTGAGTATCAGATTCATGAGTTTGAAGGCAAATATTAGCAGAAGTGAAATGGCTAGTAGACTAATCAGTAGACTTGCACTGATTAATCAGCAATGCTCAGAATCGGGCCGGTTTTCACGTGATTGCGCTGACCGGTGACCGGCCGGTCAGCGTCAAAAAATCAGATTCTGTGCCCATCATTGTCACACACATGTTCTGCACAATGGTCACATCATGTGCGCAGCAGACAAACTGACCGTGACGTCACCACAGCGCTGATAACAGCTACACACTCAGACACATGCTTGCTTGAAGACAGTGTCAGCAACAGATTCCAAGAACAGGATAAAGAGAAGACAGACAGTCTACAACGAGACAGAGCCGAGATGTCACAGAACAGCCATAAACTCTCTAGCTCTTCAGGCTAATGTTAGCCAGCAGCAGACTGCTGTTCACAGAGGGTTAAAATCTCACCTCCTGTTCTGGCTGAAGAATAAACAACCTGTGTTGATGTGTCTCCTCAAACATTTTCTCATCCAGACTTGTTTAACTTCTGTTAAACTTCTGTTTTTCTCACAGCAAAGTTTTACCACAGCAAACTGTTGCACCGCGCCTGTCTCCAGTTTGTTTACATCTGCTTCCACAGGAGATCACATGAAATCGCATCCCGCAAAATCCCACAAGATCATGTTCACATGATTCATAATCTTAATATAAAACTATAATTAGGCCTGTTTGTAAACTGGAGGACTTTGGAGAAAATTTAAATAGTATTTAATGACAAATGTTTATGAATGCTGACAATTACAGTTCGTAGAAAGACTGAAAATCGGAATCAGTAGGCCAGACCCTTCAAAAAAATTTTTTAAAAAAATCGGAAATTCGGAATCGGCTAAGAAAATTTAAATCTGTGCAACTCTATTAATCAGCCACCATAAAATTAATCAGCGGCTTTTTTTTTTTTTTTTTGGATAATCAGTTCACTCATTCCCACTCTTAAATTGGGATTATTTGCTGTTGTGTCTATTTTACATGATTACGTGCCAAATATCTTTGGGTTTGTAAGAGTTGATCAGACTAAACAAGCACCATGAACACACAGTCTTGGCCTCTGAGAAACTGTGACGGGCACATGCTCACTTTTTTAGACATTTTTAATGAAAATGAATAATGATGAGCAGCATCGATTAATCAGTTGTCAACTATTAAAATTAAATCACCAGCTATTTTGATAATCAATTAATCAGCTTGAGCAATTTTTTTAAGACAAAGAAAGTACAAATTCTTTCATTCCAACTTCATAAATGTGAATATTATTTTCCTATCTTTTCTTCTGTGTGACAGTAAACTGATTATATTTCAGTTGTGGACAAAACAAGACATTTGTGGTCTTCGTCTTGAGCTTTTGGAAACATTTTTCACCATTTTATAACATTTTACAAACAAAACAATCAATTAACTGAAAAAATGGCTTAACTGACGATGTAAATAATAGTTTCAAGAGATTACAATTTGAAGGCAAATAATAGAAAAAATTAAACAGTCTGGTAAGTTCACGCATCACTTTACTGAAATACAGCCTTTAAAACCAGGAAAAGACAACACTTATACCAGGATTCTACATTCATGTTTTGGGAAGTGAGTCAGAGATCTACTTGTCCACTGTCAATTTTTACTCAACCCTGTACAAACGGATTTATTTATCAGTGGCTATCAAATTGCAAAAAAGAATAAAGTGAATTGACAGGTTTAATCTAGGGATGCAATGTCTATAAAATGTCAGAAAATGGTAAAAAAAAAAAAAAAATGTCCACGGTGATGTTTTTAAATGTTTTCATTTGTTTTGTCAGTCTAAACCACAAAGATATTCAATTTAATATGATAATAGAGGAAGAAAAACAGAACCTTTCCATATCGGAGAGGCTGAAAACAGTATCCTATACCATTTTTCCTAAAAAATTACTTTTGTTTGTCAAATTATTTTAATTATTTATTTATTTATTTTTCACCACTTGCCCGGTCAGGTGAGTCAGCTGGCAGATTACTTTATTACCCCAGGCAAGTGGGCAATCCTTATTGTTGAGCCCTAATTATACCACATAACAGTATAGCTATATCCAAAGTCTAATACAATTCTAGTCTCATATCAGGATACCAAAATAATATTAATGTTGCCCAGCCCTACAGCGAAGCTGAAATTTTTAGATATAGGAATAATTTGACAAAACAGCATCATAATGAAGTTCAGCTGTGCTGCAGAGATGCCCTGCATCTCCAAATGCAACAAAAGGTATTAGTTTGTTACAGACCCAAACAAATCATTAATTTCATTATCATTCACATCATTATAATTCCAAGTTTTTTTTCAGGGAAAATGAAACTGATGACAGTAGTTCCTACATGAAACTGCTCACAACAACGTCTGTGGATTATCTTAAGTAATGGGGTCATGATTTTTGGAAAGGGACACTGGTTTTGAATTGAATCTATTTGATTTTTTGATGGTTTGAGCACCACAGGACTAGTGCCATCTAGTTCCATTATATTGGAGAGAAGCCAGACATCTCCTCAACTCTGCAACTGGCACCAAAAAACATCTAGATGGATGAAGAGCACTGTGTTTTTATTTTGGGGTGGACTGTCCCTAAATTAGTGCATAAAATTAACGATATTTAACTAAATAGATATAGTCACCTGTTAGCACTACTGTTTAAGCTAACCACGCTGGGTGTTCCTTCTTAACGGACCGGACCAGCCACCAACACGCCCTAACGTCAGTTCCTACTGCTTACATGAAGTATTTAAAAGTCGAGGTTAAGAATTTTAAAAGATTTTAAAACTTTAACATTGACCAAGTGACAGTAAGCGTTACTTGTGTGTGTGTGTTGAATACCACCCCATGCAACGAGTTTGACTGCATTACAGAGTCACTGACTCATATTGAGGACAAAAGGCTTAACACGAATCTAACAGTCATTTTATTGTATTTTAACGTGCCTAATGTCCTGTAATTAATGCAGTAAAATTGTAAATGACGGTGACTTAAAGCAGTGCACACACCGATTTTGAGCATTATTTGGCGCAGTCGTAGCACAAAAATGGAGTGTGTCACGTCACAATAGTTTGTCAAAACAATATTTCTCTGGGATGAGGTTATTTAGCCCCTCCTTGATTGGTCATTATGATATTAGCATTTTAGCTTATTAGCTAACCTACGTAGTATAAAATCCTGCAGTTTGCGTTTCAGTGTGAAGTTAGTCCGCTGAAAAACTACATCAAACTGCTGCGAGTTTGATGAAGCAGCTTTATCACAGCCATTTTTCGTAACGTGTCATTGTTTAATGGCTGGTAATTCAGGCTACGACACTTTCTTCCCACTTTGTTTTAGCACGACGCAACCAACCCTGACCGGAACCAGGACTGCACTTCAGCTTGTTACTGACTTTTACAAAACATACACGGTGTTAATCAATTTGTTAACCATGAACTCTTACCTTTGGATAACTATTGCGTGAACGCTTATCAGCACTCTTGGCTCGTCCTGTTCATGTTATTGTCCGGAAGTTGAAACAGAGGCGCGCTCACGCAGCGCCGCGTGTCGTCAACACGTGAAGGGCGGCGGTTCAAAATGTCTTCTTCTACTGCTGGATTTCCGGCAGGCTGCTCGCCGCGAGTTTAGGTACATTCAAGATGAACTGCGCCTCGCCCGGAGAGTAGACGAGCACCAGACGTATTTGTTGAAGAGAGGTGATGACATCACAATGACATAATGCCAACATTCCATTGAAATCTGCTTGTTCTAAATCAGGTTTGTATTTGTAACACACACAATTTAAATCAAAACATTTTCACAATTTTCTTACCATCAGAATGACTTTAAGTTCAAGTAAGTTTAATCTTGATTTGTTAAAACAAAAGGCACACTTCAGTGAGATGGCAGCAAAGTTCAGCATGCAGCAACAAAACAGTGATCTCAAGCAGACAGATTCATTGGCACAAAAAGACACTGATGTGTGTGTCCAGGAGGACCTGAAGTTCCTCTGAGGGGAACAACATCGTCCAACAAGAAACAAGAAACTCATTCAAAATTCAGGACCCTGATTTATTTATACAAAAAGAAAATATATGTCCTCAAGCGGAGCTCAAGGCCACTGTAGGGGACAACATCCAAACCGAGTCTTCAAAAGTAATTCAAAACCTGCAGACAGTTCCAAATGAAAGGCCAAAGCTGCAAAAACGCTGGATTTAAATTTTATACAAAACACTTTTTTTTTTTAGTGAAATGTGTTCATGTTCCAACAAAAAAGTATGTCAACGCAGACAAACAAGGTGCTTACGTCATGCTTCGTGGTTTGGGGGTGGAACTGTAACACAGCCCTTGCAGCCATGATAAAATCTTGTATGTTTGTTCATGTTAATGTTTTACCAATAACCTAGACATAAAATCGATGTAGGTTTAAAATTGCAGTCATCTAAGCGTCAGACAGCAGAAGGGAAAAAAAAAAAACTGTACATGCAAAAAGTAAGGTTCATATCTCAAAATAATTTTTTGTTGAAAATCTCTGCTGATGTGAAATGATCCTGCTCCTGTTCCACAGGCAGGGAGAGAATCCTACTGAGCATGTGCAGAGTATCATCGCTCTGGGTTGTTTCACCTGACTGTGTAACAACTGTCCCTGGTCTCCCCTAGAATGTTATCTTATTGTGTTTATTAGACGTTCAGCGTCAAAACTACTCATGAGATGTGAATGAGAAGCAAAGTTTTCTGTCATTAGGTGGTGGGCTGCCAATTTAAAACTTACATTACATTACCCAAAGTATACTACAGGTTACTCAGTTGTTATATGTGCTTCTATAAAACAGTGAAATGAAATGCACCCATCTGCAAGACACTTCATCAAAACAAAACATGGCTGATCACAGTCAGTTCATCTTTGATAGCAGCACAGGATCAACAGCCACCAGAGTCAAAGGAACAAAGTTTGCATGAGTCTTGTTTGCATGTCAGTGCAATGTTAAGTCTGTAATCCTGTCAACAAAAGCCCACTGCTCTGAAAATACACTCTGGAGTTTCAGTTCATTGACTGCCTGCCAGACTTCATTAACATGTTGCTCAATCATTCATGAGTTATAAACATCTACTCCCTCTTAAAGGTTATTGATGATTTCTTACAACTCAGAAACAGACACTCATTCCACAAACATGTGGCATTAAGTTGAACTGTAATTAACATGAAACTGCTGACAAAAACACAAGCAAGGACACTGCAGCTGTAGCGTTGTTTTCAGAGAAGCCAGTATTTCAACTCAACATCTTTCCTTAATCTTTGATGACGGGGCATAGTTATTTTATGATTTATTACAGTAAATATATTACAAATTTGTCCTTTACAAAAAAGCTATTCCACGATATTCCAATATAGATATGACCCTTATTATTTATTCACTTCCATGGCAGTATTTTGACTTTGTTTATGTTCTCTGCAGGACTTCTCTTCTCTCCAACTCTCTCTCTGAACTGTTTGATTTTCTGCAGAGGTTTGGCGAATAGCGACAACCGGTGGTTTCATTTGTTCTTGTATGACTCTGCAAGTGTCTGCCGAGTGTAGAACTGAAGTCTGTTTTGTTCTTCACAACTTTAGTATCTGCAGATTTGACTCTGTTTCTTCTTTCACTCGGTGTTTTTGTGCCTGTCTTTGTGACATTGTTGTTCGGTGGTTCCCAGACAGCCCCAGTCGCCTTCAATCTTTTCTTCCAGGATTCATGGTTTGGTCTAACTTACAGTCTAAACAGTCTGCTGTGGGGCTCCCTCTAGTGTTGAAAGGACAGATGTGCTCATTTGAGCTGTGACAGCTGAGTTTGTATACAGCTGCTGCCTCTTTCTGTCTGTTTCATCTTTTTGTAACTTTGCAGAATTTGACTTTTGTGTTTGCAGACTTGGTTTGTAAATGTCTCCATCCTCTCCGGTGTGTGTCTGGGGCGTCATCTCTCTGTGTGACCTCACGCTTGACGCTCTCTGGTTTAGCTGTTTTTCCAGTTCCCTAGAAGGGTTTGGCAGTTTCTTCTGAACCAAGTCCTCGTAGCTCTTCTTCCCTCTGTTACAGCTTTGATCCTTCAGCTGATGATGATGAACAGGAGCCTCTCGTCTGTCTGCCTCGTCATGTCTTCCTTCAGCCTTGACCTCTGAATGTGCACAGAAAGCTCTCTGGTCACCTTCATCGGTCTTTTCAGGACTTCTGCTCACTTTGAAAAGAAAAAAAGGTTTTTTTTTTCTTTCTAATAATGGAAAATCAATCCAGAAAAAGTAAAAGTAAAAAAAAAGTGAAAAGGAAAATTAATAAAATAAGAAGAGCAGAAAAGTAATTCTGTAATAGTGATAATGAAACAGAACATCTTTTTATTCCTTATTTTAGCCAATTATTTTATTTGCAAAGCTAAATTTATTAGAGTTTTGTTTGTGATTTGTCCCAGTTGTAAAGAATGAGTGATTTAAGTTGATTTATGTGTGCGTTGGTGGACTGGACTGGTCATGCTGATAACATCGGTCTGGGGTAAACAAACACACAGAGGGGTCAAAAACACAGATAACAAGCAGACCTGTTTGCACACACAGCAACACACACGGACGAAGCCATGATCCTGACAGGTCGAACTTTGTGTCTTCCTTCTCCAGCCACCGTCCAGGAGCTGTTCTTTGTGGCTCGAGACGCCAGCGTCATCCCGGACATCTCCTTGGACCCTGTCCTCACCACCTTCCTGTCTCTGGACTCCTCCGCAGCCCTGCAGCATCAGTACGCCTTCTTACAGCGGGGCATGAGCAGGGAGCAGCAGTCTGCGTTCGGCCTCAGCCTGACTGGAGAGCTGGGGGGCGGCAGCAGGGTCACACATGGAGGGGTCGGGGTTGTAGCTCTGGCTCTGTCCATGCTGTTTGACCAGGTCGCCCAACAAGTGGGTAAAACTCTTTGGGTTTGGGTTTGTGTGGCATTATTGAATCACCCATTGGAACAAATCATGTCCAGTGAAAAAACTTTTTAATGCCAACACTCTTGTTCCAATTTTGGGTGAAAATGTATTTTATTGAGGATTTAAATATATGAAATATATGTAATTCATGAAATGTTTTGGTTTGTTTTAAATTTTTTTTTTATTTCTAAACTTACTCTGCTCCAAAAACACCCTTGTCCCAGACAAGAATTCACAACTTCAGACAATAAAAAAAAAGTGTTAAAGGGATAGTTCAACCAAAAATTAAAATTCAGTCATTATCTACTCACCCTCATGCTAACTGAAGGTTGGGTTTATTTTTTTAGTCCACATAACTCTGCTGGAGTTTCACAGGAAAACAGTGTTGCAGGATCTTCCAAACAATGGAAGTGAATGATGACCAGTTTTCAAACATGAAAAACATAAAATGCCTCCATACTGCTTGTCTGGTGTAATCCAAGTTTTCTAAAGCCCCAATATGCTGTTTGCACACCGTCACACCACACACACACAGTTCAGACAGTGTGCACGTGAACTCGGCTCCAAGCTGAAGATCTACAGTGAAGATTCAGGTTAAAAACGTGGTGTAAATAACATTTTTTTTAGTCAACTTGGCATGTTGGGGCTTTGGAAAAGGCAGGAATACTCTTCAAGCACTGGTAAACTTTCTATTATTTGACAAATTCATTAAATAACATTTCTATCAGACGTGTCTCTACTGTAACATGTCAACAACTAAATGGCTCTTCACTATGACTATGCTGAGAGGAAATTAATAAAATAATATTCTGTGAACTCTGTAAGATGTGAACTCCATGTGACAAAGCTGATAACTACAATTAATTAAAAATAAATGAATAGTAGGAGGTTGGCCCATTACAAGCCAAGAGTTTGATCTTCTAAATGCTAAAACTGTTACTGAAATTCAGAGTTGCATACTTCCTGTTATCCCACAAGGTCCGGGCACAAGGGTCAACAGAGGGGGACCCCTCACCCCAGAGACCCCAGACTAAGAGCATGTTTGGCATCAGCAGTTCTTCGAGAATCGGATGGATCATGCACAGCTACCTCCGCCTGATCCCCGGCATCGCCAACGACCCGGAGAAGATGGCCGAGACCACGGAGCTCTACGACACCTGGATGAAACTCGAGCTGCTCGACCATTACGAGAGGATGACCACGAAGAAGAGAATGAGCTCAGTGTCCATGCAGCAGTGGTTAGCAGGAGCTGCGTTTCATCTACACTTGAGAATTCACCAGGTCAGGACAGAGGAAAAAGGGAAATATTAATTGCACGGGACACACTGCGTCCTGCATTGTTGGCACTGAACTGTTGATGTGAAAGCTCCTTTATTCTTGTTTCAACAGGTTCGTCTGAACTCTGTGCCTTTAGGATCAGTTGAGTCGCTGCGTCGGTCTTATAAGTCAGGGTTTGATCGCCTGGTTCAGGACTACACGGCCTATCTGCACAGAAACATCCAGGAGACCCCAGCTCCACGAGTCCGAAAACCCAGAACCAGGATGGCCAGTGGACCAAGAGAAGATAACAAAGTCAATATGACCTGTTCAAGTAACGGCCTCCTAAATGACAGCCTGGTTAGTCCAAACGTCTCATCTGAGAGATTAAATGAGACCGCCACATACAATTCAACTACTGACAGCAGCAGAATCTGTAAAACAGGTCAAGACTTTGGCCTGAATGTGTCAAAAGGAAGTGATGAAACCACTGTAGGTGTGGACAACAGGAAGACAGTCAACAGTTCCGCCGTACACAACAGGGACAAGGAAATCGTCAGTCTGGGTCTGCTGGTCATCGAGCCGCGGACCAACGTTAGTCACAGCGTGCAGCACCACCCCTGTCAGTCTCCGGCCATACAACAAGCTCTGGTGACTCGAATCATCAACGCTCAGGACCTGGAGAGGAACAGAAACTTCTTCAGGTACGCCGAGAAAGTCTTCGACAGCCTGCTCAGGCAGAGGGACGACTTCGAGCTGAAGACAAGTTAGACAGATGATGACCTGAGTGATGATGTGGAAAGTCTTTCACTGATGGTGTTCAGTCCAAGTTAGGAGAAATATGGAAGCTCATTTCTGCCACTGAGAGAAAAAATATCCCCGTGGAAAGTCATAATTATGAGATAAAAAGTCAAAATTATGAGATTCATTCATTCATTGGCTGTAACCTCTTATCCTTGAAGGGTCGCGGGAGTTGGAGCCTATCCCAGCTGACACTGGGCGAGAGGCGGGGTACATCTACGGGCAGTTAAGAGTTATCAATTAACCCATGATGCTGCATGTCTTTGGACTGCGGGAGGAAGCCGGAGTACCTGGAGAGAACCCCTGTGAACACGAGGAGAACATGCAGACTCCACACAGAAAGGTCCTGCCCCCAGTCACAAACTCCCCGGACCCCCAGCCAGCTGAGGGATTCGAACTCGGGAACTTCTGGCTGTGAGACAGCAGTTACTAACCACTGCACCACCGCGAGATAAAAAGTCAGGATTTCAACTTTTTATCTCATAATTTAGACTTTCTTATCTCATAATTATGACTTACCATGGGGATGTTTTTTTTCAGTGGCAGAAATGGACTTCCATAACAGAACACTGGTCTTTTAAACAAACAAACAAACAAACAAACAAAAATAAAACGAGCACCTCATCAGTCATTTCAACCCTCAGATGGTCTCTGTATCCTAACCCTTTTCAGGTCATGTGACTTCATGTCAACATTGAAAATATGCTCATAATTAGACAAAGACACTAGTCATGGTATAAGTGTGGTTATTTTTTCATGTTTATTATATTTTGGGGTGATTTTGTTTTAGAAAATTGTTCTTTATGGATCTTTTTTTTTGTTGAAAAATAATGAATTACATTTTCACAGCTTTAATAATGAGGTAGGTGACAGAAACCAGGAGGAAACAGCTAAAAAAGGTTCATCAGAACTTCTCAAATGTTATAGGAATATTTGTAGATATGATTTTTTGTCTGTTATCTCAGATCATCAACATTTGACCTACAGAGTATAACACAACTTCGTCATGTTTTCTTTGACTCAAAGGTTGAAAGTGCAGGATTTATCTAAAGTGTGGCTCAGCAGCTTAAAACACCGTCACATGAACAAAATCAATATATCAGATGAGTGACAGGGTTCTTGGTGTTTTGTCAGCTTGAGGAGAACGCTGAAAAAACCATAGAACTTCTTCTAATCAGACTGGCATTCAGACACAACCGCTGAACATTAACCTTAATGTCAATAAGGAAAAAGGATGTCAGGTTTGTTGAATAAGGTCCACAAATAAATTCAAAGCCTCTGGCTGTCCACAGACCACCTGTAGCTGGTAAAATCTTGTGAGAAAATGTCTAAACATAGCTGTGTGTGTGCAGCAAAGTCACAAATAACCCCCAGTTAAACCACATATTTGTACACATTAACAAATGAGATACAACACGAGCTTAGAGATGTTGGTGGTTGGAGGATTTTGTCACTATTGGATGAAGCCAGGCTAGCTGTTTCCCTCTGTTTCCAGTCTTTATGCTAAGCTAAGCTAAATGGCACCAACATCATATTTAAAGGACAGATTTGAGGTGGTGAGTGTATCAATCTTCATATCTAACTCTCGGAAATAAAAAAGGAAATAAACATAATTCCAAAAATGTCAAACTGCTTCCTTTAATAATCATTTTGTTAATAAGTTTTTAACCCCAAGAACTCCTTTCAACCCATGTGACAATAATGCACACTACTGGTCTAGTAAGTCTTAAAGTTGATAAATTATAGATTTCAAAACGTATATAATGATTTGATGACCCTGTAATCTTTATAATGTCTGATACATGCATTTATTTTTAAATCAACTATCATCATCTGAGTCTGCAATTACAAACACACCAAAGGGACCAAAGTTTGTAGTAAAAAATAAAAAATAAAGATTTAAATACATATTTTTTAAGCCTGTATTTGTACATTCAGATATAGAAGAAATGTATTGTTTCTGATGGTCAGTGAACCCTGAAAAGTCTGTCTTTTTGTTTATGAATGTGGATTTCTGAATATGAAGCAAACAAACAAACAAATTAATCAAATAGAAGAGTGAACAGAGATTCCATTCATTCTGTGAATATATATTTTCCAAAGTAATATAATGTGATGGTAGATATGATCAGGAATAAATCATGACTCCACAGTTGTTTGGCATTAGGATTTCTGATAGATTTTATTTGATTTTTTTAATTAACAAAATGACACATTATAGATTTAGTATACAGGGGACCAATAACAAAAGAGACAGGGGTATATCACGTTGTACAAAAATATTATAACTTGTACAGAAAAGAAAAGAAAAAACAAAAGGAAAGGAAAGGGGATAAATTGTAAATTATTAATGAAAATATCATTATCATATTTATAATGAAAAGGTATTTATTTTTTTGTATTTAACAAAAGTATCAAACACCACACCACACCTACCCTAAAATAATAAGAAATAAAAATAGATATTTTTTAAAGATATGATCAAGTGTCTGATATTTTCCGCTCTCGTGACCCTCGCCTCATGAAGGTCGTGTCTAGAAGGTAACGTCTGATTTGGAAACTATCGCGAGATTGTATGCGTCGTTTTTCATTATGCACCGTGTACAAGCCAGTTTTGTTTTATAAAGTAACAATACGGTGGTAGAGTCTGTCTGAATGGTTGGGAATAGAAAGTACGTGTTTAGGGTCACAGAAACATCAGGGTTTGGGTTAGAATTATCACTCTCGCGAGATATTTCGCGGGTCTGGGGTTCCTTTCGAGACACGACCGTGAAATTTAGTCCCAGATGCGGAAGTAAAACGGACTACTGACTTAAACCAGCATTTCTGGACGCAACGATCCTTTATGTTTGAAACAGTCTGTCCAAAAAAAACAAATAAATTAGCGAAATGTCTCTAATTCTACACTTCCGTGTTGTTGTCAAGGTAACGTCACTGTGGTAAACCTGCAGGATTGGTCGTCTCGCGTAACAGAAGAAGAGGTCTGCTCCTGCTTGTGATCGGTGAAAACATAACAGGTGAGTACAGAAGCAGTGTAGTTTGTACTTACATGTCATATTGAGCGTTATTGTCCGAGCTAACTTAACTCTTATGAGATCTGTGAAGTAAAATACCGCAGCATTTTTTTTGCTGACTGACTTACAGACGTGACAAATTAAAGGAAAATCCCGAATAAATGAGCGGAGACACAAAACGACTGATAGTTTTAGAGCCAGATGCCTTCAGGCAGAGGAGAAGGAATCACTGAGTGGTTTAGTGAGTTTCATAATTATGTAAATTATAAGCTACAGTCACGTCATTCACAGGGATCAGATCTCAACTAAACTGACCATCTATGAGGAGATTTAGGATTGAAAATGGTGAATATCTTCTTCAAAAACTGTATTTATTCCTCCTGTGGCGATTCAGAGACATAAAAATGAGAATTGAAGCTGATCAGAACGTTTAAAGTGGAATAAAACCTCACTAACATGGTTGTTTTTACTCATCAGTGGTGGGAAAGAGTACTTAAGTACAAGTACTGTTACATTACAAAAATATTACTCATTTACAAACAAAAGTACTCGTGTTAGAAAACTATTTAAGTAAAAATATAAAGTATTCTTGTCAAATATTATTCAGAGTATTAGTTAATTTGTAATCACTGGCATGTAATGAATTATAAACAACAGCATCCAATCAAATCTTCAGTCTAAATCAGTGTTTGTGTCCCAAACTTTCATTCATGCAAGTTCATTTACGCATAAATTAATGTTCCTGACCATTTTTTATTGCTGTTTCCGCATCACCGTACACACGTTAAAATTTTACAAATGAGAAATAAATTCCTAGGCTGAGCTAACAGGCCATCTCATTTTTGAATTTCCTCTCATCAGGAAAACAATTATGGACAAAATAAATTCCTTTAGATGGAACTAACAGGCTTTTTTTCCTCTCATCAGTAAAACAACAGACATATTTTAAATGCTTTATAAAAGTAAGTATTGCAGGTATAAATCTTAAATTTGCATAATTTCCTCCATAGTGTTTTTCTTATCTGGGGACCCAAATAAAATCTCCTGTGACCCACCTGTGGGTCCTGACCCAGTGTTTGGGAAGTGCGGCATCAGTACATATCTCACACGACAGAGGCTAATTATTACTTTAAAACTTTGAGTTCATTTAAGACCCTGGACATTCACAGTTTTGCATGAGCAAAGAAGTTAAATCAGTACTTCTACTTTTAACGTCTTGCAAGTCCAGACGAGCAGTATAGAGACATTTTATTTATTTTTTCAATTGTTTTTTCCGTTTGAAAACTGCTAACCATTCACTTAAATTATTTGGGAGATCCAAACCTGTTTTCCTGTTTTGTGGACTTAAAAAACTAAACTTGACCTTCAATCTGCACGTGACGAGACAATGACTGAATTTTCATTTTTAGGTGAACTATCCCTTTAACTACAAGTTTATTTAGTTGTTATGACTAATGTGCTTGGAAAAGTTTCATTTCCAGTAAACATCGTAGCATTCACTTGGGGTTTGTGTGCTCAGTACCTGATCAACAAGATATGGAAAGGCTGTTTTTGTCCATAAATGTGAGATTGGTGAATTGCAAAACTGTGATAATCTGAAAATATCATGAACACGCTGCGAGCGCGGCAGCGAATACATATTAACAAATGTGTTCAATGATCAATTTTGCATTCCAGGTTGTCCGGCATCATGAGTCAGCGGACGGAGCGACGGGGGATACATGTGGACCAGTCAGACCTGCTGTGCAAAAAGGGATGTGGTTACTATGGCAACGCAGCATGGCAGGGCCTGTGCTCCAAGTGCTGGAGGGAGGAGTACCAGCGGGTCCGGCAGAAACAGATCCAGGACGACTGGGCGTTGGCAGAAAAGTAAGACCGTCTGCTGAAAAGAAATCCACACGCCTTGCACTATGTTGCAGCAGAGAGTGTATTATTTGGATGCTAAGTTTTCCTCCGTAAAATAAGTGGAGCTCGTTCTGTTACTCTTGATCATTATAATTTGCCACTGATTACTGGTATTTGCTCTGTCAAATGTCCTTGGCGCCAGGCTGCAGCGAGAGGAGGAGGCAGCGTATGCCAGCAGTCACGGAGCTCAGACACAGTCCCACTCTCAGTCCACAGCGCCACAGCCGCACCCAGCGCACGCCTCTCTGGCACCCTTCTCCAAGTTTGAGGAGAAGAAGACCAATGAGAAGACACGGAAAGTGACCACGGTTAAGAAGTTCTTCAGCCCGTCATCGCGCACTGCTCCTAAGAAAGGTGCGACTTTTCATCCTGGGCTAATCTTTTTCTTTTTACTATATTTATTTTTTATTTATTTGACAGGGATGATACATGTAGGCATTGTTACCATTTAAGTAAGAAAATGCAACCGATGCAGTGTACACAGGACTTCTAGCTTATTTGTAAACAACAATGACTGAAAACAAACAACCACTTTCTCTTTGGCATTTAAAATCATGCAGCCATTCCTGCTTGCAGAGATGCTCATCTTTTAAACTTGCATAATGGACTTTTTAACTAATAGATGAGAGTTGACAGTGTTCTCTACACCAGTTCCCACCTGGGTTGCTGTCTCTGTTCGCATGTTCTTAGACAAATTTAAATGTGTCTAAAACAAAAAAATATGATAACTGATTTCAGGAGGTCACCACCAAAGCCACCGCCAACTGTTGTAAAAGGTGTCTGGGTGTTGTTCTTGATAACAAATTGAATTTGGAAGCGGACTTTACCCCGAAAAAGGTCCAACAAAGACTTTATTTCTTCAGAAAAATGTCCTTTAATGTCTCCACTGAGATGACCACTTTGTTACAGAAGTTTCATGGAATCTGTTTTAACTTTCTGTATCATTGCTTGGTTTGGAAACATTAATCTGTCCTGTAAGAATCGACTCGGAAGTAAAATCTCAGGGAGGAGTCAGATCGAGCTTGTGGTCATTTATAACAGGCAGGTTCTTAGGAGGGCAAATGCCATACAGGTCTGTCAGGACCATCCTGTCCAGAGGGAGTTTGAGCTGCTGCCCTCAGGTCGCCGTTTCAGGGCAACTGAAAGCTGACCGCAGCCATTCTGCACATTGCATATGATTCCACCAGCAGCACCGCGGTGCGTCCCAGAAGCAGCTTTCCACTCTGCTCTGCTTCAAGTACACACCAAGTCTATTTTTGACGGCTGCTGCGTCAAATAGCGCAGAGCAGATCGAACGAACAGAAAGTCAGACACAGAAAAGGCAGGTGAACATAATCAGGCGGGCGAAACGCTCCCCTGCTGAAACGCTTCTGAAATGCTGCTGGTGGGGCCTGCAGCCGTGCAGAGGACGGATCAGAACCGTGGTGCAGATGTGCCGTATTTGGTGGAATCAACTGGTAAAATTCTTCATGCCTCTTTCATTCCAAGTGTTATAGAGATGCTCAATAGCAATTAGCACCTTGACTACGGTCCTTGCACTGCGCTGGCACATTTTGCACATCTGCACTTTGGCATTCTTGCATATTTGATATGAAATTTCCATTCCCTTGAACTAGTATGTGGTTTTTATCTCATGTTTTCTATTTATTGTTGTTGACGTTGCCCTTTTGTATTGTGTTTTTCATGTAAACCCTTTGCTGCACAACAATAAATATAACCTAACCACTAAACAGCAATTTAGATAACAATGACAGAGTACACTTTCTTTGAAACGAGAACTGAAAATAAACAGCTGCACTGCAAACATTACTTAAAACAACTGACAACAAGCACCTTAAACACTGAGACAACAACGACTGACGTCAATTAAGAACAAAGACAAAAAACTACGGTTGAGAGCAACAAAAGGAAAATAGAGCTTGAATACTTCAGTGCAATGTACAGGATAGTCAGTGTATTAGTGACAGTAGATGGCAGTCGACACACCCCCCCAGTTTGGAGAAGCAGAGAGGAGTACCGGTGCAGGAAGCTAAACAATGTGCTGCTGTGGACGGGGTCAGCAGCAAAATGTATTTTAGGCACTTCAAAAGGGTCCACCAAGAAAAAATATGTATGAGTTTAAGTGCACGTTATATTTAGAATATTTTTACCACTTTACTTTGCCGTCAGAAGCCTTTTATGCTGTTGTATAAGCCAAAAATCGCTCTCCCCAAACCAATCAAACTCCATAGGCGAAATCAGTCATTTTAACTCACAGAAGACAGGAGTTGTTGGTCTACCACTGCCTCGATCTGTTAGTTTGTGTGTGTTATCGTGTGACTTGAGGTAAAATGTTTTGCCAACTGAGTCTGGTTGAGCTCGCATGAGAGAGAAATTTGTCTTATGTACCGGTGGTTTTCTTTAAAGAAAGCTGTGAAGCAGTGAAAATATTCTAAATATAAACTGAAATTGTTTTTTCGTTGTTGTTTTTTTTTTTGTGGACCTTTTTTTAAGTGCACGAAGCTGGAGCTTAACCTAGCTTAGCACAGAAACCGCGGAGGGAAACAGCTAGTCTGACTTTCTCCAAATAAAAGAGAAATTAAATTACACCTACCAAGACCTGTAAAGCTCACCATGTTAGATCTTGTTGTCTGGCTGAACTGGCTCCATGCAGACACAGATTGTGGAGGAGGAAGGGAAAGCAGCCAAAAAGTATGACTTTTTTTTAAACATTGTTCTTCCCCACCAGAAACCCAAGAGGGCAAGACCCCCAGTCCATCCATTAGCCGCCATGCCAGCTTCGACACGGACCAAGTGTCCAAGGACTTTGTGGACTTCTTGAAAAACCTCCAGAAACCCGGCCGGGAGATCCACAAGCAGTGCAGAGCCTTCATCGTCAACATGTCGAGCAAGAAGGTGTGTTGTAATTAAGTAATGATTTGACGTCCAGGGTCCATAGTCTTTATAATAAAAGGTTAACTGTGAAGTGTTTTCATAACTCGATTGATAACTTCTTGACTCATCAGGATCTGAGCGCAGACGAGCTGTCAGAGTGTGTTCAGGATTTCTACCAGAACATGGCCGACCGCTTGATGAGCCACTTTAAAGGTTGGCTGCTTGATCTCATCTTTAATCTGGAACTTTCACCGATCATTTTCATGAATAAGTTCCTAATAAACCTGAGTGCTTAGCAACCTCAGATGGCAGCACACGCTGGATTTTCCACTGATCTGTAGCTCATTATTAGCTTTAACTGATGCGGTCTGATGAATCTTCGCTCACCAGGTTCCTCAGAGTCTGTGGAGCAGGTGATGGACCAGGTGGAGAAGTACATCATGACTCGTCTGTATAAGAGCGTGTTCTGCCCAGAAACCACTGATGACGAGAAGAAGGACTTGGCCACACAGACGAGGATAAGGTGGGCCTCCTTACATTCAAAGCAGACAGTGATGCTTTCATAGTAATAATAATGCAGTTGCATTTTCTTTTGAGGGCAGTTTGGTGATTTTAAGCTGCATTTACAAGATGAAACTTTCACACAACTTAAGTTGGTAAGGCTACAAAGTAAAAAGGCAGTAACTTCTTAGAGTTCTTGTTGTCCAGCTAAAATACCTGCAGGCAGATAATTGGATATGTTTCAGTTTTATAGCTTTATATCAAGTTATTCTTGCTACATATTAATCCTGACCTCTGATTTGACCTTTGACCTTATTTGGAAGTTCCTGTATTCTGTGTTTGCCGAGCTTCCTGAAAAATCTTGGATCATACCAAAGGAAAAGGCAGAAACCTCCATTTTATCTGATCACTTTAGCTTTAAAAAGCAGAATAATGACAAATATGATCAAATCCTTAATCTGATAATGATAAAATTTGTTATTTTTTTACATTACTGTTAAAGCCATTATTTATTTACAATATTTATTATTATATTACAGTACACTTGTGATGTTCCAAGTAACTTTTAAAATCAAATTATTTCAAAGGTTTTGGGAGGTTTCTGAGCATTTGAAGCTACTAATATTCATATTCTAATAAAGTAAACTTTTAAATATAAAAGTCAATATGCTGCAACAGAAAAAAATATTAAATACCATCAAACCTTTTCTGCTAAACTGTGACACTGATTGATTCATTTTAATTCAATGCATTTTCATGTCTGGGATCAGAGATATGACTCTGTGGTAGGAGTATACTGCACATATTTCTTGCAGGTATTTTACATGTTAGAACACAGTGACTGGTGGTTTTCTGTGGTTTCTCTGCAGCTTTTTGCAGCTTCTGTAATTTCAACCCATCTTCTCCAAAACAAAACACATCTGAGTGAAGATATTTGCCCACATCACAAAGGACTTCCTTTGTAGGGCAATAAAACCCTTTGTAACGCAGCTGAAACATGTTTGAAACTCAGCAGCAACCGGTGCAAAACTCAACTTTGTGAAACTAGTGTCATGCAACAGCCAATCAAAACGCTGACGTGTCACATGATGACATCAAACATTCCACATTCCAAACATTTCAGCCGATTCTCACTGATTTCAACGGTTTATCATCAACACGAACCAACAAGGAGGTTTTCAGACGGACATTTTCCTCGTTAACTTGGTCTGTAACGCTGTCAACAAACTTCACAGTGAACAGGTGACTAACAGGAAAATAAAAAAGATGCAGAGATGCTAATGCAGTACCAATTACACTTCCTGCTGGTGTGAAATTTTTTATATTTAAAAAACAATCTAGCTAACTAATTTTAGTTAAATTAACTGTTAATTGTGTTGCATGAGACAATGATTATTTTGAACTGCTTCCTGTAATTGTCAAGTTGCATAGAAGACGTTTCATGCATTTTGCAGCCTGCAGCTAGTTGCATGAGAGTTTTACCATGTTAACCCAGCCTTAGTGTTGCATTTAGTAGATAAGTTCTGTCATGTACTTGGTTAGTTTAAGTTATACAGTCCCTTATACATGCATCAGCACACAGTGGGTGTCTTTAATCTTCAACAGTGTGAAAACTTCTGTCTGAACTGACTGCAGTTTGTGCCCTTGATCAAACAGGAGCCATTTTTAACATTGTTCTCCATTTTTCTTCTCTGTGTGAATGTACAGTCACAGCCGGCATGTGTGTGTCACCCAGGGGGGAAGTGAATCTAACAAATGTGACGGTTACATCATATGTTAAAAAAACAAAAAAACAAAAAACAAAGCTTTAAGTGTTTAGACTGATCTGATTCTGTGTTGCAGGGCCTTACACTGGGTGACCATCCAGATGCTGTGTGTGTCTATGGATGAAGAAATCCCTGAAGTCTCTGAGAACGTGGTCAAAGCAATAACAGGTCAGAAGAAATGAAATAAAAGAATGTTTTTCTGCAGCACACGTACATATCATCACATGTTCTGAGTTCTCCTTTGAGAGCAAAATATCTAGAAACAAATTTTTATTTTATGTTTCTTGGTTTCATGATGGTGCCCCTAACTTTGCATTAAATTATCTGCAGGCTACTGTGTAGATCGAGAACTTGTTTCCAGACAGCAAATGAAACCGGTTAATTGTAAAGTATATTCTCTCACAGGCAGAGCAACCTTGGTGCTGTCTAGCGAACCAGCCCGTGTTGTCAGTAGTCTGGAGTGGAACTGATGTAATCTAGGACGCTTCATTCTGGTACAACACACAGCGGCCTGCAGAATATGACACGCCAGCTTCAGTCCAGAAAATCTGCTATTATTTGAACCAAACCAGTTTATTTCCAGCTGAAATGCTCCGAACAGTTCAACATTAGTTGCATAAACCAGAACCAAATTGGTTACGTGTTGGTGGAAAAGCAGGAACAACAAACAAACAAACAAACAACAACACAAACTAGCTTTCCTACTCAGAGTCTTAAAGTCTCCTTCTTATCTGACTTCTGCACTTTAACCTGCTGCATGAGACACTAAACAGACTACAGTAGAGAGCTAATGAGCTGCTGAGCTGCATCACAGTAAACAGCATGTAAACATACCTGCAAATGTAGGGCTGAACAATTTTGAAAAAAGATGATATTGCAATGGCAATATGATTTGTGATATTAGAGATAATGATAATGTTTTCATCATTATTCTTATTTTGATTGAAAAACATGTTAAAATGATTGTGTTGTAATTTTTTTGCAGGAATCTGTTCCAAATGGAAACGTCTGTAGAATCTGATGTGTAGGACAGGACATCTCTGTCTCACCACATTCAATCATTTAAACGTTTAAAGACACATTGCACCTCCTGCGATTTGAAAATGGCAAAAAATCATACTGCAATTTCAGTAAAACTTTTATTAATTGTGCAGCCCTATGCAAATGTCACTTTTGTGGTTGCTAAGGAACCAGACAGTGCTCTCAGAAAACATTATACAATCATTATTACTGTGAGCCTTAAGCAGTGAAAAAAAAAAACTACATTTTTTTAATCACAAAGTTCAACAGCATTTCCCCAAACTTTTTTTCCTGGGGACCCAAGAAACATGACAAACCGTCACAATAATTCTTAACAATAAATTCTGTGAATAGTTCATTTGCATATAAACGAACTTTCCTGACCATTTTTACATCACCCTATATTATCTTTATATTGAAAAGAAATTCCAGTTAAAACTTTATAAATGAGAAATATGTTCTAGGGCTGCAACTAACAATTACTTTCATAATCGATTAAGAGGTTGATTATTTAACTGATTAATAGTTGTTTGTTTCAGAAAATGGTGAAAAATGTAAATCAGTGTTTCCCAAAGTCCAAGATGACGTCCTCAAATGTCTTTTTCACTCACAGTTGAAAGATTTCCAATTTACTGTCATAAAAGAGTAAAGAAAGCAAACAGATATTCACATTTAAGATTTCAGATTTCTTTTTCTTAGAAAATTAATTAAACTGATTAATTGATTATCAGAATAGTTGGCAGTTGACTTAACAGGCCATCTCATTTCCTTTTATCAGGAAAACAATATACATTTTAGCTTTATTCATAAATGAGACAAAATAAGTGCATTTTGATGGAATTAACAGGTTCTTTTTTCCTCTCATCAGTAAAACAGGACACACATTTAAATGTTTTATAAAAGGTGTACAGCAGACATAAATCTAAATATTTTATTTATTTGGGGACCCAAATAAAATCTGTGGCTCCCGACCCAGTGTTTGGGAACGACTGGCGTGGATAATCAAAAGCTCATTGTATGATGACCGTCAGTTTTCAGGAAAAACATCTCTTTTGATGCAGAAAGCAGCTGCACTGAAATGTTGTGACCTTCTTGACCACGTGTGCAGATGTGTGGCAGCTGCACTGCACGCATGAATTATTGGACATTTCTGTTAATCTGGTCAGGGGAAAAACACGCCTCATATGAATTTTAGAACAAACAAAACAAAAACAAAGTCCCCAACTGCACACATTTAAATTGTATCTGTACCAGAACACAGTTCCTCATTTTTTTGTGTTTGAAACACTGTATTCTGTCACTTATATTCTGCTCTTCGATACCTCTAACAACAGGCTGTCTGCACATCACAGGCTGCAGGACAAGTTTATTTACTGTCTCTTGTTCCCTTTGATATAACTCGGGCACTCTGGCAGCCTGTCAGCTGCTGACAATCAAAAACACAGACAGACACACCCCTCTGTCGGTGAGACAAAAAGGAGCATCTCTGATATTTCACCAAAGACCTTTCTTCCTTTTTAATATTAACAATAAATAAAAAACTAAAACAACACTGAATGGCTTCCAGGCGGTGCAGGTGGCGAAGACAGACAGAATATAAAACCTTCTTTAAGCGTCAGGCAGTTTGGATCATTTGAAAATGATAAAACGTGGGGCTTCACTTAGAAATATTTTAACTTTAGAGTAGAACAAAGAGCTGTACAGTGTCTCTTATTTACCCCCAAAATACACTCTGCCAGTTAGGAAGGAGGCAGAAACCTTGAGAGACAGATATTCGCACTACATAAAACCAAATCTGTCCACATGGCTGGAGACCACCAGAGGGAAGTGAGTAAGTCTGCGATAATGACGGCCTCAGAATCCAAGTTAACATCTATAAATTCACTGTTTTTGTCCAAAATCTAAAGATATTAAATTTACTGTCAGAGAGGGTGAAGAAAACCAGCAGATATTCATATTTGAGCAGCTGGAAACACTAAGTTTAGTAGTTTGCTTAAAAATGACTCAAACAGTGAATCATTTTTCAGAATAGTTGGTGTCAGTCGGACTCGTTTTTTCAGCTCTAGCAGCGATAAAAAAAAAAGTTTTTTTTGTTTTTTTTGTGCTTTGTCCAGATATCATTGAGATGGACTCGAAGAGGGTTCCTCGGGACAAACTCGGGTGCATTACACGCTGCAGTAAACACATCTTCAGCGCCATTCGGATCACCAAGAATGAGCCGGCCTCAGCTGACGACTTCCTCCCAGCGCTCATTTACATCGTGCTCAAGGCCAACCCTCCGCGGCTTCAGTCCAACATCCAGTACATCACGCGCTTCTGTAACCCCAGCAGGCTGATGACCGGAGAGGACGGATACTACTTCACCAACCTGGTACTTCAGTCTTCATCAGAGCCAGTTTCAGCTTTGTTTAGGCCGCTAGTTTCACAGTGGTGCTGTGCGTGCAAAATCGATTGGCTACTAAGACTGAAGAGGGGAAGGTGATTATTAATGAGCTGTGTGGGTCGTCTCTTTACAGTTAAACTTTATCTTTAAAATTTTAATCCTGCTCGTAACATTTATTAGTGTGACGTTTCAAGCTCCAGGCTCTTCCTCAAACTGCGTCTCATGCACACAGTCACCATCTTAAATCACTTATCCACCATGTGGTCCACATATAACAAAAACAAATCAGGAAAGGACTCATTTTTGAAGGAGCTGCTGCTGCGGAGGGGTTGAGAAGCAAATCCCAAACGTTTAAAACATACACTCTGAGCTCCCCTTTTGTCAATAAAGTAGTTGGCATTAGAGCAACTGCGGTGTTTCTTCCTCCAGAAGCTCCCGTCTGCCACGAATCCTCTGACGGTGAAGTCAAAAGTAACTGGGTGAGCTGACAAACTCCTGGGCTGATCATGTTACTCATTAGCTAAAATTCAGTTTTGTAGCACCTTTCCTGCAGGAGTTTCAGCCACTGATTCAGGGTCTCACCGCGGGAACGTGCACGCGCAGCTGCACTAGTAGAACAGCCAGTAGAACAGCCAGTCTCTGAGATGACCTGTGACTGGTTTAAGTCTTGTCCACCATAAGCAAATACACATAATTCCCAAAATATCAAGCTATTCCTTGAACAGGGATGCCATCTGCCCCAGGTTGATGTAAACTGAATGTCAGCCATCACTTTCAGCTGCTGTGTCTCCTTTGTTTTTCTTTTTTAGTGCTGTGCAGCGGCCTTTATCGAGAAGCTGGATGCTCAGTCTCTCAACCTTTCCCCGGAGGAATTTGAGCGCTACATGTCAGGCCAGGCTTCGCCGCGTTTCAACAGCTCAGAGGTCGACTGGCCCCAAACTGGCCCGGCACCTGGCACGACTCCCACCAACCCTGTCCTGGCTCAGCTCAACCACAACCTGGAGCTGCTGTCAGGCCTCAGCAGCCGCCAGGAGACGCTGATGGAGGCGGCTCAGAGCCTGCAGGCCGACCTCCTCTCCTGGCCCGAGGGCGTGCAGAGGGAGGTGAACGACATCCTGGAGAAATACCCTCTGGAGATTCTGCCCCGCACAGTCGCTGCAATCGACGCAAACAACATGGACAATGACAACCTGCCACCGCCACTCACACCCCAGGTGTATGCTGGGTAGTGGAGCCTACAAAGGTGGGAAAAAGGGTACTCCTGCTTTGAAAAGTCAGCTCATTCACTGTGTTTTGAGCCTCACATTACTGAGCTTCTTCTGCACCTTAAAAACCTGGTCACACCAGTATTTATAAGAAAGAAGTCGGTTAATTTCACAGGAATCAATATAACCGCAAATTTTTCATTTCAGTTTCCACTTAGACGTGAATTAAGCATTAAAGCAATTAAAGCATTAAAGTCCAGATGACGGCATTTTAAGGGGATCTAGCTTCATAAACTGATGTACCATGCTCTTGCTAGCTAGCTAATGAATTTTAGCTCTGTGCTGCTAAAAGTAGAAGATTGATGTCATGATTTTATTGGTTGAAACTGGTAGGTTTCATATTTTACTTTACAGGAAGAAAATAATGGATTTTGAGATTTTTTGCATCTATTCAGTCCCTCCAGGATTTCACAGGCTTATTTTGGGCTTCGTTGTTTCTAAAAAATTGCGATGCATGTTGCAATGTTTTTAGGCTTTTTTTGCAATTAAATTAAAATTTAAAAAATTAAAAATCAATGGCAGCTTGATCCAGTTGGAATGAAAATGCACTCTTTTCTGAGTGTTCTCAGTAACCTTACCAAAAAAGAATTGGGATTACAAAAATTCTAATAAATCTGCTGTATTTCTAGGTGAAACGGTGAACCTGGTGGGGTATTCCACAGAGAGGCAGAATCTTTTTGGAGCTCAGACTCAGTCAGAACAGAACAAAATAATTAAAACAATATAAATACAAAAAAGTAAATAAAACATTGAGTCAGTTCATTGAGACGTACATGCATTAGATTTGTGTGGGCAACAGCTATGATTGGTGGAACTCATGGAAAGCTACAATGATTGGTCAAATCTGTGGTTAAGTTGTGGAGTTTGGACTTAGTTGCAAGGTCGTGCAGAATTCAGTGGGATTGTCTGAATTTGCGTGAATTGTTGTGATTGCAACATTGCAACTTCCTGGAGGGACTGAATATTATTAAATATGTGCACAATATGACAGGGGATGTGATCTAAAGGGTTTAAAAGGGCATTTTTAATTTTATCTCAATTTAAACCAATAATAAGTTGTCAAGATGGTGCTGACCTTAAAGGGAAAGGCCAACCAGACAGTTCAAAATGGATGTAGCTTAATGCTGATGTAGCTTAGCAGTTGTGTTACATTATCCGGTTTTAGTAACTCTTCTTTGTTGTCAGAATTTAAACACAAGGGGCACATTTTTGAGACAGCGGTTTATTTCATGAATGAACTGTGGGAACTTGCTGTCACATTAGCGACCAAGCAAACAAGCTTGTGAATCAACAGTTAAGCTAGCTCACACAGAAGTCTTACTCTCCCATCAGCGATAAGTCTTGTTATGAAACTAAAATGTACAATCCTGAGAACAAAATGCCAGGAAGGATCAAATGGCACAGTACAGAGAAAATGGAAAGAAGCTAAGAGAGATATTATAACTGAAGCTAGCATGTTTCCAGCTTGCTAGCATGTTAGCTGTTACTCACCAGCTACAATAGTTTACTAACTAGCATGAGAAGCATCAGACTTAAGATTTTTTGTAGAAAAATAGCAGAATATTTTCTTTTGTAGTGTGTTATTGTCCCATTAGCCATCAAGCAAACACGCTTGCTAACAGGCAGTTACAAGCTAGCTAGCACATAAATCTTCTTTTCTTCTTTTCAGTAACTCCTGTGAGGAAAATGAATTGATGTACAATCCTGAGAACAAAATGCCTGGAGGGATAAAATGGCACAGCACAGAGAAAATAGAAAGAAGCTGAGAGAGATATTGTAACTGAAGCTAGCATACTTATGGTCTGTTAGCATGTTAGCTGTTACTCACCAGCTACAGCAGTTCACCAACTAGTAACTATATAAGGGTCTAACTAAACAACAAGCCAAATATTCTTTCTTGTTGTGCATTATTGTTAACAACCAACTGCTAACTGGCAGATAAAATACAAAGGAACGCTTGTGACTAAAGCTAGCATATTCCAGCCTACTAACATGCTAGCTAGCTACAGTAGTTCACCAACTAGAGGGTCAAAATGTATATATTAGCAGGTGAAAAACTAGCCAAATATCCTTTCTCTTAGTGTGTTTGTTGTGACAGAAACGCAACGCTAAATCACTTAAAAAAAAAAAATACAGCCCCATAGACACACATATAACGCAGGTGATGTTAGCCTTTTGGAGAAGCTAACATTTATGCTAGCCCCATAAAAACATGCAAAACAGATTCCAATACAATATATACTCTGGAATAAAACTGAAGCCTTTGAAACATACACGAAATACAGAATTAAAAAACAAACAAACATATTTTCCAGTACTTTTAATTCCTTCCCACTCAGGATAAAAATTTAGTGGTACACAAAATCACCATATGACCAGCTAATCTTTCACAACACACTAGCTGACTAACGTTAGCATTAAGTATCATGCTGTTCTCTGTACTTTGCTAATGTTAAAACACTAATGTCAGATCAAAACATTTTCATTAAAGACTTTAGATAAAGTTAGAACTGCCCAGTAATACTTTACCACATACATTTCACTATTTGTGTGGCCTTCTTGTACTTTTATTTCACTTTTCATTTTCACACAGTACTGTTATGGTCTCATACTGAGCGACAGGTCTTTACAGCAAGTCTGTATTAGTGCCGTGTGTCTGTCTGAGGTCAGTTTGACTTGTTAATACAGCAACATGATCTCATGTCTTGATGTATTTAATAATTTGTGCTGAGCTGTTTATGTGTCCGTCATGGAGCTTGGTGAAGTGAAATCCAGCTGTAACAAGTTCAGAACATCTGGAACAAGATTACATTCATCGAGCATCAAATTAACTTGAAGAGGAATTTTTTTTTTAAATAAACACACTATGTTTTAACATTGTACTGTGTTATTAGAATTCGCTGGGTTTCTTTCTGCATATTCATCTCTGTAATAAATCAGAATGTAATATGCATGTTGTGTAACAGAATATTGTATTTTAAATATTGACTTATTTTGTCATTTTGTGATGTACTGTAAAATATTGGATGTAAAAACAATCTGCTGTTGTCTGATTGCCTGTTGAAACGCTCCTGTCATACTACTGATTTTTGTCTGGATATTTTTAGCTTTACCAAACAGAAGAAGATCACTTTTAATTCAATGATTGGCATTGAATTAAAAGCCTGTAAAATGCTTGAAAACTGTAAATTACCACATTAACTCAGCTACAGAGTGAACCTGTGTGGGTTTAACTAATCCAAACTAACATAATTTTAGCTAACTAAAATGATCGTGGTCACTGCTAACTTGGTTCTTTAACAACAGTTGTGGGATTGATTTTGTTTTATTTAAAATTAAATTATCTGACAGACTAGATCAGTGTTTTTTAAAAACACTTTTTAAAAATAACAAACCATTGCGACCCAATTCACAACAGGTCTTAATAATAAGAGTTAATTTGTGCATAAATTAACACTCTTGACCATTTTTACGGACATTTCAGCATCACCTTATATTGCATTCACATGCATATACACGTGTTTAATAATTTCTAAATGAGAAATAAATGCATTTTGACTGAGTTAATATTTCATTGTTTTTATTTCCTCTCATCAAGAAAACAAAACAAAAACTAGAAATAAAAACAGAGATGACTCAAAATTTCAAGACAACTTACTTATAATAGATTTTTTAGCTTTGAATCAAACTCAAACTCTTAAGTTTTGAAATTACCTAAAAAAGGTTTTACTGACTGGGGGGGGGGGTCCTAAAACAGAAATAAAGAAGAAAAGGAAATTATCTCAAACTTTTTAAAACTTAAGGGTTTGAGTTGGCCTCAAATTTTTTGAGTTTTATGTAGTGCAGGACATTTAAGCCGACTTCATAAATGAGGCAAAATTACTGCATTTAGGCAGAATTAATGAGCTCTTGTTCTTTGCACACATTTGAAATGCTTTATTAAAAAAAAGTGTACTGCAGATATAAGTCTTACATTTTACAGAATTTCTTCCATAGTCTTTTATTTATTTGATGACCTAAATAAATCTCCTGTGACCCACCTGTGGGTCACGACCCAGTGTTTGGGAATGACTGGACTGGATCAGTCGTAATTTGAGATGAAGGCACCACGACTTGCGTATTGGCCGTATGATTTTTTAGCACGGTGGCTGTAGTTTTGCCACTGCGGTTTCACATCAGTGTTTAAATCAAACATCAATCCAACCCACTTTATATGAGGTGTGAAAACAACTCACTTTAGCACCATCTGGTGGACAAATGAAGAACGACACTGGCAGACAGAACAACACAAACAAACCCTTCAGTTCTTAAGTACAATTTTGAGGTTCTTGTACTTAAGTATTTTTTTTTATACTTATTTACTTACTTATATATGTTTCAGACTTTCTGACACCAATTTTTTTCTGACAGTGACATTTACTAGTTATTTTTCAGATTAGATTTTAAATTATAAAACGTGATAAGTTTCTAAAGACAAAGGCGTTAAAAATTCAACCTGCGGGACCGAAAGTGTCAGAGAAAAATGCAATACAAACAGAGGAGCTCTGCCATGTTTAAGTGATGGAGTACTGTATAAAATATGTTAAAAACATATATATGAAGTCACATTTTTCATCAGATATTTAAGATTTTCACGAATAAAGTTCCTTTGTGTTAATATTTCTGATCCACCATGACACATGGTCGTCCTCTGCTCTCTTCATCAAGTAAAGCTTTTTGTATTTTATATTTCTTTTTTTTCCAAAGTTGAAATTTGACAGAACTGCTGAACTTCACAGATTCTTCCCGACTTCCTTGACATTGCTGTTGAAACTAAAGTTACAAAAAAAAACCTGAGTGTAAAAGTAGACAGTTGTAAACTTCTCACAGCGGCTCATTCGCGTTCACACTGTAAAGAAAGGCCACTTTCTAACTTCCGGTTACTTTGCCAGATTCGTCTATATTGATCACATTAAAGTCACTCTCAACTATACATTTTGCTTAAGATTCTGGCTGGAACAGCTGTGGTAAAATACCAGATCTGGAAAATCTCGCGAGAATCTCAAAAAATTTGGGGTTCCCTTCTAGACACAACCAGCAGACCGAAGGTGACGGACACTGCAGCAATGGCGGCGCTGCAAGATGGCGGACCACACAAAGCACTTGACCACAGCTGTTCCAGCCAGAATATTAAGACAGGTGTAGTTGAGGGTGAGTTACATTAATATGCTTAAAATATACAAGTGTCTGTGAAGTTCATCAACAATGAAACACAGCATCACCATCTGCTGCCCAAACACCAACCAGACAACCAACTCCAGCAACACCAACCAGACAACCAACTCCAGCAACACCAACCAGACAACCAACTCCAGCAACACCAACCAGACACAACCAGCTCCAGCGACACCAACCAGACAACCAACTCCAGCAACACCAACCAGACACAACCAGCTCCAGCGACACCAACCAGACAACCAACTCCAGCAACACCAACCAGACACAACCACCTCCAGCAACACCAACCAGACACAACCAACTCCAGCAACACCAACCAGACACAACCAACTCCAGCAACACCAACCAGACAACCACCTCCAGCAACACCAACCAGACAACCAACTCCAGCAACACCAACCAGACACAACCAACTCCAGCAACACCAACCAGACAACCAACTCCAGCAACACCAACCAGACACAACCAACTCCAGAAACACCAACCAGACACAACCAACTCCAGCAACACCAACCAGACACAACCAACTCCAGCCACACCAACCAGACACAACCAACTCCAGCAACACCAACCAGACAACCAACTCCAGAAACACCAACCAGACAACCAACTCCAGCAACACCAACCAGACACAACCAACTCCAGAAACACCAACCAGACACAACCAACTCCAGCAACACCAACCAGACAACCAACTCCAGCAACACCAACCAGACAACCAACTCCAGAAACACCAACCAGACACAACCAACTCCAGCAACACCAACCAGACAACCAACTCCAGCAACACCAACCAGACACAACCAACTCCAGAAACACCAACCAGACAACCAACTCCAGAAACACCAACCAGACAACCAACTCCAGCGACACCAACCAGACAACCAACTCCAGCAACACCAACCAGACACAACCAACTCCAGCAACACCAACCAACCAGAACAATAAACTCTGCTGTATAAACTAAAACACCACAGTGACTTTATTTCTCTTAAACACAGTAAACAGTAACACTCACCCATCACTTGTAATCAGTAGCAGGTGTAAATATCAGCCCTTAGTTTAGTTTACTCCTCTTCCTCTTTTTTAATTTACTCCGTTGATGACATCACAGGGGGCTCGTGCGTCTGTCACTACACATCAAAATTTGATTGGCTGATGAAAGTGTCAGTCAAAGTTATAATCAAATGGCAGCTTCAGGTTTCAGTGAAAGACTCCAGCGAACAACTACTGCAGCTGTGATGCGTTTAGTAACATTCAGAAAAATAGGAAATCCCAGCTCTCCCTCACAAGAAAATAATCATAATCGTTCTGGATATTCTGTATTTAATCAATTAATAACTAATTGTACAATAAAAATTAGGCATTAAATATGTCTTCACAAATTAATTTATTAAGCTATGAATAAATTGATTAAATATCAAAATATTTAATCATTCGATATTTTAAATGGCAAAAGGAAAAGTAAATATCCTTTTTAAATGCCTGATTAAGATCTGTATTTGTCAATCCAATTATTTATTTAACTAGTTAATTTTCTGCATTTAGATTTTAGATTTCATTAATTTATAAATTAATTTATATATTTTTAAATTATGCAGTTACAGTTTTATGGTGTTTTTTATTGTCCATTAATATATCAAATAAAGAATTGGGCTACTTTGGAATTTAATGTTTGTATATAGATTAATAAATTCAATTGTAAACATTATGGTGCTATTGCTCATCGAGACGAGCGCCATGGAATAAAACCTAATGAGCCCGAAGCTGGAGCCAGGATGCGTTTATGGAAGATGATCACAACTTGCAGGATTTTCTGCAGGATTTCATGACACTGAATCAGATTTATGCCCTTTTAAGGGACAGGAACGGCCAATAGGAAGAATCCCTCTATAAAATGATCTGTGATTGGCCAAAGTCTGCTGTGATGAGCTAGATTTTCTAAAGCCTGAAAACAAAGCTGTGAAGACGAAAACAAACCATGAAAAAGAAGTAACAAGATGAAAACGACATAACAAAACAAAAACAACCTAATAAGACATAAGAAGATGAAAACAACTTAAAAGAAAGAGAAGTAACAAGGCAAAAACGACATAAAAGACAAAACAAGATGTAACAAGACAAAAAGGACATGATAAGACATAAGGGACAAAAACAACGTACAAGACATAACAAGATGAAACAGACAGGTGGGACTTGAGTGCAGAGAAAAGGTGAGCTTCAGTTAGAAGGAGGTGGTAGAAATGTCCATCAGAGGACTTACTTTTATACTTTATATACATTTCAGAACCTGGACGTTTTCACTTTTACAGTACTTGAGTAAATCAATCAGTATTTCTACTTTTATCAGTATCTGTATTTCTACTTGAGTAAAGAATGAAAAAAACCATCAGAATAATTTTTATTTAAAAGTTCAACACAGAAAAAAAAGAGTCTCATCAAGAATATAATATGCATTTTTACTGTTTATTATTTTTGATACTGTTAGGTGACATGTGAGGGATTTCTGGAGACTGAAACAGCCACTAACTCTCCACCAGAGGCCTCCAATGTGCAAAAGTGACGAGATGCAGTTTTAAAGGGCCATTGTCTGAAGTCACTCAGCTGCGAACAGCAAGTCATGGCTTCTCAAAGGAGTTGTACTGTAGACGTGTCGTAGTACTACCTTAAACAAACATGTATCATTCATGGGGAAGTATTTGTCATTGGTTTAAACTAGAGTTGCATCCATTGAGATGTATGTGTTCCTTATAATAACATTATCATCGTACAGTATATACACGATACAAGATAAATTAACTGCAGATAATGTTTATACATGCGAATATATATTTCTGAAAAACAAATAATGAAAGCTTTATACATACAGTAAGGCAGAGAATATATACAGAACTAACCTAAAGGTATTAGTATCAAACATCTGTCAAATATTCACACGGCAACAAAACAAAGAGTTCAAAACATTTTATAGTATATACAAAAATACTTATGCAAATGCCCCTAGGAATATCTTAATAGAAAAAATAATAGGAATCTCATCAGGAGGACATCACATTATATTTGAAACATGCACTGTCCGCAGAGGGTTTTCAGTCCAGCGGTGGGCCACATGTCTACATGTTGGTCGTTTTTGGGGTAAAACTGTGAATCACTGAGAAAAAAGCGGTTCTTGGTGCAGGGATACTTGGTCTACTGTGCTCATTGGTCCTCGTTTCATACTTCAAACTCTCACCTGCGCTCCTCGAGCTCGTGTGGTGAGACGTACAGTACTCAGTAATCTCGCGCAGACCTCCGACTTTCACACTTTGGACTCGCTCTCTATGTTGGCAATGTCTCCGTTCCTCTCGGTCTGCTGCTGGTTCTTGCCCTGGTCGTCCACCAGGCTTGTCGTCTTCGTCTCCTGCTGTCCCTCCTGCTCGGACTCCGGCAGGCCCTGCTGGCTCAGCTTGCTGGCCAGTGACCAGGTGAGGGGCAGGCGGGCGCGGTTGGTCATGTCGGCGAGCTCTTTGGCACTGTACGAGGGTGTGTTCGTCTCGTAGATGTCGTGGAAGCTGTTGTAGTCGACCTCGTAGAAGCCGTCCTCCAGCGTCAGGACTGGGGTGAAGCGGTAGCCCCACTTGATCTCGCTGCTGACGTATGAGCTCCTCGCCTGGCACGTCATGCCTGCGGACACAATAACACGTCAGGGATTAAACGTTATGGTCTGTAGATTCATAGTTTGAGTCGCCTTAAAGCAGAGGTTCTACTTAGTTATATGAAAGAACAACAAAAGAGAAATGTATTAAAAAGATAGCAGAAATATCTGCACCATTTCAGCACAGAATATCCATTCTGTGTACTTTTCTGATAATATGTTTGATTTATGTGTATTTTCAGATCTTATCTTAATTTTATTTTGGGGGAAAAGTTATCAAGCCATAATTGCAGTAACTCTGAGGCCCCCTAGAGGTTTCAGGCCCCCTGTTGAAGACCCATGCTGTAAAAATATGTGTGCTAAATGCTAAAGCTCAACATATTAGCATAAGGTACTACGTAGATGTTATCATACACTGTTATAACTCTACAGAATGAAGTTGTTAAACAATAATCGGTGCTGGAAATGTAAAACTGGAAGAGGAACTTTCTTGCGCTGTATATAGGACTGTAGTTTGGTCAGACCACTCTGGATCAGAGTCTAAGAGATTTTAAATAGATTTTACATCCCTTGAAGTCCAAAGTTGTGTTTACTGGAGGACCCGGTGCCAAATACCAACATATCCAAGTGTGCATTTTCTGTTATTACTGTGGATCTAATAACCGTCTGTCGAGTTTATTTTTAAGACACTGGAAGGCAACAAAAGGCCCGGAATTGAAAGAATGGCTTAATGCAGTGGTGGAAATAGCATCTTATGAATTTGTGCTCAGTAGAATAAATAGTGATCAGGACTAAGGAGCATCTTCTTGGAACCAGTTCTGGGCTCACATCGAAACAGAAGATAAATCTACACAATATGAACTTGTTCAGTGATCATGTGACCCTGTAGATTTATGTATGAGGATATATGTGTGTGTGAAAAAAAAAAACATAAGCGTTGTCAGTGTGACCACGTTAACATGCTGATGTTAGCATGTTGTCTAAGTAAATCCCCACGGAGACGCTGGTGTGGCTGTGCGCTCCTGTGTTAACGGTTGTAACGGTGACGGCGTGCTTGTTTTGAGCACGCTGGCCTCGTCGATTTTACTGTCACACAAACTGAAAACACGACTCCCTCTGTGCCTCAGAGGGCAGCGGCGTTTAATCGCTTTCAGACGCCGTTTACTCGTGTTTTGATATTTATCAGTGTCCTCTTTGGCTCGGCTGTCTGCAGGAAAAGTCCTCTGTGAGCCTCCAGCAGCTGCTCGAGAACACGCCACTCAGGCATTATGTAAGTGGTTCGTTTTATTATTGGCTGATAGTGAGAAAATATCAGACATCTCAACACCATCTCATCTGAATCATTCACATGTAATTTTATTTTAGCATGTGGAGCAAAAGTACCGGGTGAGCTCACGCCTGTACACTTTACACTTTCCCCCAACCCTGACGTGTCTGCTGCTATAAATCCAGATGTTTTTGTCATCCTGCTCCATGGCCCTGCAGCTGTGCCCTGTAGAACCTCTCATCTCTCTTTATCAACACTTCTGAGTGACACTCAGCCTTCACATCTGTTTTTGTGTCTACACTCGGACGGGTCAGATTACTTTGACATGTTGTTGAATACAAATCACGTGATATTTTTTGTCATTAGTGACATAATCAACTGGAGTACAAAAAAATATATATCTGCATACTTTTGCCAGGGTTTGGATTATTTTGTTCATTTCCTGTTTTATTTTGTAGGTCCTGCCTTCTCTCTTGTTTCTGTTGCTTCACTTCCTGTCTTTGTCTGTTTTCCCGCTCTTTTGATCACTGATTGTTTGCACCTCATTAGCCTCCCTCTGTTAATCTTGTGTCTTTTGTGTCCATCCTCAGTATGTCAGACTTCATATTTGGATTTTACCCCGATAAAATGTCAGGACAGTATGAAGGTATGAAAAAATAAATGCCACTGAAGCCTACCTGTGTCAAACTCTGACTTTCCTGGCTTGAAAAATGACCTTTTAAACTAAAACATTATTTGTCCCTCGAGGTTGACTATTGTACTCCTGTTTTTTCCCGAAATAAGGTCCCGAGGGGAACAGTGGAAGGGAAGGAACTTTGCCTCTCTAAACCGCTGGCACAGCTAAAAATATCACCACTATAAACACCTGAACGCTTCTGAATCTAATTGAAAAACACGTTAAAATGAATATGGTGTGATTTTTTTTGCAGGAATCTGTACCAAATTCAGATGTTTTTTTAAGTCAGGAGGAACTCACGACATTCATTACTTTTTTTTTTTACAAAAGTTTTTTGCCACATTTTGCCTTTAACAAATATTATACCTCCTGTGATTGGAAACTTGAAATTGAAAAATTGTTTTATTATCAGTTATTTTCTATATTAATCAAGTATTTGTTTGGTGGACCATTATGTCACTTTATTGTTTGTTAAATTTGAAAACATACTGTATCACTTATTTGACATTCACTGTAATGACGAAGCAGGCCCATCATCATATTTCCTAAAACACTGCATGTGTACAAGGTTTGGTATGAAATGTACTGTGGAACACTTCTAAATCCATCTAATTGAGGCCAGAAAACGTCTGATGACTCACCCGTGGCTTCCACCATCCCCTCCAGAATCACAACGATCTCTAGCTCTTCCTTGGCCAGATTGGCCTGCGAGATCTCCCAGAAGGGGCTGTTCTGATTTATCTCATGGCAGATGATGAGTGGAGACACCAGGAAGAGCCTGTCGTCTCCCGTGTTGTAACCCACATTTATGTCCGTCTGGTTCAGGGGGATGAACTCCCCCTCCTTCGTCTGCTTAGACTTGATAAGCTTGGCCCTGATCGAAGCCTCCACGATGTGCGAGTTTCTGAGGTCTCCGACTCGGAACATCAGGCACAGCCGTCCATCTCTCATGGAGATGACCGCGTTGGTGGAAAACACTAGTGTCTCAGCTCGCTTCTTGGGCTGTGAGATCTTAACAAACATGCAGCCCACCATGAAGGCATTCACGATAGATCCCAGCACCGACTGAACTAAAAGCAGAAGTATCCCCTCGGGGCATTTGTCCGTGATGACTCTGTATCCGTAACCAATGGTAGTCTCTGTTTCGATGGAGAACAGAAACGCTGATACAAACCCATTGAGGTTATTGACACATGGAGTCCACTGGTTGTCTGCTATATGGTCCAGATCACCCCGGAGGTATGCGATAAGCCACCACATGAAGCCGAAGAAGAGCCACGTCACCGTGTACACCAGCACGAAGATGAAGAGGTTGAACCTCCACTTGAGGTCCACCAGCGTGGTGAAAATGTCCGTCAGGTAGCGGTACGTCTCCCGGACGTTTCCGTGATGGACGTTGCACTTGCCGTCTTTCTGGACGTACCGCTGGATCCTCTTCGCTCTGTCCATTTCTCCAAACTGTTTAGGCAGGTCCTCGCGGGCCTGCTTTGGCAACTTGGGCTGTCTGATGATGGCCGGGCTCTCCACATCCTGCTCCATGGGGTTTCTGGGTGGATTCAAGCCTGTTGGAGGAGAAACGTGGCGGTCAGTAGAAGAAATTAGCAAGTGCAAGTGTAGGAACCCCGGTGGTTCTGCTGTGATTCAGAGTAAGTACAGATGACTTTCTATTGGTGACTAAGTACGTTTACAACTAGAATGACCACCTCGCAGTTGTAAACCTCAAACAACCAGTCAAACTGAAGTGTGCGTCCATGTCTGTCAAGACTTGTATAATATTTGTAGTGAAGACTTTGAAGGAATTCAGTAAAAGGCGTTAAGTGTATTTTTTTAATCACTATATTGACATGTATTTCTTTATATTTATTTCAGTGAATAGTTTCCAGCTCTGGTAGTGAGCTTTATGTTTCTGCAAAACTACAGTGTCACAGTAAAGTCGACCTTTGCCCTTTTGGATATAAACTGTAATGTCATTTTATCCTATTAGATACATATGTCAAATATTGCTGGAATTAGCATCTGAATTCTTAAGTTAAGGCCAAAAACATGTTTTGTAAGGTCACAGTGACCTTTAACCTTTTATCACCAAAATATAATCAAATTATCCTTGAGTCCAAGTGGATGTTTGTGCCGAAGTTTGAAGCAATTCTCCTCAGGCATACATGAGATATTGTGTTAATGGACATGCGTACGGTTGGATGGACAAACAACCTGAAAATGTAATGACTGTGGCAGACACAATAAAAACTACACTTTTGAGGTGCTTGTACTTCCGTTTTAAGCTGCTTTATACTTTTAGTCATACAACTTCAGAGGGGTTATGTTTTACTGCACTAATTACAAGAGTTGTGGAGAAATGAAAAATGACGTACAATACATAAAAGACGAAAGATGAAGACAAAGAAATGACATAAGATGAAAACGTCACAAATGATGCAAGATGAAAATGTAACAAGGCAAAAACTACGTAAAACACGCAACAAGGTGAAAACAACGTAACAAGACAATGTAAAAAGAGGCAACTAGACAAAAATGACATGAAAGACTTTAGGAGACACGAGCCAATTAAAAGATGAAACAAGACGAAAAAGACAAGAAAGAGAGATTCAACCGCAGATTGTGAGGTTCAGTTGGATGCTCACAGAAACAGACAGCAGAAATGTCCTTCAGAGGGCGACTTTTGAGTTTCTAAGTACATTTCAGAACCTGTACTTTTGTCTCTTTTACTAGAGTACAGATGTTGAATCAGAACCTCAACTTTCACCAGTTTTTTACACAAGTATCTATAATTCTGCCACCACTGACTTTGTCTCACTCTCCTCTGACATGTGACGTGACATGTGGAAAACGCAGGTCATATCTGGGGCCAGTGTTTGGTTTGTCTGCTCTGAGCTACTGTAGAAACATGGCTGTTCAACATGTCGGCCTCTGAGGAAGAGGACCTACGCCCTCTGGAGATATAAACAGCTCAGTCTGAGGTAACGAAAACACCAGGATTCTTATTTTCAGGTGATTATACACTAATGAAATCATACCTATGGATGTTTTATTCCATCTCTACCGTATTCTATTCAAATGTGTGATCGCAGAAAATGTCTCAAGTGTGCCGTCACACAGTCTACACACACACACACACACACACACACACACACACACACACACACACACACAGCTGGTTATTCTGCTGTGTGACAGCCCGTCACCAGGCTGGTGTTTTAAGACTTATATAGTCTGAAAAAGCTCTGTTCTGTGGGGGGGGGGGGGGGGGGGGATGTACCCTGTTTCCGTCTGGACGGCAAAAAAAGATGCACTTACAAATGTATCTGACTTAATGTGGACGTACTCTCAGATTGAGTGGCAGCTATACAAACAAGGCATGCATGCAGATAATATCATAAACAATGCACCTCCCACTCTGCCATTGTTTCCAGTACCATCCTCACCAGCACCGCCATGAGTCGAGCTGAGACCAGTAATGCAGCATGTAGTACTAAACAGTCTCAGCATAAAAACTGTGCAGCTACGGTGAGGCCGAGAGAAAACGTGTCACCACCCACACTGCCAGAAGCAAGCTTACACTTCTTTGTCACAGCATCTCCTGCAGCATAACGTTGGTGTGTGTAACCTGGTTGTAAAGCTTTGTGGGTGTTCGGGAGCTCCTCTGCACCCACGGGGAAATCATTCTGTGAGGTGACCATATCTGAAGATAATTATCCACTGAAGATACAGACAGGTTTAAATTAGAAACCGCGTTAATGCAGAATTTTAAAGGGACAGTTTGATCCAAAAATAATACAAAAATACAAACTTTTCTTCTTACCAGCAACACAGTTTGACCATCTAGACTGTTCTGGTGTGAGTTTATCAGGTATCAGCCGTAGATATGTCTGCCTTTTCTTGGATTTAAAGCATTAAAGTTTTTTTCACGTTACATTTAGTCACGTTTGCTAACTCACTCTCTGAAGTATCCCATGTATCCCGTGTTTTCCCAGAAGTTATAGCAACTAGTAGGAAACGCACTGTTCCCTTTTTATTAAATGATGGATTTCTCTGCATTTTAACATTGTTGGAACCACTTTGAGTTAACGTACAAACAAAATATAAAACATAGGATTAACATTTTTATACATTTTAACATGATATATTTAACTTTCTTACATGTGGAACTTTCACTTTATTCAACAGCACTTTACTTTTCACTGTTTGATGGTGTATGTGATTATGCACAAGCCACACGTTTTCATCAGGATAAATTAAAATTATACATATACAATTATATTATTATAAATTAAATGATAAATCAGAGAAAATAATTTCAGTGCTAAACACAGTGACACAACAGAACTTGGACTTGGCTGCATTTGAAATTAGTGAGGACGAAAATTACATTTAATGTGGTTAAAGCAGGAAAATCAGTTTGCATGAATCTATGAACGCAGGTGATTTTTACAGCTGTCCACAGCTTCTTCGTAATGTACGAAAAGCTTCTTCTGCAGCACCTGAAGGCAGCAACGTAACACACGGCAGCTCACTGTGTTTACCTTCATTAAAATCACCTGAAAACATCACCAGGCTGCTGCAGTACAGCACACCAGGTGAGTTTTATTAGAATTATTCCTAAAATAGCGTTTGTGTTATGTAAGCTTCACCAAATCAATTTCTTTATATCGCTGAGAGCTGTTGTTACCACATTTAATGAAACTAGTGATGTGACTGGTCAGAGATGATTAAATGATCACCACGCCCGCTGATATTCCCCTTCACCCCGCCTGTCTGCACCCTGTGCTGCTACACAAACATGAACCAAACCAGAAGGTGCACATGGAGACGCAGTCTGTGCATCAGACCTACCACCTTGCGCCTGACATTTAATATTCAAGTTTCAACTGAGGTGGCAAATATGAAACTGAGAGTGCAATGTGTGCTTTTCCAGCCTTGTAGCCTCTTTAATTTTGGTGAAAATCTGGACAAGTCTTTGGTGAATGTTGAAAACTGGGACATTTTAGCATTTTGCAGCTATCTGTCAGGAACAGGACGTCTGTTCACTGTATCCTGACAGTCACCAATCACCTTGTGAACTGGCTCTTACATGCACTACTCAAAAATGGGTATGCTTTTAGTACAGGAAAGAGGTCAGTGCAACAAAACAACCAGCGCAGCTCCACCTGTGCAGGTGACAGACAACAGAGAAATGCAAATCACCTTCGCACTTTGTTTTCTGTTTTGTTATTTTAATGTGGCATGGAAAAATTCACGAAAACAGGAATTTATTTTAACATTAATAATGTCACATGCACACAAAGGAAATACATGTGAGATTGTTTTTCACTTTTTAACTTCAGCACTTTAAATTTTCCATAAACCAGCAGCCGGATAACAGAAAAATAAACAGCATTTTGAGTTTTGGTTTGCACGGGGAGCTGAGTGTGACCGCATCAAACGTAACAAACAGAGTGCTGAAGTTTGTGGTGCAGTCACGATGTGATCGGACCTTTTACTGCGCTGTTCTGCTTGTGTGTGTGTTGTGTTCTTCCTCCAGCAGCTAGTCTGTCCACTAAGGGAGAAATAAATCCACCGGCTGTGAAATACAGTAGAGTTGTTATGTGATCCCTCTGATGTGGCTGTCACACACACACAGGCCGAGTGCGTTTTTTTTTTTTTTCCTGCTGTTCTGTGGACAGATTTCCTTTACTATGCACATTGCCTAAGCCACCATCAGTGTTTTTTACCACTGGAACAAATGGCTGTGTTGAAGCCGTTCTGCTCTCCATTCACGGGGGAATATTATGAGCTTGAGCAGCGCAGGTTTCCATGGCAACGCACAGCTCAGTCTACCAAGTGCTCACAATATAGCAGGAATGTACTGGATGAGGCCACACGGCGTTGGATAACATTTGTCTGTTTCATCTTGTTTCAGAGGGCCTGAGGAAGAACAATGTGCTGAATGTATCTGCTTTGTGCATAAAGGTGTCATTCATGTAACAGCTGGTAACAGATGAATATCTGTGAATAGACACATAATTATACAGGCCTGTTTAGAGCATGTTTGATAGGATGGGACTGTCAGTGGACACACAGTGGCATTGTAATGTTGTAATGATGCAGTTGACTCTCAAAGGATGTAGGGAAGATTTTTATTAAAGCTGCTAATATCACATTAAAGACAAATTATTGTGCTCATCTCTGGCTCCATATTTTCATTCTGGGATTCCACTAGAGCAGCTTTGAATGATTCACAGTTCAAAAATAACCTTATTTATCTTATATCAGCCCCTTGTGCAGCATCTCTATGCACCCTCTGTCTGTCTGTCACCCTCCCTAAAAGGCCACTTTCCTCTGATTGGCCAACTCCTCAGAAACCTGCTGAGGGTCATGACCCTGCTTATGTGCTACTGACTCCGCACCATCTCACTGATTATTGTACAAAAACTTTTTTCACTCATTTTGGTGGTCCTCCCTGTGATGTTCTCTGGCTGCTCTGCCTCAACCTTCAGTGATTTATGCTACAGATTTTCTGATTGCCAGTTTTATATGTTGTTAGTGGCAACTTTAGCCACTAGTTGGCTGGTTAGCTAGTTAGCTCAGAGATTAATCTGGTTATTCAAGACAACAGCATCCTGAGTGCTTCTGAGCATTGTCTTAGCCTGGGAAATAGCAATATGGAGCAATGAATGTGACTAAATTACTGTTCATCAAACCACGAATAAGATAAGAATTAGGTTGGAAAAATTAGAGGAAGCCAGAGCGAGTGTTTCCGGGTACTGATAACTGTACACAAGTACACAACTTTACATCTTTATTCTCTGATTTTGGTGAATCTGGTTTTCTCTTTGACATCCTCGGGCCGCTCTGCCTCAACTTAGTTATTTATTCTACAGAGTTCTTTGATTGCCAGGCATGTTTTATGTATTGTTAGCAGCTGTTGTTAGCTGCTAGTTGGCTAGTTGGGTACTAAACTCAGAGAATGGAGAGAATATTTTCTGATTTTCTCTTTCTGGCTGCTCTGCCTCAACTAACTTTCAGTGATTTATGCTTTATGAGTTTTCTGATTGCCAGGCATGTTTTTCATGTTGTTAGTGGCTACTTTAGCCACTAGTTGGCCAGTTAGCTAGTTAGCTCAGAGAATAGAGAGAATATTTTCTGTTTTTCCCTTTGACATCCACTGGCTGCTCTGCCTCAATTTTCAGTGATTTATGGAGTTTCCTGATGAAAAAAGCTTGTGTTATCAGCAGTTAGCTACTTCAGCCAGTTAGCCATGCAGTAGCTGTTAGCTACTTTAGCAAAGAGTAAAGATACCTGTCCAACAGAAACGCTGCAGGACATCAAAGGGAAAAAACAAAATATAAAACTCCTTCAAGTTCAAGTTAAAGTTCATTTGGTAGTTCTCGGCTCAGTTCACAACTGAAAAAGAACTTTCTGTGAGACAAACTGAATACGAACATAATACTAAGAAAAGCAGTGAACTGGAGACAGCCGGAGTGAGTGGGCAGCACCTGAAGTGGATGACCAAATAACAAAAAACACGTGCCAATGTCAGCTGGTCACATCTGAAACCTGAGCGTTTTGTTCATTCTGTTCACATATGTTTACCTAATTTTTTTTAAACTTGGGGCACATTTAATATAAACATCCGACAAAGTAACATCATATGACAGAAAATAGGGAAAAGCAAAATAGGTCTCCTGAAACAATGAATCAAGCACCGTGTTTTATCATGTTAAAAAATCCAAAGCATACTTATGGTTGCTAAGCAATGACTGGACAATATCAGATTGGGTGGAAGGGTTGAGCGAGCGGTTAATTGGATTGTTAAAGCAATAGAAATCTAGAGGCCACTCATGAGGTTACTGCTGGCACTAAATTAAATCACCGCAAGTTATTACCAACAAGAAGGTCCGTTTCACTGATGGTTATACAGTGAGTGTGAAAACTGTGCATGACCTGCAGCAGGATGTGGCGATACGTTGCGTTAAGGAAGCCTCTCAAGACATGTGAGCACCTCAGCAAACACTTATTTTGTTCATGATTCTGTTTCTAGGTCTCTTCTTCATTATCTCTGCAGCGTTAGGCAGACTTTTAACCAGGTACCTCGATCCAGATGTGACCAAAACCGAGTTGAGGCCACATGGGGACACGCGCCTGCTATTTTTAGACACACAAACAACTGAGCACAGGCTGCATCATCACATACAAATAATTTCCAAATCATCTCGCAGTATTTCTCCATCTCTTTAGACCTCAGAAGACAAAGGTGATCAGTGGAGGAGAACTGGCCTCATTTAACAGCTGATTATCTAAACTACAGCAATTCAGTCATTGTTGTTTATGTAAACCCTGTATCGCTGCTCTTCATTATGGTGCATTGAACCCAATTATCCCAAATCATGCAGACTGCAAGATCATCTACTGTGATAGGTGCAGTAAAGGATCAGTTCAACCAAATTACACAAAAATTAAAATATAGGAGCAACAAATTTACAATGGGTGAGTGAGATTTTAATTTTTTGTGTGTGTGTGTGTGTGTGATTTGGGTGATCTGGCTCTTTAACAGGAAAGGTGTGGGACTGGAAATGAAAATAACACATAAGAAAAAAAAACACATAGGATGTTTCACATTAAAAGCCTGTCAGGACAAGAGAGAATCCCTGGTTGGCATCCTCCCTGTAGCATCAACCGCCAATTAAAACCTGACTTACTTTAATTACTTTTACTAGAATATGATAAAATCTCTCTCTCTCTTTTTTTTCCGGTTTTTACAGTAAAGTCACGTAGGGATGTTCAGATGCCAGCATCAGTAACGCCTCAGATACAGATTAAAACGTTGGATCTGGTATCTGTGAGTACGCACCAATCAGATATCACATAACTCAATAGCCCTGAAACAGAACGCTGCTACTTCCCAGCAGCGTCCCGTAGGACGAATATTTATTATCAGCTGATACACAAATTTTAGGTATCAGAGCCAGCACTGAGAGTTGATTTAGTAGATAAAATCTTTATCGCTTTGAAGTGAGTCGCCAGGTATACAGTAATTATTGTTAGGAAGTCATTAATAAAGGCTAATGTCTTCATTTCTTTCTATAAATTTCGGTCAGAGGGTGGTTGAACTGTCTGCTGGACCGTCTCCACAATGAAACGCTGAAGATATTCACTGTACAAATGGATGCTGAGAAACCAAACCGCTTATTAACCACAAACCGACCATTAACTATGGCTAATCTATAAAGCCTTAATTAAATGGTTTTAACCAGCATTTTAAAAACCACATCACATCACATCATAAAGACACAACTGGCTTGTTTCGGTGTTGCAATCCATCAGCTTTTAGCATTAAATTCTCAAAGAAGATTAATCTGGTCGTAGCTAAAAAGTTGCAAATCTTTTTATCTTTTTGATCTTTGCTGCTGATGCAGCCACTGAAGAGTACTGGGTCGGTTTCAGAAGTAGGGGACAACAGAAAATGCTCTGTAAACCTCTGTATTGTTCATGCAGTAATGCTGCAGGAAATCATTAGTTTCCTTTACAGATCCCTGATATAATGTTGTATTTGCATCTTTAATTCAGAGAGTGGTTTTGTCTTTTACTGATGTTCAGTTCTTTTCAGGAGAATGTTACTTGGTAAAAGTCACATTGTGATGATTTTGACTGAAACTGCGATTGCAATATACAATATGATTAGTGGAAATGATCACTTTTGCATCACAATTTTCATGTTCACTGAAAAAAAAAAATACTGAGATCTGAACTAAACAAACACATTTTCTTTCATTTAGAGAACAAGATTTTTAGGCCAGGTCGTTTCTGCAGCACTACAGTACCTCATTATAACGCTGTTTGCTCTGACATTTTTCCTTTTTCAAAAAATAGCAATTTCATTCTGGTTCTGTGATTTGAATATTGCACTTGACCATACTGTCATTTCAGTGTGATTGTGATTAATTGTGCAGCCCTAGTACGCAGCCTGAGAGGTATACTTGCAGACACAAGCACTGCCACCTTTGCTTTTTGATAATAAATCTTACAGTTAAAGGGATACTCCACCCCAAAATCAAAAATACATATTCCTCCTCTGGCCTGTATCCATCTGGATTGTTTTGTTGTAGGTTGCAGAGTTTTGGAGATATCGGCTGTCGTCTGCCCTCCCTCCAGTATAATGGCACTAAATGACACTTGGCTTGTGGTGCTCAAAGCACCAAAAATATACATTTGAAAAACCAGAAATTATGACCCAGTTACTCTGCAGAGACCTTGTTGTGAGCAGTTTCATGTTGGAACTACTTTTTTTCTGCATTAGGTTTGACCAGAACCACTTTTTATCGTTCAGGAAGAAACACATGAAACTGCTCACAACAAGGTCTGTGGATTATCTTGAGTCACCAGGTCGTGATTTCTGGAAAGAGACTCTGAGTTTATCAGATGTGTTTTTCTTGCTTTGAGCGCCACAAGCTGAGTGCCATTAAGTCCCATTATATTGGAGAGAGAGAGCAGACATCTCTATGGCTGATATCTCCAAAACTGCAACTCACACTAAAACCATCTGGATGGATAAACAGCACTACAGGTCAGAGAACAATAGGTGAATTGACTTTGGGGTGAACTGTCACCTGCAGGTATTCCTTTCAGGCTGTGCACAGCCCACAGTTACTTTAGCCAGTAAAGCATTAAAACTGAGAGGCGCAAAAAATGTCGCCTGAGCTGTTCTTAAAGGGATAGTTCACCCAAAAATTAAAATTCAGTCATTATCTACTCACCCTCATTTCAACTAAAGGTTGGGTTTATTTATTTCACTTGCAGAATCTCACAAACAATGGAAGTGAACGGTGACCAGTTTTCAAACGTAACAAACAACAGAATAAAAAATGCCTCCATACTGCTCATTTAGTGTAATCCAAGTTTCCAAAAGCCCAAACATGCCAAGTTGACTAAAAAATGTTATTTACACCATGTTTTTATCCTGAATCTTCACTGTAGATCTTTAGCTTGGAGCCACGTTCACATGCACACTGTCTGAACTGAGTGTGTGTGGTGTGACGGTGTGCAAACAGCATGTTGGGGCTTTAGGAGACTTGGATTACACCAGACGAACAGTATGGAGGCATTTTATGTTTTAATTTCCAGTTACTCTCCCATTGTTGGAGAGATTCTACAACACTATTTTCATGTGAAACAGGAAACACACAGCAGTGTTTTGCAGACTAACAAAATAAACCCAACCCTCAATCAGCATGTGAGTAGATAATAACTGAATTTTCCATTTTTGGGTGAACTATCCCTTTAAAGATGAGTTCATTTACAGATTTTTTTGTCCCCAAATTGTCTATAGATACTTAGAGCTTTGCACTTAGATCTGTGCCCAAACCTAACAGGACCTGACAGGTTCGGGTCGGGTCAGGCCTTATTTCTCACATATTTCATGGGCTCACATCGGGTTCGGGCTGCACTATATTTATCCATTTATTTGCATTTTTCTCTCCAGTTTAGGTCTTGCCAATTCAAATTCCCTGCATGTATTGTCCCTGTCGCAGCCAACTCCCACTGTTTGGTGCACAGACGGAAGCTTGTTAAGAGAAATGTCCGACTCTAATCGGGTTTTGGCTGAAATATTCTAATGAGCGTTGGGTTTGGATTGAGTTTTGTCAGCATCGGGCCTCAATGGGCTCAATTTTTCAGGTACGATTAAAGCGCTATAGATACTGTGATTATATTGTCATTGTGAATTGTTTTGCTGATGATAATGCTGTCGTAAAAATCTGATATTGTGACAGCCCTATCTGGACTGTTATAGCTGCAGAGCAGCAAGACAGCAGAGAGGCATTGGTAAGAAACTGTAGTAGAAACAGAGGACACCCTCACAGCCATCACACCGTGTTGTCTGCAGAAAACGCACTTTCTCATGATTAACAGAGGGTTCAGTTAAACTCACAGCAGCTTGCCGTTGGTTTGTGAGTGGGAGAAACACGGTATCTTCAGCTGGATGCTCATACTGAAGTGCGGTCAAACCTTTAAACTAACACAGTACATTTCTGCTGCTGGCTGCTGAATCATCATGTTACCCGTGTAGATAACGGTGGTGTTACTACCAGGATTCATCCTTCACTACAACGACTGTCAAGAACTGCAGCTTTTCTGCTCCGCTGTCGCTGTAAAGCAGATAAACAGACTGCACTGGAAAATACCACAGAATTAAAAAAAAACAGGCTTTAGTTTGTTTGGAAGGAGGAAGCTTCAGCAGGAATTATGTTTTATTAAAGATGAAATGATTGTGGAGGGAAACCGCGGGTAAGATTTTATTAGACTGTAACAGGAGAAAAATGACATTTATTAAAAAGACATTTGTTGAATTGTACAATAATTGGCTTTAATATGATAATAATGTTAATTTTATTTGGTTTCATTAAAGATTAACAGCCAACAGATTAACAGGATTGATTATATGGTTTTATCAGTTATTAAATAAACAATGTGCAACACTGAGGGGAACACTGGATCTACTTATCCCTTTTTATATTAATTAGCAATTATTTTAGGCCTATATGTCATCATGAGCCGATAATCCTGCCTGATGTAGATGTATGATATTTAAATTATCTCAATATATTTATTTATAAAGCTCAATATCTCTTCTCTTATTGAAGTCTTGCTACTAGAAAACATGATCCAATAATAACTTTACTTGGCAGAACTGGTTTCAGGTGCTATTTAAACTGCAAACTGCCCACAAGCAAGTGATTTAAAAGCTTTATTATCATCTGCTATTTTTTATGACTCCTGTAATTGTTTTAATGAATCCTTTGCCATATCCTTGTTACAGTTGTCTGATCTTATTTTTTGTGTTGTTTTTTGGTGCACTGGTTGTCAGATCACCAATGCTGTCAGAGATCTCAATCTCAACTACCTGATTAAATAAAGCTAAATTAATTGTTTTATTTATAATGTGCAGCATAATATTCAGAAACCATGTATTTGTCTCCACCAATAAAAACTTGAAAGTAGCAGAGGACTTATTTATTTATTATTATTTTGACAAACCACTTGCTTCATAGCCTTACTGCATTATAGTCTAATGTATATTTTTGAATTTTGAATTTTTGAGAGTTGATATTTCAGAATGAATTCACACTTAGCCTACTGTATCACATAACACTTTTAAACAGTAACGTTAGCTAGGAAGCAGTGTAATGCTAATGCTAGCTCTTGTCCCACAGTAGCTAACAGGTTATCAAATATGTTTTCGCTTGAAATATGATCTGATGTCCCTCCAGATTTTCACTGTTCATTATCTTTACAGATGCTGATCAATCAGGAAGTAATGAAATGATCAGGATTTGTCAGATTCTCTACATTTCTAATTCCTGAAGTTGGATCGATCGCTTTTTCATCTGAGAAACTGCTATTTCATGTCTTGACGCCGGACAAATCAGATGGATTCAAAGGTCTGACCCAGGCAAATAAAATTATAATGAGGCTACAAACTAGAAACGTCTCCGCTTGCTCTCTGAATTCACAGCCTCCCACCACCAATCTGGCCACTTCAAATCTGTGATGTGGAAAATTAGCAGAACTCATGATTTCAATGTACACAGGGTTAAGGTCAGACCCATACTGAGACTACTACTTTCTATTTTCAAACTACAAATTTTTTGAGTTTTACATCTGTAATATATTTACCATACTAATTCATTAAATGACCATAAGTCAACAGAGATTTAGGAAACATATCAAGCTGTTTATGACTTAATAACTGCTAAGTTGTCCTGAAAACAAAAGCCCACTGCTCCGAAAATACACACTCTGGAGTTCAGTGCCTACCAAACTCCATTAACAATTTTGCTCAATTTAATTGTTGTAAACATCTGCTCCTTCTAAAAGAATATTAATGAGTTTTAACGAATCATAAACAAACACTTTTACATCTGTCAAACATTCGGCATGAATTTGAATTCAAATTAACATGAAACAGGCAAACTAAAGCAGTTCCTATTCCCATCGAGGACAGAAATTTCAAAGGAGGACACCGTGGCTGCAGAGTTGATATCAGAGAAGTGAGTATTTCAACTTAACACGTTTCCTTATTCTCAGTGGTCACATCACGGTCATTTTATGATTTATTACAGCAAATATATTACAGATCAGTACTCATTTTTGAACACTAAGGACTTTCATACTGCTCCTTTAATTAAATACATTTCTCACACCGGTATTTAGCATTTTATTAAAAAAACAACAACACTTTCTGATGTATTTGTGCCTGTCTCTGCTGATATGACATTTGATGAGCAGTAATTCTTGTAAATATTGTTGTAAAATGTCTTATATAGCCTAATTTTTAATAATGGCCAGATGAGAAGCTTGAGAAATTGAGATTTTCCTTCTATGAGTCTATTCACATTTGAACAGAATAGTAATGTTTCTGTCTTTACCGTACTATAAAGTCATTTTTAGAGAATAAACCTGAATTAGCAGATTAGGGAATAACTAACTCCACAGTGTCTTGATTAGCCCGTAGCTGGTTAGAAAACTCTTCTTCAGCACAATAACAGGATTTTATTAGAGAGCAGACCAGGCTAAATTATTTCTCGTTGCTGGGATCAGGTGCATCCACAGGAAGTGAAGAGAGCAAACTAACAGGCTGGAGATTTCCCGTTGCCATAGAGATCGGGGATGATCCAGCTCATTATAATAATGATAATAATAATAATAATAGCAGCCTCCTCATGTTTTTTTTTCTTTTTTCGGGTTGTATTTGCAGCAGTGTTGCTGGTTTAGCATGGTACGCCTAAAAAGTGTTATAAATGATTTTGCATGTCTGATGGGGTTGACAAAATTCAAGCCCTCAGCCGCAAGAAATGCTATTTAATAAAAAATCAAATCACCAGGAGGTTGGCCTGCTCCAAGGTTTAATAAAAAATAGTTTGACCCATTAAAAATGTATTTTCCCAGGATAATTGAAGAGCAAAAATCAATATCCCCTAAAAATACAGTCCAGTTCTCAAGAATGAGTAAAATTATTTTCTTCTTCTTCCTCCTCTGCATTCTTTAACAAAACTTTAGCCAACATTATTTGCAAGTTAAAAAAGTTAACAACATTACATTGTTGGCAAGCTAGTTAATAAAGTAAAAAAAAACTTTTAATTGTTTGCTAGCTAGCTAATAAAGTTAACAAAATATCAAACTGTTTGCTAGCTGGTTAATATAGTTAACAAAATGCCACATCATTTGATAGCTAGCTAGTAAATTAAACAAAGTGTTACACTGTTTGCTAGCTAGTTAAAAAGTTTAAATATTAAATTGTTTGCTAGCTAGCTTCTTAAGTTAACAAAATTTCCTTTAAGTATTTTTGTTAGCAGAATTAATGAAGCAGCAGCACAGTGAGGGGAAAAATGATTCAGTAAGAATAAGGGAGGTTTAAACTGAATCTTTCTCAAATTGAAGACAGTTTAAAACTTTGGTGCAACATAATTTAAAGTTAAACCATGATTTAATCGGGTTTAAAAATTAATCCTTGTTGGTGCAACCCAGTTTTGGAGGGGAAAAAAACTGAATTAACTGGTCAGAGGATAACTCGCCGGCTTTATTAGCCTGTAGTCGGTTAAAGGAAATAAAGAAAAGTCTTTCTCGGCACAGTAACAGGATTTTATTAGACAGCAGGCTAGGCTAAATGTTGTTTTTTCTTTTTACTGGCTGCAGGAAGCCGAGAGAGCAAACTAACAGGCTGGAGATTTCCCGTTGCCATGGAGATGGCGGTTGATCCAGCTCTTAATCATAATAATATTAATAACGATAACGGTAACGGTAGCCTCCTGATCTTGCAGTTGATTTTCTGGCTGTTTTCGCAGCAGTGTGGCTGGTTCAGCAGCCTTGTTTATGGTCCCGTGGTGTTGTGAGGCCGCGGGCCTGCAGGCTCATATACAGCCTGGAACATTTCCTCCAACACCTTCCAGCTTCTTCCATCCAGCAGCCTCCTTCATCATGTCACCGGAGCAGAATCAGCCATCGGGATGATCCGCAGTTTAATGCTCATATTCACATCTGAAGCGTGCGTTTCTTGCATGCTGATTATTGTCTTAATTAATCTCTAATTCGCCTCGCACTGTTATGTAACTCTCCACCCCCACCACCGGTGCCCCCCCCTCGCCAATATAACAGATGATTGCATTTAACAAGCCGTGATCGGGATCACTGCCGGGAACAGACAGATGAAGAGGAAGAAGAGGAGGACAGGGGTCTTTTCTTACCTTGTGCAGCAGATCAGCGTCCCGCCCGGCTCATGTTAAAGACCGTCTGTTCCCATTAAAGATGCTCCTCCGCTGAGGTCTGTGATTATCAGGTCGCTCTGTGTGCTGAAAACAGACTGAAGGAGAGCCACTAATTCCCTCTTTCCTCCATCCCTCACTCTCTCCACTGGAAAAGGCTTCGGCCGTCAGCCTCCACCCCTCAGCTGGGAGAGAGACATAGAAGAACACTGGGAGAGAGAGACTGAGGAGGAGGAGGAGGAGGAGGAGGGGGAGACAGAGAGGCGGAGAAATGAGTATCCTGGTGATGATAAGAGTGAATACAACGTATACTTACACACCGGGCTGCTGCATGGTAAAGATAATAGGCCTTTATTAGCCTACATCAGTGTCTATTGTGTTAAAAGAACAAAAAACATATTTGTATATCATATTAATATTTATGACTAACAAGAGTTCAAGTGTGGATTAAAACACACGCGTTCTTACTTAATGAGAGTTAAAGCTACTACAAGGAGTTTTTAATTGGTCATTAAAGAGTTTCAGTTCAATACTGACAGACTTGGGGAGTAACAGATTACATGTAACGAGATTGTGTAATTAGGATACCAAACAAAAAAGGTAACTATTGTAAAAAATGGGGATTAATTAGCAGAATTACAGTTTTAAAATCCGTAAAATAAAGAATGATATATTATCATCATGCAACTGTGGACACATTATAAAACTAACTAAATGAGTATCATAGCATCACTCTGATTTTTGGTGGCAAAAATTACTAAAAAGTAACAATCTAATGTAGCTAACCCTACACTTTCCAATTCATTGTCATGACCTCTTGTGGGGAAAAAAGTTTAACTAGGGGAAAATTATTCAATTATTTTGTCTTTAAATCAAAAAAAAAGGGAACACTGGAAATACTGTAATAATTCAAGAATCCAACATCTAATTAAAACAAATATAATTTACAGCTAAGACCAACTAATTATGTTGGCTACACAGACTAACCGCTAACATTAGCTACACAGACTAACCACTAACATTAGCTACACAGACTAACCGCTAACATTAGCTACACTGACCAACCACTGATGTTAGCTACACAAACTAACCAATATCATTAGCTAAACGCACCAACCGCTAACATTAGCTACTAAGACCAATCACTAATGTAAGATACACAGACCAACCACATAAGTTAGCTTCACAGATTTACCGCTAATGTTAGCTACACAGATTAACCACCAAATTCTGCCACACAAAACAGCTACTAAAATTAGCTACACAGACGACGGCTAACTTTAGCTACACCGGCCAACTGCTAATTTAGCTACACATAGCATTTACTAACATTACCGTCACAGAAATCCAGTTAGCTAGTAAACCTGTCAATACAATTACTATTCAGAAATATTTGAGGACTTTACGTGGTGACGCCGATGTGTGCGTAAAAACAAAACCCCAAGAATAAATGAATAGCAGTTCACTTAAAGAGAGAGAACAACAGCTGTAGGAGTACAGATGCTGCGCCAGATAAGAACACAGGTGTGTGACGGTGTGTTTAACCACAGGTGCGCGTCGCGTCACGGGGATTACAGCCACAGTTCCGGGCGGGTGCGGATTTAGATTGTTGTCGGTAAAGATTCGGTTCTGGTTCTGGTTCTGGTTCTGGTTCTGGTTCTGGATTTGAGCTTTGCGGGTGCTGGTTTGGACGACTGCGCATAATTACCAATTAATCTACGCATGCCTTCAAGAAGGAATATCTGGACAAACAATTAATAAACCTACAACAAACTAATGTTAGCTACTACTACAGGTGGAAAAGTGAAAGTTATGACGTCTTGACGGTTATCTTAACGTCAGGAGAGTTTATTTAAGATAGTTGGAAGTTTAGATGCTTTTCTGGACATTTTTCATTGTTTTCAATTTTGCGCATGTATTTACCTGTCTGTGACTTTTTTGGCAAAGATGAAAAAAGAGAAGGAAATTCTTATTTATTCATGCGTATCTGGTATAACAAATAAAACTTACAACTATTAATGTATATATCTTTTCACCTTCGTCACGTCATGTGTAAGCCTACTTTGCGTTGGTTACCACTTAGAATATTTTTCTTCATGTTGGTCATAAATAAGGTCATAAAAAATTAACATATTCGGCAAAAAAAATGTTGATTCCGTAGTTATTATTAAGGCTTTCACAGACAGTGGGACGCCAACAAATGGGGACGTTTAGCTCATGTCCATAGAGAAGTTAGTTAAGATGTTTCATTATGGAAACAGAAGGATCAGGCACATCAGGGCTTTGATTAAAACTGATTTCTCCGGTTTGTTAGGAGAAAAACCACCAGTATGCGGTCTGTATTTTGTCAGGACTGTGGCCTCGGAGCTCTCCATGGTCCTGATCCTGTTCACACCAGTGACAAGTTCCAACCAGCTTTATCTCTGATGACATATCAATGTAATTCTTACCCATATATATCTGTCCATATCTCCAAATATCTGTATAACTGAAAGGTGTATATAGTCTTGACAAATTAATATTTTCTATTTAACCCTTTAATATTTATTAATTGTTTTATATATTTTTTCTTCTATTTTATATTTATTTTATTGTCACACCCTTTTTTGTACCTATTGTTGCTGAGCTGCTGTAACATGAATTTCCAAAATGTGGGATCAATGAAGTTTATCTTTTATGATTAATTTCAGTAAATATACTATAGTTGTCTTCTTTAAGATTAAGACATATTTACAAAGAATAAACAGACAAGAATGAAATAAGATGTTTGTTATAAAAAGTAATGAAAAATACAAAATAGGCCATTTAAAGTGGAATTAACAATAAAATAGAAGTAAAAAGGGTGCAAAAGCATTCAGAGGATGAGTTGTTGTCAATGTTCTTCAACATATTTTCATAAATAAAAGAGGGACACATTGCGAAAGCATTTAACAGTTGTTTTTAATTTTACCATAAATAATAAAAATGACAACATCTCTTTTTCACTACAAACAAACTAAACCCAAATATAGAACTATAGCTTCCTAGAAGCTAACAGAAATAGATAAATAACAATACAAAACCATCCAAAACGGTGCAAACAGAACAAACAGTGTAAAATCAAGATTAGCAGTTCGCCCGAGGGAGAACGTAGCGTCTCTCCTGCATCATCTGTTAGAAGTACAACAACAAAATAAGCATGTTGGCTTTCTTAGTGACGATAAATGAACTGATGCTGCTGCTGCTCTTTATAGTTATTTATCAGATACTTTCACTTGAGGTAAACAAAAATATATATTGGTTACAATCACAAGGTGCTCAGACGTCTTTATCAAGTACAGTAGGAAATTACATGTAGCTTAGCTTTGACTCTACATCGAAGCTTCATGATGTAATGTTGAAAAAGGTGGAATGGAAGTTGACATTAAATAAGAATAGTTACTGAAGTCTATTATTATCTGTGACATCTGCAAATTTGCATAAGTGTGCGACAAATTTGGCTACTCACAACTACTCCCCTGCAACCGAGTTACCTGCTGATATTCAAGTAACCAAGTAAAATGTGACAACTGACCCCACAGGTACCACCAGACATTCCTCAAATCTTTAAAAACACACTCCTCAGGAGGTTGCATAATTAAAATATACTCTGTGTTATCCAAAAGGAACAGACTCACAGTTACTCTGCATCCTGAAACAAAACTTAAAAGACCTAAAAATACAGATTTGACTTCAGTTTACTTACTTTACAATATTTACTACAAGGTAATTTCTGTGAATGTTAGCTCTGCAGTTCTGAACCCAATCACGATCCAGATTAGGGTTAAAAGCTACAGTTACACTGATAAATCAGTTAATGTAGTAGATAATAAAATAAATAATAACACATTTAAAAATATAACTGAACAATGGACAGAATTTGCTTTTAAATGAGATATAAGGTCATGTCACCCACTTCTGCATTAAGTCTTCTCAGACTTTAGATTTTCTGCATATTTTTTTGCTTTCAGTCACTGTAGATTAACACGCAAGTTGAAAAAAAAAAAAGATTTGAAGCCTAAAAAAGACACTTTGGTTTGATTTGGTTTGGTTACATGACTAAAAACTAGATAATGTAACTTTAGAAACAAAAGAGGAGCTTGGCAGCCACAGATGTAACTGGTTTAGTTTGACCAGTAGATTAAAGTCAGACAGTTCAGACCACACCTCCAGTTTGGAGCAGAAGGAATACTAACATGGAGGATAAGCACAAACATTGATCTGTCCAAATCAACCAGACTCCATTGACAAAATCGGTAATTTTATATCACAGAATACTGAAGCTGCTGGGCTGCTGCTGCCTCGATCAGTTAGTTTCTTTGTGTTATTGTGCAACTTTGGTGTTTTAAAAGGTTAGTTTGGATTGACTGAAGTCACACAATAATACGACCAAACTAACAGATCGAGGCAGTGGCAGACCTGCAGCTCCTGTGTTCTGCAAGATAAAAATAATTGATTTTGTCAGTGGAGTCTGGTGAAGCAATATTTGGCTTTTCTAACTGTGATTTCCTGTCAGAAAAGGCTGTCTGATGGCAAAGGAAAGTGGTGAAAATATTCTAAATATAGCGTACACACTACAATACACTACATTTCTTAGCTTTGGTGCTGGTACTCATCTCTGCCTCTACAAACTGGGGGCATGCTGACTGCCATCTACTGCAGGAAATACACTGACTATTGATAAAGACCTCATACAAAACCACTTCAAAAAGTCCAATCCTGCATGATGGTTGTCTTTTCACATAATACCAGCCATTATGCAGCCATGTTTTACTTTTTTGGGCTTTTTTTTTTTCTTTAACTTGCACATTAATACAGTGACCGAACGCTGCCAAAAACCCGTCTGATCACACAAGCATTACTGAGCCTGAGCACATCAAGTGAAGACACTGGTGGAGACACGGTGAGCCCCATAAATGTGTCCTATCCTAAGTAGTAGTAGACCTTAATAAACCTTAAATAGACCTTTAAGTAGTACCTTAATGGCAGACTGAACAGTAGTGTTTCTCTGCCCTCTCTGGTTCAGAGTTTTAGGCCTGTGTCACCTCTTCTTCGTTAGCCAACAATGATGTCACCGAGTCCTGGAGAACCACCTGTATATCACTGCGTCAAGGTGAGGAGTTTAAACCACTGGAGGTCCATAAAAAAAGAAAAACAAACAAAAAAACAAAACAAAACAGAATTTGTGTTTTTCATTGGCTTGAATTTCACTGTAAATGGTTGGTATTTAACTCATTTGATTATGAGTGTGAATGTGGTGTACAGAAGGCCGTGAACATCTGTGCTCGCAATGATTTTTTTCAGTCCTTTAATCTCGAGATCACAAGTTAATTATTTCTTGTTTTCTATATACATCCCTTTTTTTCTGTCAGTCGAGCGATCTGTCGATTATTTTCTTGATTAATTGATTATTACTTGTTTGTTTGGTCTATAAAATGTCAGAAAATGGTGAAAAATCCTGTTACAATCTTGTCAATTGAAAATGTTTGGACCTATTTTTCAACTAGTGATCAATCTGGCAATCATTTTTCCTCTAATCAATTAGCTGTTTGGTCCATAAAATGTCAACAAATGTTGATCAAAATCCAAGATGACATCCTCAAATGTCTTGTTTTGTAAAGAAACCAGGAAATAATCACATTTAAGAATCTAACTGACATCCTCAAATTCCTTTTTTTGTCCAAAACTCATAAACGACAAAGAGCAGCAGCAAATCCTCACAATTAAGAAGCTGTAACCAGCAAATATTTGACATTCTTGCTTGAAAAGTGACAGTGCATTGCAGCTGACTCCACTTAAATTCATGAGAGAGGACGATTCACAGGCTGCTCTGTGCGGTGAGTCTGGGAGTTTCAAATCAAACCATGTGAACTTTTTATGCGCTGATAAACATAATTAATAAGAAGGAGCAACCTTTTGCTTTATGACAATTGATAATCCGGAGATACCAAAGCTTGTTTTCTTGAAAAATAATTAACTCAAGATAACGGAAGTTAAAAAATAATTGCAAGCACATCCATTCTCAGCCTCTGTATGTGAGTGTTTCTCATTTTGATATGAAAGAAAAAGATATTTTCGGGGAAAACATTGGTGAGTATGATTTAAAGGGTCACGTTTTAAGACATCAGCACAAAATATTGGCAACTTCAATACAAAAACCAATATCGGCCGAGTTGGAGTAAAAACGGAACATCCATCCTTCTGCTTTTTTTGGTCCCTCCAGCTTCACCACCAGGTGATCTTGAACTCGTAGATGGGCCTCTTGCAGTAGTAATGGTTGATAAGGTGCTTGTCGCAGACGCCGATGCACTGCTGCTCGGCGGCGATGCCGCGCTCGGCCAGGTCGCTGACAATGCAGTGCAGCAGGTCGTAAACGTCTGCCACTGCCTCCCAGGGTCCGAAGGAAACGTCCACTTCGCAGTGGTGCTCAAAGAGTTTGGCCTCGCTGTCCGAGCGCTCGAAACGCAGAGAGTTAAAAAGGGGGCGCTCGTACGGCGTGATCGGCATCTCCTCCTTGTAGACGCAGATCTTCAGCTTGGCAAACCGGGCCTTTTTCTGCATGGCTCTCAGTTTGGCAATCTCCATGATACGCTCCAGATTCTCTGAAATAAACAGGCACAAACATTAATGCCAGTTTTAAATGTTGTAGACTTAAGACCATTTCACAGACACACTGGAACTCTGCACTTATCTGCAGTAGTCATTCCCAAAACCGGGTCGTGAGCCACAGGCGGGTTACAGGAGCTTTTATTTGGGTTGCCAAATAAATAAATTATTACAAAAGTAATCCAGTGAATACATGTGTCTGTACATTCTTGGGTTTGGTACCTTATGGAAGGAATTCTGCAAATTTAAGACTTGTCAGCAGTGACATTTTATGGACAAAACAACTATTTGATCAGTGGAGAAATGATTGCCAGATTGATCACTAGTTGAAAAATAGGTCCAAACATGTGAAAACAGGTGGAGCGCACTGATCCAACATGTGAGAATTCATCGGACAATCTCCTGCTGTCTGCTACGTGTGTGGAGCGGCAAATTCGAGCAATGTCCAGACCTGATTCTGTCTGGAGTTGTCGTTGTGCAAAGAGTTTTGTCGTACATAAATAAAAACTTGCCTTGATTGTAAATGATATGTAAAGCATCTCCTACGCTGTAGAGCAAAGTCTCTGTGAACTATGTACTGTCGGGGGGAACCAGCTCTGTGTTTGTTTGCAGACTCTGTATGAAGCTCTCCTCTTCACATCACGTCGGTGTGAGACTGAACAGGTTGTGAACATTAATTAAGCTGCCACTCAACACTGTTTTCTTCTTCGTAATCTTTGAGTTTGAGCTATTTTTGCCTTTGTAAACATAAAGGTAAACATCCATAGATGCACTTAAAAAAGACACCCCTTACAACTTAACTTGGCTGAGAATCATCAGGTTTGTAAGTTTTCTTCAGCACAAAAGTAATCCAGTGAATACCTGTGTCTGTACATTCTTGGGTTTGGTACCTGGCTAAGTTAAAAAGAAAAGGACCCAAATACTTCTGAATCTAATTAGCATGGTTGGTGCACTCATGCACTTACTGCAACGTCCAATATTAGAAAAATTCTAGACTGAGGTAATTGATGTTTAACAGGAGATAATGAATGGTCATATTCCTAAATATCCTGTTGTATGCATACTGGGAAACAGAAAATATAAAATATGCATGCAAGAGCTGCACAATGTACTATTTATTTATAGCCTTTCACTCTTTAAATAGGACAATTCTTACTGAACTGCAATAAAAGACGTTAACCAGACTGCTATAATAAACATCACCGGCTGACGGACGCCTTGTACTCATTATGGATGCAGAGTGCAGCCTCAACCCTTAAAGACTATGAGAATGTACCAGGCACCCCATGGACTCTCACTACAGAATGCATGAATAATAGAGTAATAGCCTGCCTCCAAAGTATGTGTAAGCATGTGCTACATGATTGTGAGCGAGACCTGAGCTGATGTAAGATGTAACCTATGGTCCTGACTAGAGCTGTCACGATACCAGAATTTTATGCTACACAACAATACTCCTATAAGAAACGATAATCTATACGACCAAATGAAATTAAGTACCTGGCATACAAGATAGGACATTTTTTTCCTTTAAAAAAAAAAAAAAAAAAAAAAAAAAAATACTATAAAACCCTGCACACAGTGCTGGTACAGTAAAAGTCACTGAACTCTCTGGACTTATCGTTTCAGAGGAAGACTGGTCGATTATGTTCTCTGTTCGGTCTACTTCCACCAGTTCAGGTTTTTGGGAGAGAATTCTGTTAGTGGAATTTGATTAGATATTTCACAACCCCCCCCCCCCCCAAGTTAAAATGTGTACAGACAGGTGAGATGGAGAGGGGGTCTGTGTTGGAGGAAATGTGGAGAACACCTGGCAGATCATTTCAAAATCGATTCAAATCCATTTTCCTTTGATTGGTCTGATATTGATTCATGTGTTGAGCCTTTTGCACGAGATCTCGTGGTGCGAGATTTCACTACTTTTCATTACATAATTAATGTGACTGCTTTAGGGTCAATTCTTGATGTAAACATTAATATTTTTAATAATGCACCAGGTTGGAGGATTCCGTGCACAATTCACAGCATTAGTTCTCTGAGACTCTCTTTCTTATCCAAGCAAAACTGGTTTTGGAACTAAAATATCCCTCACCGAATTGATACAGAATTTAATTCAATCATTCATGTTTTGAATCGAATTGATTCAGGAAATCTGAATCAATACCCAGCCTTAATTATTTCCTTGTTTTGTGATCAATTTTTTAGTGTTTATATTATATGTGGGAGAGGCAACGATACAGTCATAAATGTGGTTCAATGCAAGGCAGAGTTTAACATAATAGTTGCTTTGCCCCCCTCATGTCTCTTGTTTCCTTTCCCCCCCTCTAAACCCTGACATGGTGAAACCAAAGTCCTGGAGCTGCCAGTGTTAGTTACTTAATTAATTATAAGAATTACTGAATAGCAGTTTTTATCATCATCATTATTGTTATTATTATTATCACCATCATTTCTATTAGTTGCAGCCCTACAAGACAATGAACAAGGACACGAACAAACACAAACCAAAACACACAAAAAAGAAAAAAAAATGGTAAAAAAAAAATAGTAACAATAATAAGAATAATTCCTTTCTCCAGTCCTAATCATTTCCATATATTTTGGAGCTGCTGAGCCTTTTGGCCATTCTGTCAGGAGGTAATACAAGTCATAAAGAATATTTTTGGAGATGGACATGTTCTTTCATGTGTAACACGAAAATGGTTACAGACCGAACTTCCAACGAAGACTGACTGGATAAATATTGTGACTGATGTTCAAAATATGAAAAGAAGTACTTTTTCACTAAATCTTGGGGTTGATAAATTTCTTGCTGCACTCGGACAAAATGGATTGCATTTGTGGCCCCACAAGATCATCACTGATCTGCTACTGTATGAACTGACATGTGCTCTCGTTAGTAGAACATCAGTATGAATGTATAGATGACTGACCATGTTTTTCTAAAAACAGTCTGGTTTTGCTCGCAACCTGGAAAATGAAAAAAAGATCTTGAGTGAGCACTTAGATCACTAAACCATTTCTTGTCCTTATAATTTTCTTAAAATCCTATCATGGCTCAAAAAACACAGTGGGTACATTGCAAACAGGAACTTCTTGGCAAACTTTTAATGGTGCCAAAATTTAATCAAACATATTTACTTTTACTACTATTTAATTTAATTTCTTTTTTAATCAGAGATTCCAGTTACCTTTGTAATAGGGCAGCAGATCGAGGAAAGCTTGTCGAACTTTCTCCCCCGTGAGCGGCTGAGTGTCCTCCAGGCTGTCCAGCAGCGGGCCGATGGAGTAATACTGCGCCTCTCTGTGCACCGCTCGCACTCGGTCCCTGTGAGGAAGCTCGCCTTCTCGGAGGAAGTTCAGGATGTCCCTTTGGATGAAAAGCAGACTCACTGGGACAAAGTCACATGTAACTATATTCCCACCTGATGAATCCCACTTTTTGCAACTAAAAAACAAGAAAAAAGTCAGGAAATTGTGAAAAATGTTGATGAAAGTCCAAGATGATGTCCTCAAATGTCTTGTTTTGTCCACAAATCTCCCCCTCTTGATTAATTAATACTGTCACAATCTTGTCAGCTGAAAATTAGGTCCAAAACATAGGTCCAATCATGTGGTACATCTGTGCACTCCACATGTTTGGACCTATGATTTGGACCTATGCTTTGCAAACAGTGTGCTAACGGTATGTTGGGACTTTAGGAGACTTGGATTATGTGAGACAAGCAGACTAAATAAATAACTTTAGTATCGAGATACTTGGCCAATAAAGTTTTGATCGGCTTCTCTGCAGCAGAACCTTGGAGGCTAGTGAACACAGGAATGAAATGAATGCAGAAAAATAGCTGCTGCAGTGAACAACACAACAGCAACTTGGAAGAAGATTTATTTTCCAGCGAGACAATAGCCTCAGAAACTTAGGGTTGGCTGAAAACACCAGTATTAATGTCCCAAATGAAAAGACTCCCTCCGAGCATCTGAGTACATCTGCAGCCGGCTGCCCCCGCCAAGTTTTTTTTATTTTTTATTATTTAATTACTTATATAGTTACACATCTTCTATCTCTCACTTCTTCATAAATCTTTAAAACACACCGCCTCACACACACACACACACACACACACACACACACACAGGAGCATGCATACAGAACTGACTTTGCCCCATTCTGCTTCTTACATAAGTTCTACATCTTCACTCTGCTTGTTATCACATTCATATTTAAAGCAAATTGCTTTTGCTTTTTAGACACGCTATAGCGCCGTGACTCCGGAGACAGTAAAGCCGGTTGCTTGGTCCGCCACTTCAGTCCAGATTTTAATATCTTATGAAATTCAGGGTTCATGGTCCTCAGAGGGCGAAGCCCACTGATGGTGGTGATCGTCTGACTTCTGGCACCGCCGTGAGGTTGACATTTGCAGCTAAATCTAAAGAATCCTCAAATAACAACAGATAGAATAACAGTAGATTTGTCAAGATGTACAAAGCCAGACAATCAACACCAGATTTAAGATTATTCAATTTAAATGGATTACACGTACAGGGAAGACAGGAAAGATGCAGGGGGAGGAAGTGCTATTTACAGCCTCACAGAACTGTAAACATGGCTTTAAACCAAGCTAGACCAGTTTGTTTGGGCTGTCAGTTTCAGATAATTTACAATTAAATGCGATATTATATATTATTGTATGTTTAGAGCTATACTCTAAGTTAACTGTTTTGTGTTTATGCTAATTTAATAAATTATCCTCGTTGTTAAATATAATTTGTTTTGCCCGGAGACTGACGGATCTCAGTGAAGTTCTGTTCAACTCTGATGAGGTTCATGATACAGGGACAGCCCACACAGCTCATTATTTGTAATTACCTAATTACCTTTTCACTCAGTTTCCCATGACTTTGCTCATAACTTTCCACTTGCTCTTTCCACTCCTCCACAATGCAGATCAACACTACCATGAAACTACAGGGCTTTGTATAATTGTGGAGACGCAGACTAGATTGGCAGCATCGGACAGTTTTATCGTATCCCAGAAGACGGTTGCATAAATAATCAAAATAATCAAAATCTCAAAATGGCCAAGTGCAATATCCAAATACGCAATTTTGTGATAAAGGAAAACTGCAACAAAACAGCATGAAGTACTGTAGTGCTGCAGACATACCCTACAGATGTTCTCCAGTTGTAATAAAACATGTTTGTTTGGTTCAGACCTGAACAAATGTCACATCATCATGATTTTAATCATTTCTTTCAGTAAAAAGGAAAATCGTAATGTAAAAATGATCATTCTGACTAAATGTGAATCATATTGCCTTTGCAATCTTTGAAAAATGAATCACAACATGATTTTTTTAGCATATCGTGCAGCCCTAACCCTGACATATTTGTGTAGGTATATACTGTATGTCAGCCGATAAGCAAAAAGTAAGAAAAGTGCAGCAGCACAGAAATAAATATGCAAATCAGTTTACAGAACTGGCAGAAGGCAGAGACCATTTTTTTTTCATAGAATACCTGACTCATGGATACCTGTCAGTATATAATGAGTTGCCATCAGCAGCTTTAAAACCACTTTCACACTGCAGTGTGAGCTTTTTTAGAAACTAAATGTTTGTGCTCTGCCATCTCTCAGCCACTTACACGCTTTCTACTCTCACACATAGACCTCCTCCTCTCCCAAGTGTTTCTGTCAGTGTTTTCAGTCCAACAGACCAATAACAGCCATATTAAATCATTGTGATGATAAGGATGTTTTCTTCTTTTGTTTGGCCAATGAATTGATAGCAAATCCACTGTTGGTATTTGATAATAACAATAGATTCGGTCCCTGGTTTAAAAAACAGCCAGGTCACAAACAGTGCTATCACTCACCCAAAATATGTTCCATCCCGATCGATGAAGTAGCGTCCCTCGGCGTCACGTGGGATGTAATGACGTCCACTGAACATGGCGGCCAACATGGTGTCCTCGAATCGCCGCAGCGTGGACAGGCGAGTGGTGAAGTACGTGCCCCCAACATTCAGAGAGATGACCTCTGGAAACTTTAAAATCAAAATGGAAATAAAATTGGTAAATAAAAAGAGTAACGGTTTTGAGCTGCATGGTATACTGCAGTACATTGTTCGTTACATGGCATAAAATCAGTGTGCTGTTTAGGGGGAGCGAGCAATTACAAAATTCATGATTTGGATCATATCAAGGTTTTGAGTCATGAATTGGACAATGTTTCAGATCAGCAAAAAAGAAAAAAGTGGGATTAGGGTTATATTATCATAAAAATCCGCTTTGGCTTTGATCTCTCTCTCGGTCTGCAGTCATCACCATAGTAATGTAATAATAATTGCTATAATAATATACAGAATACTTTGAATACTATACTCTGCTGCCTGGATTCTCAATCTGTGGTACATGTACAACTGGTGGTATGCAAGCTCCCTCTAGTGGTACAGATTTTTTTTAATTAAATAAATTAATTAAAAAACATAAAACTATCAAAATAATGCAACATTCTGAATAAAAATACATAAATTATGGGAACAACTGCATTAGATCAGTCATACTTCAGTAGATTTTTGAGATTTGCATCCAACTCAAACTCTTACATTTTAAAAAAAAGTTGAAAACTAATAATGTTTTGTTGAGATAATTTACTTTTCTTCTTTAAATAAATTTGAATCTTTTAGTTTTATTGAAAAAAAAAAGAATAAAGTCATTAAAGTAAGTTGCCTTCAACTTTTGAGTTATGTCAACTTTTTTTTTGGTTTGCTTTCTTGATGAGAAGAAATAAAAAGATTGAGCTGACCTGTTAAATCAGCCTAAATTGATATATATATTTTTTTATTTAATGTGCACATGCATGCATCAAGATAACAGGTCAGGAACGTTAATGCACAAAAATACTCTAGAAATTTATTAAGGCCTGTTGTGACCTGGGTCACGATGGTTTGGGAAAAGTTGCATTAGAGTTTAACCTGGTTAACCTCTCCCAGTACCTCAAATACAACCATCACAGGCCTTAACATGATATCAGATAAAGTTTAATTATAGAGTTCCAAAAATCAAATAATTTTGGGCATAGCCAGAACATGTGTCCAAACGAGGCAGGAAATACTCCACAACAGTTCCAGAAGTGATCTTTATTAGGATAAATTTTAGAAAGCTTTACCTTTGAAAGATGGAGAGGATGCAGCAGCCTGAACTGTGTTACACAATGCCTGGTACATACACATACATCTTTCCTCCATGAACACAAGACTTCCAGCAACTTCCTGCTGTTCTGGCCTATAGATGGGACTTGTGGGGTAAAGGGATGAGTTCACAAAGTCATCCTTTATTATGGAAGTGCTTTGTAAAACTGACATATCTGTTATGCACTCCTCAAAGTTTGTATGTTATATAAACAAAAGTTATTTATATTTGTGTGAATTTGTCATACATGTGCAATCTACAAATTTCTGTATATTTTGTTCATTTGACACATTTGTACATGATATATACATATCTGGTCTCTCCTTATGTATTGGATGATAAGTATCTACTTCCAGTAGTAGTTTATCTTATAACCTTGTTGGAAGACCTAACTGGCCTTAATTTGGATGGATGCCAGGGAGATACTGCCTGTGCACTCTGATTGGTGGTTTTTTCGCAGGCTCTATTTATATATATGTACTGTATATACGCTGTATATACGCTGTATGTTACCAGTGCTGTTTGTCTATATTAATTTATCCTGATAATAGTCTGAGGAAAAGTGTCTAATTTTTTTGGTTTCCAGTCTTTATGTTTGTGAAATGGTCTAACTTGCAACAGCCTAATCTATGAGCAAAAATAAGACTAGTCTAATACTACAGTCTGGCACTTTCATAAAAAAAAAAAAAAAAAGCCTAAAAATGATGCAATATGCATCACAATTCTTTTTAAAAGCTGTCATGAAATCAGGCATTTTAGGCTGCAACAATCCCTAAAAATCCTGAGGGGGCTGGTTAATGTCCAGTTCTTTTATCAAAAATGATTGCAGCTTCTGTGACTTTTGGATATTGCACATCACCATATCACAGTTTCGAAAGTATTTTGATAAATTATTTAGCCCTACAGTTAAAAAAAAAAGCTAATTTAAAAGCATGTTGGGATTACTCAAATGGTTGTAAGCAGCATGTGTGAGGGGGAGGTATGTGACACTCTGAGCAGCCACTTCTTTACTGTCAGACCACCAAAATAAGAGGATTATTCAGCTGAAGACCTGTAGATCCATCAGCAGGCTGCACACATCACATGTTCACACATGATGTCATGTGACAGCCAATCATGACAGGGCCCAGCTGGCTCAACCCAACACTGACACCTGTACAAATCAATAAAATAGTGTAATAATTTGGTAGTAACATTATGTACGATTATTATCGTCATGAGGAAGCAAAGAGGAGGCTAGGCTACTTTCTCTGTTTTGAACACTTTCCTGCTGTTAGTTTAGAGTAATAAACCTTAGCTTACACAGATAATTTGGTGCTAACACCTTGTATGTCTGAAGCTAACTGTGGTTTGGTGTTTGCTGGTTAAACATGATTTTTCCTGTCAAACAGACGGCTAGAAGCGGCCTACCTCCTGCTCCGGGGCGTTCAGTGGGGAGCGGAGCGGCTTGCTCAGGGTAAAGCTCGGTGCTGGGGAGGCCGGCTTTCGGAACTCGTCCTCCGCAGAGTCCGAGCTGGACATGGCATCGCCCGGTTTGTCGGTGTCGCCCGCGGCCGAGAATACCACCATCACTCTGGGTAGCGGCAGCGTCCGCCTCTCCTGGATGAACCTGCGGACCCGCGTGGTGGCGGCGGGCAGCGGGCTGAAGGACAGAGCCTGCCGCTCCCTGCTGCCGCTGCCGCTGTCTGAACCGTTAGGACCGTTGGAACCGCTCGAGCCATTCTGCTGCATGCGCGCGGCGAGCCAACACGAGCCACAGCGCGAGACCGATGATGCACACAACAACAACAACAGGGGAGGAGGAGTGGCGCGAGCGGCAGCACAGACACACCTCGCTTTCCACACAGAAAGCGGAAGTAGAGAGATTCCACCTTCAGTGATAAAAACTTTAAAAAAGCACGGCACGTACGTTAAATATTTAATCTAAAGTAGGTTAGCAGTACGGACTGACTGGGCCCGTGCGTGCACTCTTCGGTCATACGTGCTGTGACGTGACAGAAGCGAACACCGTCATCACGTCACGGAGTGCTCTGGGTCTGGAGGGAATAAAGTCCGGTATGGGATACAACTTCATGGAGGGTTTTGCTTAAAGAAATACATAAAAAAAAAACAATAATGCAACTTCGTTCTTGACATATATTTAATTTTATATTAAAACGGACAAATAAATAAAAATGTAATTTAGCTCTTGATTGTCACCATAAATAAATAGATCAAAACAAAATAAGACACATTTTAAATTTAATCTGCTCATTCATTTTTCATTTGTATATTTACTCATTTGTATATTTATTTGTTCATACATAAATCATTTATCTACTATTCGTTTATTAACACAATTATCTATTTATAATTTTCTTTCTTTCTTTATTTATTTATTTTTATTTAGCCGTAGTATAATATGAGGAAAACTCATAAAAGTTTACTTTTTTTTTTTAAGCAGAAGACCAAATGAGAAAAGATGCAGGTAAACTGACTGACTAAAATGTCACTTTTTTAAAGGATGTTGGCTGATACACATCAGTGTGAGAAACCGTTTCCTGTGTTTTAACACCTTTTTGCCAGCCCTTTTCCCTTCTCTCTGTTTGTTACATGGTGGTAAACAATTGATGTTACAAGTAAATGGAAACTTGATTTATTGACCCCTTGAACATAAACTATTGTATGTTTGACTTTATTTATTTATCTATATACATTTGTTTGTTTGCTTGCACAATAAGTGCTTGTTTTTTTCCATTCGTCTTACCATGGCTCTGTAACAGAGACTGTAAGTCTCTTTTTCTTTCATTCAAGAATTTCATTGGACATATGAAACAAACCCATGTAGGAATAATAACAACACATTACCATCAATGTAGTACCATCTCAAGACCAGCTGATGAAGTTCACCATTTGGTTAAATACGTGTGAAACGATACAGAAAGTTTGTGTAAAAATTACAATTTGTGTGGTTTTATATTGGGTTAGTGCTAATATGTTTCTACTGTTGACCATAAATATGGTGTCCAATTGACACACACCTTTTTGCTCTATTCTCCAATGACAGTTGAGCTAGCTTGGTACCTCAGTCAACTTTCTCCTTTCTTGTTTCCTTCAATAGACTAAATTTTAAAGATTGGTTAAAATATTGGGGGTTGCAAGCTGTAAAAGTGGAGAATCTGACAAGTTTTCATAATTTTACTGCTTCCCAGTTGATCATGAACTAAACACAGCTAGAAAGTGGCTGAATGTTAGTATTTAGTCACTTCCTAGTTAGTGTTACCAACATCATTATTGCCACACAAAATTCTTGCAACACACTTGTATGTTGGATGTAGCTGTTGTCTCACAGTAGCAAATGAGTTATCAGATATGTTGTTTTCCTTTGAAATATGGCCTGATTTCTCTCCAGATTTACACAATGTATTGTGTTTTCTGTTGCTGATCAATCAAGAAGTGGTGAAATAATAAGGATTTATCAGATTTCTTAGATTAATATGAAATGTAACCTAGAATACAGCAGTACAGCATTTAAGCGTCAGAGAAAAATGGCCGCTGTGTGAATATGATGAATACTTGGATATTATGCTAAGTAGATTTTAGTAAACTTTAATCAGCTGGTCTTGAGATGATACAACATTGAGCTTCCCCACCCTTGGCGTGACATCAGAGGAAAATGGCTACCGTGTCAATATGGTGAAAGGACTGTACGCACACACACGCACGCACGCACGCACACTTGCACATACAGTACATACAAACCATACACTAAAAATGGATATAAAAATATTCACCTGCTTTAGATGACACATCAATCATCCAAAACATGCGTCTCCCCAAAGTTTCAAGGTTGTGAGGCCATGTCAGAGGTACAGCTGTGCCACAGAATCACACGGTGAACCGTGTTTTTCATTCGCTCCAGTTACTTTAATACCATAAAACAATTAAAGTGAATTCATCTGCTGTACCTTTGTCCTCAGCTGCTCCACTGAGAGCGAGACATACACGCAGAAAAACTTGTTTTTAATTTGTTTATTTGCCTCCAAAGGTCACCCTAATGTTTAAAGCCTCTTCTATCCCTTGGGGGTTATTATTTTATTATAGCCCCGAGCTAGTGTGGGTGCTACTGTGAGCTATGATTAGCTTGGATGAAACTTCAGGTATGAGCATTTGTCCGTGGCCCATATCCGCCCCGTGGCGACAGCTCCCCCTGTCAATACGATGGACAACAATAGAAGTTTTATGGATGATGAAGATGGGTGTGAAGTGTTCAGGCTCTATAAGGCAGGAATATCTGGGATTTTGATCCACCCACTATTGTCTAAACTTAGCCCAGGTGGCTGATGTGGTGGTCAGGTCTATAAAACTGCAGAGGCAGACTCTGAGGTGATCTCTCTCTCTCTCTCTCCTGGAAACTGAGAACGTACTGAGGAACCCGTCGCCATGGTAAGACATGCCTGTCTCCTTCTCCTTCACATCCTCCTCCTTTGTCTGTTCTCCTCACACTGCTGTGTCAGGATGCTCCTCTTGGAGTTGCTGTAAAAACACTGTAAAAAAAAAAAAAATTTTTCCTTTAATTTAAAGGCTTTTTAAGTTGAATAAATTTGAAACAATTTGAGGTAATTTTGAAATTATTTAAAGCAAATAAACTTTTTTAGTCAAATAAACTTGTAACTGTAAACTTGTTAATTAATTTCTACTTTTACTTTAATGTTTATTAAAGGGGTAGTTCACCTAAAAAAATGAAAATTCAGTCAATAACTACTAATCCTCATGCTGATTGAAGGTCAGCAGTGTTTCAGAATCTCCCAAACAGTGGAAGTGAATGGAGGCCAGTTTTCAGACAACAACAGAATAAAAATATAAAAAGCCTCCATACTGCTCGTCTGGTGTAATCCACGTTCACATGCACACTGTCTGAACTGGGTGTGTGTGTTGCGACGGTGTGCAAACTGCATGTCGGGGCTTTAGGAGACTTGGATCACACCAGACGAGCAGTATGGAGGCTTTTTATGTTTGAAAAACTGGTCACCATTCACTTCCATTGTTTGGGAGATTCTGCGACACTGTTTTCCTGTGAAACTCCGGCAGAGTTTTGTGGACTAACAAAATAGTTCGATCCCTCGACTCTGCATGTTGAAGTATCTTTGAGTGAGATGCTGCCCTCAGTCTGTGTGAATGGTTTGATTAGAATGGCACCCTTTGTCATTGGTGTGTCACATGTTGTAAAAGCACTTTGAGTGGTTAGAAGACTAAAAAATATAAATGAAGTCCCATCAACCTCTTGGTGAGTGTGTGGGAAAGATTGTCATGGTTAAATGATATAAATGCTCAGATGCACTCAAGAAAAAAAAAACGAAATGTGTTTGTTTTTAGGCCATTTTCAATGTTTTCGTAAAGTCTATAGATTTAGACGTCCAGCTCAGTGAGTGTTGCGCGTCTCATGTGACTCCTGGGACACGTCGGTGTCATTGAACTCAAGCCAAATACATAAATAGATAAATGTCCTTGTTGGAGCATTTCTTTCGAGTACAGACATGCACCAGGTGACAAATGGTGAAGCACCTACTGCAATGACGCCACCACAACTTTTTTTTGTTTACATTACAAACAGCAGGCAGCTTCACAACAATGTACATGCAGAATATATAAACATAAATAAAAACACATGAAGTCCACAAGAGTAAAAAAACACAACAGTTAGCCTAACAGTTAATGTAGTGACTAGCTTGGTTAGCAAAACTAAATCCCTACTAAATCACAAATCATGAAACAGCTGTAGTGAAGTGTGTGTCTGCAGGTGATGCTGCAATAGGGGCATTTTGGAAGCAGACAAAAGACATAATGAGATTTTTGCTTAGTCACTGATCTGACAAAATGGCCGACGTGTCAGTTAAACTGTTATAGATCTCTGCAGGTGTGGTGGTTGCTATAGAAACAGAATGTTCAACTGTAACCAGCTGTTGGTGGTGAAATAAAGGCGAAATAAAGTCAAAAAATTGCACAGACATTCATGGCCACAAGGAACAGTTTCATATACAAACAAATTCTCCCTTCAGGCACCAAAGAAGGCAAAGAAGAAGACGACCGAGGCGGGCTCCAACGTGTTCAGCATGTTTGAGCAGTCACAGATCCAGGAGTTCAAGGAGGTGAGACGACATCTGGTGTTGTATCATAAAAAAAATGTCTGAGCAAGCAGACTAAAGTAGATTTCTGCTTTAAGTTTGCTCCACCAATTGTACTTTTTCATCTATTATACACAAAAAACATTCTCAAGCAACTAACACTCCCTAAGCCCCGCCCCCTTTTGCTCTGTTCTAACAGTTGAGCAAACTTTTTTCTGCTTTTTCTGTTTTTTTTTTTAAACAAGACATATGGAGTCACATCTTAAGTGAACTAATGTTACTAGGATGCTAGCTAACTTGCCAGCTTATGTTGCCAAACACTAATTAACTAAATAGCTAATGATTTATGTAAATTAGCTCGAATTTTGTTAATTGTAACTGACTTAAGATGTTAATATATGTGATCATTCTTGCTAAACTGTCATTGGAACACAAAGCAAAAAGGGGCGGGACTTAGGAAGGATAAATTAATTACCTATTAAATTATTATGTATTAAATAACTTTGGTTAAGGAAGAATGGGACTTGATGGATCAACATTATTGCAGTTCATCTGACTCAATTCAGAGCTAACAAATCCCCCAACTACTGCTGGAAAATACTTTTATTTTGTCGCATGCCAGGGAGCACAGCTACAATCTTTATGCCAAGATAAGCAAACAACATCCTAACTCCAATTTGTCCTTTTACTGTAATTTTACATTAATTACTTTGTAGATTGACATTTTAAATTATTTTCTTATATGATGTAATAGCTACTTAGTTATTCATTAAACCAGATTAAACAGCATATAAAACCTAAACATTTTCTCCAGTTGGCTAACACAGTAACAACATTTTGCTGGTGGCACCTTTGTACTTTTATTCATGAAAGATTTTGAATGCATTACAATTGCCATACAATTTTTTAACTCAATATCGGCTCAGCAGTTTTGAAAATCAGGTCAAATGTGTCTTAATGGATTAAATAAGCTGCTGTAGTGTTTGATTTAAGTGAAAACATGCACACCAACAAGTGAAGTGACTTATGATATCATATAAAACTGCAGAAAGATGAAACTTGTGTGTGTCTTTAACTGCAGGCCTTCACCATCATGGACCAGAACAGAGACGGTTTCATTGACAAGGGTGACCTGAGAGACACATACGCTGCTTTAGGTGAGCTGCCTCTTACTGTCGCTTATTGTACGCTACAAATCAAAATGATAACGTTTTACCTACTAAGAGCTAACAAGCCGTGCTTTGTACCAAATCAGACAGAAAGTCTTTCTGTGTGTTCTGCTCTGTGTGCAGGTCGTCTCAATGTCGGCAATGATGAGCTGGATGAGATGATGAAGGAGGCTCCTGGACCCATCAACTTTACCGTCTTCCTCGCCATGTTTGGTGAGAAGCTCAAAGGTCAGTCGGGATATTACGTGGAACATACAAACCCCTGCTACACCAGGCTAACAAGAGCAGTGCACGGGCCACATTAATGTAAAAAAGACATTAATCAGATAATTATGGAAATAATCATAAAAAGATGTGTATTTTAATTCTGTTCAATATATTTTGTGGCTTGTTTTATGAAGCTCATAAATTTTGCACATAAATAAAACCATTGTCTTGCTTTTTTGGTGTTAAAGGTGTATGTTTTAAACCTTTTTCATCATTTAGGAACTGACCCAGAGGAGACCATCCTCAACGCATTCAAGATCTTCGACCCTGAAGGAAAAGGCATCCTAAGAGGAGAAGAGTATGTGTTTTCTTCATTTTCTTCACAACAAGATTTTCAGCTGCTTAAATCTTTGTATTTATAATTACACTGAGCAAAATGCTAATGTCAGCATGCTACACTGCTGCTTGTCAAACAATGCAATGCTTTGTTAACTTTTTCGGTAGGAAATAAACAATATACTGTTTTTAGCTACCAAACAATGTAATGTTTTGCTTTTTTTGCTTGCTAAGGAACAGTATAACATTTTCTTAACCTTTTTTGCTAGCTAGCTAAAATGTAATTATGTTAACTTTTTAGCTAGCTAACAAGCAAAGCAATGTTTTGTTAAGGAATACAGAAAAGCTGAAGGTTTATGATTAAACTCTAATTTTGTTTTACACATTTACTTAACTGAGATTAGTTTTTAACTGTGCAACAGAGCTCTGCTTACTTTTAATTATTTTATTTTTAAAAAGTATTTATAGGATAATTCATTTTGTTATTTAAACGTGTTTGTGGTCATGCTGCTTTATTTTACAGGTAAAGCAAACTCTTCGTATTGTTCCTAATGTGACAATATACCATCACATACATATAGTAGGTCATATATAGTAGATGCAGAAATAGTTGAAATTATGTGTTTTTCCACTCAATAAAAATTCTTAATCTGTTCAAATTATAATATATATTATTATACGATTGTTTTCCTTTCACAGCATCAAATACCACCTGATGTCTCAGGCTGACAAGTTCACAGAGGACGAGGTAATGAATGTCTCTGACAGAAAGATGCAGGGACCCTAACCTGATGAAAGGGTTACTTATTAATGGTGGATACACATTTTAATTATATCGTAAACATATTGTAATTATTAATATTGTAAGACACGAGCCAAGGGAAAACCTGTGTGGCGTGCTGCGCTGTGGTAAACCATTGATCAAATATTGGGACACTCACTTATCATTGGAAAACTTTTATTGTGAAGTAGAAACAGGAAATGTTCAGTTTGCAGCAGCAGTAAGTTATCTGAGCTGAAAGTGATGTCTGAAACTGAGAACGGGGACATGGGAGTGAAACCGAATTCCAAACCTCCAATTTTCACTTCCAAGGTACAAAAGCAGTGAGAGGTGAAAACAGAGAGCTTTGCCATCACAGCCACACGTGCACTCATGCTGCATGAACACAGCGTGATTTAGACTGAATATCTAATCAAAAAAACAGCTGGAGCTTCTAATTCTGAGTCAAACAACAGTGACATGTTGAAAATAACAAGAGAGGTGTCAACAAACTTCTAAGAAGTTTCTAGAAGTTTGTCAACAAACTTCTAAACGTGAATCCAACATCACTGGAAGTTACATCAAATAAAATACAAATTAAACACAAATACAATAGATTCAGTTAATTTTAAAGAAGGTATACACAAATTATTTGTATCTGCTTTCCTTTGTAAATCACTCCAAATTCATATTAATGATTAATATGCTATGAGTGCAGGACAATGTGGCGAGTTATATTAATTTATTAACAATAAAATAAACTTACTCTGAGAAGTCTGTGCGAGTTTATTCTTTATTTTACCTCATAATGGGCTAATTATGCTAATTACTCAAATTGCCCAGCATGCAACTCTTAGCAGCTAAGTTGAATTTCATCTCCGAGGCCTATAGAAGACATTTCAATCATAAAATGTTCACAAGAAACAACATAAGATTTCCAGTAGACTAGTAAGAAAGTGAACCTGTGTATTTCCCAAAATGTCAAACTGCTGTTTTCAGGACCATTATGGGGATTTTAAATTGGGAACTCTTCAAACTTGCAATTCACTGTTTGAATGTTTTAATATATATTTTATTTCATATCGCATTTTGCTCTCTGAAAAACCACACACATGCAGCTCAGTGTGCTTTTACATTTCAAACATGCATAGATCAAGTGTTTTTGCTCCCTTCTACTATAAATCTGACTTTTCATTCTCCTTCAGGTAAACCAGATGTTCACAAACTTTCCCCTGGATGTTGCTGGAAACCTGGATTACAAGAACCTGTGTTACGTTATCACCCACGGAGAGGACAAGGAGCAGGAGTGAAAGAGTCGATAAAAAACCCATCAATATCACCCGTCAGTAACATGCCATCTTCATCCAAACATCATCACATTTTGTCTTGTTTCATCCACAGATTTAACAATAAAAGTTTCCAATAAAAGTGACACATCACATCCTCTGTCTGTCATTTTAATACAAGTCCTTCAGTACTGTATCTGCTGATTTACCTTTAAGTTTATTAAATATATATCTGACATGTTCATGTAACTTTTTTCACAATTACACACTCTAATTTTCTCAGTCATAAATGCAGCGAAATATTCGCATCTGTCATTAATTAAATTCATTAACTTGTAATATTTCATTTAATTTACCTTTTTAACTTCAATAAACAAATGTCTGTGTCTCCAGTCAAGAAGAATACGGCGTGTTGCTATGTAAAACTACTATGAAATGAAATTATACATTTTAGAAAAATCTTGAAACAGGTCTGTGGAGAACAAACGGCAGTTATCAGAAACTTTTTAAAGGTATAATCTGCAACATTTTGCAATAAAAAAAAATTACCTAATCCATTTAAATAATCACTTATGATGCACTAGAAGTGCCTGCATCAGCAGAGACCCTGCAGCCCACTGCTTTGTATTTCCTTATTTTTTCCTCATTACTTTCTGTGCTCAGGATGCTTTACCAACCCAAAACATCTGCATTTGATATCCTGATGCATTTACAAACAGCTCGGAGAAATCCTACTGACTGAAGTTGTTTAATAAATTAATCATAGATTAAATACATTAAAATATGTGGCTTCAAGGTAATTCATGCGAATTCCACTGAAGTCGGAGTCTGCTATGCTAGGCTAATTTGTTTTACTTTTTTCACCTCCATTACTGTCTTATTTATGTAGTGTAACAAACTCAGGTACAGATGTTGGAGAATCAAAATTGATTTCCATTGAACAAGAAAATGTGGATGAACTCGTGTAACTCCAAGGGGGTTGTCACCTGAAATTAGGCTAAACTAGGTGACATGCAAGCTTTAATAAAAGATATATTTATTAATCCTTTTTTTAAGGGAGTATTCTGTTAAAGATACTGCACAAACCTACACTTCAAATAAAAACACTAGAAGAGGTCATTCATCAGCGAGCAGCTCTCCACTGAGCAACAGATGATGAAGCACCTACTGCAATGTCACCATAATTGTCATAGGGAGATTTGTAAAGTTCAAAATTAACATAACCTTCACGTATGTTGTCCTGAGCTGAAACGCAATTTCAAATTGAAGCAGCTGTTGGTCACTTGTGTCCCATAGAGGCCAGTTAAGAAGAGAGAGAAGTCAGCTGTTAATGGTACAAGAACGGGACAGACATGAGGTCACAGTGAACTTGACCTTTGACCACCAAAATCTAATCAGTTCATCCCTGAGTCCAAGTTTGTGCCAAATTTGAAGAAATTTCCCCAAGGTGTTCTTGAGATATTGCATTTGCAAGAATGAGATGACCAGACAACATAACGCCTCTGGCCACAGCTGTCGCTGGCATGGAGCATTAAAAAAAAGACTTTGAATCACAGAGATCCACCAGCATACAGACATGAATGTCCATAAAAAAATTAGCCTGATTGCTTCAGTAATATTCGAGATTAACGGAAGTCACTCACGCACACATGGAAGCAGTCACCTGGTGAGGATAATAAAATGTGCCGCCACCATCAAAAGTGAAAGAACGCCGACAGTACCTGTGACCAGTGGCTTCCACTGGAAACAGAGAGAAACAGAACTAAAACCTTTTACTGTGTAAAATCAACCCTAAAGTGAAGATCACCATAAACAATAAGATAAATGAGACAAAACGTGCTGCTAATGTTAGCTACACAGACAAACCAATAGCTGGACCAACCGCTAACATAACCTACACAGACCAACTGCTAATGTTTCCAACACAGAACAGCCAATACCTACACAGACCAAGCACCATCTTAAGCTACACAGGACAACCAATAATTTTGGCTTCACAGAACATCTGTGAAAGTTAGGTGCACAGAACAATCACCAACCTTAGCTACACAAAACAACTGATAACATTAGCCACACAGACAAACCCCAAGATAGACCAACTGCTAACACTGGTTACACAGATCAACCACTAATGTTAGATACACAGAACATCTGCTTAAGTTAGCTACATGGAACTATTGCCAACTTTAGACACACAAAACAACTGCTAATGCTACACCGACAAACTAATAGCTAGATCAATAGCAATTGTAAGTAACATACATAAAAACATATGTTTGTGTTTCTTCTTCAGCTCTCTTGCCCAGTGTGCTAAAGACCTGCTTTAATAAATGAATCACGTCACATTAAAATATCTGATTTAGTTCGACCAAACCCTCAGTTGCTCTGCTAAGCTAGGCTAAACAGCAGTTGGCTAGCTTATAGATGGACTAGCTAGCTTTGTTACACCCCTCCATTATGATTAAATGTTCAGCTACTGTCTTATTTATGCTATATAACAAACTCAGTTTCATGTTGGAGCATCAAATTTGTTTTTTTAATTCCATGAAACAAAAAAAGTTGGTAAATTAGGTTTAGCGAACTCTATCTCAGCAGCTAGCCTTAACTAGCTAACTCTGTTTTCAAGTTCTTGTGAATTTGTTTTCTGCTTTTTTCCACAAAAAATGTAATAGTCAATTCTTCAAGGTAAGTTAAGTCAGATTCATCTTGAACTGAATTTTGACCACTAGCTAGTAGCGTTTTGTCTTTTTGGACAGAAGTGACATATAACCACTGAATAGGACCATTAAAACCATCATTTAGCAGCTTGTGTCTTAAATTAAAACACCAAACAACACAAGCAGTTAATGGGAGTCATGTTTTTGTGTCCACTTCAAACCACACAGAGACTGTGTGTGTGTGTGTGTGTGTGTGTGTGTGTGTGTGTGTGTGTGTGTGTGTGTGTGTGTGAGTTTCAGGGAGGTCTTCTTCTTGAGTGTGTGGCGGATGTGGCGAGGTGTTGAAAGAGGAAGCACATCTTGTTCTGCTGCTGTCTGAAACTGGAGAAGAATGAAGGCAGCTGGACCACTGAAGGTAAAACACAGCAACATTTTCTATCAGATATAAATCTTCTATTTGTGAATAAACAAATCTTTGTTTTAGTCTCACTGAGAGCTTGAGGATGAAGGTGGAGAGAGTTTCCTCTGTAGGTGAATGTGGCTAAATGTAACCATAGTGATGATAAAAAGGAGAAGTTATGAACAAAATCTCATTTCTGTATGAAATTGTAACCACACTACTGAATGATTTTGCAGAAGTTGGATTTTTTTTCTTTTTTCTTCTTTTTTTTTTTTTTTTTTCCATACAGACAGAAAGTTTTTTATTTGGGCTAACACAAATACTCCAAATATAAGTAACAAAGTATTTCAATTCTGAGGTTCTTTACTTTATTACATTTATCTTAATACTTGTAGTGAGCAGTTAAGATAAATATTGTCTATAAAACATGTCAGTTATTATAAATTAAACTGTAGTCAAAGAGTTTAGAGCCTGAAGTTTTTCTCCTCCACAAGGTGAAACATTTTTAAGTATTAACATGCACCTTCATAAACAGATTAGTAATAATTGTCCAAAATAATATTCTGCTGCTGCCTAATCAGTTCTTGTGTAATTTTACTCATAGATAAAGTCATGAATACAGAACTTTAACTTGTAAAGGAATATTTTTACAGCAACATCTGGCTCTCTAACACATTGTAAATACAGAAACAGTGAGTTGAAAATTATATTATGTATTTTAATTTAAGCCAAAAGTTAAAAAAAAAAAAAAAAAAAAAAAAAATTAAAAAATATATACAGCAGTGTTTCCCAAACTTTTTTCCTGGGGACCAAAGTTTTCTGACGTGACAAACCATCGTGACCAAAGTCACAATAATCCTCATCAATAAATTATGTGAATTCTTCATTTGTGCATAAAATCTTGACGCTTTTTATTGAAAAACTTTAGGAATGAGAAATGCATTTCAGAGCTGCTACTAACGATTATTTTCAAAGTCAATTAATCAGTTGATTATTTTCTCAATTTAACTGATTAATAGTTATTTTAAAATGTCTGAAAAATGTTGATGAGTGTTTCCCAAAGCGCAGGATGACGTCCTCAAATGTCTTTCTTTACTCACAGCCCAAAGATTTTCAGTTTACTGTCATAAAAGAGTCAAAAAATAAATAATAATTTAAAAAAAAATCACATTTAAGAAGCTGAAGTCAGAGAATTTAGATTTTTTTTTTCTAAGAAACCAATTAAGTGATTATCAAAATAGTTGGCAATTAATTTAGTAATGGATAAATACTCATTAATCATCACAGCTCTAATGCATCTCATTGTTTTTATTTCCTTTTATCAGGAAAACAATATAGAACATTTTAACCAAATTCATTTTTTACTGTCATCAGTAAAACAATACACACATTTAAATGCTTTATAAAAGCCGTACTGCAGATTGAAATATTAAATTTGCAGAATTTCCTCCACAATAAGTTATTGAAGTGGAGACCCAAATAAAATCTCCTGTGACCCACAAAAACTTTGTACTTTTACTCAAGTAAATTTCTAACACCAGTGCGTTTACTCCTAACTCAGTAATATTTCAGGAATGTAGCAGTACTCGAGTACAGATTTTCAGTACTCTGCTGCTGGCGGGTAAAGAAAGAAGTCGAGGGAACAAGGAGGCGACAAAGTTGCATTTAGGAGGCAAATTAGACACGACACTGAAGTACATATTAAAAATGTATTTATTTATATTTATTTGTTTATTTTATAACAATATACAGATGTATTGTATGTGGGGTTCCTTGTCACGGTTCATTTGCATCCCTCTGTTCCTGGTTGGGTTTTTCAAGTTCAAGTTTCATACAGACAGAAATCAGTGATCAGTGGTCACAGTGTGGTTTGAAATTACAGAGGAGCTAAAAACGAGGACAAAAACAGGAACAGAGGGGGAGCCTCAAAGACCGGATCACATCGTCCTCCAACGTAAAAACAAATGTCTCACTGGGTTATTTTTTAATTTATTTTTAATTTGACACATGTACAAAGTATGAAAAACAAGGTCCATGTTCATTCCTATAAACCACTGGTTCCCAACCTGAGGTCCAGGCCCCCTTAGGGGGGCGCCAGAAATCACAGTTTGTCTTGAAGACTTTGTCTGGTCTGAGATCCTCAAAACCAGATTTGCACGTCTTAACTAAAAACTAAACTAAACTAAACTAAAATCACAAATTCAGTGTTGTGCAGTTTTTCCAAAGTCAAATTTTTTTCCAGCTGTTTCCAGCTGTTTCCAGCTGTGGTAAATAACATGTTTATACAGAAAATGATTATTTCACTTCTTCATCACATTAAATCAGATGTTATTTATCAACGAAAATTATGTTTAGTGACAGAAAGTTTAATGTTTTAAAATGTGTCACCTGTCTGTCAGTAGATTTGACTTCCTGTTAGAGTGACAGATTTTACACACTTTCCTTATTCAATAGTTGAAAATGCCAACAATTGATTACTTTTTTTTTTTTTTTTTAATACATTTCTTTATTAATTTTCAACTTCTAACACATAACATCTCTTTTCAGCATAAATTGGTAACATTATGGGATTCCCTTGAACAACATAACCCTCCCTCCCTCCACCCAACCACCTATGAATTCTGTGACATCATTGAAGATAAATAACAAAACAAAACAATAACAGTTGACAAATAATACTAACAATAATAACAATAAAAATAAATAAGTTAACAATTGATTACTTGATTAATCATTAATAAGAATTAAGATATGAAACACACATTTTCCTCTTTTTTCTCATTTTCATTCTTTTCTTGTTTTTCTTTAATCTTTTTTTCTTATTTTAAATTTAATTTTAAGTTTCCTTATCCAATGAACATTAAACAGTGTCAAATGAGACACAATTAATGCCATTGATTGATTGATTGATTGATTGATTGATTGATTATCAATTATTACATGTTTAACTGGTTAAATTTTATTTGGCAATTAATCAATAAATGATCAATCATTAACTTGCTGTACAGTCTGACTCAGCAAATATCCAACTTGTTTTATTTATTGATCTAAAAAGTGAACTAACTAATCAAGTCAGGGAGCAATTTATTATCAAAGTAATGTGATTACAGTTTCAAGCAGTTACAAACACTTTTCAAAACTTGAAAACATTAAAAGTGTTTTCCAGGATTTTCAGCCCCCCGAACCTACAATTTATACAAAAGTCTGAAATATAAAACTATTACAAAAGATAAGCAGATTTTTTGTCTTCAACGACTCTGTGACTCTGAGTCACTGTCGCACTTTTTGAATGAATGAGTGTCTGAACTTCCCCTCGAGGCTCTTACAAGAAATCATGTTTAGGTTACGGTTCTAACGATGGAAACAATTTACTTGATGTTTATTTTGGACAGTAAACTTTGGAATTAATCACACAAACTACATACAGTCACTGTGGCCTTGTAAAGAAAGAAATTGAAAAGGGAAAGGAAAAAAAAACACAAGAAAACAACACAAAAACAAACAAAACAGACAAACAACAACAGAAAATAATAATGTTAAAAATGCATGAGTAGGTCTCATTGCACTGAGTGTATCATGATCTTTTTTTTTTTTTTTGTATTTAAGTCTGCATTACAAGATGTAATCTACTTAGTTACTTTTAAAATCATAGTTGAGTTCTGAGCATAATTTGAATTAATAGCCAAACCTTTCATCTGCATTTTAGTAGCCAATCAGGTGATCTGATCACAAACAGACTCATTAAAAACCAGGACATATGGATGGAAAAAAAAACAAACAAACAAAAAAAACAAAAGCTGCAGCAGCTCAGGCTTGGAGTAAGGATGTTCGCGATCGATCATTAATCAATTAATCACTATTAAGAATTTAACCAATTAAAAATGTATTCATGGATATTTAATCAGTAAGTGATGGCAGTAAAAAAAAAACAAAAAAACAGTTCATTATCAATGAACACAGTACTGAGTCCTTTCAAAATAAAGGTCTGATATCAGTTTAATGGTCAGCAAAGTGCTATTGACTGTCTTTGCTAGACTTTTAATTTTGGTATTTCCGTGATGACCCCGTGGGCCCCGGGCCGCGTTTTAACCAGACCTGCTCTCCAGTGACAGTTGAGCTGCGTTAAAGGGACACTCCACCCAAAAATGAACATTCAGTCATTATCCACTGACCCGCATAATTCTTACCATTTTTTGTTTCAGTGGCAGAAAAACTAGGATTTAAAGGGTTGAACAGAAATAACAGAATGAGGTTGAACAGGAAAGTAAAATCTAGCTACGTCCATCGATCCACAGTAAATCAAAAAACGTTGGATTCAAATTGAGTTTGTTTGCGGTGCTATTTGGAAAAACTGGTGCACAAAAATCACAAAAAACTGCAAGGCACTTTCCTTTAAAGCAATTAAAATGCCTTTATTGTGATGTTCTGGTCATGTTAGAGCTCCAAGAAAACAAACAAACAAACAAACAAACTTCATCCTCTCTTGACTACAACTACATATCCAAATAACACTGATGATAAAAGGGTCTGTTGTTTCATTTGATGTGTTTGACTCTCTGATGAAAACTTGATGCTGAAACACGTCACAGTTTGTTTGTTTTTAAACTCTAATGACTGATGTTTTATGGTGTTTTAAAAGAGAGATTTTAAAAGGGGGGATTTTTAATTGATATTAAATGTTTTGATTTTGAAAAGAAAGATATTATTATTATTATTCAAATATTTTTGTTGACTTTGTTCAACTGAAAACATAATAAGATGGAAGACATGGAAATACAAAAAGTGATGTACCACTTCAATACAATACACAGTAATTAGCAGGTATTTAAATAATAATAATAATAATAATAATAATAATAATAATAATAATAATAATAATAATAATTACACTTTATTAATTTATATGCATTAATTAGTATTATCTGTCAGGTATTATACCCATAAAACTTAAAATTAAGTCATTATCTGCTCACCTTCATGCTGATTGAAGGTTGGGTTTAGTTTTTTAGTCCAGAAAATTCTGCTGGAGTTTCACAGGAAAACAGCGCTGCAGAATCTCACACAGAATAAAAACTGTATAAAACACCTCCACGCTGCTCGTCTGCTGTAATCCAAGTCTCCTAAAGCTCCAACATGCCGAGCTGACTAAAAAAAAAACACCATGTTTTTATTCTGAATCTTCACTGTAGATCTTCAGCTTGGAGCCATGTTCACGTGCACACTGTCTGAACTGAGTGTGTGTGGTGTGACGGTGTGCAAATGGCATGTCGGGATTTTAGGAGACTTGGATTACAGCAGACGACCAGACGTTTTTTTCATTTGAAAATTGGTCACCGTTCACTTCCATTGTTTGGGATTTTCTGCAACACAGTTTTCCTGTGAAACTCCAGCAGAGTTTTGTGGATTAAAAAAATAAACCTGACCTTCGATCAGCATGAGGGTGAGCAGATAATGACTGAATTTTCATTTTTGGGTGAACTATCCCTTTAAGGAAGAATGAGGAAAAACTGCAGGGTTGAGATGTGTAAGGCTGATCTACCTTCAGGTACGTAACTTCCTCATCTAAGCCTTTGCTAAATGTTTATTGGTTAGTCAGTTAACTACAGAGGCGTGAGATGGAGAATAATTATACCCACATCACACTGGTGCAAGGTTATCAGAAAACAGCAGCAAAGAGAACAGGATATTTTTTAGGACTAAAATTCAGATTATTGGATTTTAGACTCTTTAAGACTTTTTAAGGGCCGATCTAAACCCTGCTGATAGGACTAACTTGGCGTTTATTCTTGGTAAATTAAGCTTCTTCAAAAACCTGCCGGCCAAGCAGCTGCTGCAGAAAGAAAGGAAACGTGGAGTGATTTTAAATGCTGCTGTGACTGAGCCTTTATTGTGTTTCCATATTTAAATTCACTGTTTTCATTTAAAGAATCAGAGTCAAAGAGTTTCATAAATCCTGATAAAATACATCTGTAGATTTCATCACAAACTTCAGATGAACATTGAGATATGAAGTCCATCTCAGCTCATCTCTTGCTTTCTCATGCAGGGTTTCTGCAGATTTTAACAAAAACCTAAGACTTTAAAAGACCTTTATTAATGTAATTTAAGACTTGTTTTACGACCATACTTGCAAAAATGTATTAAGGTTTCAGTGATGTAAGAAGCGGGGAACAGAGTTTGCAACAACTTATATGAAGCACACTAAACTTTTCCCATAAAAATCGTATTTAAGACAATTTAAAGCCTAAAATTCAGATTATTGTATTTTAGATGTTTTAAAAATCTCTTTAGAAATCCTGCTTACAGGACTAACTTAGTGTTTATTATGGGTTGCTTCTTCAAAACTCTGCTGGCCAAGCAGCTGCTTCAAAAAGAAAGGAAACGTAGAGCGGCTGAAGAAGTGGGTCAGCAGCGGGTTCACTTTAGAAACACAGACGTTAATTCTGCGATAGTTTGGGTCTTTTTCCTGAAGTTCCATTCGCCAGGACTCTTTACCGGCCGAGTCAGGACGGGGGCCTTTGTGAAACCAGCCCCTTGCAGAGATGCACAGATACAAATAACTTAATGACTTGTGTGACGTGTGTTCAGTGAAGCTAATCTCTTGTCTGGAGTAGTTTACTACACGCTTGTCTTGATGTACTGTATGTGATTCTTCTTAAATGTCAGTGTATGTAGGTGTCAGCCTCATGTTCAAACGGCAGACCGGGTTTCAGTTTTGTTTTGGCCAACCACATCCTGTGGTACACTCGATCATGCTCACAGGAAAGCAGCAGCTTCTTCAACCATGACAGTGAATAACTCTTCGTAGTTGACCAGTTAAACTTGCGGTAATACCATCTTAATGACTCAGTAATAACTTTAAACATTTGAGCTGGTCATCAGTTATTTAAACCTTATTTTAACCGTGTTTTAACTCATATTGCAGTTGTTAATTTCTGTGTTTTGTGTGTCTTTTAGGTATGATAGGAAACTCCAGTCTGTTGTCTGCAGTCCTGACGGTCGTGTCAGTGGTGTCTCTGAGTCTGCTGTCTCTCCTCTGTCTGCGATGCAAGAAGAAATCCAGTAAGTGTGTTTCTCACAGACTGGCCCAGTGCAGTTGTGTTTGATGTGTGTGTGCTGTAGTCGTGGCAGCAGATAAGATCGACTCAGTCTGGGTCAAACGTGGTTTTGTTTTCGCCCCTTTTAACTTTATTTGCAAGCCGATTTGGGGTAGACAAGTTTTCACAGTAAAATTTCTCCGCTGCTTCTTCTTTAGATTATGGCTCACGTCACATCAGGCTGTGGACGAAATCTTTACATTGATTTGGAGACTGACATGGCTGGATAGCCAGCTAGTCGTGTTGGTAAAGGGACGGTTCACCCCAATTGGTTTGACTCGGCTTTTGGTGCTCATTTGAAAAATTCAGCACCAGTGTCTCTTTCCAAAATTCATGACCCGGTAACCCAAGATGATCCACAACCATTGGTGTGAGCAGTTTCATGTTGGAACTACTTTCTTTCAGCTTGAAAGGGTCATGATTTCTGGAAAGAGACACTGCTGTTGAGTTTCTCAAATGTATTTTTCAGGTTCTTTGAGCATCACTGTTTCATATGTTGGGTCAAACTAAGGCCTCGAGGTCATTGGGAGGCCACAGACACATCGCCTGTCCGTCTAGACAGTAGACGCAGCTGTCTGGTCCTTTTGGTGAAAACAAGACGCAGTCCCTGATAGTGTTGATGTGGCGGCCAAGTTCGGGGACATGTCTCTCGTCTCTCTGAACAGAGAAAACATTACTGTAATCAGGGATTGGATATGACCGACCCTGATGAATGGGAGCATAAGGTTCTGAACTGTGGTCTCAGACTTGTGCAATCATACTTACCTTGTTTTGCAGACCAATACACTAATTCTATATACTTTAGATGTGTTGGGTCTGACTATATTTGGGCACAGAATATTTTATAGCATTATCTATTATCCAAAACTCCAGAATCGAAGGGAACATCAGGACAAAGCGTGTACTGATTATGCTTTCATTCTCCTTGTTTCAGCGTAAGACACATTAAACTCCCGTGTAATTTTCTCCTTTTGATGTATGAGCAAAAGATCAAATCTACAACAACCACAAACTAAGTGCCATTTAGTCCCGTTACATCAGAGAGAAGACAGACATCTCTACGGCTGATATCTCCCAAACAACTCAAACCAAAAGAGTATAGATGGATAAAGAGCGCTACAGTCCAGAGGAAAAATATTCAAAACTGTCCCTTTGGAATCTGCTAGTGTGACATTAGCTTTCATTACCGTCGGGTAAAAGGCACAGAGTTGTTGTATTTAGTCTTTTAATTGATCAAAGAGGTGTTTTACACTTAACATGAATGAAACTAATCAGAGTGTCATCTCCCGTCCCCTTTAGGTGCAGCTGCTCATGGGACAAATGATGCACTTGTAGTGAAGCAGATCTGACATCATTTCACAGATGATTTAATAATCAGAGAGGCTGCATTCAGTTTCATTTCCACGTGTGCAATAATGTCACTGCAGCAAATATCGCTAATATTTCATCAGAAAAGCTTCAATTGTAGCTATAACCAGACAGAACAGATAATAATGTCTCTCCCACCTGCAACCCATCTGCTCTTAATAAGAAAGTAAATTTTTATGACCTGTGGATCAACTGCAGTGCCCTGAGAGCAAAGTATACACACACTGTGAACCCGCCTCTGTGGGAGCATCTTACTGTCCGAATAACGCATCTTTTAAATAGCTGGAAAATACTGAGTCAGTGATGTAAGACCAGGTTTTTGTTGGTAATCACTTTCCGCTGCTTCAAGATAGCAAAGCGCCCCACCATGCACCTCACCACACCTCATTTTAAGTACAACTACATTTGCTTCCCACACGATGTGGGTGATAGGCGTGAAAAATTGTAACTAACACTGAGCATTGTGTGCTGCTTTGCTCTGAGCAGAAGATAGAGCCCTTAGGTCTCTTCAGTGGACATTTAAGTCGATGCTTTATATACCTCATTATTTATTCCCAAAGTCAGTTTCTGTTGGACTTTGTTGCTTTGTTGCAACATTAGTCTTGTTTGTTATTCGAGTTGCTGCACAAATGTGTGCAGGCCCGGCTCTACGAGGGTGTGCGAGCGTTCATTGCACCCTCAGTCTAATATTTTGCACCCGCAGATGAAATCTGAATAACGAATGCCAAGTGCAAGATAGCAGGTCGCACATCATTTTCTCAGCCACACTACGTGCTGTTATTATTATGTTATGCCTTATTGACTACTTTCAGATACAATGTAGAAATGTGAAACCATTGTTATTATCGTCATTTTATTGTTTTTGATTTGTAGTTAATTGGTTATTGTAATTTTTTGCTGTTGTTGATGTTTTATTTTCTTTTCCCATGGATTTTTTCAGTTGTTTTACATTATATTTTTTACAAATAAAATAAAGTCTGTTTATGCGTCCAGCACGTTCTGAGCACATGGAGTGTACGTGTCCATGCGCACCTTCGATTCTAGTTCATGCATAGTCTGTGCAGCAGCCCAACGTGCAAAAAGGGCTGCGTGAATATAGATCTGAGGGTGTCGTGAATATTAACTATTCTTTCTGCCGGCCACATCACTGGTCTCTTGGCTCTGAAACAGCTGTGAGAGTCACAGTTAAATGTCATAACAAGGCGAGTGAATGGAAAGCTTTACATCAAGAAACGAGCAGATGATTCAGAGTGTCTCAACATGAATAACAAGCCGTTGTTTTCCCCTCGTCATCATAAAACAATAGACACATTTTAAATCCTTTAATGCAGAAATAAATCTTATATTTCTTCCATATTCTTTTATTTATTTGGTGATCCAAATACAATCTCATGTGACCCACCCGCGGGTCTCGACCCAGTGTTTGGGAACAACAGCTGCATGCATTGCAGACGGTTGCGTTATTATTGCACAAGTTGAATTATTGCACACAGAGTAATTTCACTGTTCAGTTATTGCACAAGATTACTGTGAGCAGTGTGCTGTTTAAGTATGAATTTAGGATAAATTATGGGGTTATAGTAGATTAAACCAGACTAACACTAGTTTAGTAATAAAACTAATTTATCTCACATAAACATGAAATACTGTTGTGCACAACAGCACTGCAGTCTTTTTTTTTTTTTTTTTTTACAATGTTTAACACCTATCTGACTATTTTTCATCACTGTTGCTGATCTGTTTGTTCATCTGGCAGCTTAGATCAAAGTTTTACTGCAGGTTCAAATGTCACACGCTAACATTTCAGTGCTTTGTGTTTCTTGCAGCGATCATTCAAGAAGAGACTCAAATATACAACCCGCAGACATTGTGAGCATGAAGTATTTGTTATATTTGTTATACGACTATATAATATATATAAAATGACAAACATATTTTAACCCTGTATAAAAATGTTGACATTAAAATGCTCTCCTTACAGCCAGCGTGAGGGGAGCATGTTTGCAGTGACACGATCAAAAACAGGTGAATAAAAAAACAAGATCACCACACCAGCAGTTTGTTTATTCATCATTAATCATTATTAACTAACTTTAACTTTTCTTTATTTTTCAGTCACCAGAACCAATCAGATAACTTCAACCACAATGTACGTTTACACACATCAGCTAATTTCATGTTATCACACGACACACTGATATCAGTCTGTGACACATCACGTCCTCCTCTGCACGTTGTGTAATCACATTCATAACGCTCTGACGAAGCTCGAAGTCGAAACGTGACCGTTCTTCGACGGTGATGTAACCAGAATTAACAAGTGAAACGTGACTATTTTCAGTTTGTTGGAATATGTTCTCCACTCAGAGTCCTTTTGTCGAAGTGCAACCTCGTTTTCTAAATACATTTTCTATTTTTCTGGCTCCTGTCTCAAATTTGGTGCTCTGTTGGGCTCAGTTAGCTTGAGTTTACCAAAATGAGTTCACCCAAAAATCAAAAATACTTTTTTTCACTCTTCCCTGTAGTGCTGTTTAATCTTCCAGATAGTTTTAGTGTGAACGGCAAATTTCACATGTATTTTTGGCACTTTGAACACATTATACTGGAAAAAAAAGGCTCTGCAGCTCACGTCAGAAACTGTCTACATGGATAAACAGCGCTACAGGCCAGAGGAAAAATATGTGTTTTTAATTTTTGGGGTGAACTGTCCCTTTAACACAGATACTGAGTCGAGTTTGAGGCTCATTTTTATTCTCAGGCAGAACTCGACTCGACTTGTGTCGTGGCTCAATGTCATGAAGCAACACACTGCGTTAGCTAATCACATGTGTGTAAACACACTTTCCAGTTAGAATGTCAGTGATGCAATAAAGGGAAAGTTCGTAGTATTTGTTTATTTGTATTACCTACAAGTTTGGAGAAGCAGACAGGAGTGAACAATGTGCTGCAGTGGACAGAATCCGAAGCTAAATGAATTTTAGCCACCTGAAAACGTCATTATCAGTTTAAATGTGTCCTGTATTTATTTTCTTGCCCAGTGCTTTAAATAAAATAATTTAAAATAAAAAAAAATGAAATAAAACAAAATAAAATAAAAAATACTTAAAAAGATGACATCACAAAGATTAAGGTTTAAGCCTCATCTGAGGATCTAAGGCTGCTTTACTTTTCTGTCAGACAGACTTTTTCTGAAGGGAAACAAATCGCTCTTTCTCATTCAACCAGACTCCATTTGGAAAATCAGTCATTTTACCAAACAGACCACAGGAGGCGCTGGTCCACCGCTGCCTCGATTAGTTCGTGTTTTTGTGTTACTGTGTGACTTTGGTGAATCTGAACAAACATTTTAAAACACCAAAGTGGCACAATAACACAAACAAACAAAGCCATTGAGGCAGCGGTAGACCAGCAACTACTGAGGTAAAACTGATGATTTTGCCAATGGAGTTTGGTTGGTATGAAAATATTCAACACAGCCACTAACATTTATTCAAAGGGATTTTGGGAAATGTATATCTATATTTTTTGCTTTGTAACCAACTAGAATATTGAAACCATCTTATGCGTTCATCACAGAGCTGTTGGAACACAGTTAGCCTAGCTTAGCATAAAGACTGGAAGCAGGTGGCCTCAAAAACACACCTAAAACAGCACCTACAAATATCACCAGTTACCACATTTTTTCCTCCTTTGTTAAATCTGCACACTCACAGAAATGTAAAAGCAAAAATTAATGATTTACTTAATTCACTGGAACTACTTCTTCACAAACAGCAGCGTATCCATCCGCCCAGTGTGTTAATTAATGAGCTTTAGAGGTGTTTTGTTCTGCTACTTTATTAATGACTCTCATGTTTTTTCAGTGAAACTCGGGAGGAATTTCATGAAGGTAAGATCCGCCAGTTTTTCTTTAAAAGGTTTCACTTTAAAACTTGAAGTTTAATCTGCATAAATCTGAGGTGAGCCGGTCCGGTTTAAATTTAATCATTTTGTTTTACTGCTGCAGTTGAGGAACAGGGAGAGTATGAAAATATCACAGATGGTAAGTTTACATATGCAACACACTATAAACACATCATATATTTATTTATTATAGTGATATATTTATATATTTATCATTATATACCTGCATTATTGCTGAATCTTTGATATAAACTGTTTCACACTGTTGTTGCAGCTCAAACAGGAAGTCTGGAACATACATACGTGTGAGTATTAAACTATTTTCTTGTCTCATTTTAAATAAAAAAAAATCCAGAAAAGTGACGTATCAAACCAGAGCTGTATTTGCATAGAAAAAACCTAAATGTGGAAACATTTATTTTTTAAGTTAATTAGTTCAATTCTGTGTTCAGATGATGGAAGACCAAGAACATGTTGATCTAATTTTCTTTTAAAAATCACCATTATTTGGTCATTTTTCCAAACAATCAACCGATTGCGTGGTGAAGAGAAGTGCAGAATATTTCAAACAAAGTCTGTTAAAAATGAAGTTGATACTTAAAGGGATAGTTCACCCAAAAATGAAAATCCGGTCATTATCTCCTGACCCTCGTGCTGATTGAAGGTCGAGTTTCTCCCTAATAGTTAAAGTGACAGTTTTCAAATAGAAATAAAACAAACATAAAATGTCTCCATGATGATGATGACACCACCACACACAGGTCAAGTGTCCACAGTGACCACTAGCATCAAACACTGCAAAACAGTAAAGTTCTACCTGAGAGTTGAATATTTTCTGAAGTTTTAAAAGGTATAAAAAGTTTCAGAAACACTCGTCTGATCAGTTATGTGCTCTTGAAATGTACATATCTATTTACACACAGAGCACAATTTTTAAAAATGTAATGTTTGTGTTTTGCAGCGCTCCACTCCCAATGTTACTATATGAAAATGAACAGACTAACGGGGGGATAAATGGTGAGTATTTTTACATGTTCTTCTGCACTATAACCTTAAATATACTGTATTAGGACGACTAACGTGTACAATATTGCTTTTTATTACTTTGCAATATTATTGCCAATAATACTTTTCTATTTTAGCTTGTTTGAATGGACTTATTTTAGTAAAAATCTATCTTATGTTTTTTTTGTTAATCTTTCAGGGACTGGTTTAGATTTATGCCTTATCCACTATTCAGTCCACACATTATAACACTTTATGTTTATTACTCCATAGTGTTCATTCTTATGTTACTGCTCTCAGAGGAGCTCTATAACACCCCTAATAACACGTGTCATATACATGCACACACAGGGAAGTGCACGGTGGCGAGGTCAATTTCAGGGTTACTGCAAAAAACATTACGACTGCAGACAGTTAATATTGTCAATAACATTTCATAAAAGCTAAATAAAAAAAAGATAAGAATGCATTTATTATCACAGGCTGTTTTTGCTGCTTGCATGTCCCCGTCTGTCCTCACTGACTGTCCCTTCACCTCCCTGTCATTTACCTTCTGCATGAGGATTGTTATAATCTGGGCCAAAAGTTTCATTTACAGCAACGAAAAACAAGCAGATAAATATTCAGAAATTATAATTTTATGAGCGAATAAACATGCAACTTGCAGACACACAGCATATGTTTATAATTATCGATTTATTTCAGGGCCGTGATGTTTCCCTCAAATGTCCCAAAGTGAACTTTCAGGGGAGCTCGCGTCCTTTTTAGCTCCCCTGTGATTAAAACCGTGGTTACTTTCATTTTTGTGCAATCTGTGGCACAATAATTTCCTTTGGGGTTATTTTATCTCATCTTGTCTCATCTCTCTTGTCTTATGTCTTATAAAAAAGACTGTGACATGCTCTTTTGTTTCTACAGAGGCCGATCAGGATCCAGGTGTCTACGCAAACATCACATCAGAGTCCAGAGACGGTACGATCAATCAAAGAATCACTTTAACTGTATGTTAGGTTGCAGGAAAGTGAACGATAATATCAGCCGCTAAAACTTCAGACTTCTGTTTCACCTAACAGACGAGGACGACTACGAGAACTCTGAATTCCTGGACCAAGTTGTGAAGGAGCAGAACACAGGTGAGAGTCAACAACAGCATTAAATATAATTAAAAATAATCTAAAATGTCCTGTATTTATGCTGATTTCTTTTGGCTGGATGAGTACGAGAAACTTGAGTTGTGCTTCAGAAAGGGAAACTGTTTTGTTGCAGATTATTTGTCAAGCTTTGGGAGAGAAGACAGAATATTCAGTTCAGATCTGAGCCATGAAATGAGCTTCAGTTTTGCATTGAAAGTGAAAATGTTTGAACACTGCAGCTGTACCTGGTGTCTTATAAACCCATGACACAAAAATAAAAATAAATCAAATCAAATGTAGTTCACCTGAGCGGAGGTGAAACTACAGACTGAATGAACTCAACGTCAGAACAGGAAGTTCATCAGTAACTAGTCTGATCACTGATTTGTCACCTCTAAAGTAAAAATGCCTGTTTCCTCTTTTCAGACTGAAGATTTTCTGCTTTTCTTTTGTTTTATATCATTTTAACTTCAATATATTGACATGACGATGTTACGTTGGATTCTGGTCCTCTATTAAAAGGCTGTAATATAAAGTCCATGTTTTACTGTTTAGCTGTGAAGAGGATGTGTTTTACTTCTTAATGACAAATAATTAATCACATGACATAACCAGGAAATCCTGTTTGCACTGCCTGTTACCATGGAAACATGACACTTCAAAGAAAGCTTTAACAAAAACCCAGTTTAGTTGATATGGACAGTACACACAGGAAACTGGAACTGGCAACAACTAAACTGGGGAGAAAAATGAAAATGAATTTAAAAATAAATAATAACAGTGCAGCCCGAACCCGACTGAGAAATAACCTGTCAGGTCCTGTTGTGTTCGGGCACAGATCTCAAGTTCTAAGACCAAGTGAAAATTGCAAAAACAAAGTTTCAAAATTAAAACCAAACTCTGCATTTTTTCACTAAACAAACAAACAAACTGGACTTTGGGGTCAGATGTACTCGGATCAGGGTCCGGGTCCCTCATGTGAAAGGCCTCCTAAAAAAACTCAGGATTATAAAAGTTCCCCCCAAAAAATCTGCTTTATGTGTAAATGAAGAGTCTGACCACCCTGTTTTGCAGAAGAGGAGCCAGATTACGTGAATGAAAATGGGGAATGAACGTGATGATGATGATGATGATGAAGACGCCGCTGACGGCACCAGAAGGCTTCAGCTTCAGCTGTACTCATTGTTGTATAAAACAGCAAAAGTTGTTTTATTTTATTCCTGCTGTCTGATGTGCAGCTGTGTGAATAAAATGTTAACAGATGTTGATTGTGATGAAAACTAAGGCTGTAAAAAAGGGAGTTTTATATACTATTTTTTACATTTTTGGTACATTGATGTTGCTGTGGATCTAATTTTAACTGCCAACCTTTTAAGAGTGCATCATATTTTATCAGATGTCCACGTTTTTGTCTGTAAAAAAAAAAAAGTCGCCTTATAAACATCTTAATTCTTTACACAGAACTTTTTGCTCTTAAGCCCAGTGCCCAGTCATTTACAGTTTTTTTTTTCTCATTCGCTTTGGCTCATGTTGTCCACAGTTTGGTCAGTTTGGTCAGTTTGGTCAGTTTAGTCTCGCTGCTGGAAATAAATGGATGATTCTCAGTGAAATCTTCAAACTCTTCAAACTTGGAGCAACTTTCAAACTCTTTATCATTTGAGCCGTCACGTGCAAACGTGTCAGACAGACGTGGGACGTTTCTGATGTTGCAAGGTGACGACGATGAGCTCAGAGTCACATGGTGTTTTTGTCTGTGATGTGATTTTACATCAAAGATCAGATGTGAATGAAGGGGTGTAGTGGAGCAACAGAACCCACATAAACTCAGAGTGGAAAGATTGTCTACAGTTTACCCACCTCTGTATTTACCACCACACCCCTGCATCGCTACAAAAATAAATTTACTGTAAACAATCAAATGTGCCGATCCTTTTTTCCGTGCACCACAGTAGCGTACAGTGTCCTGACTTCTCACAGAGGTCTGAATCTAAAAAGCTCAGTTGTTTAGTCTATAAAACAGCAAAAAATAACAAAAACGCCCCTGGTTAAGTTTTTTTCTGACGCAACAATCAATCAGTTTACAATAATGTCAAGATGACGAAAAGCTGTAATTTCTCACATCTGAGGGACTGGAAATGTTAAATGTTTGTCATTTTAACTTTTTCAATCATTCGGTAAACTGACGACCCCCGACTAAGTGATATATTTCATGCATATTTCTTATTATATTCAACATGTGACAGTAACAGCACAGAACAACTGATTAACTGCACAGTGACACAATAACTGCAGGAAGTTCAGCAATCTGGATGAAAATTGAACAGATTATTTCCTGTGAATATTGCATGAGGTGAGATTTCCTGATATATATGTGTGTATGCAATTCTCTTGTGTTATGTTTCCTATTTAATTTTTAATAATTATACAAACATTAAGTCTTATTTTGACATGTTTTGTTTTCTTCTCTGTGAAACGTGGAAATTATTCTCCTTGCTCTTTGACTGTTTTTTAAAAACTGCTCTTTTCTAACGCAGGACGAGGCTGAATGTTCTGTTTGTGTTCAGGTCTTCACTGCGACCCGTCCTGAGATTTTAAGTTTATATCTTAAATAATTAGAATCTAACAATTTCATTTAGATTTTTTTCCTTGAAATGAATGAATGAACAGCTGAGATATAAGCCTGCTAATATATATATATATATATATATATATATATATTTTTTTTTTTTATTTTTCCAAGTTTTCTTTCACTCCTGTAAAATCAAGGCAGCCTGATGAACATCACTGAAGCTTTGGCGCCCCCTGGTGGGAGTCGGGACCCCACAAGTTGGGAACCAGTGACCTAAAACGATTGATTGATAATCAGATTAGTTGACAATTACTTTGCCAGTGAGTTTCTACGAGTTGACAGGTGATCAATGCCAGAATTTAACTTTGATTTAATTCGTCTTTTTGAGAACACAGCAAGGACAAAAAAACAGCGGTGTGTTCAGGTACAGAAAAAGTGAAAAAATGACTCAAGTCTTGTGTAAAACACTGAATTGTTGAAATGTGTGATACAAATAAAAATGCCTTGCCTTAATAAACAGGGGATTTAAGTATCAATACTTTTGACATCCTTCGTCTCAATAAGTGCTGCTCTGTATCACTGAGGGTCTGACTCTGGAGAAAGACGAAACAGTCAGAGAAAAGTTTTTACACAGAGACGGTTTTATTATCCTGAACAGATCAGCTGAGGTCGTCTCAGTCTGAAGCCGCTCAGAACCAGAGCAGACGAAGAGCCGACGTCAGTGTGAGCAGACAGAGAACATAACACACACACAGACACACACACATAAACCGTTTCTATATATATATATACTGTGTGTTCACACACACTGAGGGCGGTGCAGTGACGTTTCCAGGGAGGCTATATGCAAAAGTGACGCAGCAGTACACACCTTCACACACACACACGCACACACACACACACACACAGGAGAGCCAGTGTTGAAGTTTCTCAGGGTGAACGGAGCCGAACGTCACAGCAGGTCCTGCCGTGTTTCAGTCGTCCATTCAGCAGGTCGACAGGAAACTTTTCCTCTGAGCAAAAACAACTTCCACCTCAATGAACCATCTGATCTTTCTGTCTTTACATGGTTGCTCATCCAGCAGTTTGACTTGTAGCAGTAAGGCAGAAGGATCTACTGGTTACAGACGGCGTCGACACGTCTGAGGCGAAAAGGAAATTATCCTCCTCAACTTCAAAAGTAAAGACTGAACTCAAGATTAAATGGCAGGTGAAGTTGTTGTTTTTGCAGACTGAGGAACTTTAAGGAGTAAACAGGAGTCTGGCTGAGTCTCTCACACACACACACTTTCACACACAGACACACACACTCCAGTGGGCTGGTGGGAAGTTTAGACGCTGCTCAGTGCGTCCACACCAGGCAGGACTTTACCTGAGGACACAGAGAGAGACGCACAGTCAGCATCATCATCATCATCAAGGTTCAAAACAGAAACGTGTAACGATTTAAAGGGACAGTTCGGATTATTTGAGCTGCTTAACCGCAGTAGATGACCGTCGACCGAACCTGCTAATCCAGGAGACTCACATTTTTCCCAGTTCTCACACATTTCATGACAATTTTTTTTCCTTTGCGTTGTCTCAGCCTGGCACTTCACAGCATGTTTAAGCCCTACGGCGAGGGCTGGGCGATCAGACATATTTTTTTGGGACGATTTTTAGGGCGATATTTGTCATTTTATTTTTTCCTAACCTAATGGTCTGCAGAGTGAACGCCACACTTCGACTCTTTCACTGTTTTCATGTGGTGAATTAAAAGGTTGGAGTTGGTGATTGTTTGACGAGTGGACAAACTAACAAAGACGGTTTTGGTGAGTTTTACACGTTTTTCTGTCGAGTTTGAATGAAATGTGTTTTATGAGGAGTTGATGAGCCAATTGAGCTCCTCTTAGTTTAGTAAAATATAGAAGGAAACTTCATATGCAGCATACGTAACAGTGAGTTCGCTGCTTGTGCACATCTCACAGCTGAGAGTCGAGCGGACGGGAGGATGAGGGAGGGAGATATCGCCACTTGCTGACAGATGGACCAACAATGGAAAATTTTTACAAATCGCCAAATCCTAGTCGGCAACAAAACGTATTTTACACTGTAGTTAGAATATTTTCACCTGTTGACTCTGCCATCAGACAACCTTTTCCACCAAGAAACCGCTGTTATATAATTCAAATATTACTCTCTGCAAGGCAACCAAACTCCACTGGCAAAAACACTAATTTTACCTCAGAGAACAGGGGAGCAGTCTGCTGCTGCCTCAACCTGTTTATGTTACTGTGGGACTTGAGTGAATCCAAACTAACCTTTTAAATCACCAAAGTCACACAATAACAAGAATAAACTAACAGATGGAGGCAGAGGTAGACCAGAAACTTTTGTGTACTGTGAGGTAAAATTACTGTTTTTCCTAAAGAAGTTTGGTTGGTTTGGAAAGAACGATACCTGGCTTATATAACAGCAGCTCCACGTCGGAAAAGGCCGTCTGATGTTCTACACTTTTTAAGGTGGCTAAAATACATTCAGCTGCTGACCCTGCTGGTTCTCCTCTCTGGAGTGATAACACACTGATCATCAATAAGCAGCTCATGCAGCTTCACCTCAAATAATCCAAACTATATATTTACAGTGTTTTAATTTGTTCTTCATCATCCTGTCAGTTTTTTCTGTCACTCACCCTCCAGCAGCTCCAGACTGGCGCCGCCTCCTGTGCTCACATGGCTGACCTTGTCTTCTGTGTTCCACTTGGCGCAGCAGGTGGCGGTGTCGCCCCCACCTGGACACAAACAAACACAAACAAACACAAACACAAACACAAACACAAACACAAACACAGTCATCCAGGATTTAAGGTTTCATCTTAAAAGGGTTGAACAGCTCACAACATGTGATCTGGGCAGGACTGGATTACCAAATCTGTTTTGGTAGAATCAGGATCACATATCCTGGTTCTGCCCCCCAGTGGCTGATATGTGTCACTTCAAACTGAACTCTGAATTATCAAAACACACCTGCCCACATTAAACATAAACCAGGACTAAAATCATTATTTATCACTGTTAGTGTCCCAACATGCAACAGTATTCTGGACGAACACACAAACTGCTAGAAACAAACAAATAAATAAATACAAAAGCTCCCCTGTTGTTGTCTTTCTTACCGATAATTGTGACGCAGCCTGTCTGGGTCACGGCGACCACATTGTCCATCAGGCTCTTTGTCCCCTTGGCAAAGTTGTCCCACTCAAACACACCGACTGGGCCGTTCCACACGATCTGCTTGGCCCTGAGCACCGCAGCAGCGTAGGCCTTGGAGCTCTCTGGTCCACAGTCCAAACCCTGCAGAGAGAGAGGGGGACATTCAGGAGAAAACTATAACCGAAACACAAACAAACAAACAAACAAACAAAAAAAAGCGAATGTCTCTCTGTCCATGAGTGAGAGAAATCTTGTTCTTCTCACCATCCAGCCGGCGGGGATGCCAGCAGCGACGGTCGCAGTGCCGGTGGCGGCCTTCTCATCGAACTTGTCGGCGGTGATGAAGTCGACGGGCAGCGTGATCTTGACGCCGTTCTTCTCTGCTTTGGCCATCAGGTCCTTGACGATGCCGGCGCCCTCCTCGTCGTACAGGGAGTTACCGATCTGACGGGGAAGAGAGGAGAAAGAGAAAAATCATCACACAGCAGATCTTTGCAACTAGTTTGTCATGTGCTGCACAGAGACAAACAACAGAAGAGAGATCAGACAACACATGAAAACATCTGGTGAGCAAAAAGAGAGCTGGTATTCTTCCTCTGAGCGTTGAGGTTTGGTTGGCAAAACTTTGTCCAACTTTGACCAATTACTATGTTAAAAAAAACAAACTTTTCAGGCTTCTTTTATTGACAGAAGGACGTCTGTTCTACCACAGGGAGAAATACAAAGTTTGATAAAGGACGTGTTGGCGTGAGGAAATATGAGGTATTGAATGTTGGAGGTGTTTAAACAGACTTGTGAAACTTTTATTTTTTGGTGCTGCAGCAGAGATAAAGGAGTTGAGACATATTTCCACACTGTGGCGGTATCTCGCCATGCAGATGGTTTTGTTTTATTTGTTCATGTTGTAGAAGTCGGTCTCTGATTCCACCCCGATACAACAGAGGTGGAGTTTTTTTTTTTTTTTTTTACAGAAACGACTTCCAGGACGTCTCCAGACTCTCTACTTCCACTGGGACTACTTTCTACAGCATCAGTTGTAGTTTTACTCGTCCCCTCTGACTTTAACGTGTCGGGGATGCAGGACACGTATCAACATCACTGTCCTCAGGAGGAGTCCATCTAAAAATATGTTCACCATGTTTGTTTGTTCAGATTTGACAGTTCTGACTATAAAGAAGGAGTATGATGACTCCTGATGATAAACCAGTGTTTTTTCTTAATTACCTCCAGGAGCTGCTGTTTCACCTGCTGACTGTGTTGCTGACACAGAGCCAAACTGTAATAACTAACTTCAAACACCAGCATGCACCTGTCCCTTTTCACCTCACAGTGTCTCTGCCTCGCATGTCTTCTTGAGTGCCTTTGTTGAAGTGATTAAATCGCTTAATTTAAATTTTATAATGCATTGAGTATTGTATCATGGTGGTGGATACAGAAGTCTCAGAATCTGGGGAAATAAAACATTTGGCTCTGCTAGATACCACCTGAGAAGTGAGAAAATATAGGAGTTTGAGTGAAGTGACCCTTTAAACAAAAGCTTATCTTTTCCAGTCTTTCTGTCAGAGGTCAGACTTCGGTCATGGACGTGATTCTCAGTCTCCTCTGTGAAACTAACAAAACAAAGACGTTTCACAAGCGTGTTTGAACACCACCAACGCTCAACGTTTGCGCTGGCCGAGCGATGACGACACTGTACTTGTGAAACACATGAAATTTCACACTTAAGTTTTTCAGTCAGATGGGATTCATTCCAGATACTCGTCACAGAAAAGTAAGTCAGGTTTAATAGATTTTACACCGGCTATTCAGTGGTCACGCTCTTTTAGATTTGTTCTTTTTTTAACCTGCACCTCTGGGGGGAATATTTGACTCTTTAGCTGCTAAATGCTCCACAATGTTCACCAGGTCGTATCAAACTGCGTCTTTTTGCTTTTTGCTGCAGCCTGTAAAACCAAAACATAAACCTTTCACAAATACGTAGTCATGTGATCCGTTGATGGTAAAATAATCTTGACTAAAGCTGCTTCAGGTATGAAGATAATAAAGTTATAATTCTGTCTTTAAATGTGGCGTTTGTGACACTCATGTTCTCTGCGTCGTCTTCCTCACCTCCATGTTGTTGAGGACTTTGAGGAAGGTGAAGGCCATGCCGCCGCCGATGATCATCTCGTTGACTTTATCCAACATGTTGTTGATCAGCTGGATCTTATCTTTCACCTTCGCTCTGAAACGCAGACAGAGAGGTGGAACATGTCAGTACAGATCAAAAAAACACACACATACAGACAGAGAAAGGACATTATGAGAAAAAATAAAAAATAAAACATAAGTTAGACTGACGTGTTCACACAGATCAGATCAGATCTGGGCTTTAATCATTTAAGATTTATTAAAACTCTCCTGTGATGCTCTGAATGCTGCTCCTCGAACAGTTTACATTCTAAACGTCTGCTGCAGCAAACATCAATAATGTTCATTATCAATTAATCTGTCAATCTATTTTCTCCATTAATTAAAGCTGGGGGTCTTTCAGAAGATTGTAATTCAAACTAAAAACTTCTGCTCCTCCTCCTGGTTCAGTTTTTTCTTTCAATGATATTTAACTTTACTTTTCATACATGACAAAGAAAAGCGGTTTAAAAAAAAACACAACTGAGAAACTTTAATTTGTGACTTTTTGACATTTTGACCTAAAAAATAATGAAAATCAAAACAGTTGCTGTAAGAGTAATAAACTTTTTTGTGCAGCTCTTTTCAGACATTAGACGTTTTCAACGGTTGAACCAGGATTAAAACTTTTCAGAACTGAGTCAAAAACTGTAACGAAATATCTCTGACTGCAAGTGAAGAAGACAATGAGCTGGAGTCTATTTGTTCTGTGCTGTCGACCTACGATCCTCTCCTACAAACAAACCTGATGACAATTAACAACAAAATAAAAATAAAAGAATCAACAAGAACATAAGATTTAAAAAACTATAACACAGACGAGGCACGTTGGAAATAAAACACTGTGCTAACTTTAAGAGAAAAGTGTTGAAGTTTTGATTTAAAAGACGTCACTGATCCTGCAGCCTCAGATCTTCATTCATTGACTGATCTATTAATTTATTGATTAATCACTGAAGCCCTGTACTGTTTACTGAAAGATAAAACAGGTGCCGCTGTGATAAAGAGCAGTAACGTTCTGTCTCATATTGTAATAAACTATTGTGGCCTCTGATAAGCTTTAATCTCAACAACGTCTTATTGGCTCCTGAAGCAACACACCTGCACTAGCCCCGCCCCTTCCACCTGAACACCCACTAATTCATCGTTTGGACACAAACAAACAAATAAAACAAAGGTTCAAATGTAGCTGTCACCCACAGGAGCTCAACGACTCTTTAATGAAAATATCTGACAGTTGAGGCAGAACTGAAATCCTCACACACAGATTTAAAGTTTCCCTGCTGCCTGCTGAACCTGCCGGCTGATCATTACACTCTAATGGTCGCCGTCCTCTGTCTGTGAGCTGCAGGAAGGTGATTGGCTGCGCCGCTCGACGCTGAGCGGGAGCGACAGTTGCACAATGCGCTCGGGCTAAAGTGGACTCTGACACGAGGCCAAATCCCACATGTGGCCGCCGGCAGCTCGGTTCAGCTGAGCGGCTTCAGCTCGGTGTTGTTTTCTGTGGGTTCACCCGACCGTGGAGCCACGACTTGGACCAACGCAAGAAGAAAAGATGAACCGGCAAAAATAAAAACCACCTGCAGCTCCACAGAGACATTAAACCACAGGAAACATGGCTGCTTTTATTATATTAAAATGAAATCAGTTTTCTTCAGTCTGCTTTAGTTTGCTGTAGAACATCTGGATGCACTTTATTTTACAGAACATTATCAGATTAGACAAAAACTACAAATAATATGATAATTATTTGACTTTTTATTAGACTTTAATAGAGGTAATTAGACACGTTACAACAGAACTGTAGTGTAAACTAAAGTGTAATATTTTAGTTTCATATTTTGTAAGCTTTAGTTTACTATACTGTTCTGTTGTAATTTGTCCCTAATTACACTCTAATTATGTCTAATAAAGGGTCTACTAATAATAATGAACATATTTCTAGTTTTTGTCTAATTTAATACAAAGTACAGCTTGCTATGTCTTATTACTGTGCTGTAAAATAAAGTGTCTGAATTCCTTCTGGGAAATTGGTCAGATTAGAGAAATACACTGATCCCTGCAGTCCAGCTTGATGCTAAACACTGGCTGTAGTTTCATGTCTGTTGATACATGATCTTTTTATTTTCAGGTGAAACAAAACTGCCCTTTACTGAGACATAAATGAAGTTTTAATGCACTAACGCACACATTAGAAAACATGTTAAAAATGCCTGAAAACTTCTGCTGAGACTTAACTTTAAAACTACATCAACCCTGAAAACACTCGGTGTTTAGCCTTCATGCTAACTAACACTGTGTGACCTGTCATCTCTGCACACTACGAGCTGAGCAGCGATGGTGTCTTGAAGAAAGCAGCGTGCTGTCAAACCACAGATTACATAATGAGCTTATAGTCTCTATTCCTGGACGTTCACCTGCGCGTTTCAAAAAGGACGCTGCTGTGTGACCGCAGGCGAGGAAGAAAGTCAATGCAGACGAGTAGATTTATTTTTTAAAGCGAAAAGGTACCTAAAAAACAAAAAAAACCAAAAGGTTTTGTTTTAGTGTTTGGTCTATAGGGAAAAGACTCCTCCTGTTTTTGGCTGTAAAACAGATTTTAGTCCAAATCCAACCAGGTAGACGATGAAAAAGTTAAAAATTAATGTTAAAACATTCCTGAGAGGTTGAGACAGACTTTGGCCCTGATGCTAGGACTGGGTATTGTTCAAATATTTTTGATACCAGTACAGATACTGGTTCCTGAACAATCCCCTTTTTTGACACCAGTTTTATGAAATCCATTTTTACTGTGTGCACTTCAGTCAACCTGGATGACTGGACTAAAATCTATCTATACAGTACTGGACTATAGAAAACTGTCTAAAACTAAAAACAGTCAAAACTCCTCAGGTAGAGAGAGTAACTTCAGAGTACAGAGAGAAAGGGCCTGGGCGATATCAGTCGATATCGATAATTATTGATCATGTAGGTTGGAACTGACGACAGGTTGTGTACTGGAAGCAGCTGAGGCGATTAAATAAGTAAATATCACAATATTTTTGACTAAATACCTCGATACTGGGACAATAATGTGGGGATAACTCTTGGTGCTTTTAAAGGATTTTAAACCAATGAGATTTTTTGATAAATAATCATCAGCTAGGTGGAAAATTACTATGAAAATTTCAGAAAAGCACATAGTTTTATTGTAATGCAGCTTTTTGAAGCCACGAAAAGACAACACTTAAAGTGTGACTGTGGCGAGGGCAACGTGTCTAACCAGAGGAAACACCTGGTCAACCACAAAATACCTAAAATCTGAAGAGTGTAACATGTGAGAGCCTGACAGCCGACCATGAACCAACCACGGATGATGAGCATGGGATCAACGATTAATTAGCTGGAATTTCGTCACAGTTTTAAATACGACAATGTTGAAACTGAGAAGTTCAGACTTATTTTTAACAACTGAAATTACATTTTTAATACTACAGAGAGAGTAAAGTACCAGTATCTGTTCAGATGAACAGCACCCAACCCTCCTCGTTGATCTAAGTGCAGTCAGTCCGCTGGATTCCAACGCAGGGGCCTTTTTTGTCCAGCAAAAAAAAAACTTGCTCACCTTCTGCTTGTTTCTTGGGTCGATTTTTCAGGTATCTGTACTTAACTCTTCTGTCAACTTTTTACTTTTACCCCCCACATTTTAACACAAATATCTTTCTACTCCTTCCATCTACAATACAGGTTTGTTACTTTAGTTTTGATCCATTTGAGGAGAATTATTGATTATTTTTATTTTGCATCATTGTGACAGATTTCAACCTAAATGGATGGAGCAGTAAGATACAGAAAATACTCTTCCTTGGTGTATCCATCAGAACACACCAAGCACAACTGGCTTAACAAGACGAAACCGACTCAAACGCAGAGAAAAGGCGGCTGGTAGAAATGTCCTTCAGACGGCGACCTTTTACTTTTATTTGACTAAAGAGGTTGAATCAGTAATTCTACTTTTTCTACACAAATATTTGTACTTCTACAATCTGTGTGCTCTTGCCACCGCAGATATTTCTACCATTTACCTCAACATCATTGGTGTGAAAACTTTCCAGCGTTGTGAAATCATGTGTAAAAGTGTTAAACCTGTGTGCATTGGTTTTTTCGCCTGATACGTTTTCAAATTCTGTTTCTCAAACTGGATTTCCTGGACTGTATTTTTGTACACGAAGCGACACGTCCCCACCAGTGAAGTTCCCTGCATTGTTTCGATGGAGGTCTGTTTACAGTCTGAAGTTCAAACTTGATGAATTGCTGAAATGAACTGCTCTCACCCTCCGAGGATGGCCAGGAACGGCCTCTGAGGTTTCTCCAGAGCCATGGCAAAGTAGTCGAGCTCCTTCTTCATCAGGAAACCAGCCGCCTTCTGAGGAAGATTCACTCCGACCATGGAGCTGTGAGACAGGAAGAGGAGGAGGTCAGATATCATTATCATGTCATGACAGATATGTCCTCCTTTAATCACGACTGTATCCAGACGGTCTGCTCACCTGTGGGCTCTGTGGGCTGTGCCGAAGGCGTCGTTGATGTAAACGTCTCCCAGTTTGGACAGAGACGCCCTGAAGGAGTCAATCTGCTCCTGGGTGGCTTTAGTCTGAGGGACAGAAAAGACAGGAAGGAGTTAAATTCACAGCACGTACTTCCTGCAGCTTTGGGTCTCTCTCATGTCAAAACAACTCTCTGATGTATCATCTGGTGTTTCCTGTGGCTCCCTGGAAGTTAAAACAACACGCGACCAAATTTGTTGGTCTATAAAATGTCAGAAAAATCTTCATTATTGTGTCCCAAAACCCAGGATGACATCCTCAAATGTCTTGTTTTGTCCACAATTCAAAGATATTCAATTTACTGTCATAAAGGACTAAAGAAACAAGAAAATGTTGACATTTAATCAATTAATTGTTGCAGCTCCATTGGAGACATTTGGGATCATGTAAATCAATAATCTGTAATCAGAGTTTCTTTCCCGATGTCTCTGTTTGTCCCTCACAGGGAATCGGTTACTATTTGACAACTACTGATTGGAAACTGATTTCTAAGAGGCAGTCTGTCTTTTTTATTCTTTTTAACGGCTTCAAAGTGTTCAGATTTATTAATATGGTTCCATTTTATTCCAGTGGCATTGTTGCATGAAATTCAGGCTTTAATTGATGCATTAATTTCATTGTTGTGAGCTGCACCTGTTGGATTATTATCCTGATGAAAGACTCAAAGGATGCTTCCAATCTGTTTTTCTAACCAAACCAATTTATAATAGCCTTAAAAAAAATACCAAACAGGGTCCATCCATAGCATCAGGTCTGATGGTAAGATCATTTTAGGGTGAAATTAATAATTTTTAGAACAGTGTGTGAGACAAATACGTAACAGAATGAATTAAGCATTTACAACAAAACTATAAAGAATGACACACCCTCTCTGTTCACTGTGATCCTGTCTGACCCTCCTGCAGAGGTACAGATCAAATGCAAAATCAAATTATTTCTAATCATTTAAAGGGGTCATCCTGTATTTGATCACTAGACAACATGCATCAGAATCCGTCAAACTCAGGAATTAATCAGAGCAAATCAGAGGCAAACGTCTCTGGATTCCCACCTCCACCAACTAATTTCCTTAACGTGCATCTGTTGCAGTATGTGTGTCCGTATTATCAGTCATTGTGGATCAGGTTCCTGCTGCACTTTAACAGATGAAGGTCGTGACCGTGTGACTAGAGGCACGAAAAAGGTCAAGAGAGCTCTTCAGTGTCGTTCAAATGTCAGACGAGTGCTGCACGCTTCGTTAGTGCTTCCTACAGTTCACCCTTCAGTCCACATGTCAGATTAGAAAGTTAAAAACTGCCGTGTTTGAGTGGATACTGTGCAGATCTGCTGCATTATAATGTCTCCTATTACCATGTGGACTTTGGACAAACTTTGTGATTCTTCTGCTCCAACTCAATGCTTGAAACATTTAGATGATGAACTAAAAATACAGTCTGATACAGTACAGCAGTACAGTAGAAACCAACCCACCACACCGCATACCAACCAGGCCTCTCAGGACAAGAAAAGCAACACGTCCAGTCGAGACAACCCGCTGACCTTCAGAGTAAATGTCAGCAGGTCAAAGCTGCAGATCAGCTGCAGGCCCCCTGAGACCAACATTCATATTTGTCTGAGGACGGTCCTGAGCCGGAGTCTGTAGCTATATGAGACCATCTGCATCTCATCTGGATGTCAGTTTAAGTTAATTTTGCACGCTGGACTGTTGTGATGTAGCTTTTGTTTGTGAGAGCCGTCCAAGAGTTGATGGTCGGCTTCACTTTTAGCTCATCCTTGTTTTTTCATTGTGTACCAGCGGCTCTCAAGGTAAAGTTACTGATCTAGCTCTTTGAATCCATTGCCCTCTAACATTTTACAAATAAAATAATTTAGCTTTAACACAGTTCACTACAGGAGGCTGAAAATGGGAGGGGATTTCAGACACAGCCTGAGTCTCTGCACCACTCCTGACCATGACATCATCTCCTGATGACGCAGCTGTTTCAGAGGGACACTGCAGCTGGAGTGACTGTGCGTTTTCCACCAGGTGACCCAGCAAAGTCTGCAGGATGGAAACTTGAGAGAAGACAGAGGATCATCTCCAGTCTTCTGTTTTAATTAGAGGACTATAGGTTGTTTTTTTCAGGGCTGAACACCTGAAACCTCGGTTATATGTTGCTGTATTAAAGAATAGCCTCCATCAAGTCTCACCAATCCCTGCCAGTCTCTTCTTCTCCTCTTTAAAGTTGTAGCAGAGTGGACACAGTGACAGTGTCTTTTTGGATCTCTCTGTTAACTGGAGGAGAGCAGGAGCCAGTTAGAGTGAATAACTGAACATCCAAATGGTGCACAGGAGTTAGGGTTAGGCTATCTAACCATATTTACCCGCCTCATCCAATAAAATATTGCCCAATTCGGCAGAGAAATGCCCAGACTGGCGTCACCGAGCACCACAATGACATCATGTGAAACAATTCTCTTCACTCCAATGGATGAGTCAGAGTCCAGGCTGCTTACATTAATAAAATCGGTCCAACAGGCTGAATAAGTTGTAATAACATAAACATAAGATGCACCAAATCCTGCCAATCATCAACATCCGTGCTCAACCAGAGCAGTCAGACTGTTGGGAGACTCGCCTTGTTTCCAGAGGCGTCTTTGCCTTTTCCCTCCTCAGCGACGTGGAAGCGGAGGTTCTCCAGCAGGATGACGGATCCGGTAGCGGGGTTAGCGCAGGCAGCTTCCACCTCCGCACCCACACAGTCCTTCAGGAAGGTGACGTCCCTGCAGAGTCACAGAGTGGACCAGTGAGGAGGGTGTGTGCACAATAAGCAGGAGAGCAATAATTTATGTTGTACTGAACTGTAAAGATAAAAGGTAACTCACACCTCAACATGTGTGGTCTCAGAAAAGAAACAATAACATCTAGTTTATTTTTCTGAAATATTAATACTCTGTAACTCCCTCTCTAAATGGTAGTTTTCAATGTTACTGATCATCAGTGCAGCGTGTACATGACTTGCTCTTGCTGCATTTTCCTGTTCTCTCTGTGCTGTACTCTCGACATCATTCAGATTTTAAATAAGGGTTGAACAATGCAAACCAAACATTTCCTGTTACTGCTGATTCGCATTAAAGCGTTCAACCTGTGGGGTGGCTTTTATTGAGGCCACAGGAAATGCAATGTATCTTCCACAAACATGAAGGATTCCAACTTTAATTTCCTCGATATAAAAATATAAATATTCCAGTTATGAGTTTATCACTCGATTTCTATACTTGAAGAAGTGAAGCCAGTTATTCTGTCCATCAACTCACTTCCCCAGCAGGGTCTTGAGCTCGGCGGCGACGGGCTCCAGGGAGAATTTCTCAGGCACGAAGTTTCCGTCGGGACGGCCCAGATGGCTCATCAGCACGACGGATTTGGCCCCGTTGTCCAGGCAGTGTTTGATGCTGGGAACGGCCGCCTTGACCCTGACAATCAACACACACAAAAATTCACCAAATCAATCCATACACCTTTTACCTAATTCATTAAAGAACATTACGCTTAAAGAAATCTTGATTTACCTCTGGTTGTTTGTGATCTGCTTGTCCTTCATTGGAACGTTGAAGTCGACCCTGAAAGAGATTTAAAAAAAAAAAAAAAATCATCACCAGAAAGAAATAGATCAGGTCTAAAGAGACTTTCCATCTTTCTTCCTTCTACAAACTACATGTCTGATGTTCCTCAGCTGTGAATTGAACATATAGTCTAATGTTATATCAACAGAGGGTGAGGATATTTTGACAAAAAATGTAACTTAAACGCTGTGTATACTTCCTGTATCTGGACTGTATGTCACAGACCGGCAAATATGTCCATTTATAATAAGGACCACATGCACATCAATGCCTCCATTTTGGGACAACAGCCGCCCCTTCACTGTCTTACACTTTTTGATAATGAAACAGGCTTAATTATGCTCTCAAGCACCCTTGTTTTCATTCCCTTCTTAAACATATTTCAGCTTAGATGATCTTAATTTGAACTAAATCCCTTTAAGCAAAACAAGGAAAATGTTTTTTGAATGTTCACAAGCATTTTACCCTGAGATTCTGTTGATTTCTGAGCGAGTGCATCCAGTGTACGAGTCCATTTTGGAACAATATTAGACATGAAAAGATTACTGATTACATGATAAAAGTCCTGAAGGTTTAAAATTTAAAGTAAAGCTAGAAACCATCTTCCAGAGGCAGGAGAAACATGGGTTTGTTTTGTATCCATGAAACTTTCAAATCGTTGATTTCAGTGTGTGTTTCAGCACTTTTTGAACATTTTCAGCACATTTTAACACCATTATGATACCAATTCTGATCATTTTGGTCATTATAATCATGACATGAAATTTTCACAACGTGTCATCTTTAAATAATATCCACACCTTCAATCTCTTACACAATGAACAACCTGTTGCTGAATTGAATTGAGGTGTGATGTGTGATTATTGGGCATCAGTAAAAAAGACAACAAACACAGACTTGTTCAGATACGTCCATTTTATCCAACGTGCAGCATTACAGCCTTTATGTTGCCCCACTGAGCTGGTTGTATATGCAGAGATGGACGCCTGCAGCTCCTGAGAACATGCTGCATCCCTCGTACTCCAGTTAGCAGTTACATAACCTGCTCCCTCCCTCCCCTCCGTCTGAGGACCTGATGCACTGAGACGCATGATCGGCCTGGACACACACACGCGCTGCACCCACTGCCATAATAACACCAATCCATTGTCTTAGCCTGAAACCCAACTGTCAGCAACTCAGCGGCTCAACAGCTCCCGTATCCAGAGAATCAACTAACAACTGCAGTAGTTTTCCGCTCTGATGTCGCTCCATCTGTTGCTCTCAAGTGTGGATCTGCATCACTGAAGGTTTTGTTTCATCGTTTAAACAAACAGACACTGGACTCAGGCATTTCTCAGAGGCAGAGCTGCTCTGAATGCAGAAATAAGCTTTCAGACACCTGCCAGTTAAGTGTGCACTATATTTAGAATATTTTGACCCCTTTACAATGCCATCAGACAGCCTTTTCCAATGGAAAACTGCTGTTATATAAGATAAATATCATTTTATCCAAAGAAACCAGACTCCTTTGTCAAAATCAAACATTTTACCTCACAGAACACGGGAGTTGCTAGTTTACTGCTGCCTGAATTGGTTAGTTTGTGTTATTGTGTGACTTCTACGAATCCAAACCAACCTTTTAAAACACAGAAGTCACACAATAACACAAGGCAGTGGGTGGACCAGCAACTCTTGTGTTCTGCAAGGAACAATTACTGATTTTGACAAAGGAGTCTGGTTGACAGAGAAAGAAAGGCTGTTTGACAGCAAAATAAAGCAGTGAAAATATTCTAAATATAGCGTACACTTAAAGGGACATTTACTCTTTTAGATGAGCCTTTTTTAAGTGGATAAAATTCCTCCATGAAGTTTCCTGCTACTTGACAAAACTTTGGGCAGCTAGTGATATAAGAATTACAGTGAGCATGTGAGATGCCTCTCCAGGAATTTACTTCCTGGCCTCTGCTGGATTTGGCTCCTGGACAGATTTCTGTCAGGCACTACCGGGTCTCTACAGCAACGTCCCGCCTTCCTGCTTTTGAATTCTGGACCAGCAGCTCACACAATGAACTCACTCTGTCTGGAGCTGGAAGTTTGTAACACAAACACACAGCAAGTTATGGCAGGCCCTGTGTGTGATATGAGGTAAGTTATCGTCTAATTGTTGGACTCTACACGGAGCCTAACTCAGCGTGGAGTGAATTTGACCTTTTAACACTGAGCAGTGTGAGCTGGGGGCTGCTGCTGCTGGTGAACCTTGTCCTATGCTGCCTGTCATTGCATCACCAAGCTGAGCAAACCAAAAGGACCCTTTGACATTTCCACAGAGGGTGTCAATTTCAAGTGCTCTTTCATCGTAAATGGCCAGAAGAAGTATCCTGCAACTAAACTATTAAAAAACTACTTCAGGTTCTGTTCAACCAGGCAGCAGGACATCGTTACAGCTAAAGAGATTGTACTTGGACTAGATAGGAAAGGATTAAACCTATATGGACTACACTGTCTTCGAGCAAGACACTAAATCAGCTTGTTGCCTTCAGTGAACTAGTGCTGAATCAGTCAGTCTGTTAGCACTAAACTAGTCAGTTCCTCGTTTGATTGATAACCAATTAAACATGAGGATTTGCTGCCTTTATGCTCCACTTTGGTCTGTTAGTTGGACAAAAGAGGCAATTTGAAGACATCACTTAACGATTAATCATGGAAATAATTGACAGATTAAAGGTGCAGTAAGCAATTCTGGAGAAAGATATTGATTGGTGAGTGTCACTCCTAGCTTGTCAAATACTTAGGCTACCTTTTGGGTACGAGACTCAGCAATCAACTACCTTGACCTGCAATTGCCAAAAGTCTCACATCACATGACAGATTTTTTAAAATTTTAAATCAAGCCAAGAGGAGGAGCTGAAGTCAGGTTTTCTCTCAGGCTACTTGAATACAATATGCATAAAGGTTATTATTGGTTTATTGATAATGAAAATAATTGTTAGTCCCAGTCCAATTAAAACTTAAAATCAATCCACTAGTCTGAAGTGACACTAAAGTAATGATAATTAATCATTTTTAAGTGCTTAAGTCTAGTTAATCCAGGAAAATGACCAAAAATTTGATGATTTGAACTGGAGTTGCAACAATTAATCAATAAACGAATACTAGTTGCTAACTATCGTGATAATAGCTTAATCAATTATCCATTTTTCAAGCAAAAATATCAAATCTTTGGTGGTATCATCTTGTTAAATGCAAGGATTTGCTGTGTGTGGACTTCGTTGGTCAAATTAATTGATTTCTGTTTTGATGAATAACCAGTTATTACGTGTTTAAGCAGTTAATCAAGAAAACCACATAAAAAAATGGTGTTGCAACATCTGAGGTTTCCGCCTTCCTCTTCCTGCATGTGTTAGTCATCGCTTAGGGCCCAGAAAATCAAGCATATTCCATTAATTTGAAGGTTTCACGGTCAAAATTATATAAAAATAATACCTGAACGACCGGAGGGCTTCCTTGCATGATTAATGCAGCATCACACGTACATAGCATTTTATCACACCTATAAACGTTGGATTATTGCAGTGATGCTGCTGTACTTTATTTTTAAGGTCTGACTCTGACTGGATGGAGGGATGCGGTGGGTTTCATCCATGCAGCATCTCCTGACGGGCACGTAGCTGAGTGAACACGGATGAAAACGTGACAACCAGCAAGTTCACTTCCTGCTCTCTGCCCAATGGTCTGAGTGACTCACACTAACCGTTAACCATCACTTTTACCTCCTCACATCAACACTGTGGGAGCGCCGGGCAGTTTGTGAGACATTTACGGACCAGAACATCTCTTAAAATGTCAGCTAACTAGCTAGCTAATGTCAAAATAATCGCGTTTAACATTAGCCGGGTCAGCTAACTAGTTTGGCAATAACCGCTCACCTCATGATGACCCTCTTCCCCTTGACGTCCACCTTGTCCAGGGTGAGTTTGTTAGACAGAGACATGTTTGCTGGTTTTTGCTGGTTCGTTCCTGCACCTTCCTTGCCGGGTCTCCTCCGCTTCCTTCGGCTGGTTAGCTACCGAATGACAGCAGTGACCTTAGCGCAGCGCGGAGGAACAGCGGCAGGGCGGGACGCAGCACACCCCCTGCTGCTGATTGGCTACCGCTGTAGCAAGGCCTTGCGTTCGATTGGACACGGTCCTCTGACGTAAACATCTTGTTCTCTGGTGATTTTTTCAGCCTCAACTTCATTATGGAAAACCTCCGTTTACTCAAGTACTCAAGTAAATTCAACTTTGAGATCGAAGTAGTGTAAAATCTAGATAAATAAATTTAAATTAGACCCACATTTACCAGCTGTGATATTAAAAGTGATGAACACATTAATATGTGATGTACTTGAAATAGGCTGTAATGCAAATTAGTAGTCTACTTTTATTTTTAGTACTTTTTGAGGCTCATGTTGTGCATATTACATATTATTAAAATTAATACTTTGTTCTTAAGTGGCAATACCACAAGTAATATTTTTATTCTACATGCACAGAAGTGTCAGAATCAAAATATGCATTAAGTATTTCAGAACAATGATGATTGAATTACTGGATTATAATCGATGATGCACTGTAAGCTTGTTACGTCACTACCTCAGGTCTGAGTTTTGATGTGTGGTTTTCTATTTCAGGTACTAAGTTTGAATAGATGTTTTTGTTTTATTGTGGATTTTTGTATAACATGTTGTAATTGTTGCGATCAACTATCTTGGCCACGTCTCTCGTGTAAACAAGATTTTCAATCTCAGTGGGACTTCCTGAGATTCATCTGGTGACCCTTAACAGGAAGTCGACCCAAAGGTTGGGAACCACCAAACTACTTCAACTTTATATACAGTAAGTATAAGTGGCTCTACCTCGACCAGCTACAGCAGAAGAATGTTTTTTGCACCTCAGTGAATATAACATCAGTTACAGGGGTCATTTTTCTGCAGAATAAGTACTTTTACTTTAATTACTTTAAAGGTAGAATCAGTATGATTTTTCAGACTTGTTTGTAAATGCACCAGAAAAGACAGATGATTATTGAGGCTTATTGCCAGGAGTTTAAATACAGATGGTTGGTAAAGCATCACAAACACGAAACACGCAAAATAATGAGCAATACAGGTAGAGGGCAGGGTCCTTGAATGTACCACCACCACCACCCTCTTCCAGTGGGTTATTAGCGATGATTGAAATGGTTTATGTTTCCCAGTCTATTTTTTTTTTTTAGGAAAATGTTGCATATTATGCCTTTAAGTACATTTTGTTTATAATATTTTGGTGGATAAAAGGCAGCTGCTGTTTAAAGAGCGGTCACTCAGCTTAAAGAAGAAACAGTGATCAGTAGAATCACACTTAATTTATTTGGACAAAGTAACATGTTGGAATAAACACAGGCATTCATTGTCTGAACACGCAGATATTCATCATTCATCTGTACAACCAGAAGGTTTATTATTAGGTGGGACGCAGGTCCGTCATGGCGGCTCTTCACTCCTCGGCCTCTCTCCACTCTTTGGGCATGACCTTCCCGACAGGTGAGAAATTCCAGGTGATGCCAGTCTGAGTCAGCACCTGCATGAAGACAAGACACTGCTTTTTCAAGAGCAATACCACACATTTTATTCTCTATAAGACTTTGTTATTGCAAAGAAGTTCAACTCAAAATCCATCATCACGTCAAAGTTAAACTCAATACTTTATAATCAACAGTTTATATATCAAAGTTTTTAGCAGTAAAAGACAGTGAACAAACAAATAAAGATTCAAACACCTCTGAGCATCCTTAAGGCCTTTAATTGTGGTAAAACAAAAAAACATTCTTAGACTTTTTGGACCTGTCAGTAACTCTGCTCACTTCGCCCTCCACTGGTCAGTAAATGTGTTCATGAACAATCGTCCTAACAAACATCCTTTTTATTGCCTGTTTTTGATTCAATTAATTCAGTAATTAATAGCTCTGAAAGCAGAAGTCTGGAGAAAATAACAGCAAGCAGACATTCAGGTGTACAACTATTATACTATTGATTTAAAGAAATATATAAATATATATACATATATAAAGTCATATAAGCAGGCTTAATAAAGTCAAAATTAACAAGGGTTTTTTTTCAGTTTGTGTAGCCTACAGGCAAGACTTCAAATACAGTATGTGTATTTGCTTAAAAAAAAAAAATGTCTTTTGGAGATGGACAAATCTAGTGTATACTGACATCTAGTGACTAGACGCCTTCAGTGTGTGGATAACAAAATTGTAATATACTGGGACATGTTTATGGACGCTGTACTTTTGTAAGGCAGCATAGAATTGTACTGCACAAATTACTTCTAACAAAATTCTTTGCAAGGTCCCGAGAGCCACTTAAAATGAGGTGCCGAGTTTGATTAGTCTTAAGTTTGACACCTGATAAGATCAGGACAGACTTTTGCTGACCTGTGCCCAATAAGAAGCTTCAATATTTGTTTGCAATTTTCTGTCCACTTTTACATAAATATAAAGTTTTCTGTATTGTGACCGTAAACTCCAACATCTTTCTTTCCCACCCCTAAAACCCTGGAGTGATATGTAGCATTCACCTCCCTTGACTTGAAAATGTGGCATTTTTGATCTACAATTGTAAGCTTTCACATATTTATAAATGAGTGTGACATGGTCTAAACAGGACAGCATTACTTACGTATGACCACACAGCTACGCAGAACACTCCTCCACCAACCATCACACCAGTGCCATACTTGCTGTGGAAGTCCGCAGGGGCAGTGGATCCATGCCTCACCTGCCTCGCGGCCTGACCTGGACAACAAAAACAACAACACTGTCTTTATGGAATGCTTATTGGACAAAAAAAGCAATTTGAGGACGTTACTTTGGACTCTGGGAAATTGTGAGGAGTATTTTCCATATTCCATAGACCAAACGATTAATTATGAAAATATTTGGCAGATTAATCAGTCATAAAAATAATCTTTAGTTGCAGCCATAAAATAGACTAACTAACTCAACTAAGGGTGCAGTTACAAGAGCAGTGACAGAATCTAATAAGGTCTTATAGCTGGATATTTTGATCAAAGTGTCATTATGATCCATGAGCTCCGTTACACAGATGGGTAACACAATAATTCATAATGTGGACACATGGTGACCTTGCGTGACCCCTCTTACAATGAGCTATCTTTAACTGGCTTGAATTTATCTGGTGCTTAAAATTGTTCAGATTAGGGCTGCACAATTAATCAAAATATTATCAAAATTACAGTATAGCAAAGTGCAATGTCCAAATTGCAGAAGCTGCAAACAGCATTATAAAAACCCCCAACAGATGTCACAGGTTTTTCAGTGAAAACTGTCAGAGAAAAATGATAATTCCCCTAGTCGTGAATCATATCGCAATTAAAATATATCTGTCAAAACAACTGTAATACATTTTCTTCGTCATATCGTGCAGCCCTAGGTCGGATGTAAGTGGATATCTGTGCAAGTCATTGCTTTCACCAAAAAGGTAACATTTGCAATCATGACAGAGAAATGCCATTTCTTTAGTATTGGTCATATCATACCAAAGTGCCACCTGAAAAACGACACTAAAACTACAAGAAAATTACAATTTCCTCTTCCGTTCAAAATGGTTTCTGAAATAGATAGTCAGCTGATGATTGTCCTTACTTGCCCTTCTTTACTCCGTCAGTTAAATTTCAGGGGCATCATCTGTATAGTTTAACAAAGAGTATTATTTAAATTACATAAGGATAATTCCGTAACTACGTGTAAAGGAAATCAACGTTACATATGAGTTAGCAAATCAGTATTTGAGGTTAATCAGGTCTGTGCGTCGTTCAGTTACATCGAGATGAAGAACTAATCAGGTTTACAAAGGCTACTTCGAGAGTAGTTTCACCCAAACTCTAAAACAACGTAGTTTATTTCACGGAATACAATTCGATACATTTGACAGTATTTTAAGGCACATTACGACTCTAGCGGGAGTTGCTAATGTTAGCAGGCTAGCTGTGGGCTGTTGATGTTAGCACGCTGGCCGCGGTCACAGAGCAAAGGCAGGCCGGTCAAACTTGTAGACGATTTAATATTAAACTGTCTTCTAACCTAAATACATTAAGACACGATAAATATGTACGAAAAGTCAATGTTCTTACTGGTGATGTTGACTGCAGCTTTAGCAAACCGGTACATGTTGCCTTGCCTGGTGCCTTCTTCAGATACCCTTGAAGAACGGAAAATATGGCCGCCGCACGTAGACACACAGGAAGTGGGGACTGCGCATGCGCTGGTGTACACCAAACGTTGAAAGTGCGAAATTGGTAGTGAAATATACACATTCAGTCAGTGATAAAAGGTGAAACATACGCACAAGGTACTTTTTACATATTTCTGTTATAAGTACAACAACTTATATACCAATATATTAATTTATGGTCAGGGTATTTTAAACAAAACTCCAACTGGCAGCCGTTTACACCACCGTGTCAGGATGGCCGAGTGGTCTAAGGCGCCAGACTCAAGGATAAGCTCCTTCCGCAGAAACGGGACTTCTGGTCTCCGAATGGAGGCGTGGGTTCGAATCCCACTTCTGACACATCTTTTACACATCGTAAAAACCAATGGTGTTACAAAACATAATAATCCGAAGACATCCAAACACAACATCACAGTCTAAACATTAAAGATATACTGATAAAAGGGTCTTCTTTATCCAAATTATGTGTACAAAGTGTTTAGTACTGAATATACTTGATTTTAAATCTTTTAAACAAGGCAAAATACAATTCTCCTTTTGAATTTAAAGTGGGAGATGTTTTTATAACATTTTGTGAATAGAATACACACAAAACCAAGGGTTAGGGTTATGGTTATGGTTAGATGCCACTCTGCCACAAAAACATAATTATCTGTAGACATCCAAGTATAAAAGATATAATGATATAAACAGCTAATTTTCTTCAAATTATGCACAAAAAGGGTTTAGGACTGTATGTACTTGTCTTGATTAAATCCAATTCTCTGTTTAAATTTAACATCAAAATGAAATAAAATGAAATAAAAACCCCAAACTGCCACTCCAGAAATATTTAAACATGTATTTTTTTCATCTCTTTTGCCTCCTTTTACACTAACCGCAATGCTTTAAAACCAACAGGGTGGCAACAGGTGTTTCACACAAGGCACTGAATAGGCTTGTCAAGTTTAACAGAGCTCACAGTAGGTATTTAAGTACACTGTATGTGATTTCAGCATAAATGAAACTTAAGCTGGTCTCTTCGGTGCTAAATGCACAGCAGGTCAGTCCAATCAGGTCACAATTAATCACATATTCAATAAGAAAATCTTGTGTTGAAATAAACAGAGTGACAAGTATTAATTTTTGTATTTTTCTTTATTAAATCAAAATATCATTTTCAGGATTACAACAGTATTATGACATTTAGTTAATGTATGTACATCATGCATACTGAAAAGGTTCCCTCATTGAATCTATTTAATGGAATGTGGCTGATCTCTCCAGTTTTTACAGGGATGATGGTAGCAAAGAAAAGTTGTCATAAAACTTCAGCATCGAAAATTAACAGTATTTTGTAAAATATCATAGATTTAGCATCAGAAAGAATGTAAACAAACCGTTGGCTGAATGAGGAATTAATTATATTTATAATTTTCTTGTGCATCTCATTTTTAAAATTAAAACAGCAGTTAACTGGCAGCAGCTGGATTTTTTCTGGTGTTTTAAGTGAAGCCATTACTATTTTATTTTGAACTTTCTGACTCTCTTTTTCTCTGCAACATGCATCTAATGAACTGTGAAAACATTACCGTCCTCTTATTAGAGTTTGAAGAGAAGTTAGAAAAAAAACAGTTGGGGCCAATTAACACCTAACATCATGGTAAAAAGAGACTGGGAGTCAAAAAGGATATGACTGGTAGAGGTGGCTGGTAGTTTATCAAGAAAAAGTGCTTCAAATCGATCTGTTGAACAGTGTTTATGTGTTGACATCTTTAATGTCTATGTAAGTTTACATCAGCTCATCAGTGTTTGGTCCAGTTTGCTGCGTTGCGCTTCTGTTAAAGGAAAATTCCAGGCTTTTTACATGCAGTGACAGAGTGGCTGGTATTTTTTTCACCTTGAGAGTTTGTGTGTGTATCATCACAGCAAAACGTGATCCTGCAGACTCTGAATGCAGACACAGAGGTGGCGTTGAGTACTTTTCCAGGTCTGTGTACAGCCTTTGTCACAACCACAGCATCACAAACTGTGCAGGATGCAATCACAAAACCTCACAGGTGTGTGAGCGGAGATCAAATTAAGAGTGTGAGGATGGGTGTTCAGTGTCTCCAGGACCACGTTTTGCCTACTGAGATCTCGTGGGTCAGAGCGTCAGCGTGTTTGACGGGCGTCATGGCTGCTGTGATCCCACTGCAGGATGGTCTGTAGCTCAGCCTGGTTTTTATTCTCATATCTGTGTCCATCAGGATAATTCTGTACTCACCACCTCTGCTGCAAAGACCCCGCAACAAAGACAGATACCGAGGCAGGCAATGCACGCCTACTAAAGCTTTCCAAATAAATTTTAATTTTACATTCATCATTTCAAAACAAAGCTTCTTAAATGCGATTCAGCTTCTTAAATGCGATTATTTGATGGTTCTGTTAGTCCTCTACAACATTAAACTGAAAATCTGTGGCATACAAGATATTTGAAGACGTCACCTTGGATTCTGGGAAACACTGATCAACATTTTACAGACCTAACTAATGGATTAATTGAGAAAAAAAAAATAAGATTAATCAACAGTGAAAATAATAATTACTTGCAGCCTTGTTTCAAAATGCTCGTCTCTGAGTCCAAATGAAAGTAAACACAGAAATTAGACCCCTGCATCTATTTTCAGGGAAACTTGCTAGCTAACCAAACTAGCTTTAGCTGAGCTGAAAGACAAATGATTGAAATTATGTTTGTAAAATTTTATTTGGAAAGCCTAAAGATGCTCGAGTTTGTCTGAACTGGGTCTCTATAACAGGCAGGTGCAAAGAACAACACCCAGGTTAAAAAATAATGTACTTTAACTTAAATCTGCCCTCAGGCACCAGAGCCTCTATATGTTTTTCTTAATTTTCAATGAAATTACTTCCTGAGATAATTTCTTTGAATGCGAGCCGAGCTGAACCTTAGGTGAAAGGAACGTTTGCAACCTGCCATACATCATCAGCAGCGCTATTCACAAAGTGTGCAACAGAGCTGTGGATAAACTGTCGGCCAAACTGATTAAACATGCCGTTAATGAGGTGAGCTGAACAAAGCTGATCTGCTTCTTTAGACTAGCCTCAACCTACAGGACATAAAACCTTCAGTAGCTTCATAACAATGTTGGAATTGGTCCGTTTTTAGGTTTACAGTAACTCATCTAAACTCTAACAACACTACGCAGCTCCTCATCAGAGTGCAGTATATTTAACTGTTAATGCCGTCCAACCTTCAGATAAGATAAAATGAATTCAGTCAGCTTATAAAGTCCATGATTGTGGTGGTCCAAATACACTAGAATGCAAAAAGAAGATGGAAGCATTTTCTCCGAACGGCCCTAACAGGCATCAGGCGTCAAAATTATGAACAAACATTAAGGCATCCATCGATTTTCCCCTCCCGGTCACTTTTCATTTTCTAGTCTGCCTTTTTGTCTTTTCCCTCCTCGTCGTCTGTGTACTCTGTGGGTTCCTCTCCTGGCTTCAGGAGCTTGCCGACGTAGTCGTACTTGACTGTAACGGGGAATAAAAAGAGAGACAAAGTTATCTACAGTCTCGATTGACAAGAGAGATTCAAGGACAAAGCTGGAATTCTCTGTTGACAGGAGGCAGCCAAGGTTTCATGCAAAACAGTTTGTTCTCAAGGTAAATATCTAGACACAAATATCTCTTTATTTAATTCTGTCTATTAACACCAAGAGCCCCCTATAAAACATAATCTTTGGACCATGAGCAGGTAATTAATTGATTGTTTAGTCTACAAAATGAGACACAGTCTTGTATCAATTGACTCTCTCGAGTTCATACGTTTTGAGTCTGAAAGTGGATATTACATTAAAGGGATAGTTCAAATTATCTGATGTATGGTTGTATGAGGACAGGGTCAGAAACAAAATGTATTTTAACTGCTTTCCTTTGCCGTGAGGCGGCCTTTTCTGACAGGAAACTGCAGTTCTATAAGACAAATATCACTCTCTCCAAGCCAACCAAACTCTGTCACTGGAATCAGAAGTTTTACTCTGCAGAACAGGGAGTTCTCATCCACCACCGCCTCGGTCTGTTCGCTTCTTTAAGTTATTGTGTGAGTTTGGGGAATCCAAACTATCCTTTTACAACTCTGTAGTCACACAATAACTAACAGATCAAGGCAGCAGTAGACCAGCATCCCCTGTGTTCTGTGAGGTAAAATTAGTGATTTTGTCTATGAAGTTTGGTTGGTTTGGAGGAAGCGATATTTGGCTTATCTAACAGTGGTTACCTGTCAGAAAAGGCTGTCTGGTGGCAAAGTAAAGCTGTGAAAATATTCTATATATAACGTATATATACTCCTCTCTGGTTCTCCAAACTGGGGGTGTGTTGACCAGCTGTAGCTAATACACTGACTACAGATAAATACCTCATACAACCCCTCTTCAAATAGTCTGAACATTTGTCAGGTTTGAGAAAATCCAAGTCATGAACATTCGATATCGTCATATCTTTACTCACAGGTGAACTGAGCCTCCCACTCAGAGAGGCTCTCCTGCTGCATGGCGTTCAGGTCGGACAGGTCGTCGGGTTCGTCTTTCAGGGCCTCCTTCTCCAGGCAGAACGTGGCCAGACCTCTGGATGCATCTCTGCCAGCGAACACACCATACGGCCCCTCTGCAAGATGGGACAGACACACAGAGCGTGAGGTGAGCTGGATGCAAAACAACAAGAGCAGAACTACAAAAAACTGATCATTAACATGGCACTTTCTCTGTTACTCTGATGCTGAGCGAGACATCCATGTTTCCTACAAATACACACCCAGAGAGAGATCTTTGAAAAACAAAGGAGGTAATTTAAAGCATAAGCCTCGTTATATTCCATCATTTTCCCATGAAAGCATCAAAACCAGCGATGAAGTGATCCTAATAAAACGTGTTGTGTGTTTAGCTGAAGCCTGATATAAACTATCTTGTTCTCCTGTTCCAATAGAGCTCTGTTTTTATTTAAAACACATCAATGAGGCAAACTGTTGCACAAAATGTTAGTAATTACCATGAACCTGGTCACTGTACTTTATTTTGACTCTACTATATATATACTAGACTGGAGAACCAAATGTGTTATTCCACCACTGAAAAAATGCACCATTTCCTCCTGTTAAAGTGAAGTTTGCTAAAAAAGACATTACCCAGATGTTATAGGGAATTATTGAATCTTTTTACAAGATTTTTACAAGAAATTTATTTAAGTAAAAAGTATTTGTGAGATGTTTTTTGAGATTTCTGCCTTCAGTTGGCTCGGGACCAAGTGCCACAGACAAGGTCAGGAAGTCAGAAAGAAACTGAGAACTTGAAAGACAAACTAACACATTTTTATTTATTTATTCATTTATTTATTTATTTATTAAGGGAATTGTTGATAGTAACAAAAAAATAGGATCACTAGCAATTATTTTCCAGAATCTTCAAAAACTCTTCCTGCCATCAAGATAAAAATATATTTAGCCTGTTGCAAGATAAAATATTTTTGTACACACTACATACTATCCTTTATACTTTATTTCTTTTATTTAAAAAAGATACCATATATATAAAAGGGTCTCTTAAGTAAGTAAGAATGACTGTTTGTATTATCAAGGAAAGTGTATTTCTTTCTGCAATTCTTTAAGCAGATATTTCTTGAATTAAATAAATGTTTACCATCTGTAGACTGAATTTTGCTTAACCTTCTTGTACAGTTGCTTGTTTTCTGACACCATTTAATATTTGAGCCTCTGCAATAAGGTTGTCAAAAGCACCGATATTTCAGTATTTTTCAGTACCACGTTGTTTAAAACAATACAATACAAACAGTCAACAGCATCAAAAGAACCGACGCAGTGAGAAACAAAAAATCAGTCAATATATATTTTCAGTTCAGTCTTTATTTTCCTGCCTTCAATTTGATTTGCAGTAAAAGTAAAACCAGAAAGGATTTAGTGACTTTTTTGTACCAGCACTGTATGAAGGTTGCCAATTTAAGAAAAAGAAAAACAAAGTCTACTTTTCTAACTCCCCACCTTTTTCTTGTGATATTGAGCATTGCAAAAATGCAGCAACTGTGTCATCTGTATCTGTGCCAAAACATCCAAAACTTTTTAACAATAACCAGCTCTAAATGTTAGAAGTTTTGTTTAAGAGAAAGTCACCAAACATCCTCCCTTTGGGAAAAAACAAAAAAAAATTAAACCAGCTGAATTCCTTTAATTAAATCAGAACAATTTTCAGCTTCAAATCTGGGTGTGCAGTGAACTGAGAAAGTTTGCATGACAGGGAGTTATCATGTTGGCCAGAGGTTACACGCAACAGAGGTTACTTATCTGAGATAAGAAATAAAACAGAGAGGTCTAACTCTGTGTCTGTTTCCAAGAAATTATAAGACATGATGACAAAGCAGATTCTTGTTGCAAAGAACGGTAGATGATGGAAAAACTGCACCTGAAAACATATTTAATGTGAACAAGATAAGACAAGGTGATACAGAAATGGCAGTAAAACTGGTCAAGCTTCTAAAGTGGGTCATGGTAGTTTTTCATTTTAAAAAAGTGGGTCCCCATGAAAAAAAATCTGGGAAACACTGCTCTACGCTATTGGAAGGGGAGGGTGAGACGGGTGGTATTCTGTGGCATACATCATGGAAATACCAAAAATTAAAAATCTAGTCACTAGCATTTTGCTGACCATTAAACCTTTATCAGACCTTTATTTTGGAAGAGGTCAGAGTTGTGTTCATTAGTAATGATAATGAACTGCATCATTTATATTAAACTGTAACTGTTCTATCAGTGCTGTACATCCTTGTTGTTTATGTTGTTCTTCTTCTCCTTTTGCTGCTGCTATCATTGCAAAACAAAACATTAGCCCACAATTCAACCCGTGGTAATTAAGAAAGGGTGACGGTAGAAGTGCCCTATATGAAACACTTCTGACCATTTCATTATCAGAGATTTGGCCTTATATTAATTGTGACTGTCTCACAGCAGCCTGATCAATTTCTCATGTGCCCGTCCGCTCATGAAAAATAACTGCCCACCCAGGATGCAGACAGACACTACAATAAAGGGGGAAAATGTACTTTTGATTTTCGGGTGAACTGTTCCTTTAAATTCTATCGACCATCTTCTCCATAGATATATTAAGCAATAAACTCCAATACCATTATTCCTCTGTGTCAAGTGCTATCCAAGTCTTCATTAAAACAAAACTGTAAAATAGAGTCAAATACACTTTTTAAAACATGGCAGCGGCCATGTTTTTTTTTTCCACTACAGAGTAAGTCAACTTCTTCCATAGACGATCTGTGGTTTCAAGGCTACAGCAGCCTCTGTTGTGAAACGGGATCTCAGCTAACAAACTAAAGGGGGTGTGGCGTTAGTTTAGTTACAAAACTCTACTCAAACGAAATGCCCGACTAAAAACGACTTATATTTGACAATAATGTCAGTGAATTGCTGTTATTAAATTTTTGTTACAGCAAACCAACGGCCACGTAACGCTAACGTTAGCTGCCGTTGGTGTTACGTTTACGTTCGTAACACGACAGAACAGAACGGACAGTTCGGTCAACGTTAACGTTACCTGGACCGTAAAACTTCTTCCCTCTGGTCACGTCGAACACTTTTCCGTTGACGGCCATGAGGATCCGTGGATTCTGGAGTCCATCGTAGGGCTTCAACTCTGCGAGGGTGAAATCTCTCTTCTTCAGTTTGGGCAGCGGCTGCTCCACCTCGCCGAGCTCCGGGGGTTTGTCCCCGCGGTAGATCTTGTAGAGGAGGAACAAACAGAGGCTGAGCAGGGTCAGATTCAGCGGGGAGGTGAAGATCTCCTGAAAAATTCCACCAGAAGTCAACTCGCTTCCCTCTGCTTCAGCCATGTTGGCTTCTCTCTCTGTGTCCCTGTGTGAGTGTGTGTGTGTGTGTGTGTGTGTTGGGTGGGAGAGCTGATGAACCGTGAACCAATCACAGCTGCAGCCTCAGGGGCAACGGTTAACGGTTTGACCAATCAGCTTCTTCTATCTGCGTGCCAAAAAAAGTGGGTAGCTAGTTAGATGTTGAATTAATTAAAGATATACCTAAATTTATGTTACTGTTCTCAGTTAAAATGAGATGCAATGCCCGAACACAGACAAAAATATGAATATATTTTAAATAAGATAAACGCAGGTGTTTCAATGAAAGGGATTCATTTTGAAGGAGTTTATTTCACAATAATGACCTGCTCACTGCACATTATCCCCCTATTTACACTGTAACTTAAAAAAAACTAACAACGAACAAACAAACAATAATTTAACACAAAATATTAATTTATACATAGAGGGCCATTTTCACCACTGAAGCAAAAAATCCCTGTGGTAAATTATAATTATGAGATTAAAAAAAAGTCAAAATTATGGGCTAAAAAACGTCATAATTATGTAGAAAAAAAGTCACAATTGTGAGATAAAAATATCGAAATTGAGATAAAGTCCTAATTATGGGATTTGATGAATACTGATTGAATATAGATAACTGGATGTGAACATTTGTTTTACTTTCTCATCAGTTTTTCACAATCCTTGGATTAATAATTTCTCTAAACAATATTAACATGAACTACATAGCAGAGCTCTAATGATTAGTTCATTAATTGATCAGATCAGTGTTTCTCAAACTTACACTGCACAGCACCTCAGAAAATATAACGCTCTACAAGTAAGACCATTATGACATTATTGTTCTGTTTTGTAGTATTTATATTTTATATGTTTTTAAATTAATTTGTTCATTTTTAAAATTTTAGGAGATTCCTCAGTGAGTGTGAATACCACAGTTTGAGAACCTAGTATAAAAGAAAACGAAAAGGTAACTGTTTTGATAATTAATTAACTGTTTTGAGATTTCTTTAAGAAAAGATGTCCAAAAAAATTTTTGTTTCGAGCTTCACATAAGAGAACATTTTCTGTTTTCCTGTCTTTTTATGATTGTAAGCAGAGTATCTGTTGCATTGACTAATTCATCCTTCAGAAACAGAACTGAAAAGAAACATTAATTGTCAATTTAAATGCTTTTTTAATGTTTTTTTATGTAATAATAGTAGCATATCAACGGATTATGTAATACTGGTTCGATACATCCGTTGCGTGTCTCCTTTAATTCGGTCACTTCCTGGTTCTGGAAACAGCCTATGACGCTGCTTGGTTCCACCCAAACAAACAAAGCTCAGCTGGAGCTTCTCTCCCCGCAGAAACGTTTAACGGCTCCGCGTCTCCAGCCGGCGGATTCCCGTCATTTAGCTGAACTAATCGAGCTCCTCTCAGCCCGAAACCATGTCAGTCGGTTACCATCTCTGTCTGTAACGGTTCCTAACAGACGACCTGCGTGTGATTTCAGTCGTTGCGCAACAGTGGTGTAACGTTACCCGAGCTAGCAGCGAGTCTCTGTCAGTATCAGACAGCAGCCGGTGAGGCAGGGCAGAGATGACAAGCGGTTTGACTGTTAGCGTCTTTACCTCAAAACTGGTCTGGTAGACACGGATGACATCCCCGGTTTGGACTTAACTTGGACAAGATCAGATGTTGAGACAGATTCGTTAAGTCAAGCTCGTTAGCAGGTGAGTTTCTACTGTTTCTGTCCAGTGCTGAAGTTAGCTAACGTTAGGTTAGCTGGGCTCTAACGAGCTAACGTTACTGTGAAGCTGCTGTCTTAACTGTGTGCCTCATGTTTGTCCCGGTGAGGCAGCTGAACGTTAAACACCTTTCTGTAACTTGATAAAACGTCACTTTTGAAGCCGTTTTCCTCAAAGTACAACAGTCTGCCGGGGGACGTCTGGCTGGTACATGTGGGTACATCTTGTACAAGTTGAATCTTGAAGGTGCGACAAGTCAAAGTCCAGTCAGACAGGATTAAAATACAACATGTTATTAAGATTTTACTTTTGCTTTCAGATTCAATGTTGCTACAGTGGTGTTGAAACGTCAACCACAGTCTAAGTTATGGTCATTCCTATTAAATAAAATAATAATAAATGATCTATTTATCTTATTACAACATTTTATTATTCTTTTTCAGTATTGTTTATCAAGTACAACCACACACACAGTGTAGCACAGAGCTTATTTAACTTTTACTGCTCTTGTTTTGTTCATATTAGTAATGCACAATATGGATATTTGTCAGCCAATACCGTAACAGATAAATACTAATGTTAGAGTTACAAATTGTAAGCACTCCCCTTAATTGATCATTGGTAACATTAATGAGCAATCAATTGATTAATTATTATTTAAAAAGCATGTAAATTTAGCTTATACCAAACAATACCAAATGCTCAATCAAAGCTTTACTTCCACAGGAACATATTGCATATTCTCTGACAGCATTATCAAACATATTAAGATGTAAAGGCCCACATATTAAACACATATGTGCTCAAAAAGTTCATCTGTTTTATTTCAGATCTATATTTGATAGTAGATCAGTTCACTTTTACTTGATTGATCAAGTAGTTAAGGATTGATTAATCCTTATCATCCCTAATGAATACCTTCTCATTGCTGATACTGAAAAGCCAACTGTTAACCTGTAGTTTATGCACACCTGAGCAGCGGGGCTGAGCGATATTTTTTATAAATAAATACATTTTATATGAACAAATATACTGTACACATCAGATTTACTATTTATTGAAAACATTTTTCAAGTAATCATTTTTCTTTGTATTTTAATATTGCAGTCAATATCATATCACAAATATATGGTAGTTTTATTGTATCCTGAGCTTTTAGTACTGTTACATCCGTGCACCTGAGGGTAAGACAGGCTCAGATTTAATGAGCAAAGATGGATGATTTAATGTTTCATATCTCTGACTGAACCAAATCGACCTGATATCATTATTACAACAGAAACAAAGAAGAGTTCTGACTCTTAGAATGTACATTTGTTTTTTTTTTTATAGTGAAGTACATAAAAAAAACTATAAAAATATGCTTTATTTTTATTAGAGCATTTTGCCAAAGAATACAAATCAAATGCTTTGACTTAATCTGGAAAATCAGATTACTGATATTTATCACCTATAATCCCATTGCTGTAATAATAAATAATCCTTTTATTGGCCCAGAAACATCTCATTTCATAATTTGTATCTTTATAAAGTGAATACTTATTTTTTTGGGACTGATGATCAGAAACTAGATATTTAAGACATGACTTGACTGTGTTAACTCGTAATAAGCATCCTAACATTATTTATGTATTATTATTTTCATTCATTATTATTTAAAAAAAATATATATTTTATTATTTTACAGTTTTCTGTTATGAGCATGAAATCTTAACAGAAGTATGATGCGATTCTTTATGATGGTGACTGTAGACTTAACTTAAACTCCAAAGTGTAGAAATCATCAGTTATCTGCAGACACAACAGATCATACAGATACAGATGGAAAGAGGAAGTCAAAAGATTTGTAAAGAATCCCAGAAAGTTTTAAATGTGGTAGTTTCCTGTAGTTAGCAGGGGGTTAAATTTGTGACTATTGTCAAAAAACACACATTTGTCAAAAAGAACAAATTGTATTTCTGTCTTCATCAGTATTGTCACTCATTTGTTGTGTATCCTGTCTTTTCACCACACAGCTCACTGAGCAGCCTTGTAAATTAACCCCCTCCCCTTCCTGTTTGCTCCGCTGCGGTCTCATCCTGGGCTTTTCCCACACCCAGCCACTATGAGTGCGATGCGTGTGGATGCCAAAGTGGTGATGCTGGGAAAGGAGAGTGTAGGGAAGACCAGCCTGGTGGAGAGATACGTTCACCATCGCTTCTTGGTCGGCCCGTACCAGAACGTGAGTGTCAGCTGCTCTGCTTCGATTTCCATGTCGGCCCGTTGCTGATTCCCTCCCCGCCTGCTGCCGGGATGAAAGGCATCATTTTTATATTTAGCCCCGGGGACGTTGTGGTAATGAAGGCTCAAGTCTGTGATCGTCTTCAAGCATCAAAGCACTGATAGAACCTCGAGATGCAGTAATGTTTCAGCATGTTTCTTTAAGCAGATACAGCATTAGACAAGCATTTTTGTAAGACTCTTACATATTAATGTTGACACGCCTCTCCCGTGTCCTGCTTAAGGATTATACACCATGATATCTTTATAACTCCACAGTTACATAAAGTGACACTGTGGCTTTACCTCTTCACTTTCTGAACAATTTATGTAATTTAAAATGGATTAATTAAATGCTTTTTTGGCTGATGAATTCTATTTCAGTTGTTGATTTCTGCTGCGTTGATGCAAATTTATCAGACACTAAAATCTCACTTACATTAAAGGAATAGTTCAGATTATTTGAAGTGGGTTTGCATGAGGTATTTATCCACAGTAAGTGTTTTACCTACAGAGGATGGCAGTCAACATGCTGTTAGACTGGAGAAGAAGCAGAGAGGAGTAGTGGTGTAGGAAGCTAAGCAGTGTGGACAGGGTCAGCAGCAGAACATTTTTAGCCACCTAAAAAAAAAAATCAATATAAGTTTAAGTGTATGCAATATTTAGAATATTTTCACCACTTTACCTTTTGTTGTTTGTTTCACATTAATTTGAGTTAAAATTAATACTGAATTTTTTTTTCTGAAGTAGTAAGGGTCTGTTTATGAGTCGATAATCTTGTAGAAGTTGTAGACGGGTATAACAGTTAAATTGAGCAATTTGTTAATGGAGTCTGGCAGCTGCTAAACTCCAACTCCAGAGCGTGCATTTTCAGAGAAGTGGGCTTTTGTTTCCAGGATAAGCTTTTACATTTAGCTTTACATTAATGGACAATCTAATGTTATTTGTTATTTGGAGGAGGCGGCGGGGGGAAACAGCTCGCTTAGATTGTGCATTAAATAGACATTCAACTTATTTAATATACAGTCTATGGCTCCAACTTACTATTTGGACTGCTGTTCTCATTCTTGGATGCAAAAATGCTACGTAATGCTTCTTTAAACCAAATAAAACTGCTAAATGAAATGTGCTCCAATGAATTCTCTTGCTTATTTGGTGTTTGTGTGCAATATCTGCTAATTCATTACCGGTTAAAAGCCAACTGCAATCAAAATGTAAGTGAAAAGAAGTTAACTGCAGAATCTGAGCAGAGGTTTCATGTAAGCGAAGGACAACACGGCGAGTCGACTTAAATAAAGGAGCAATATTCAGACTGAGAGCATCCGAAGTCCACAGGGACCTGAAGCATTTCCATCCATGAGTGTCTGATGCTTTACTGAATTTGTTTTCTCTTCCTGACAGACTATTGGTGCTGCTTTTGTTGCCAAACCAATCCAGGTGGGAGAGAAAGTGATCACCCTGGGAATATGGGTGAGTTAGAGGCTACCTGATGTGAATTTGAGTCTGCATCAGTGCCGGCTGTAGCCAAGTGAGATCTGAAAAATGTGCCAGAGTAACAGCCTAATAACCGAGTCACATCACATCAGCTCCTCTCATCAACAGTTGAATGAGCTGACAGTAGGATGGCTTTGTTTTTTGTTTTTTTGGGAGGAAACTCTCCTGAAACCAATTTAGGTATCCAGTGAGGACGAGGGGCGTGCTACAGAGGCTCACTTCTTTCTAACTCCACATTTTTTTAATTTTTTACACTTATAGTCCTCAGACCAGATTGGCAAGAACTCCAGTGTCATCACTTTAGGCTCTTTAACAGATTCAGTGCAACATTTTCTACATACTGTCTGTCTGACAGAAACCAAAACTGTAACTTTTCAGGAAATGGGGGAAAAAACCCTGTGTGTTTAAACTAATTGAATGCTGCTAAGACAAAGTTAGTAGCTCTTTAAAAAAAAAATACTTTTCAACAGTTAAATGTTTCATATTTAATTTTAAGGTTGACTGATGCACAAAAGAGTTTTTCAGTCTAACCTTATCAAATCTTAATCTGTATTCACCGTTCAGAACATGGCTGGGATTAAAAAAGATGTTGTTAGCCGGTCTAATAGGGGGTTTACTGATTATCACCTCTGATATTCAGCATTTTTACACTGATCTGTTCATTTCTATCTGATCGCTAATCAAATAAATGAATTTAAAACTGCACTGCTTTGGCTCTGATGCAGCCACATCTGTCTGACTGCTCTGTAGGCTGCTTAATATACTGCAGGGCAGCTTAATCTATAATAATACTTCATAATTGTTGATAATATTTGATTTATATTTTGTATTAAAACAGACTAACTAATGTTGTCAAGTACATTTAGCCAAGTTAAGTAAAAAGTACAATATTTGCCTCAAAAATGTTGTGGAGTGGAAGTTATTCTAAATTTTTATTTTCACTTTTACTGAAAATGTAAATAATTTCCAAATAATGCAGTCATATTCTCCATACATTCAGTTAGTCAGATTGGTGTGACATCATCACCTCGACTGAGCTCTCCATCCATTTACATAAACTGAGATCTCCATCTATAAATCCTGCTGACACAACAGAATTAGTTCATTTATTAAGTTTTTAATCAATGGTCTTTTTGTAGTTTAAGTTTCTAAGAAGCTGTGAGTGGAATGAATTTATGATAAAATTATTAGAACTGATTATAAATGTGGCATAAGATTTGGTTAAAATAAAAAAGTCAGCAGCTACACAAACGGTCTCCTTGTATAAACCTGGAATCTAGAGAGATCATTAAAGGGATAGTTCACCCAGAAATGAAAATTCAGTCCTTCATCTACTCACTCTCATGCCGATGGAAGGTCAGGTTTATTTTTTTAGTCCACAAAACACTGCGCCGCCCAGTTTCCAAATGTGAAAAACAACAGAATAAGCCTGAATCTTCACTGTAGATCTTTAGCTTGGAGCGACGTTCACATGCACGCTGAACTGAGTGTGTGTGGTGTGACGGTGTGCAAACAGCATGTTGGGACTTTAGGAGGCAAGAAGTTGAGTAGATAATGACTTAATTTTCATTTTTGGGTGAACTAACCCTTTAAGTTACTCTCCTGCTTCTTGCAGCGAGGTGAAACTGGCTCGGAGCTGCAGAGCTTGTCACACTGAGGATTACACAGCAGCTAAAGCCTGCAGGCGAGTTGTAGAAATGAAGAGTTTGTGCAGCTGAAACATCAGATCTGACATCAACAACACAAATATGTTTAAGCTGTTTAACACAGAGTTTAACCAGGAGCAGTTAGCAGTGTACAGTCTTCACTCCCTCATCATTTCACCCTGTCTCTGTCTCACTCTTCTCTTCTCCGTCTCTCAGGACACAGCTGGATCAGAGAGATATGAAGCTATGAGCCGAATCTACTACAGAGGAGCGCGAGCAGCCATCGTCTGCTACGGTAAATCCACTTTGTTTTCAGGTGTCAACCTCTTGTTGTCTTTAGTATATAGAAGGGATCTCCAACCTTTACTTGCATTTTTGGGTTTTGTCTGTAGCCACAGCTGTTAAATTCTGTTTTCCTCTGAGACTTTTCTTTTTTTGGACTTGGCATCCATAGTTAGTTTAGGGAGACTTGAGACTGGTCGCTGACAAAGTTTAGAGTAAAAGGCAGCGAGCCATAGATACACATTTTAGTTGACAAAATATCATGTATGACTTTACATTTTTACAGTTGGAGAAAGTAAGAATCACTGAAGACCTACAACAATGCTAAAGTAATAAATTATTATTCAATTTATTTTTATTTATGTGTTTCCATATAATTTTTTGTCAAAAGCCACTCGGAGCCACTGGAAAGAGGCAAAAGAGACACAAGTGGCTCTGGAGCCGCAGGTTGCAGACCCCTGGTATATGGCCAGCAACAGCTGTGAACAGCTGGATTAATTTCTTACATTCATTTTGCACACATTACTGCAATTTCCACACTTGTTTGCATGCACATGTCGTGCTCTTTTACTTTAACGTTAGTACATGTGTTTGTCTCTTTTCTTTCTACCATGTGGTTCGTTGGTGTTACTGTGATGCAGATTTCCCTCTGAAATCTAAATGAATCGAAATTAACTTCACCACAAAAGGAACTGAATGTGCAAGGTTACTTTTGTGTCGTTTTAAAAGGGGAACTGAACATTGTACCACTGATGCTCAGATCAGGTACATTTGTTTAAAAAATGTTGTAACAACAGTATCTGGTTTTAGTTTTTTTTTAATTTTGCACAGGAACAGAATAACATTCAGGTGTAGATTATTTCTGTGCACATTTCACTCTCCTGCCTCTATTTTCTTAAATGAAAAACAAGTCAAGAATGAAAGAAAAGAATTTTCCAATTCAGATATCTATGAGGAAAAAAAATCTAAAATGCTGCTACATGAGACCAATTTAGTAAATTTTTTAATCCTAGTTTTCACTTATAAGTCAGCATGAAGGCATTGTTGTAAAAAAATAGCCTTTGCAATTTTTGTTGGAATTTTAAACAGGAGGGAGCCAATAATACAAAGGTGGTCCACCTTTGAGTGAGACAGGTGGGGAGAAACCCTGTGTAACTGATGTGCAACACCTCAAATTTACATAGTTTCCCTCTTTTAGCTTCATATTACATATAAAATCAAATAAATAAAATCATAATTTTATCAGAATTTTATTAGAATTTCATTGGTTATGCAAAGTGCCAGTGAGCTCAGAGGAGCAGGCCCTTCCTTTCAGTGTGGATTCTTGCTGCCTTTCGTAGGCTGTGGACACGACATGGAAGCTGACATGAGGTGTCAGTCGAAAGATCAGAGTGCAGCTGCCATTTTGATACCAAGATGTCGCTAACATCTACATGCTAACAGATAAAATGAGCGATAATAAGTGGAAGATCAGCTAATTTGAAATCATTCATTAGCAGTTTGAGGGTATTTATTGATGGAAATAATGTGGTTTGGACTAATTTGGATCAGCTGGACTTTTATTAATGTGAAAGGACAAGTTTTAATCAGAGTTTTATTGATCGATTGAAGTGATGCTGGTAGAGACTGTTGATGGTGAAGACGAAACCGTCTCCACTGCAAACCTTTTCCTCACCGCTATCACATTCAATTAAAGAATGTAAACACAGCGAGGCACAACCTTCCCGTCACCGCCGTCACCGCCCTCTATCACGAAGTCAACACGAGACTGTAAACACAGGGACTGTGGTGAGTTAAATTAGAACATAAAACCACCTGATCACCATGATACAGAACTCTTTACTGTTTGACAGTAACCTTCAGCTCTGAACAAATCTACAAGAATCTACTCAATTCTTCCACTGATACAAATGCAGCTTAATATTTGTGACACAACTTTAAAGCCTCTGGAGTCCAAAACTATTTTGATAATCAGTCGTTTTTTTTAAGCAAAACTGTCAAACATTTTCTGCTTCCAGCTTCTTAAATGTGAAGATTTGCTGCTTTTCTTTGTCATTCATGATGGTAAATCGAGAATGTTTGGGATTTTGGACTGTTGGTTGGACAAAAGAAACAATTTGAAGACGTAATTTTGGACATGCCTCTCGCCACCTGTCAGCTGTAACACCACATGCTGTTAAGAGAGAGAAAATAGATCGCTAAAAGAAATGGGTGAATTGTTGACACATCCGGCTTTTCCCACATCTCCGTCCTGTGAAACTGCTCTGCACTCAGCCCCGAAAACAGACCGTCATGTTTCTGATACGGGTATTAATTGGATATTGATCAGAACGATCACACACTGTAAACAGAACTCTGTCCTGACTGCAGAGAGAGGAGGTGTGTACTTAACCAAAACTTAACCAAACCTCCTGGAACATGTAGTTTAAAATCCATTGAAATAAAAAGATGACAGTGCTGTCAGTGAAGGGGTTCTTGAGCTCATCTGATGTTGCTCTGCGGGGTATTTTAAACAAGAATGTGGGATAAAAATGTGTGTTAAAATGTGTGATAAAATTATCTTGATACAATTGCTGTCGCTATTTCCTCTCTAACAGTAACACACAACAGAAATAAGTGTGACAACAGCCAGTCAGTCTGCAGTTTTTTGCTGCATGTTACCACAAAGCTTTGTTTGAGCTTTCTGTGAAGGATGTGGACGTCCTCTGGAAAAAAGATGAAAAAGAGTGAAAGTGAACTTGGGTTCTGAAATTGTTGACAAAAAGGTAACACTGCACCGATTATATAGAAGCAGTTTGGTTGTCTCAAAAGTGACAAAACACAGTTTATCACAGATTATTTGATGCACAGTTCTGCACTGTGTCTTTGATTAATTCCAGCTTGGTGGCCGGTGTGTCCTCGCTCTGAGCTTCTCCAGAAGCCTCCTCTCTCCTCGCTCCTCGTCTCCTCCAACTCCAACTTAAAAGTGCCCCCAAAGATATTTTAAAAAGGCAGATAGAACTGAATACCAGTTAAAGGTCCCAGTTCCCCCAGTATATCCATGCTGAGACCGGATTTTAAAGCAAGGAGACTCGAGAGGTGGATAAAGGCAGCACTCAGCTTCAGCAGTGAAGATAAGATGAATGAGAACAGCGATCAGAGCAGCAGAAAGAAGCTCAGAAAGGATATGAAACCAATCACAGTATGATGTGAAGACTAACAGGCCGTTCATGATGCTAATAAAATGTTTGTCCATAACTTCGTACCTGCAGGACTGTTGCAGTGAGCAGATCTAAAAATTGACCCTCAGGTTAAGTCTTGTTCCATGCTGTCTTTTCTGTCTGTTGCACATAGAGGAACTTTGAGTTTTAGGAAATAGCTGATGGCATTTCCCAGTGAATTACTCACACCGCTGTCATGTTTTATTTAACATCTTCTGTTAGTCTGCCAGCACTCTGACATAGAAGGAACTGGCAGGTCGGTTATGGACTCCAGTGTTAGTTTTGATCTCTCTCTCTCCTTGTGCTCTGCATGCAGGGTCGTGTTTACACAAAGAGCTCAAGAAGAATATGAAAACATCTGTGGAATATTAAACATCTGTATACACAGTGACAGCATTGTTTTGTGGTTTTTGTCCCTCAGATCTGACTGACAGCAGCAGCTTCCAGCGAGCTCGGTTCTGGGTGAAGGAGCTGCAGAACTGCGAGGAAGTAAGAGAACAGTTACAGGACAGTTAGTCTACACCATCATTACATTCTCACCAGGTCATGAAGCTACATTAAAACACAGGAAACCAAACTGAAGTTAAATCTTAGAACAAACATTACATTTGACAAAATGTTCTGCTCAGAGAATGAGGAAACGATGTCATGAATGTGATCAGTTGATGAAAGCGACACATTTCAGTTGACAGAAAAGTACTGAGGTTCCACTAGGATTGCATATTGTTGATTGTTGGAAAAATTAACAATCAGTTAATTGTTAATAAAAAAGCATTAAAAATTTGCTTCCAAATGTGTTTTTTCCCTCTCAAATATTTACTTGTTTCCACGGTGACATGTTGCATGTTCTCTGACAGTCATATTAAACACATATATCAGGTAACATGCAGAGATGAAAAAAAATCTGTTACGTTTCAGATCTTTATTTGATTGTATATCGATTAAATTTTACTTGATCGTCCACAGTCTTAACAATCAATTAATAAATCATCAGTTAACCTTCATCATCGCAGGGTTTCACTTCACTTCAACATAAACAACACAATGTGCTAAATGTGTTTTTTTAACACACAAGATGGACGACTGTGCTGTTTAATTATTGTTTTAACTTAGTAATTAAAGTTTTTAATTACTAAGAGCTGTAAAGAGCTGTTTGCACAAAGCGGTGACGTAGGTTAGAGCGCTGATGCCCCCTCCCGCCGTCCCTCAACCTGGGGGCGGGGTTATATGTAGTAACGTCATCATGCAGAAAATAGTAGTTTAACACCAAAACTTTGGACTAAAATGTGATTGTTCAGAGTTGAATACATAAAGAACACTGCTGGGAAGCTTCAGTACGATACAAAACTTTACAAAAAACAAATTTCTGAATGTGTGTCTGTAACTGTGTGCACTTTACAGAGTCGTGTCTGAATGGACTCATGGTTTTCAGCTAGTTGAAATCATAAAATTTAATGTTTAACTCCTGCGCTTGTCTCTCACTAACCTTGTGTCTGTGTGTGTGTGTGTGTGTGTGTGTGTGTGTGTGTGTGTGTGTGTGTGTGTGTGTGTGTGTGTGTGTGTGTGTGTGATGTTCTCCAGCACTGTAAGATCTACCTGTGTGGGACTAAGAACGACCTGGTTGAAGGAGACCGGAGTCTGCGTCAGATCGACTACCACGATGCTCAGGACTTTGCTGAAGGTAATTACAGTCCTCACTGTTATAAATCTGCCTCGTTGCTGCTCATTACACTGGTATGTGCAGAATGCATGTAAATATAATCCCTCCTTTGTAATATGCTGACGTAGCGTCCTGATACAGAGGCTGGATTCATGTAAGGAGTGGTTACTAATCTACTGTACTGTGTGTGTAATTGATGCGGTGCACTGCTGTCACGCTGCCTTCATTAAGATGTTTGAATTATCACATAAATTACTTCCTTTGACCAGCAGGAGGCTGCTGATGTTTCAACACATTAATGTGGTTATGTCGAGTTCGAGTATGTGTGTAAAAGTCTTAAAAAGCACTGAACTAGTTTCCTCAAAGGCCTCAGAAGGTCAGTTAATAGAACTTTAATTTTAAAAAGTCCTGAAATATAGAAATATTTTCTAGTTTTCTAGTTTTTAGTGATTTTCGGGCTGTCTGGAGACATTATACGCCTTGAAACCGAAACTGATGCAACAGTAGATTGTGCTGCAGGAGGATGTTTAATCTTTATTGTTGATTCATCACCATCAGATCTGTACCACACAGTGTCGCGACTGCTAGCTGCTGTAGTTAGGAAGCTTATTGTCACATAATGGACAAGTTTCAATTACAGCAAAAACTTTAAGTAACTTTAAATTTAATGGGTTTTAATTTGTTGACTCGTCCATCCATTTTCAGCCACTTGTCAGATTTGTTGTATTAATTTAATACATTATATCATCTGGAATAATTGTTGAGTACTGCTGGGAAGTAATGAAAAGTCCAAATCGTCCCTGTTTTCATACTTCAGCCATTATGACTGTAAAACAATCATGACATTGAATTTTATGTGGTATTAAAAAGGGCTTCAAAAGTCTCAAATTTAATTCTGTGAACCCTGCAGACACCGTGTTTAATAAATCAGTTTGAGGCTTTTATATTAACAAGGTAACGAGGCGTATTAATCCTTTAACCTGAAAGAAGTTAAAGGATTCACTCAGACTGACATCATTTTACTGCCCAGTTTGGGGAATAATAAGATTTCCAGAGTGCCTGTAAACGTCCTGAACAGGGATATTAAGAAATTCTGTGATTTGAAGGAACTGCAACACAGACAGAACCTCTGTCCTCTTTGTTTGTCGCAGCCTGACTGACTTTTCACCCGACTGTTTGGGTTTTCTTTCACAGAGATCGGCGCGCAGCACTTCGAGACCTCCAGTAAAACGGGAAATAATGTGGGTGAGTCACACCTTCAGTCATCTGCAGAACACATTTAACCCGGATGGCTGGCTGCCATCACAGCTGTTTACTCATGGTCCGTCAGCTGAGGAAGAGCGTTTACTCCAGAACTCTGATATCACATTACCACTTTAATCACATAAACATAGTTGATGATAGTAAAATAAAAATATGCATCAGTAGAGAGAAGAGCTCAGAAACACAACACAGTTAATTCTTTAGAAGAATGACAGAAAAAATCAACTGAAACAAGAAAAATCAGGACTGGAACTGAACTGAACTGAACTGAACTGCAGGTTTACGTCATGAATTCAGACATGGACCTTCTTAGATAAATGTGATGCTGGTGATGTTTGTCTCCTGAGTGACTTTTATGTGAAAGTCATAACAGCAGTCTTACTAGATTGGACAAGTCTGAATCAAACGCCTTCAGCTCGATCTTAAAAACACAGAGGGATTAAACATGTTGTAAGAAAAACTTGAGCACAAAAACAATGTAACCAATTAAACCAGCTTTGTTTTACTGCAGAGGGAAACACTACAACCACAATCATAATAAAAGCAGTACTTCATTCATGCCAACAGAACCTCCTGTCATTCTGTGCTTGTGCACCATCGGACATCATAAAACACGCAGCAGAGTTTTCTTAAAAAAATGAAGAAATAAATATACTATTATCATATCAAGGCTTTAATAATAAACTATATTCTTGCTGCACATTTCAAAACACAGTTTCATGCTTTACAATAAAAGCAGAACACATTTAAAACAAAAGATTGAAATAAAAGCCACATTATAAAACATAAAGCGTCTCATTCACTAACCATTTTTAAAAAGAAGTTTCTTCTTAAAACCCTTTTTCATAGTTTTCACAAAGATTCTGGCATTCATCAGTGTTTTTTCTTACGTGGGATTTGTTCACTTGTGAGTAAGAAGAGAATCTAACAACACTGAAGATCACACAGACACATCGTCATGTTTGTAAATGCATTTTCTTCACTTCCAGTTGTTAAATACTACAGGATTTAAGTTAAAAAAAAAATCTATAACTGTAATATTTTAATCATTTTCCAAAGCATTGTGGTTTTTTAAAGTTAATGAATGAATATTTGTAGTTTACAATTAATCTCAAGAAAGAAATACATCACAAATCAAACAGATTTCAGTGCATGTCTTTATTTTTTATTGTGTATTCATTTTTTAAGTGTCTCAGAGATCTTGGCAGGTGTTGAGACGTCCGGACACCATCTGAGATCAGACGTGGGGAGTTAAAGAGGGTTCAGCCTCAGAGGACCGTCGCCTCAGCGGCTGTTCTGTAAATAAATGATAAAAATAGAACAAAAAAAAAATGGACACCCCGAAAGCCGTTGTTTTAAATAAGAGCTGCAGTAAAGAGGAGCTGCTGCTGCCGTTGGCCAGTCTGACTTTCAGTCCAGTAAAATAAATGTTTGAGCAGTAGTACATATATGCAAATTAAAGCTGGATCAATAAATTCTGAGATAATAAACATTAAAACGATATGAAGTCAGGGAGTATTGAGGTGTCGTTCCTTAAGCAGGAATCCTGTGACCCTTGAATGATTGTGAAAAGGGAAATTGCACAAAACTTAAGACGTGAGACAAGTTGAGACATTGAAAATATTCAAGAAAAGACAGGAAGTACACACAAGACTTCAGAGGGTGATTAGTGAAGAGTCTGTCTTCTCTCAGAGCTGCGGTGTATTCTCATCAGCACATGGAGACACTTTGAACAAAGTAAATGAGGAGAATTAAGGGCTGCTCTGAGCACAGAAAACCACCCTCAGTGTGGACACTTCAGCCAGTCCAGTCATCAGAATCAGACCTTATTGAACCAATCAGCAGGAGCCTATAATCACAGTAAAAACACCATCAAGGCTTTAATAAGTTCTGCACATCGAAGACCAGTATGTATGTTTAAATACTGAGAGTCATTTCAGTTGACATTAGAGAGCATCGTCTTGTGATTATGTCTCCAATCAACAATACTTACGTCCTGTTATAACCTCGATGAGCATTTCCACAGTCTTAAACATATTAAAAAAGTTTTGAATTTTCATTAACAAAGGTTTAAATAAACAATGCATCATAAATAGATTTCCAGTGAGATTTTATTGAGTTTATTCTGATTTTTTTTTATTGATTTTTCTGCTGTTGTTGGTCTAGAAACAACTTTTATGTATATTTAAAAGATTCAAATTCTTTGAAGTCTTTATTCCTGTTCTGAATTTATTCTTTTTAAAAATATAATATATGGGTTAAGCCTGTTCTAGCATATTCTATAATTATTTTCTAAGTCTTTAAATTCATTTTTTTTTCATTTTATCTTGAATACTTTTGCAGGTATGGCCGTGAAGTTGCCATTAAATTTCATTGTAAGTGGTACTAAAAATTCAAAAAACAGCGGATCAGTTCTTTCAGCATGATCTTTGCATCTGTAAACTTTGTCCTCCATCTCTTTAAACATGTAAAAATTGAGGAATTATACATAAAAGACTTGACCAAGATCTGACCTGTGGTGAATCGATAGTTTCTTCGATAGTTCTTTGCAGTCATTTTTAAAGGTGAAATTTTTAAGAGTTCTCTCCCTGACACCTACATTGGGTGGCTGTTTGCAGATAAGGCAAATTACACCGACATTTTCTTAAATTAATGTATTTTTTTCTGTTTACTTCGCTCACCATTTTTAAATAAATTAAATTTCCTTTAAACCCACCATGGATTTGTTTGCAGGATATATTGGAAATCAAAGTGTGTACAAGCAGAGGACAGCTGCACTATTCAAGCGATTCCAATAACTAACTCTTTTTCTTTCTTTTTGTAAGTGAACATGATACAGTACTACAGTGTGATACTACCTGAAACATACAGTATTAGTTGTGTAACTTGTGATAGTGTTTGTATAAATTTAGTCAGATTCTACTTGTTCTCACATCCTCACATATAACAGTGAAAGTGCTCTTAGCTTAAAGGATGCAGAAGCCTGTGATCAAACATGCTGCTAGTTTGAAACGAGCTGCTGCAGTCGTAGCGTGTGTGTAAACCAGGTATCAGGAATGTGAGTGGACTTGTTTTAATCAGGTCATGATGACTGAATGAACCGAGGGAAACTGACAGGCCTCATTCTCCCTCTGCTCGACAGATGAGCTGTTCCAGAAAGTTGCTGAGGATTACAACAGCACCGCCTTCCAGTATATGACAGGTGAGAGTTTTATTCATGTCACTCTGTTTGTATGAAGCCTTAAAAAGTAGCCACAGGTCCGCCACACAGCGGCTGCAGAGATGACACACAGACAGCGACAACCTTTCCTGCCAGGGTTCAACATTAACCATAGCCTGTGGTCACAAAAATGAACTCTGTGGCCACCAGATGTTCCATGTAGTGGCCCTTTTCCACACAGAGCTGGCCTGGCTCGACTCGGTTTGACTCGGCTCAGCACAGCAGGGGGTTTGCATTTCTGTCAGCAGTAATTTAACACGACTCTGACAGCTGAAAGCGAGTATGAAATGGTAAAATAATGCAGATACCTGAAAGTACAAACAGCGACACAGGAGAGAGGTCTGTCTCGGGCACAGCTCAGTGTGGTAAAGAAGCGCAGCATGATTTGACTCTTTGTGGACAAAAGTACCAGTGTAAAAGCCCCCCAGCTTAGGGGAAAAGTTTAAACTCTGCATACTTACTCACTTCGACACACCCGGCCAGCCTGACTGCTGGATTGTCTTTTGAAAAGTTACAAAAATTGTCAGATGCAGTCCCCGAATTCTGACAGATCTCGAGATTTCAGGCCCTTTTCAATGGTTTGAAACGCACTTTGTTTGAAGCATGAAATGCGTTATAGAGCTGTGTATAATCGTCACAGCAGTGGGAGTTAATGTTGTGTTACTGATAGACGTGGCACAACAGTGGTCCGAAAATGGATCTCTGTGGAACACCGCAAGTGAGTCAGAGCAGATAAAGCCTGGAAACAGGGGAAACAGTCAGCCTGGCTCTGTCCAAAGTTAACAAAACCAACTTAACAGCACACTTTTAGAGGTGACTAACATGTTATATCTTGTTTCTTTAATCTGTACAAAAACCAAAGTGTAAAAATGACAAGTAATGTGTTGTGCTAACCCTAACCCATGAAAAACATTTGGTTGAGAAACATAACAGAACAGTGGTCTGAGAATTGATCCACCATAAGTGAGGCAGAGCAGACGTAGGAGACGCCCCCTCCAGGTTCAGTGGAAAAACAAAAGTGAATATTTTTCATTCATTTGGGAAAATACCCATACTTACTTTTTTTTTTTTTTTTAAACAGAGATTTAGATGAGAGGTGTAAGTGTAAAAACAAGTAATGTGTTAATGAAAAATATCTGAGGGTGAAGTTTCCTTCAACAGTCATCAAGTCTCTTCCTCTGTTTCAGCAGAGGAAACAGGCGTCGACTTGGGGCAGAAGAAAGACTCCTATTTCTACTCCTGTTGCCATAACAACTGATGCTGAACAAGAGGAAGGGAAACGGACGCAGTGACCTTCCCTGGGCCGGAGTAAAACCTGGATATGCTGGATGTGTGTCGGATAACTCAGCTCTGGATCTGGGATCCAAGAAGAAGAAATTGAGCAGTACTGTTTATACCTTGTTAGATTTGTTTATTTCTTTTGTGCCATAACGAACTGAGGGCCGCAAGACTTTATAGAAGAGGATCTACTTCTGCTGTGTCTGGGTGGAGATGGATTTAAAAACCAACACACACACTTTTCACCCAGTGAAGTCCTGTGTTTTATGTGGACCATGGAAGCAAACATACTCCTAAAGCTGCAGCAGTGTCAAACAATCTGAGGCTGCGGTGAGGAAGTTTAAAAAGAGGGATCCCACTCAAACACGGACTGCAAGAAAACTTGATTGAGGCTGTTTTATTGTTGTAGCAACTGCAGTGCTTCAGGAGGGTGAATGGTTTGTTTACAGCAGTTCGTTTTTGTTTACCTCCAACTCTATTTAACCTTGGTGTGGAAACCCATCTGTCAGTGCTGCACATCTTCCATGAAGCCGCCACGAGTGGAGCGAAGCCAACTGGGATGTAATCTGTCAAACAAAACACTCCAATGTTTCCCAGTCATCATAAATGGAAATGAATTCTTCTCATATATTTGCAAATCTGATCTGATATGAATGAAATGATACCAATGATTTTTTGCTGCCTTCAGATGGAACTTGTGAGCTTGTGGTTATGACACGGGGAGTCTTGCACACGTTATGTTTGGCATTGAAGTGTTTAAGTCGTAAGAACGCCGCTTGTTCTCTTGTCATTCTTCACGTCTTTCCACGACATGTTGACTGATGGCTCATTTATGCTTGACATTAGCTGCACGTACAGATATAGACAGAGCCGTCTGAATTCTGCGTCCTTTTCTGAATTTGTGCGTGTTTTCTTAAAGCTCGGCTGAAATGGGACAGTACCAGTGGAAGTCGTGGGCGCCGGTTTAGCCAATAGTTCAAGTGACACAAGAGCGTAGGACACAACAGAAAAGTTTTAAAATTCAGAAAGTATTGGAAATGAAATTTCTGTCATTGGTAATATTAGTGAAAAAAAATCTCTGTTCCACTTGTTGGGATGCATTTAATGGCGGCACAGACCATCTGAGTAGCGCCCTCTAGTGGATGTTTCACTTAACATCCATCCCAGTAAAAGGACACATTAGCAGTTACATCGTTTGAAACAGCCGCTAATATTTTCAAACATAAAGGAGGTATAAATTAGCCCTTTGTTTTTCAACACCGTGTGGAGGACAAACTAAAATGCTAAAACTGAAGCTATGAAGAAAACTTTTATATGACTAAAATAACAATATATCAACTTCATATCCACTGAAAAATGGATGAATGAAATGAATGAATCTTTCAGAAAATGTCCACTCGTGAAGATGAGAATGCCACCAGCGGGGTGTTCATATGGACTCTTCCCATGAGCACCGTAAACACGACCCCATTTGAAGGCAGCATTTATAAAGGCCTTATACCTGCAGGTCAGATGGCAGGACTGTGTGTGTGTCCAAAATCAACTTTCCAGAGCCTTGGCTCTTTAGCGTTTACCACATGATTACCACAACTTGTGCCACGTGACATTCATGGATGTATTAACAGAGCTGGATACGGCGTTGCTGCATTTTTACCCCAGGGGCACTTGTGGTACTGCAGTGAGAAAAATCGACCTCATAAGCATGTCCCCTGTAGACCAACATTATAAAAGAGACGTTAATAAAACTGTTGACAGGAAACTCTTTGTAGAAGGGATCTGTAATCCATGGAGGTTTTATTTTTTGTAAAACTTTCCCCGAGCCCAGAAAAGCTATTTTCGTTTCAGTGAAGTCATCCCAGTGTTGAGTAGGAATTCATGGGCGGAGTCAGCCAGAGAAACACTAATGAGCATGTGCAGTGATCCGCACAATATGGAAGTAAGCTTTTTTGGCTCATGCGAATGAATGGGAGCCATCTTGGAATTCAGTATCCAGTCCTTGTAATACATCCATACTGTCAGGACGTGCAAATTATATCTGAGATGTTATCTTCTGCTGCATAAGCTACGATTCTGTCATAAAGAAAATAAAATAAGCTGGTTTTAGGGTCTTGGTTACTACGGTAAAATACAGTAACTGCTGCTTCCTAAGTCCCGCCCCTTTTCGCTCTGTGATCCAATAACAGTTCTAACTAGCAAGCTAGTCTACATCAATCAGTAGCATTTTGCCACAGAGCACAGCACTAGCTAACTAATCAATTGCTAATTTTAGCAAGGTGCTGGCTAATCTACATCAGTCGTTAGCTAACTAGTTAGCAAGCGTTTTGCTAGCATTAGCTAACTTAAGATGTGACTAAAAGTCTCTTTTGCAGGTCCCTCAGCAACATCTTTTAATCATCTACAGCATATCTAAGAACAGGGAGGAGAAAGTTGACAGAGCTACCAAGCTTGCTCAAAAGTAATTGGAGCACAGAGCAAAAGGGGTGGGACTTGGGAGGAGGCAATTAATTTGCATGGCCCCAGCTGACTGAAAGAAAAATTTAAGGTCAGTTACTTTTCTACATTTAAATGCTAAATGTTCTATTTTGTCATTTCAAATGCAAAGTTGCACGTATAGAAATGTTACTGACAAATTTTCTTTCAGTCTTCACTGAAGCGCTGGAAAGTTTTTGGAAAAAAAACTTGACTCAAAGAGCAAAGTTGCCCTGGTTGAGAAACAGCAGATTTCACCAACACAGGAACAAACATTGTGAATGTTGTAATATGATCCAAACTGTCATCTCAGTGTTCTCAGAACAATATTTACATCTGTATTTAAGACTCGAGTCACTAATTTATTGCCTTTTAAGTTGTGCTGCCAGGAAGACGTGGGGAAATAAATGGACACAATATCAGTTTCCTCCATGTTGCTGCTTTGATGTGTTGATGTTTCACGTGTTGATATTTTGATGCACAATATTTTTTATTGAGGCCTGTTGAAGACAGACTCGTGTAAAGTACAAATATGTTCTGTAAAATTAAAAGCTGAAATAATGTTTCAAAGCTCAAACCTTAAATTTTATAGTGATTTTTTTGCCCTTCTGTACAATATCTGAGCTTTTTATGCATTTGAGTGGTAAAACAATGGCAATATTTAAAACTGTAAAAGCGTATTGTAAATCATCACGAATCTTTACGTTATTGCATCCACAGAAGTGAATTTGTGGCTGACTGAAAGCTTCTTTTTGCGGTCAGTTTGATATTTCCCGCAGCTTTTTCCTTCCACTTACAGAATTTTGCTGGATTCAAACTGGTATCATCGCTGAAAGAAAAAAAATCTTATGATAAAAATAATAATAAAATAATAAAAGCTTGTGCCTCTAGGACTTAACTATCAGTGAAATAAAATCATTTGAAATCAGCAGAACTGGAACTGGAACACAACAACAACAAAGTCATACTACAGACTCTACATTACTGACAGAACTGTCCAGATATCACAATTTTAAAAAGTTTTATAAAAAAAAAACTCATAATAGCTCTTCTGGTACCGTGGCGAAAAGAAAAAAAGTACTTAAATACGGTTTCATTTATAGCTAAAGGATTAGTTCACCCAAAAATGAAAATTCAGTCATTATCGACTCGCCCTCGTTCTGATTGAAGGTCGGGTTTATTTTGTTCGTCTGTAAACTGCTGGAGTTTCAGTGAATCAATGGTGACCAGATTTCAAACAGAGAAAACAACAGAATAAAAACATAAAATGCCTCCATGCTGCTCGTCTGATGTAATCCAAGTCTCCTAAAGTCCCAACATGCCGTTAGCACGCCGTCACAACACACACACACACACAGTTCAGACAGTGTGCATGTGAACGTGGCTCCAAGCTAAAGATCCACAGTGAAGATTCAGGATAAAAACATGGTGGAAATAACTTTTTTTGAGTCGACTTGGCATGTTGTGGCTTCAGGAGACTGGGATCACAGCAGACGAGCAGCGTGGAGGCATTTTATGTTTTCATTCTGTTTCAAGTTTGAAAACTGGTCACCGTTCACTTCCATTGTTTGGGAGATTCTGCAACACTGGTTTCCTGTGAAACTCCAGCAGAGTTTTATGAACTAAAAAACTAAACCCGACCTTCAATCAGCATGAGGGTGAGCAGATAATGACTGAATTTTCATTTTTGGGTGAACTATCCCTTTAAGAGATCGAATTGTCTGCAAACACATGGTATCAAAAAATTATTTAAGTACTACCACCTTAATTTCAAGGTATCTGTAGGTCTTGAAAAGTCTTAAAAAGCGTTTAGTTCAGATCCTTTAAATCTTGTCTCTGCTCTGTTACAGGCAGTAACATCAGTTGGATATTTTTATTTGTGGGCATCAAGGAAAAAATCAAAACCAATAAATTAAAAGTGTTTATCAGCACCATCAGATCTAATTTAGAGAAACTTTAATTAACTATATTTTTAATTGGTCGATCCAATTTTCTGCTGTTTATCAGAGTCAAAGACACTTTAAATAATTAATTATATTACTAGAAATTATTGTTATTTGCTGCTGGGAAGTGCTGAAAAAAAATGTGAAATAAATGTCTAAAAATGAATGTAGTTAACAGAAATAAATAAATGTAGGCCTTATTGGTCCAACTGGTCTCATTCTTTCACCTGCATTAAAATCAGTTTGTTGACCGCAGAAACCCTAAATATAGAAACTTCAAATATTCTTACAAAATATTAAATTTTGTACAAATATAAAAGACAGGCTGTTTTTTTTTTTATTATTTTACCTTCTAAACCCACTGATCAGGTTTGTTTGAGACATTATTGTCAGATAAAGGACTGAAATGGGTCTGCGTCTAAAAGAAGTGTGAAAAGAAATCTGTTGAATCTTCTGCCCACTCACTCGTTTTTTTTTGTTTTACTTGTTTTCTTGTAGAAAAAGCAAAATTAATATCAACATTTTCTCACCACCACCAACACCTCCATCCGGTCTTTTACAGAATTTAAAGTTTTTAAAGACGTGGAAAATCCTTGGTTTCAGTGTGATGTGAAGAGCTTACAGGGGCTGCAACTACAACTACTGTTTTTAAATTAGTTTTTTTTTTTAAATTGTTGATTAATATGTTGATTATTTACTCAATTAATCCAGTGTTTCCCAACCCTGGTCCTCAGAGCTTCACTGTCCTGCATGTTTTAGATGTTTCTCTGCTCCAACACACCTGATTCAGATGATCAGGTTGTTGTCAGGCTTCTGCAGAGGCTTGATGACGAGCTGATCATTTGAATCAGGTGTGTTGGTGCAGAGAAACATCTAAAACATGCAGGACAGTGAAGCTCTGAGGACCAGGGTTGGAAAACACTGGATTAATCAATTAGTTATTTGATCTATAAAACATCTGAAAACAGTAAAAAAAAAAAAAAAAAGATGTCCTCAACCCAAAGATATTCAGTTTACTGTCATAAAGGAGCAAAGAAATCAAAAATATTCACATTTAAAGAAGCTGAAATCAGAAGAATTTGCTTTTTTTCCTTGAAAAATGACGTAAACTGATGAATATATATCAAAATAGATTAATTTAATAATCGATTAATCTTTGCAGCTCTGCTGAACAGATCTCTGAACAGAAAGCTGATTCACAGCGGTGATGGGAGATAAAATGTTAAGATGCTGTTGTTGTTGTTGTTGTTGTTGTTGTTGTTGTTGTTGTTGTTGTTGTTGTTGTTCTGGAGCCGTTGTGAGTCTGAATGTACTGCTTTGTGTTTACACAGTCTGGCTTGTGACTGTTGATTTATTTTGTACGTGAGTTTTTATTTTTGCAGGTTTGAGTGAGGAGATGTGCCGATGCTGCCTTTTCTTTTCCACTTTGGATTATAAAGACTAAACGTCTGGCTGATTTTATTACCTTTTGTTACTCACCTATAGTTCACCTGCACTGTTTTTTTTTCTTTCTTTCTTTATTTTGGCTGCTCAGACCTCCTCATAGTTCTGTGCTTGATTTGGATTAGATCTCCTTCCCTCCCTCTCATGTTAGTTTCATGGCACATTTTTCAGGCGGGACGACTCACTGCACTTTCTTCTTTCTCATGGCTGAATCCAAAAGGCGTTGTTTTGTCTCTGGCAACACTTAAAAGCTGTGAAACATAAAAAAAAATAAATAAAGTTTACCACAGCATCTCCACCTCCTGTTGCTGTTTGATTATCAGCGAACGCAGACCGCTTCCTGACCTTTTGTTAAAACTGATAATTGTTGCGAGACCGTTGAAATTTCACATCTCAGATTTATTCAGCTGTTAAAACAGGTCTTATATTGTGGCTAGTGCGTGGTTTTATTAAATACTCAATTCTGATTGGTCAGTTACAGCATTCTGTGGTATAACAGACCGTTGCTATGAAGAACAGACCTTAGAATGATGTAATGGATAACTTTCAATCTTAATTAAGTCCCCTCTCGTGCATCATGCTTTAATTTGCAGTAATGACCTGCTCATTACATTACGTCTGACGTACTGACGGCTTTTTGTTGGTTAGAGCGGGGCGTTAATTTTAGTTTTCATTAATCATTGTTGTAGGTCTGTGAAAAAGTTCCGACTCAAAATTTCAAGGCAACATACTGCAATAAATGTTTTGAAAAAGTTTTACCAACTACTCATCTTTTGTTGAGATAATTTACTTTTCTTCTTTACATAAACTTGAATCTTTGAAAAAAAAACAAAATTGTATTTAAAAAATTATAGAGTAAATTCTTTCAAATGAAAGTGAACAATGGTTAAATTTTTAATATTTTCAGTTGAAAAGTCAGGTTGACAGCTTTTGAGTTTCTAAAACTTAAAAGATTCAAGTTTATCTAAAGAATCTCCACTGAAGATTGCAGCTCGGCAAAACTTTTTAAAGTTTATTTCAAACCATACGTGTTTGGTCAAAAACTCAAATCTACTGCAGTACACTGCTCTGAAAGTTTTTCTTTTTCAGTGTAAAGTACTTCTTACATTTGCAAAACTTTAAAAACATGTAGCCTATATACAAATTTACAGTTCATACTACTGAACAGCATCTTAAATTACAATAATTTATTCCCAAATAATTTATTGAGGGGTGAAACGGACACGTCCTTTAAGTCCCCTCAGGATCTGCACCCACTGACTGAAGAATATTAGGAGCTGCAGCACTGACCAGCTCAACCACTCAGCGTGGCCCATTACAGTCAACACTGTTCTAACATTGTTCTGCTGTTGGTACGTGTGTGTAGAACAACTGCTGCTGCAGTGTGAGAGGTCAAAGGGAAACAGAGACGGACTGATCCCTGTGTTATTTGACCTATAAACTTATATAACTCCAACAAAACACAGCTGAGGCCTCCGTCAGTGATCCTGACTTTTGCAGCGTGTCATAAATGTTTGAAGAAAATGTCATAAAGATAAGATTTATGTATTATAAATACTTTATAAATACTGGTTTAAAACATTGTGAAATATTGCACTTTTTACACTAGAGATTAGATTTTAACACGTAAAAAGAGAATCTGAGAACTTATTCCGTTGATAACCTGCATGAAAACTGTAATACAACAAAAACAAAAACCGTTAATGAGAGCTAACGAGTTCTGTTAGCTAATCTGAGTTTTTCTGTCCACATTCTGAACTAAAATACTTTATACCAGTTAAAGGTTGACGCCTCATCATTTCAGTCAAGTTAATGATTATTTTGTTAGCAAAGCAACAACATATATTTGAGGGTAATTAGCAGCAACACATTTCTGTGTTTTTATTCTGCTAATTAGCATTTGACATTGGCGTCAGTGTTTTTCTGCCCATATTCTGAACTAAATTATTAGTTACGGACGCTATTTACACCATGTCATACAAGTTTAATTTACTCTGTTAGCATTTAGCGTAAACTTACCCAGTGAAGCTCATTAGCATGTGACATACTGATAAGTAGCAGACATTTCAGGGTTTGCTGTCCTTATTCTGAACTAAAATCTTAATTTAGTCATTGAAATTACAATGATTGTTTGGTTAGCATCAGCAACCACTCATTCACTGAGGCTAATTAGCATTTGGCACAGTGATCAGTCTTTCTGAAAAACTAAATCATGTTTATGGGAATTTCAGAGCATATTCTAAGCTAAATGTATATTATATGTATAATAATGCACTAGATAATATTAATGTAAAATGTATATAATATGAACACCATGTCAGTTTAACCAACGTTCAATTATGAGATTTCATTCAATTCAATTAATTCAAAGCCATGTATGATTAGGATTTGAAAATGTCTTATATAATTTAAAGATTCTACATCAAAAAGGTTTTAATATTTAGCAACTTAAATAAATGTTTTCTACGTAGCTTAAAGCTCCAGTAGTCAACGCTGTTTTGGTATCATTGAGAAATAATTTCATAATAACCTTTCAGCATCACGTAAATCAAGTGGTCTGAGTCAGAAAGATTTCTGCACCTCCTCTCAGCCCGTGACGGTAGACTTAAACCAATCACAGGTCATCTAGAGACAAGCGTTCCTATCAGCTGTTCCACTGGTGCAGCTGTGTGTCCATGTTCCTTCGATGAAACCCTGAATCAATGTCAGAAACTCACTCTAAAACTGAAATACCAGGAAGAGAATCTTAAAAAGAATCCAGCTAAAGAGCAACATGCTCAGCGCAGGAGTTTGTCAGCTCGCCCTGTTACTTCTGACGTCACCTTTAGCTTTGACTTCACCCCGTCTATCATGGGGCTTTACAGAGGGCCAGGAGGACCAGGCGGAGCTGAGACACAGAGCCGACAGGCAGCTGCTCAGAGCCGGAGAGCTCTGCAGGAGAGGGTCGGTGGCAGACTGGAGCTTCTGGAGGAAGAAACACTGGTCTCGCTCTGATGCCTTTATTGGCGGGAGGAGAGCCTATAACCCTCTGCAGCAGCAATCAGGGATCAGGGACCTGCAGACCAGCCAGACAAGAGCTCAGCATTTGTTTTTTAAACTTCTGGGATTAAAAAGTGGATTTATCTTCAAGTCTGCTTGAAAACCTGTTTGCAGCAGCAACCTGTTCACAGTAAGATAATTAGTGTCTCTGTCCATGTTGACTGCTCACCGGAAGAGAAATGAATTTGAAAGTCACAGCATGAGAGAAAAAACAGGAGGGACGTAAAGGAAAACTGTGACTTCTCTCTCACACCGTGTTGTTTTTATCATGCTGAGCCACGCCAAAGATGGACCCGCTCTGCAGCAGGGCCAGAGCGAGCCTGACTCGCCTCCAAGCAGATGTGGTTTTAAAAGTCTGTTAATATTAAGCTCTCAGCACCTTTAGCTTCTAACTGAATCCTACTGCAGCTGTAATGTTGGACCAATAAATAAAAAGAATGAGGCCAGTACAAAGCTTATGTCATAACTTCTTTTTCTTATATATTTATATAGCAGTCGTTTTAACAGGTCAATGGTTGAGATCTAACAGGTCGTAATTACACTGGAATGAAACATTGCTTGTTGGGCAACTGTAAAAAGGCATTAGTAGGGACACTTGGCTCTCACAGGCGCCAAACCATTCCTTAAAAATATCTCCAAAGAAATACACTCTAAGGCATTGGCAGATAACACACGGACAATATTAAGCTTGAAGACAGAGCGAAACACATGTGGCAAGAACACGTACTGCAAGTGCAAGCATCATGGCAAGAGTCCGTCGTTTCAAGCGTCTAATCGAAGACTTTTGTTTCCCCCCGACGGAGAGTCAAGATGACGAGGGAACGAGGACCACTGTCTCCCTCATTGTCATCGTTTGTGCGTCACAGAACAGTGTATAAATAAAGACTACAGAGCACAGCATACACACCGGAGCAAACTTAGTGCTATCTCTGCATTCAGACTGACTATTTGTTATGTTGTGTTGCCCAGTTTTAGATGATGAGCTTCAGGAGAGTCAGCCTGTGCAGTCCAACCTGTCTCCTTATGGAGCTGCTAAATAACCTACGAGACAGCTTTAGTGTCTTCAGTGGCTGAAATGAAGACTATTCTCAGTCCAGGATCCATTTTTTGGCAAGAAATGGCCAAACTTAAGAGAACGTTTCTCTCTGATACTGGAGGCTTCAGTCCAAAACTACCAGTATCTTTAAAAAGAAGATTTTCTCAAGTGTGAACTCATCGTAAGGCTACACCAGGCAGCCAATCAACTGGCACTTTCATATTTTCGTAGATGGTCTGATCTCGACGCACTCAGCTGTTGAAGCACCATCAAATGATCTGAGGCGTCAAGAAGAACCGGAGAGGAAACGGAAGCAACGACGTCGGCGTCCAGTGAAAATTCGTGTCTTTTTCCGAAACTCGTGTGACACCAGCCACCGCCGAACCGCAGCGATGAAACGTGGCCCCCTTTTTGATTCAAGTGTGACCAAGTCGAAGTCATTTTACTTTAAAGAGTTCACGCTACCGTGACAGGAAGCTACAGCGCCGTCTCCTCTAGCATGAAAACACCTACACACTGGCTCTGTGATGCTGCAGATACTATAACTGCCTCCAACTACTGACACAAACAGTATATGACATCTTAAATACGACTGAAAGAAAACAAACCAGCAGGTGAAATTGGTCAAAACGTGAGAAAAACAAGCATATAAATCAGAGTGAAATATGTTTACAAATCCAAAGTTCTGTGTGACAGTTTCTCTTTTTTTTGTTGATTTTGATATTCTTTGTTTAGATCTCTTATTTCAAGGTGCAGGCAGCTCCAGTGTGTGCAAAGTCACTGTGTCATGAACCGTTTTTCTACAGCAAGTGTGTACCGAGGTCCGGGAAAACGGAGCGATTAGCAGGACAAAACTAAATCAAAACTAAAAGAAATAATATCCCTCTGTGTATATATGATTCTATACAGTGTTTATGATGTTTATGTACTTATTTATGAACTTAAAGTGATAGTTTGGATTACCTGAAGTGGGGTCGTATGAGGTCGTATCTGCTGTTGACAGCAATAAAAGGTATTTTAGCCACTTAACTCTTTTTTTTGGGTGAGATATCTCGTGATTTAAGATTCAGTGCTTCCCCGCGGATGGAAAGATATTCTGTCAGTTGCTGTTTTCACTGCCAGGAGGTCGGGGACGCTGCGACACATCATCTGACAGAAATCTGGGGGGCAGAGAGCGCCGTGACCCGGGCACAGAGCGAGGCCGCTCACATCGCAGCCCCTGGGACCCCCGCCGCAGCCGCGGGGAAACAGCGCTCCAGCCCTCGGGCCTCTCGTGTTTGTGAGTGTTTCTGTGGACGTGCACAGGCAACGTTAGCCACACAGGTGACAGTGATAAAAAGTAGTTGCCTTCCCTCTTGTTTCTGGTTTCACTTCCTTTCTCTTTTTCCCCTCCTTTTTTTGATCAGTGACTCTTTTCAGTTGCCCTTGATTAGCGTCCCTCTGGATTTATGCCGCGCTCGAGATATTCGCTGGAGGTCAGAATTTTCAAAACACTTACGAAGCAGAAAAATGAAGGCAAACAAATCCAAAAAGGAACGCAAAGTCCAAAGTGCATGAAATCCAGAGGACGACACAAGGAGACTTGATAACAAAGGATGAAGATGAACTGGCAACTAAGGAGGGAAAAACACAAGACTAATTACAGAAAACTAATCAGGAGCAGGTGAAAATAATCAGTGATCAAAAAAAAAAAAGACGGCAAAAAACGACAAAGGAAGTGAAGCCAGAAACAAGAGGGAAGGTAAGAACTAGAAAAGAAAAAAGGAAATGACACAGATGTCACTTTCTCCAAATCAACCAAACTCCACAGGAAAAATCCATCATTTTACCTCGCAGGTCATGTGAGCTGCGGGTCCACCGCTGCTCGATCTGTTAGTTTGTTTGTGTTATTGTGTGACTGTAGTGTTTTAAAAGGATAGTTTGGATTCACCAAAGTCACACAAAAGTACAAACACAGTAACAGATGGAGAGAGCAGTTGACCAGCAGCAGCAGAGGTAAAACTGCTGATTTTCTGTGGAGTTTGGTTGGTTTGGAACAAGTGATTTTTGACTAATATAGCAGCAGTTTCCTGCCAGTGGTAAAACAGTGAAAATATTCTAAATATACAGTACACTTTAAATGATATACATATTTTTAGGTGGACCTTTTTTTTAAGTGGCGAAAATACCATTTCCTGCTGATCCCGCCCACGGCAGTACATCGCTTAGCTTCCAGCAATCCCACATCTAATAATCCAAATTGTCCCTTTAACAATCTATTTGTGTGTTGATTTAGTTTTGTCCTAAAATGCCTCCATACATCCAGCTGCTCATTGGATACAAACAGTGACAGACTGGGCTACTTGTGTAATCTGATTGGTTAAACCTCTCTGTAGTGACTGCGAAGGCTCGTCGCCTGTTGTGTGGCAGTTGTTCAGTAAATAATAATCCTCTGTGATTCACTCCTCTTCCTCCTCCTCCTCTTCTTCCTCTTCTTCCTCTTCTTCCTCCTCCTCCTCCAGGTATTCCACCCCCTCCTCATCCATCACCTCTCCATCCTCTTCGTGAGAATCTGATTTCCCCACCTCACCCTCTTCCACTGACTCCTCCTCTTCTTCCTCCTCCTCCTCCACCTCTGCCAGCAGCTCCTCCACCTCCTCTTCATCCCTCTCCTCCTCCTCATACGAGGAGATGGGCGAGTAGTGCGGGAGGTCGAAGACGTGCGGGCTGCTGGGAGCGTCACGGCTGCTGGGGGGAGGTGAGGCAGCAGGCGCCGCGACGGGGATAGTGATGGGTACTGGGATGGAAAACGTGGGAAGCGACTCGGAAGCACACAGTCCAGCGCCGGCGCTGATCTCCGTGGCCCTCCTGGTGGTTGGGTTCACACCGGCGGGAGCGTTAGGAACAGCAGAGGGGATGACGGCCATGCCCAGCCCCGAGGTCAGAGCTCTGGGTTCGGGCGTATACTCCCGGATCTCCCCCGGTTCCAGCGGTTCGGGCCCGCAGGGGTCGTGTTCGCTGCAGCACAGCTTGCCATCCAGCTTGGAGATGAAGAGCAGGCCGTCGCGGTGCGTGCTGCAGTAGGAACTCGGGCACATCTCGCAGAAAGACGCCGCATCCTTCCCACATATGTCACATTGGTGCCACGGACATTCCCAACGACCTGCGGCGAACACAAAGACAAGAACGTCAACTGTGACTCATGATCTGACTTTGTTTTCCAAACACTTTCAAAATTCATTTTAATTATGCAGCTACAGTAAATGCACAGGCCTCTTCTCTGAAATACTAATCAGGCAAATTACACTGCCTGACCAAAAAAAAAAAAAAAAAGAAACAGTCACAGACTCTAACATTTCTGTCCAGAGTTGCATTCATTTTCCACCAAGATCTTGTATTGATGATGGAGAGTCGGACCGCTGAGTAAAGTCTTCTGCAGCTCATCCTAAAGATTCTCAGTGGGGTTCAGGTCTGGACTGGGAAGAAAAAAATCCACTGATGTAAAAACCTGATCATTCAGTTTATTCAGGTAGTGAACTGACATCATTATGTTGCTGAACCTCGACCTGAGCAACTGAAGCAACCACAGATCATAACACTGCCCCCCCTTGTACTGTAGGCACAAGGCATGATGGGAGCATCACTTCACCTGTCTCTCTTCTTACCCTGATGCCCCCATCACTCTGGAACAGGGTAAATCTGGACTCATCAGACCACATTACCTTTTTCCATTGATCCAGAGTCTTTATGCTCTCATAGCAAACTGAAGCCTTTTTTTCTGATCAGTCTCACTGATAAGTGGTTTTCTTAAGGCTTCACAGCTGTTTAGTCCCGATCCCTTCAGTTCTCTTCACATTGTGTCTAGAAATGTTCTTACTTTCACTATTAAACACAGCAGTGAGTTCTACTGTTCAAGATTATTTTCCAACCACATTTCTTCCTGGCAGATGATGGTGCACCACTGTCCTTCCAGGTTTTAATAATGTGTTGGACAGTACAGTAAAAAGTACTTTCATCTGTTACTGAAGGCCGCTGTTTAACACGGTGTCTAGAAGGAAACACCAGACCCGCGAGAGACCTGGCGAGAGTGATCGTTTTAACTGGAACCATGAGAAAAATCTTGGGTTCCCTTGTCGACATGACCAGCAGACACTGAGTGATGGACACGATGTCCCACTGCAGTAATCGCAGAGCTGCTAGATGGCAGAGACATTTTCAGACATACTGACTGCATGAAGATGATCATGCCGAACGTGGAGAGAAGCGCTTGAAAAAGAGACTTCACACAGTGTGAAATCAGAGTTTTTGTTGCAGAGGTTGAGACAAGAAAAAAGTGTGTGTGTGTGTGTGTGTGTGTGTGTGTGTGTGTGTGTGTCTTGCGCCTCCACTTTTTCCAAATCAAATTTTATTTGTCTAGCCCACAATCACAATGTGCCTCAGGGGGATTTACAATCTGTACAGTGTGCAGCAGAACGTGTGCTTTAAACCCTCAAAAGAGTGAGGAAAAACTCCCCAGAAACACTTTTAACAGGGAAAAAAAATGGAAGAAACCTCAGGGGAAGACGGGTCCGTCTCTCAGGATGCAACAGATGTCGAAACACATTTAAAACTGACTGCGGCATAAAAAACAGCAATCAGTGACCACAGGATTTGTCCCACTTTTTTTTTTGCAATAACAGATATCTTTTTGTCACCCTTTTAACTGCATTAATTAATGAATAAATCCATCTGAAAGCATCATACAGTCTCCTGCCTGTATGAGAATAATAAAATGAGGCGGAGTGTTTCAGTGTGTGTGTTGTTATTAACGTTGTGTCTCCTGCAGAGGAGAGCAGCCTCTCTGCTGCACCGTCAGCTCTGAGGAAAGACCTCGCCGTCCAGCGTGCAGAGCTGCTGCAGAGTTCAGAGGTGAACAGACGGAGCACCGAGTGATTTTCTTTTAAGCTGTGTGTGTCGCCACGGCGCTGCTCCGCTCCTCGCGTCTTAACGTCTCTGGGCGATGGTAAAAAGTATCCACAACACGCTTCACGTTCGTCTCGCAAACTGAAACAAACATGATTGTATCTGCTGCCTTTTGAGAAGATGATGGTCAAAATCACGGCATGAACTACTGACATCATGACTGTGTTCAGTGTCAGTGTCAGTTCAGAGCCACTGACCTGCAGGCCTCTTGGTGAGGTTGAGACAGTCGGCGTGGTAAACTTTGGGACAGCCTGGTCTCTTACAGGAGACCATCTGTCCTCCGTCTCCGCAGCTGAAACACTCGTCCTCTCGCTCTTTGGTCACCACCACCTTTTTCTTCCTCTTACCGTGACCCCGCCTCTTCAGCTTACGGCCTTTGTCGTCAGACGGAGGGTTGTTCTGGTTCGGAGAGGAGAGACGTTTTAATGATACTTCAGGTTTTTATCTTTCACCTCAGCTGTCTCATCCTCCACCTCGGCTGTTTAACGATAAATCAGACCGAGTAGGATTTCGTTTGCGTCACTCCTCTCACCTTTGGCCTGACCCCCAGGAAGCCGCTGCAGTTCGGTGCTCCACATTTACAGACCGTCTTCCCGTTCCCCAAACACTCCAGGTTGTAGTTGAAGGTAAGCTCCGTCCCTGAACACACACACACACACAAACACACACACATAACTGAAAGGAAGACATACACACTTGATTTGACTCACTCAGAATGCCGAAGCCTCATTTTTAGCTTGTGGGAGGAATAAAGTCAACCGCGCGGACAGGATGCTTGATCAGACGGCTAAAAAAAAAACCTGCTGCAGGAGGTTTTCTAACACACAACAAAGACTACAGAGTTTGTTCATCATCGCTTATATTTAAATTATAAGAGAAAGGAAATAAATGAATATTAACTGTCTACATTTCACTGACATATTACACATGTATACGCACATTTCACATTCCCAGTGTTCTATTTGATCTTATTCATGTTGGATTCTATTTCTATTCTATTTTGTTTCTCTTCTTTTATTTTACTTCTCCTTGTGCTGCTACTTTTTTGTGCTCCTGTGTCAGGATCAAACTTCCATCTTCTTCTCATCATATTTTATCTTATCACACCAATATGGACGGAGGAATCATTTCAGTGGTGATCATTTTTTTCTTTCTGCATATGAGCATGTGAATATTGTTTTAGGAAAAATGCAAACCTCTCCTTTATTGACCATCAATCTACACACAGTATGCATGAGCATAATAAACAAAAGTCGCAAATTTTGTGCATTTTCCTTTAATCCATGGATGAAAACGCTAACAATCGATTAATCATTAATAATTAATAATATACAAAAACACATGTTATTTCTCATTTTAATTTTCTGCTCTTTTGTTCCTCATTTAAAGTTTAAGTTTAAGTGTCTTTATTGGGCAGAAAAAATAGAACGAAGCACCAATAAAAACCAAAATAAAATAAAAGTAAACGAGCAACATAAACAAGAGAAGATATTTAAAAAAATGTAAATGTAAACAAGAGGAAATATATTAAACAGGAACAAAGTTTTCACATTATGTTCATCACGTAATCTGTTTGTTTTCATGGAAGCATGTGGCTTTTGTTTTGTTTTGTTTTTTTGTTTTTTTTTGTTTTTTAGCTCTGAGCGAGTCATCGTACCTGCAGCGACGTCAACGAGAGCGAACAGTCCCACCCGGGTGTCTCCGCTCACCGTCCACTTCTGCGTCTCACAGTTCGGCTGACAGCTGTGGTTCATGAATCGAGCCTCATTCCCCTTCGGCCCGGCATCGATGATCCGATCCTAACACCAACAAACACGCACACGCACACACACACACACACACACACACACACACACACACACACACACGCTCCAGTAACAGTTCTACTTGTGTTCAGTTGAGTTTGATGTCGTGGGAGTTTCATTTAAATGTTCGTATTTTGAAGAACAAAACTCCAAACCGAGTCGTCTTTTGTCTGTTAACTCTTCAGAGTTTAAACACACACTGAGTGTGAGCCGCACCTTGTCCAGAGTCAGCATGTAGAAGTTACAGATGTCGTTCTCCTGAGCGTGTCTGATCCTCGACCTGCACTCCTCCTCGTCGATCACCTCCCCGACGTACTCGCTCACAAACTGACCCTGAGACAAAAACGTTTATTATTATTATTATTGTTGTTCAGTTGAACAGCAACCGGCGGCGTCAGTTCAATAACTGACAGCGGCGTCGTTACCTTCTTGATGTCGTGGACACAGCGGAGCCCCCAGCCTCGAGACAGCGTCCTGAAGATCTCCACCTGGCTGTACTGACGCTTGGTGAACGCCTGGTTGAGGCACCGTTCGCCCGCCGGACAAACCTGCAACGTTCAGAGGGTCACATTTTACAATTTAGGAAATATATCAGTCAGATACGATGTCAGGGAAACTTCACAGCCGCCTGCGTCACAACACGCTGAGCTCTCTGTTTGACAAGAACAAAACATCAGACAGGGACAGATAAAGGGACGAGGAGGTTTGTGATATGGATACTTCGATTTTTGTTGAGAAAAACTTGATAAAAACAATTTTGGTAAACAAAGAAAACATCTGACGTAGTGCAGATTATCAAGTACATTTATTTAGACAGCAATATTTGTGCAGATTATATTTTCCCAAAACGTAATCTGAGGGGAGACATAAGACGAGATGAGATGAGATATTCTTTAATTAATCCCACAAGCAGCAAAGTGGACAGCAGAAATATAAAGAAGCATCAATAAGCCTTGAATCGTAACAGAATGTGTATGAATCTATAAAATGTCATATTTTGTGGGTGTTGATGGAGGTGTGTCTGTACCTGCGGGTGACACTCGTACAGCAGCATGCGGTTGATGCACTCTGAGTCCATCCCGCACGGACTCTCGTCTGTCGCCTTACAGTTGCAGCGCGGGATCTCTGACAGGTCGGCCGTGAAGATCTGAACCTTTCCTATTGGTCGATTCACCTGGATGAGGCAGAAAAGTGGAAGGAAACGTGAACTTCAGAAGAACCTGGTCAGAGCACGGATTCACCCGGAGTGTTCAGAGGGTCAGCCAGCCTTTAACCTCCTTTAACCCGTTAATGATTCACGTGCACAATCCTGGAGTTTGCCACTTTGCCGGCACAGCGTTCAGACTTCTCTCCACCAATCAAACAAGTTTCCCTTCAGCTGTCATCCATCATTAAGCATCAACTAAGGAGACTTTCTTCACCAGCATCATTTGTTCCTCTCAGCTGCAGTTTCTGGAGAAGCCATCCTGCTGCGGCACCAGAACAACACGGAGAACAAACTGCAGAGATCCTCGCCATCATCATCTGAAGTGTGGGACTATTTTAGACAGAGACGCAACAGTTCGGCTCTTTAAGCTCCATAAACTGGACGTGCCAGTGATCATCTTTCCTGTGTGTGACTCCATGTAATAACCAGTTTAAGTCTGAATTTAAGGGTTGACAGTGATCAGTTACTGAATTAATATGCATCACAGCTCATTTTGAATTTGAGGTCCAGTGTTTTTCTGATCAGGCATCTGACATGGAGTCTATTAGACTCACTTTAAAATATACCACTGTTATCATTATTCTAATGTGTTTTATGTGTCTATTTTTCAGGATTATGATTGAATGAAATACTGAAACATTGATGAGACCAGTTTTTGATGATACTTGAACTCCCTCACTTGGGGTCAGGACTCATTCCTCACTCAGAGCAGACAATCCACCGGTTTCCTGGCCTCAGACTTAGAGGTGCTGATCCTCATTTCAGCCGCTTCATGCTCGGATGTGGACCGGACCGGCGAGCGCTGGAGGTTAGTCAGAAGGCCAAGCTCTCGATCTACCGGTCAACCTTCGTTCCTGCTCTCACCTGTGGTCATGACGGTCGGGTCATGACCGAAAGAACGAGATCGTAGATGCAAGAGGCCGAAATGTTTTTTTTTTTTTTTCAGGAGGGTGGCTGGCATCTCCCTTCGGGATGAGGTGAGAAGCTCAGGCATCATCAGGAGGCCACGGAGCAGACCGAGGACTAGGGGGAGTCCCCTGCTTGAACTGTTACCTCCACGACACGATTTGTGATAAGAGGTTGAAGATGGAAGGAGTTCTAACATCTATTTATTCAATTTTTACCCATAAACATAAATAATAACCTCCAAAATGTGAAGAATGTGCACAATGTGGATAAACTTTAATCTGTTCTAAAGCTGCTATTAATATTTTCAGATTTTTATGTCTGTATTTTTCTGATGCATGGAGAGAAGCAATTTCATTGTGCCTGAGTGTAATGACAATGAACATCTTCCTGATTTCTGAGTTAAAGATAAAAAAGTTGGAACTAAAACTGATTCCACTGCATCATTTTTGAAGAAACCTGTAGGAAGAAGCATTTTTCTGACCTTTATGTGTTTGTATGGAGGAGGCTTCCTGTCGTTCTTTCTGTCCTCTTGAAGCTGCCGAAGCTCCTTCTCCGCCTGCAGCTCACGAAATCGCACAGCCGCCTCCTCCAAAGCTGAAGAGGGAGATCAACAGTCACTGAAGTCAGACACGTCAAGTCGTCGTAGCAGGTACAAACTTAAAGAAAACAACCAACAACTGAACAAAACTGTCACTGAACACACTGGGTACCTTTCTTGTAGGTGGCATCGACGCCTTTCCCCATCTTCTCTTTGCTGTTGGCGTCCACGTCCATGTAAGGGAAGACTCTGGCCTGGTACGTCCACAGGTAGTCGTTGGAGCCGAAGAAGTGGACGGGAAACTCTCCGACATCGTGCCTCATCCGCTGGATGTTCTCTGGGATCGTTTTGGGATGACTGACCTCTGCAGGCCACCACCTTCACAGAGCAGGACAGGAAAAAGAAAAACACTAAAGGAAAAGAATTGTACAACAACGGTAAATTAAACCGACCGTTCAAGTCCGTCCCCTTATTTTGCTCTGTGCTTCAATAACAGTTTGGTATCCGAGTGTCTGCAGCTCTGCACTGACCTGTACCGCCCAACCTTCACCCACAGGATGTCCTTGTAGCGAGGCTTCTTCCCAGCCTTGCAGTCGTTGCAGAACCAGCTGCCTTTTGGCATCTCCATGTTCAGACACTCCCGGTGGAACGCAGCCGGACAGGATTCACAGCACAGCAGACTGCCCCCTGCAGCACGGGAGGAGGAACAGCACTGTTTTTAAGGTACAATATGTAGTTTGTGTGTGCAAAAAATGAGCACTGAAATTCAAATAGCAGGTTGTATGTGATTTATGGTTGAAACGAGTTGTTCCTCCCCAGACACGGCAGAGACAGGCAGGTAGGAGGAGCTCCACTGGAGCACAGGATGCATGCAACATCAAAAACTGAAAACAACAAGCAGCTACGAGCCCTCCACTGTGAGCTGATCAGTTGTTTAAACTGTCAGTCGTCTGTCGATGAAAACAAAAGCCCACTGCTCTCAAAACACACTCTGGACGATGAGTTCAGTGACTGCCTGCCAAACTCCATTCACATTTTACTCAATTTAACCATTACAAACATCTTACAACTTACAACTTTTTAAATCTCAAAAACAGACACTAAAATTCAGCATTAATTTGAACTCTGATTAATTTGACACAGACATACAGAAAGGTCCTCGGGTCTGGCTGCAGCGTTCATGTCAAGTGAAGCCAGTATTTCAACTTAACATGTTTCCTTAATCTCTAATGACACACTGTGGTCATTTTATGTATTAATACAATAAATACATTACAGAATTATCCTTTAACTTTTGTGTACATGTTGAAAATAAATGTTTCTACTGATTTAACCAGTAATCTCCTGGAGTTTCTGTTGGTTGTCAGGCGGCTGGTTCTTGCTGCTGATAAGCTAAGTCAGCTAACTGCTGGCGCTAGCTTCATATTCACTGTACAAACACGAGACCAGTTTCAACATGAATGAATTTTTTTATTATTTACCTGTTCAGGCAAGGAAAGCAGAAATCTACTTGCCCAATGTCAATCTCTACTTGCCCCTGCACAAACTGTCTTATTTATTAGGTGTTATCAAATAACAACAAAGACTTAAGTGGACTGTTGTGTTTAATCTAGTGCAGAAAAATGTCCATCAGTTATTCATCTTCCAAGGTGATGTCTTAAAATGTCTTGCCTTCTCTGTCAAAAACCCAAAATATTCAGTTTAATATGTTAATAAATGTAGAAAAGAAGGAAATCTTCATATTTGAGAGTCTGAAAACAGCATTTTCTGCCATTTTTGGATGAAAAATCACTTTAACAATTAATCAGTTACTAAACTTTGTAGCAGCTTGCCTGTGAGCAGGGAAGCAATGCTTATCGTTGAGCTCTGGAGATTACTCTCAATCCTCTCATCTAACTCTCAGCAAGAGAGTGAATATGTATCTTTAATGAATGAATGAATAACCTTTCAACATAAAATAATAAAAAATAAACAAAACAAGAGTAATGGTGGAGTAGTAGAAGTAAAACTTTCTCACTGATTAACTCCTGAATCATAGTGTAACATCATATAATATTACATATAACATATCATGTCATAATATAATATATATAATTCTATTTATTTCCAACCCAAATATCCATCCGATCTCCTGGCTGTGAGTCATATTCAGGCTGAAAGTTGATATGAAGCCACGTGTTCGCTGAAGTCGTACCTTCAGTGCAGACGAAGCACCAGCTGACGTTGACGTGTTCGTGGTTCTTGACGCCGCGGCGCGGGGTGAAGTGGTTGGGACAGACGATGCTGTTGTTGGAGAGGACGACGCAGCCCGCCGCCATGCAGAGGTCTGTGGCGTGATAGGCGACGGGGCAGCGCACACAGCGAACCAGACGACCTGCGGACGAAAAGAAAATGATCAGAGGTGCACAAAACAACGCAGGTAACTTACGGCGAACTGTCCTCTAGTTTTAACCTTTCGAGATGGACGAGCTGTTGGGGTTGGCGATGAAGCAGGTGAGGCAGACGTGGATCGAGCAGCGGAAGCCTCGGTTCACGGGAGCGGTCGGGGCGAAGCTGGCGATACATTCGCCGTGGTAAAACTTCCCACACACGGGAATCATGCAGCGCCGCACGTCCTCGCTGCGCTTTTTACACACGAAGCAGGTGTGGATCCCTGAGAGAAAAGATCAGAAAAGATCAGTTGGAAGTTTCTGATTACAATTTAGGTATGATGGTCATCTCTGATTGGACAGTTTTCCCTGCTATGTTTTTTTTTTTTTAATATATACGGCACCAATTCTGTCTTCCTGTATGAATATTGCTGGAAAATGCAACGGCGGTTAAAGGATTATTATTATTAAATGTCGAAACATCATAAATAATCTCAGTAAAAGTGAATTTTTAGTTTTTGTTCTTTCACAGTCAGAGGTGATATAACTTTCTAATGAGGGAAAAAAAACTTTGTAGTTATTGGTAAAAAGGAAAATTAAACTGAAAACAGACTTTTAGCCACACTTAGCAGTAATGTGATTAATGTTTTTATTTATTTATTTTATTTTTACGCTGCAGATTTAAACACCGACTGACCTGATTTGCACTCCGGACAGACAAACTTCCCTTTCGGGGCCTCGGCCAGAGAGATGCAGGGCAGGTGAAAAGCTCCGCAGCACTGACCCTCACAGAGCAGCAGCTCCCCCGTCTTCTCACACACCTGCAACAACAAAACACAACACAAAAAACACTAAAAGTCATTGAAAGTAGCTGTGAAAGTGGTCCTGTTTGTTGGGTTTCCATTTCCTGTGTGGTCTGATGGGTAAAGTGTGGTATATATTTCAATCTGACACCAAATTCACACAATAATAACCCATAATTACCCCTGACATAACACATAATAACATCCTGCCACCATTCAGCATCAGTCAGTATATGATTGCTCTGACCTACAATCTTTCTATCAGCATCTTTTTCTTGTTATAAAATCAGATCAAATTGACAATTTTTTATATTTTTTTATATATTTTTTTATAAAAAGAAAAGTTTTTGATTTGTTATATAGAAACAATGACAAAAATATGTCATTATAGCGTGAAAAATGTGTTTTTATAACATGAAAACCATCTAGTTTAAATGAAAAAAAAATGTGGTGGTCTGTTGTTACACTTTACTGTCAAACTTTGCACAGCAACTTCACAAAATATCTGAGTATTGATGACATGATCAGTACTGAACATCAGAGAGAACCTGCAGACTGGAGCTCATGACGACTGAATTTATTAACAAACCCACATTCTTAACAGCACTTCAGCAACATGAACTCCAAACTGAAACTGACTGGACCTCCCGCCCCCCATGAATGAAGCAAAATAATTTATTTCATGTTGTGAATTCTTTCTTTCTTTATTTATTTATTTTAGACTTTTACTTTGAAATTTTATTTTGAAAGAGCACACTTGTTTCCATCCTGCTTCCTGCTCTGCTGCAGACAATGTGCTGTCAGGCTCATGTTGCACAGTAACTGGACTCTCTCTCTTCATGATGTCACTCTGTCTAGTCGATGTTAAGTGTATTTATTGGACTCCTTGCTTTGCAAAGCGATAAGCTAACTGGCTAACCCAGCTAGCTCGCCCTGTATTACTGTGAACACACAGTTAATTTAGTTTCTTCAGTGTTCACAGAGTCACACAGGGAGGATGCCGAGTCCTAAAATGCTTCAGTTTCCATCAGTAACGAGTCACAGATCTGCAGTAAAGAGCTGAAGTGCAACTGATGACTCTGATGGGAGACACGTCGTGTTCGACCACCTCCTACCACCTGCCGCGAGATCCTGCGCCAAAGGCTGCTCACGCGTCAAATCAAATCAAATCATTTAATTCATCTTTTTAACCCAGCCCTAAACTCCCATCACTTGAGGATGTTTCTCAAAAAGCTTCCAACAGTAAAGAGGACGCATCTCTGAAGACTTTTCTCCATCAGGTGAAGCTCACCTGACAGATGTTCTCCTTCATGGAGGCGGGGCCTCCTCGGTCTCCAATGATCTTCCTCGAGGGTAAAAACGGGTCGTCACACAGCGACAGGTCGTCCTTAATGGAGGAGAAGCTGTGATCCAAACTGGACAGGTCACCCTGAGGAGGAAGAGAGAAAAAAAATCACAATAAATCAGGACCTGTATTTATCAACCTACCGCTCCTCGTTCCTCAGAGGACTGAGAGTTTTTCATGAAGCTTCTTACACTTTAAAACAAGAGGAGCGATCGCTGCTCAGAGGGAGTCACAAGGTAGAAATTATGATGATCTTTATCTTTATTTAGTTTGCACAAATTAAAACTATCATAGTGAAACAGTAATAGAGCATCGACAGATAAGTTTTGTAGTTTTCAGTTGCTTTTTTCAAATTAAGTTCAGAAACTATCAATGCTTTTTTAAGTGTATATTTTTAGACATCTTTTCAGTAAGGATGTAATGATTCACTCGTGCATCTGATGCATCGGGCTTTGATTCACAGGACCTGTATCAGTAAAAAGCTATTATTGTTGCACTATGCATTTATTATGCGCCATTAAAAGCAGCGTTGACGTTGCCGTCGGTATTGTGGATATATTTCCTCTGAAAACATGGAATAACTTCCTCCTCCGTCGTCCAACTCACCTTTCAACTACATCTCCTGTTGGCTTTTTTTTTTATTTTAAAAATGATTTCTGACGGGGAATTTCTACAAATTAATGAATGATTGAACAAATAATCCTGTCTTGTTTACTTGGAGCCTGTTTGTGCACCTGCTGAGTGATCTAAGATGATCTGAAGAGCTAAAGGAGCAATCTGAGTTATTGGCTGTCACAGAATCGTTGCCGTTTCAAATCTGCATTTTTCCTTCTGTGAAATCCTCCTCATCTTTTAAGAAGCTCATAGTCATCAACATGTCTTTCCTCCTGGTGACTCCTAGCAGGTTAGGACACCACTGGAGCTCCTAACTGTGAACTGACTTTAGATTAATTTCCTAAGTTAAGAAAGTTAATTAAGTGCTTTTATTTCCAGACTTTGGCCGATTAAAGACTGATTTCCGGTTTCCTGAAATCAAATTTGACCAAATAAAAGAACAGGTGGGAAAACAAACTTTCAACAGTTTTGCATAATTACAGTAAATCATTTCTTAACTTGCTTTAAAAGAATAGTTCTCCCAAAAATGAAAGTTCAGTTATTATCTACTCACCTTTTCAGTTTCACAGGAAAACAGTGTTGCAGAATCTCCTAAACAGTTTTCATTTTTGGGTGAACTTTCCCTTTAATGTACCAAAATCCAGGATGAACGGGAGAAAAATATTTCTGTGACATAAACAAAGATGGCTGACCTCTGACTCCACTGTGTCCTTCTTGACTTCTTGAGCTTTATCGTCCTCTGCCGATGCCGTCTCCACCTGGGCGGGTTCGGGCGGGGCGGGCGGGGTGGGCGCTGGAGGGGGGGGCGAAGGAGAGCTCGGAGGGGGGTCTGTCTGGACGGGGGGTGTGGGCGAGCAGGTGGAGGAAATCTCTGTGGTTGTTGTCGGCGTGGAGCTGGACGCTGCGAGCTGTTTACTCTTTGATTTTAATGATGGCGGCGCAGAATCTGGGTCAGAATCAGTTACCACAGGAAAGACGGCAAAGATAAGTCAGAATATCTTAAATTATTTCATTCTAACTTAGATTCTTGGTCATCTTAAATCATTTCAGCTTGTTTGTGACAATTCAGTACAGTGCACATGACGAAGAGGAGGAGGAGTTGGAAAAAGATGGCTGCATTCAGAGGAGAAGAAAACGATAATCTGCAAATCATGTCAGACAACAGTGTTTATAAGTGGTACTAATACTTGGTATACTTGAGAAAAGGTTCTGCATTTTTCACTATTTATTACTACAGTTTTGCGCGGTCAAATTTTTAAAATACCACCATACTCTGTGTCCTAGTCATACAGTTAAGAGTACAGTAACAGCTGACACGCAGTTGCCATATCAGTGTTTTACCCCTGCAGAAGAATTCAGATGAAATTTTCATAAAAACAAATAAACTGTAACCGTCCAGGCCTTAAATTATAGCATGATATAAATTCAAGGCCGCACCACGCAGCCCTAATTTCAAATCATAGTTCAATCATGAGAGGCACCATAATTTTTCGTCTTTCTTGAAAATCAACTGACTTTTCCTTTAATTTTGTAAAGACAGGGACATTATTTCAGCTTGCCTTATTACAAATTATTTATTCTGAAAACAAAAGGAAATTACTCACATATATGTTTGGTTATGATGAATCGCAGTGTAGTAAAATATAAACTGCTGTAAGATGATTCACTGACCTGATTGAGGAGCAGGACTTGAATTATTCTTCAGTGTTTTGACCTGTGACAAAAAAAAAATCATTATCAGAAAATATTCCTGTCAACATTCCTCACAGCTGTGCCTATTTTATTCAGTTTAACTCTCCCATAACACGTATGAACACACACACACACACACACGTCTCACTCATTACAGATGTACCAGATACACCACAGATGAATAAATGTACACACAACTGTCCCTGCTGTACCTTCTTTTTGGGGCCAGTTGCAGCCTCAGCCTCCAGACAGTACTCCAGGATCTTCTGAGTGGGTTTCCTTTTCCGTTTCCTCCCCAGCACAGGAGCACTTCCTGTCAATCAAATGATGACACACGTAAAAAGACTCATCAGTGTTATCACACTGGTATATCAAAGCTTTATGAGGCCTTATTCAACATGAAGGAAAGCCAACAGAACAGACAGATCTGTGTCACTCTTTTAACAAGATAATTACAATAGATATCGAATAAAATCTGGAGCTGACGCCAGTCGATTGTTTAGTTGTTATGCTCTCACTGGTCAGACAGTCACTACTAGTTTTACTCCATCTGACTGCTTTCTTAACTAGTGTCGGCCAGAAACATTTCAAAGTCGATGGATAAATACAAACTGTTCATGACCCAAATTCAAACTTGCAAGCTGCTGAAAGTTTTGCCATGTTGTATGTTATTTTAGTGTTTAGTGTAGTGTAGGTTATCCTGTTTAATTTGACACTAGCATGTTGCTAATGTCGCTACTCACACAGGCTGGGGTGATGGCAGACTAATTTTGTAATATCGAGGGACAGTCGAGAGAAACTGTGAAAATTAAGCCTCATCTGAAGCAACTAAACAACGAAAACAGTAGGTTGAACGAACGTGGAAGTTTAGAAGTAACCTTACACATAATAAGATCTGACAATCGGTATAGTATCGGTATCAGCAGATATGCCAATCTAGAAATTGGATCAGAACTGAAAAAAGACAGAGGACTGTTGTACCAGACAGACTTTGCAGTTAAATTTCAATGAAAGATACACAAACACTGTCTTACCGGTGTCTTTGACAAGGCCTTCAGACAGCGAAGGATCAGCTTCAGGGGGCGGGGTTAGTGTGTCGATGGAAAGCACAGGCGCATCTTGGGGAGATGTGCTTTCAGTGCTGGGAATTTGTAGTTCAGATGGAGTGGCGATTTCCTCAGGGGGTGGTGTCTGTATCTCTGGAAGTAGGTTCAAGGATGGGTGGTCATGTGGGTCTTTGTCCAATCCCGCGGGTTCGGACATGGGGGTGACGGGGGGAGGGGCCTGAGAAAACAAACGATGTAATTTAATCATCAATCACAGGTACAAGTTTCATGTGAAGCTGCACAAAAAGATTCTAAAATTCTTAAAGCAATAGTATTGTGCGTATATAACAATGTAAAATTTAAAAGTTAGAACAGATCTTACTTTGTATGATTTTTACCTTTCCAATCAACTGGAGAGGCTTTTTGGTTTTCTTCCTCGCAGAGAAAATCTGATCGTACTCTTCAGTCCATTCGATCAGTCTCTTACTTGGTTTTCTTATTCGTTTATGTGCTGAAAAAGATAAGGACACACGCTAGCTTTTTTTTTAAAGTCCTGTTGTTTACTGTGTTATAGTGAGAAATGACAAATGACACATCATGTTTTTTATACGGCACTTCTATACTTTGTGTTTGGAACACCCTAATCCAGAGATCTGGAGAGAAAGACTGAGAGGTGCTCAAACAACTTATTTACATGTTTACAAGATCTAAGAACAATACAATCTAGAGATTCAAACAGAAGACAGAGACAGAGTGAGAGAGATTCACTTGCACTTTGAGAAGAACCAACCTTTAGAAAGTTTCAGAGAGAGAGCGTCAACGTAACCACAGAAACTCACTACACCTGAATTTGCTCTCCTGTACCGATCAGCATCCTCCTGGGTCATGTCTAGAAAGTGAACCCATGAGATCAAGGTTTGGGTTAGAACTCTGGTGGGTCTAGGCCTCTCTTGTAGACGTGACCCTCCACCTGCCTGCCAGTACGATGCAAGAGAGGGAGACGACGAGAGAGACCCCTTCTCTGTTTGCAGTGTAAGTCACAAAAAAACTCTCGTCGCATTTTGGAAATAAAGTTGCTAAGAGGGTCTAACAGGTTGCTAAGTCAGGTGACAAAGCGGCCATGTTGGCAACACTGGCTGCACAACCCATCCGCTATTAATCAGAATGTTAATTTTTATGACCTAGCCCGCACGATCCGGGGGTCAACTACAGGTCCATATATATATATATATATATAACTATGATCCAAGCATCACTAGTTGACATGTTCTGTTCTGCTTGAAAGTCTGGCATTTTTCAGCTGGTCTTTGTGCATATCTGTGCAGGGATTTGGGTCACATTGTACTTCAGTATTTTGGACAGACTGTCCTTACCTGTTGGAGCCTTGTCACCTTCTCCAGCATTTCCCATCAAACTTGGATTGGTCTCAGTGCAGTCTGCAACAAGGCCATTTGGCTGTTCCACACACAGCTTAGTGTTGCACCCCCTCTGCTCCAAAGGCAACATGTTCAACAGAGTCTCAGTTACTCTGTTCCACCTATCCTCCTCCTCCTCCTCCTCTCTAGCCACTCCTTCACCACCTCCTGTCTGCCTCTCCCACTTTCTGGTCTGCATGCCCAGCAGGGTCTTGACTCCAGGCTCCACTCCTAATGAAGAGTCCGTTGCTGGCAAGGATTCAAGTCCTGGGAAACCAGGTCCAGACCTGGCAGGACGACAAGGCACTTTGCGGTTGGCTTTCTTTTTCACCCCGGTTGAGCTGCCCCTTCTGGTATAGGGCCTCTTGGACATCTGACCTGCGCTGTCTTCACTGTGTGCGGTTCTGATTTTGTCTGGACTTGAGTTCGAACTGCTCTTAACAAGTTCGCTTTGTTGATCTTGGCCAGCAGGTGTAGCCTCCCTAGGCATCACTAGAGGTTCCTCCTTAACATGTGCACTTGGTGGCCCAATTTCCAGTTCTAAGGGGGTCCCGTCCCGCTCTCTAGTGTCATGCAAATCCTTCAGCATCATGAGAAAAGTGCTGAACTTGTAATTTGTGTCTGCTTTGAAAGAAACGGGTTTACCATCGCCCTCATTTGTCAGAGACTGGAAGGATACCTCCTCCACGTTTTTAAAGGCATTCATGAAAGAAAACGGTGAAGGAGGTGATGACGAGGAGCCTATTGCAGAGGAATGATCTTCCTTCTTTGCTGTTACCCTGGAAGTAAGAGGTATGAAGTCCATTGGTGGGGTTGAGGATATCGAGAGGTCCTCATCTTCACTCTTGACATCAGCTTCAAATTCAACTGAATCAGAAAGCATTAAAGATGAGGTGCTACAGCTAGAAAAGGTGTCCTGATCATGCTCGCCATTGTTATTACAATGAGATTTAAGGGATTTTATTTTAGTGCAAGAGTCCCGTTTGGCCTCAGGAGTCCATGTGGATTTAGGTGCAGAAAGGCACACAAGGTCCTCAGTTTTCTTGTGTGGATCTACAAGTTCTTTCTGCTTCGCCTTCTTTTGGGATTTTTCATGCTTCTTCTGTTCTGCTTCCTGCATGGCTTTCAGGGCTCTGGTCATCAGCCGACTGCTGGCCGGGAGGTGAGCCGGCTGTTCTTGTAGTATGACTTGACTCACTTTTTCCAGAACCGGCTTTGACTTGTGGACAACCTTCTTGGACTTCTCAGAAGACGGGCCTTCGGATACATGAGCATTCCTACAAGCTGAACTCCCATGCTGGTGAGAAGGCGTTGTAGAAGTCGTATTAGAAACTGCAGCAGCAGTAGACATAATTTTTTGCTCAGAGCTACCTAAACGGTCAGAGGACGTGCTTGTTTCATTGGAGACAGAAGTCTTTTTACCTTCTGACTGGTCTGACTGGTTTGAGGATGAGTCAGTCACATTGTGTGGGTTTACATCTAAAACTGGTATCCTTTCCACTTCTAACTCATCAGTAGCACTTGCCATATTGGAAGCAAGGACGGTTTTCCCTTGAGATGATTCTGACGAGAGACGAAGAATGCCAGTCCCACTGCTTGCTTTTAACTTCTTTACTGATACCTTTACAGATTGTACACTGATTGATCCATCTATGGAGACACTTCCCTTGCCATCCACACAATCTGATTGTTTAGTGGACACTTTAGTCCCATTAGTATCTGGTGTTTTTTCAGTTTTTGTACACTCTGGTTGGTCATTGTGACTAATTGTTACACTGGAGTTTAGGAACTTCTTACCCTTTATATCCTTGCGTATTAATTTGACAAAAGGCAGCCTACACTTAGAGACCAAGCTTGTTTGCTTTTCTAGCCTCGCTAATATGTCAGTAGTGGCAACATTTAAACTGGATGCTGGAGTCTTATTACTTTCTTTTTCTTCTGCTTGGAGACAAAGCCTGTCAGTTTCTTGAACCTTTTTATTAGACAAAATGTCTGAAGGTTCGGTTCGACTGACATTATTTATGTTCTCTGAAAACCTGGATTTTTCATTGAGACTGCTGAGCTCCAAAGCCTTTTTAACATGTGAGCTACCTAATTGGTCAGACGCTGTCCCAGTCAGATTGTCAGTTGTATTACTGACTGTCTGTCTACCCTTTGAATATCCACACCTGTCAGACGGCACACCAGTCTCAACGGAGACCGGGGACTTATGCTTGTCTGACAATCCTGACTGCTCAGAAGGACCACCTGTTGTATTAGCAACCAGGGTGTTTTTACACTTTGAGTGTCCTGACTGTTCAGGTGGCGGAACTGTTTCAGCAGGTCCCAGAGTCTTAGGCTTGTCCGACAATCTTGGCTGCTCAGTGGGGCTACCAATTGTACAAAAAGTCCTACTGGCAACCAGGGTGTTTTTACCCTTCAAATGTCCTGACTGTTCAGGGTGCAGAATTGTTTCATCTTGTAGGAGAGTCTTATTCTTATCTGATCCTGACTTATCAGTGGGACTGCCGGTTGTACCAGAAGTCGTATTAGCGACCAGAGTGTTTTTACACTTCAAATGTCCTGACTGTTCAGGTGGCAGAGTTGCTTCAGCAGGTACCTGCATCTTATGCTTGTCTGATGACCCTGACTGGTCAGTGGCTCCACCACTGGAGGAGGAGGGGGCGCCAGGAACCAGTGTCTTTTTACTTACAACAGATGAGTTCTTCTTCTTACAGGGCACCTTACTAAAGAGAGTGCGGTCTGGCATCGGACTGGTTGTTTTAGGTCGTCTGTCTTTGCTTGATTTACTGAACCAAAGACCAGTCTGAATCTCTGGCTGCTTCTTTGCCTCTTTGACAACTGCAACAGATGGCTGAGTTGGAACTAGCTTAGGCTGACGTTCAAGTGCTTTAGGACACAAAATCTTAGGGACTGAGTCAAGGTCAGAATATGGACACTCTCCATTGTCTCTCTCTGATTGGTCAGGGCTATTACGCATCGTTTTTTTAGAGTGTTTACTACTCATGTCCTTTGATTTACTTGGTTTCTTCTTGCCAGAAGATTTCCTTAAAGTGCTTGGCTTTGCTGGAGTTGTTACTGGGGATAAAATTATTGGGGGTAAAACAGATCCGTTGGTCATGTGCGATGTCGCAGGAGGGGTAGGTGAAGTAGAGGGAGGAAATGTTGGATGGGGCTTGTTCACTTGCTCCGGTGTGGAACTGTCGTGAAAGCCGTCATCTATCGACGAAGGAATGGAGGAAGCCATTTTGGGTCTCTTGGGGAGAACAGATTCAGCTTCTGCCACACTGGACTTCCAAGAGTTCTGAAAACGCTTTGCAATCTGCAGGAAGACAAAGGCAAACACTGTTCAATCTTTGCACATAAAATATTTTAGTTTACACAAGAATTTGATCACAAACAACACTGTAAAGTTATTTCTGAGCAAGTCTTTTACAAATAGAACCCCCCCCCCCCCACTTAATTTATGGTTTTCAAACTTTCTTATAACGTCTAACACGATGATTTAGACCAGTGGTTCCCAAACTTTTTCCCTTAAGGTGAAATATTCATCACCCAACTACCCAAACTCACCAAAGCTCAGGCAGGTTGCCTGCAGGTTGCAGGGGCACTGAACAACGAGTGACAACGAGTTCTACACTTTAAATTGATCAGCTTTTTATAACTCTGCCAGTTGTCTATCAATAAACATCTATGATTTATTAGGATTCAAACAAACACTATCTCATTTGGCAAACATTTAATCTAATTTTAGCAAACAGACGTTCCACACCGAAATGGAAATTTGAAAGGAGGGCATTCTGGATGTAGCATTGTCGTCGGCGAAGCCATTATTTCAACCTAGCATGCTTCCTGGATCTCTGATGACACATCATGGTCATTTTGTGATTTAACACAGTAAATCTAACACATATTTTCGATTATATTTTGGGTCGTTTTGGAACTTTTTATACTCCGTTTTTTTGAACAATCATACACTTAATAGGCGTCTCTTTTGACAAATTCAGTGTTTTCTTCTCCCTGACGCTTCCCTGTTCGTCTATTAGGTCTTTGGTTGTTTTACCTGTGTGCTTTTCTAATGAAGGATGAGGCTGTTTAGCAGAGACAGAAGGCTCTGCAAACCTGTGAGAGTTAGCCTCAAATACTCGAAGCTTTGATGGGTGGACGGATCAATACATTTGAGACAGCCCTAACAGTCTGTGTTCAGGTGTTCAACGTGCCCTTATCCTGTAAGATCTTTTAAGTTTATATCTTAAATAATAATCTAAAACTACATTAACAACCCTCAGATTGGGATCCAGTGATTCACACCACCTTTTTTTTTATTTGAGCATGCAAGTAGCAACTCATCATTCATAAAATAGTGATTACAGTGTATTTGTAGTTCTGCTCCCTTTGCTTCCCCCTCCGGCGCAGCAGGGGGAGCTGTTCAAATTCAAAGCCTCCATGGAAAGTGTGAGTTGCTTTTTCCTCCACCCAGGTCAGCTCCACAGGCTCCCCAAAGGTCCTGACATGGTAGAGCCGACAGGGCCGGTCACTGGGCTCTACGACAACAACAAACATCAGCCTCAGTTTCATGAGATGCAGATTAAACCAAGATGATCATCATCCTGCATATGAAGGACAGGAGTGAGTCTACAAAGCAAAGGGAGCTTTAAAACTGCAAGAACATTGACTACAATCAAACATGCACATAAGTGTCAGCATCTTAAGCATGGCATGCTGTTACATGACCAAAATATTAATAATCAGTTAAATAGAGTTTGCATTTTTTCTCAAACTAATAATACCGACAGTTTGTGGCATTTACCTAAACCTGCTGAGACATCAGGACAAACCAAATGGATAAAAATACTAGACTGTGCAACAACAGTGGTCATAGGAATTTTCAACACGTTGTTGTGACAGAAACAAAACCCACGTGCAAAAACTTCATCCCAGGACTCTGCAGTGCCTTTCTGACAGAAAAAACACTACGTGGACACAGCAGTGTTTTCCCTATCCTGGTCCTGCATGCCCTGCATGTTTTAGATGTTTCCCTGCTCCAACACACCTGATTCAAATGATCAGCTCATTATCAGGCTTCAGGCTTTCAGGCAGAGGCTTCGTGACGAGCTGATCATCTGAATCAGGTGTGCTGGAGCAGGGAAACATCTAAAACATGCAAGGCGGCGGGCCCGCAGGACCAGGATAGGGGAAACACTGCACAGGTCCTATTATAGTTTTTGCAAGCAATATTAGAAAATGTGATATTTACACTTTTATTCTAAATTAGTTTCACATTTGATAATGTTTTGAGAACTTTTCTAAATGATGGCATATTGTAGGTAATGGAACAGTTCATAATTATTCTCTAGACAATATTACTATCAGCTTTTTTTTTTTATATATTGTGAATTAAAACTAATGAAACAAGACAGCTCTGCTATTACCAGCTGGGAATATCAATTAGCTGGTAACCAAAATAACCCATATCAGACAGTTGAAACAACCCATACACAGTGCATTCCTCTAGGTTATCACAGTGAGTTAACAATACACCAGGCCCACCTTTCACTCTGTGATACATTCCCTGCACGGGGTCAACGATCACCTCACAGGGCCACCAAGGTCTTCGGTTGAACTTCGCCCAAATAACTTCACCCTCCAGAAACTTCACAGGTGGTAAAGACTTTTTCTTCAGGCTGTTCTGCTGTTGAGAAACACAAAAAAGGAGAAAAAAAAAAACTGCAATGAGATGTGAAACGGAGTCAGGTTTTGTGTTTTAAGAGGGTTTGTGTTTTTTTTTGACCTGGCTTGACCAGTCTGGGTTTCTCTGGGTCTGTGCCGGAACTGTTGTGTCACAGGAAATGTGAACCGACTCTGAGGTGTAAACACAACGCTGATTATTTAGCAGTTCCCTCCAGGAAGCTGCAATGTTGAATTCTTGGAATATTGTCCAGTCACCACAACTTTTCCACAAACTTGACCAATCATTGTAGTTTCCTGCAAGTTCCAGCAATCATAGCAATCCCTTATGGTAAAATCATCCATGTACATTTCAAGGAACCAACTCAGTGTTTTATCATTTACTATTTTGTTGTGTTATTTTATTTTGTCACAGGTATGAAAGAGGTTTATCATCGTTACTGACATTTATCAATGCTCTGTGTACTTTTGTTTTTTTTTAATTTTGTTCTGGTTTTGAGTTTGAGCTCCACTAAGATTTTGTTTCTTTGTGGAATACCATCCAAGTGATCTTCATTTACATTTAAAGCATATCTTGTTTGATTTTTTTTTTGTCATCTTGAGCCTTTAAGTTAAGGCTTTAATGAACTGTACAAAAAAGTGATTAAAAGAATTTAAAAAACTCAACTTCTTTTGTAATTTCCACTTGTTTCTCAAATTTCTTTGCAAAAAACACCTAAAAGCATCACAACATGCAATGCAATTTTTCAGAAAAGCTGCAAAATTCCAGAGGGACTGATTTAGCTGATAGTCTGGATAATCTGAGCACAAAGATTCATAATATCTTTCTGCATTCAGTGCTGAATGAAGGCCATGACATGCAGCCGAAAAGCTATTTAGCTATAACTTTTTGTTGTTTAGATTCTCTTCACCATATACTGTTCCCAAAGGTCAAATATAAACATTTGTGCTAGAACACTGACTCTCTTTTGATCAGTAATTTTCATTTGATTGAACAAGAATAAAATATAGAAGAGTAAGACAAAGGAGAGGCAAAGAGAAAACATAATAAAAACCTAATATTTTGTCACATCTGTGGGTTCCCATTTTTTCCACACACACAAAATTGCATGAAAAGAAAATTCTCTGCCTTTTATGTTCTGTCCATGTTGAATCTAAGTGTTCATTTGCTGAGCGACGATTTTCTCTACAGGCCGTTTCTGAGGTCTAATCTTAGTGCATCTTCTGTTGTTCCATAATTGAAACCGCAACACAAACCACAGCGAAAATATATCACAACCTGTTAGAACTACTGTCTACTGTATCCTTTGTGTCAGTGGGAGGAAGTGCTCGCAGCAGCAGGCTGAGTGGACGGTCGGGGTACGCGAGCCGGCCTGAGTTATGACTGGCATGTAGCAGGACTGGCCAGAGGGCCGATGCTGCCTGCTGCTATGATGTAACCCTGACTGGAGTATTTTAAAGGACTAGTTCAACGTTGACAGAATTCCATTTAGCTGTTTCAGTTTCAGGGTCTCGGGCATGCTGGCTCACTGTTACACTGGCTAAATTTACATGCACACAATATTCTGTTTTTTGCCAAAATTTTTGTCACTGTTAGGACAGATTGAATGATAAATGATCATGACAGCTGATGGTGATTGACCTCTGAGCCATCTACCGTTGTAACATTGTGATTTCCTGTTTCCGAGGAAGTGTGTCCCCTCAGAGCTGCCATAGATGCTGACGCCTGCATTTCGTAGTATTCAAAAAGAAGCTGCACTACGTCTCTATGTCATATTTATTGTTTTCTTTTGAAACTAAACTAAGTTGCAGACATTTTGTGCAGCGACAAAGACCCTTTAAAACCCAGCAACGACATCATCATCCGACATAATGTTTCACTGTGGACTCATATGCCAATTTGGTAAATATCACTCAACTATAGTTCAGAGGAACTTTAACTCCCTCCATTAACAGCCACTGCTGCATCTGCAGCTGTGATCATGTAGATAGGCAGCCCAAATCATTCATTCCACAATAATTAACTTCCTGTTGTTTTTGGAACACCGGCATGCATCACTAGTTCTCCTGACAGTCTGAAAACCTCTGGAGCAGATGAACGTTATAATTTAGCCTTCTGTAAAAATAAGACAACCATGTTTTATCAGTTACTGAACCGTGTCTTTGTCTGTGACCAAGTATTATCTATAATGACCACTACACTGTTGTGACGGGTAAAAGCAATTGAGGTGTTCAGTGTCCAGGTCATGCACAGGTTTTGTGTGTGAAAAAGTTTTGCAATACAGCTATACAATATGTATTTTCTAGTGAGGTGAATGTCAGTCTTTTGATAAAGGGCCACTTTGAAATTGTACTAGTTTCTGTCCCTCTACGCCAGAAAGAAAGTTAAAGGGGACCTGTTACGCTGATTTCAAGCTCTATGTTTTCAATCTGGGATTAAACTAGAGCAACTTTGCATTGTTATTCAACCTCTGTCTGAAGCTAAGCCATTTTAGCTCCTGTCTCTTTAAGCTCCCCTCCCTAAAATCCCGCTCTCTTCTGATTGGCCAACTTCTCCAAAGCCTGCTGAGGAGCAGCACTGTCCCCCAACTGTATGAACACAACTTTGTTCATTCATTTAGGTGAAAGTGGATTATATTTCATTGAGAAAATATTTTCTGCGATGTCCTCAGGCTGCTCTGCCTCAACTTTCAACGATTTACGCAATAGAGTTTAGTTTTACTTGCTGTTAGCGTCTACTTTAGCTGCTAGTTGGCTAGTTAGCTCAGAGAAAGTTCTGGCTATGCATGACTACAACATCCAGTGCCTATGAGCAGCGTCTTATCCTGGAAAATACCAATGTGGGACACTGCATTTGATTTACTGTTTACCAGACCATGAATTAAAATTAGAAATTAAGACTGGAAAAACAATAGAGGCAGCAATTTATACAATTTTACAACTTTATTCACTGATTTTAGGGAAACTGGATTGAATTTCACAATTAAGTACTTCCTGGTCTACCCTGTGTCTTCCTCCGGCTGCTCTGCCTCAACTTTCAGTGATTTATACAGTTGTCTTAATGTCCAATAAATTTGTTTATCAGACCACGAAAGAGACAAAGATTAGGTTAGAAAAGTGTTTCCAGGGGCTGATAACTGTAAACAAGCACTTAATACAATTTTGCGGCTTTCTTCACTGATTTTGGTGAAACTGGATTGTACTTCACGAGAAAATACTTTCTGGTCTTCCCTGTTACTTCCTCCGGCTGCTCTGCCTTAGCTTTTGGTGATTTACGCTGCAGTGTTTTCTTATTGTCAAGCAAATTTGCATGTTGTTAGCAGCTACTTTAGGTGCTAGTTGGCTAGTTAGCTCAGAGATAGGTCTGACCATGTAAAACTACAGCTCCCTGAGTGCTTCTGAGCAACACCTGAGCATGGAAAATAGCAATATGGTGAAATGACCTTGATTAGTTTGTTTATCAGACCACAAATGAGACAAGGATTAGATTGGAAAAACAACAGAGGCAGCAGAGTATTCTGGGGACTGATTACTGCACACAACTTTACGACTTAACTCTGATTTTAGTGTAATATGACCCGGCTTTTTAGTGAAGCCGGGTCATATTATATGGAGTAAATTCTTTCTGGTTTCCCTCTGATGTCCTCTGGCTGTTCCGACTCAACTTTTGGTTATTTATGGAATTTCTCGAAGCACAAAGCTTTACTTGTTGTTAGTGGTTAGCTAACTTGTAGTTAACTCAGTTAGCATTCATCCAGCTGAGGCTCAAACACCAGGGGAGTGAAGATACCTTCCCATTCAAAACTTTGTTAATCATAGACAGCTGAGCAGCTGGAGGACATCAGAAGAGAAACCCGGAAATATGTAACTTTACTTCAAAACCTAAAAAGCATTTTCTGTGAGACACACAGAGTGAAAACAATGGACAACGGTCACACGAAGACTTAGAGGGTGGGTATGTTCACTCTGCTGCGCCAAGAGCAGATGACCATATAAAAAAATCCACGGTGACTTGACGTCAACCTGTCATGTCAAGTCATCGAAAGTAGTAAAAACAGTTGAAAATGTTTGAGCGTTTTGCTCTCAGGGATTACTTTTACATATATTTGCCTCATTATTGAATATTCTGCCATGTTAAATATGAATATGACAGTGTAACATTATATATATGACAGAACATAAGAAACACATAACAGGTCCTGCGGAGCAGCTACTGCTTCTAGCACTGCTAACGTTAGCCACACTGTGTGGCAGCTAATGTCAACTCCAGGTAAACAACTCCCAGATACTGCGACTCTGTTTGGTCTGAAAAGATGAAACATTTAGTGAGTTGTTGTCATGTTTTGTAGGTTTATGTGCAATGTCCATATTGGACAGCATAAAGTGCATTACACATTATCAATGAATAAATTGTGTTTAATTTTAACTGCTTTCCGAGTGTATTCTTACTGTTAGACTAGTCGACTAGTCTAAATTAAAATTTGTGTTTAGTTGACTAGGAACGTTCCTAGTCTTAATGCCCGGTTGCAATGCGTGTTCCTATGAATGTCCACGTCACTGTGGTTATTGTCTAACAGCGCACGTTGCTTTAATACACTCGAACAATCTCCCACTGACTCGCTATTTTGTGATTAGTGGCAACTTTAAATAGGGAGGATGAGAGAAAGAGGATTGGAAACTTCATGGACACAGAGATCCGAAACTGTAGAGCCGACACAGAGCCACACTGACAGCCAAACAGTCAAATGTGGACTGTGCTCAAGTACACACGAGAATACCTTTTCGAGTGGACCTGAACATGGATCAACGAACCGTGACTGTGTAAGGTATGCAGTGTTCACGGTAATCAAACGAAGTGGACTTTGAGGTGAAGTGTACTTAGATCCAGGCCTGCGTCCCTGATGTGAAAACCCCCTTAAAGCACTGCAAGAAAACCTTTTGTGACAGGTTTACTTTATATAAAAAAGAGTAAAACTTGCCACTGAATGCCTCGAGGGACTATCTCCAAACAGGAACAGCTCGGTGTCACTCTCCCACTCGTCATCTGAGCCATCCCAGTATCTCCTGCGCTGACCCGAGGACTGGGACCGGGTGACGACCTTGGCTGATGACAGGGTAGCATCCTTAGAGTCCGAATTTAAGTCTCCAGGAGTCGACTGAAGAACATTCCCCGCTGTCTCGTGTTTGTCTCGCAAGCCTCCCATAGGTGACACAGTGTTCCGCTCTTCCTCATTGTCATCATCCTCAAACAAAGAGGACTCAAAGTGGAGGAAGCCGTTAGCGAAGGGGCTGTTGCTGTCGAGAGAGAAGGCCGGGCTAGGTGGGCCTGAGAAACAACCTTCTGTCTTCTTCTCTGAGACGACGACAGGGTCGCTCTGGTTGGCTGCCGGTCTGTCTCGACTTATAGTTTGGACCACTGGTTGTTTCTGTCCAGCAGCAGAAGATTTACTAAAGCTCTCCTCCTGGCTTGTGTTCTGGTTGCCAGAATAATCACTGCTAGTGCAATCGGCCCAGGAAGCCTTCTCCTTTTTACTCATCCCCCACTCCCAGCTCCTCTCCGGCTCCCTCATCGGCAGGACCAGGTCAGGCTGGCTCACCATGGTGGTGAGATGCTGCAGCTTCCTGAGAGGACTGTAGGAGGAAGAAGACGAGGAGGAGGAGGAGGAAGAGTGGTCCCTTTGTGTGAACCCATAGACGGATGTATGCTTGAGGGAGGAGGCGGCAGCAGACATGGTTAGTCCGATCCTGTGTTCATGGTGTCTGGAGGAGCAGGAGTGGGTGGAGAGGTTACGACCGGGGGTCAAAGGGCAGCTGGACTGATGAGTCTCCCTGCCAGGGCCTGTGTAAGGCCCACTCATGCTGGCATGGTTCCTCCCTGAAACATAAACAGAAAATATCGGTGTGATTAATCCCCCCCCAAAAAATCAGAAACATCAAAGTTTTGATGACTTTAAAACAAAAACTTGGCAGATACTATCAGCTGATGTTGGCCTATCACAGCTATATCTGTCTGTATTACACAGCTTTGTTAAATACTCAATTCTGATTGGTCAAGTATGACATTCTAAGTTTTTATTTACATCAATTAAATCATTTTCAAATTAGTATTCTGTGTCAAATTGTTGATTTTTTTAGTAAGTATCTGTGTAATTAGTGAGTGACTGTACAATGTTCAGGTCATTATGGCAAAATATACCTCTTAAAGGTGATGCAGGTCTTGAATAGAGGTTTATTTTGCAATTGACCCTTCCAATGTCATGACCCTTTTTGTTCTGTGCTCCAATGACATTTGAGCAAACTTGGTACCTTGGTCATTTTTCTCCTTTCTTGTTTCCTTTCCTTAGATATGCTATTAGCTAGGCTCATTTTTGTTGAAAAGAAAACCAAACTTTAAAGATGGTTAAAAGACTGCTAGGGAACCTGTAAAACTGACATCTTACTTAGCTAATGTTAGCAAAACACTAGCTACCTAACTAGCTAACCTACATCAATCATTGGTGTGCTGGTTGGCTAGTGTTTTGCCAACATTATCGAGCTAGTTAGCTAGTATTTTTCTTACAACAATTGAAAAGGATACCAAATTTTGAAGGTGGTTGCAAAATATTGCTGGGGAGACCTGTACATGTGATATTCACACCTTAAGTAAGCCAACATTAGTAAAAAAGCAGCCAACTAGCTAGCTAATTTACGGCAATCATTAGCTACTTAGTTAGCTAGTGTTTTGCCAACATTATCTATCTAGCTAACTAACGTTTTTCTAACATTAGCTATGTGATGCTACATGTTGTTTTACAACTGCTCAAGTTATTAGAGCACAGACCAAAAAGGGGCGGGACTTATGAACTGTCAACAAGAACCTGCTCACTGTACAATGTGCCTGAAATATTGGTACCCGCTTATATGTTATGTTATGTTGACGTGCTGATATGAAAACATTTCTTTGACACAACATAACGCACATTGTCTTTATTTTAACAGACACATTTTATGTTTATTAAATCCTTTTTAATTCAAGTTATATGTTATATCTGTATTATATTCACGTTTTTCTAAAAAAACAAACAAACAAATATTACCGGTGCACGTTTACTGTTTCACTGACCTGATGTCATTTTGGACAATAACGTTTGTTGATAAACTAAAATATCATGCCTCCACTACATATCTTTTCAAAATAGGCCAATATAGCTCCCCAATCGGCATCTGCCTCAAAAATCCGTCATTGGTTGGGCCCTAATGTCTGTAGGGCTTCCATCCATCGCCTGTAGAAGTCAGTTGTGGTTTTCTTTGAATGTTTTATATCTTCTATAATCCTACAATAATATTCTCGTATGAAATGACACTCTTGTCATGTTTTCATGCTTCACATGTTTCTACAATCGGTCTTTCATTGAGTAACGTTGCTGCAGCTCATCTAAAGTTATCCTGGGCAGCCTGACAATGAGATATTTTTTAAAGGTGACAAGGGCTCCGACATCAAATCCGTGAAAAGCAACACAATCTGCCTTCATGTGATGTTAAAATAAAACGTAAACAGACTCACTGACGACGAGCGGATCGACCTAATGTGACATTTCTGGGAGAGATTCTGCGCAAAACACTGCAAAGCCACAGCTCTCTAAAGCCCTTTTAGGAAAATTATCGCGATATGATGAAAATGACATCAAGTACGATAAGGTCAGCAGCCTGTAAACACACAGACACACATGCATGCAGTGTGGACACACAATGGTTATAATTACAGCGCGTCATGTTAGAAATCAACACGCCGGCGCTGAAACCACCAACTGGAAATAAAATGGACCCGTTCGTGCGTGTGCATGCCATGTGTGCGTGTGTGTGTGTGTGTGTGTGTGTAGGTGTGTGCAACTGCATGTGTGTGTGTGTCCGTGTGTCGCTCGTGGTTTGCAGTGGCTCCACAATTGCATGAGAGACAGAAACACAAACGCTACATAACATGAGACGACGACACAAGTTCAAATACACACACACACTAACACTGACACACACGGACACACACACACTTCCACAGGCTTCCCTCCGACAGATGCAGCTATGTGTGCATCAAACAACAAAATCACGCAGAAAACGCCAAATGACACGGGATCTGTCGCGAGAATCTTACCATTCCGGTGTCGGCCACTGCGAACGTGACCCTCAAACGCGTCATTTTGGCGTTTAAATGTGCCAATTTCCAATTTTTTGAAAGCGGATGAGGAGAGTCCCAGCGGCAATACTACTAGGCCTGGATCCTGTGAAACGTACTCACTCACTCTCCCCCCTCCAACCTCCCTCCTCCTCCTCCTCCTCCCTCCTCCTCCTCCTCCTCTCTACATGCGCTAAAGCCTGGTCCAGCGGCCCCTGGAAGAGAAATTCAGGCGTTTTGCGCGGGTTGTGCTCCTCCAGCGACACTCCCCCTCCTGCTTTGTGATAACTACAACTTTATTCTGCGCCGTATTTTGGATTTCTGCTTGTTTCCTCCTTGAAAGTCAGCCTCTCTCTGCTCTCTCTGCTGTGCGCACTGCCAGGCGTCACCACTGCCTCCCTCCCCAAGCCGGTCCACAGCATGGAGCACAGAAAGGGGGCCGTAAATCTCCCCTCAAGAAAAAATAAAATAAAAAAAATAATAAAAAAGACAATCTGATGTGACAGCCTCCAAAAAACGCACCAAATGACCGCAGACACCTCCAAATGACGCCCCGCCCCTCTTTCTTAATTAAATACATCAATTATTACCCCAAACCGGGCTGCCATCATCAATGACATGTCACATGCCAAACTTGTGCCAACAAACTGGCATCTCCTTCACCACGACACAGCACACATGCGCAATAAAAAAAAAAAACATATAAAAAAATGAAGTAATTCAAAAATGTCCACGTCTAAAGGAGCAGTGAAATGGTGCAGAAGGCTTATACCCGGAAAAACAGGCGGGTTTCCTTCCCTGAACCGAGTTGTTGCTGTGTAGTCTCTGGCTGCACACCCGGTCCCTTCAAAATGGAGTCCTCCAGCCTTAGAGGAGGAAAAAAAAAAAAAAAACAGGCCACAAAGTGTTAATAGGCTACATGCTCGATATAAAGTTCACCCAGCCACGGAGAGACTGAGCCCTCAAAGCGCACCTCTCCTGCGCTCTGGAGGTGTCTCTGGAGGTGGTTTGAGTGTTCAATCAAAAAACCACGACAGGAACATTTCTCTTTTAGATGCATTTGCCTCCCAAAGTCTCCTTCTCCTTCTTCTTCTTATGAGCGTTTCTTTTCTGCCACGACATGCAGGGGGGGTACTGAGGCACAGTTATCCTCTGGTGTGTGTGAGTGTGTGTGTGTGTGTGTGTGTGTGAGCAGCAAAAACCACAACATTTAATGGCACTTTTAACCGTCGAATTTGCTTCGTTTTCTCATGAAGGCAGAAAACACACGGTCAGCTTTTTCCCTTTTTCAGAAACGAAGGGGTGAAAGCTGGAAAACAACTGCAGCTCTCGGCCGGAGCTCAGCTGAGACACATGCGAGATCTGGTGGGGTTTGATTTTAAAGGGTGAGGAGATGAGAATATGTGTAGATGTGGACACGATGTGTCAGTGAGGACAAGGGGGGCAGTTTCAGGTGTAAAAATACCCCCCTCATTCATGCATACACACACTCAGACACACACACACACTCCTCTCCTGTCACCGGGAGGCGATGTGGGAAACGGCGTTCATGATCGACACGGCCGCCAAACAGTCCACCCCTCCTCTGCTCCTAGAAATACTGGAGGGGTTTTCATTATGAAGTGAAATAAAACCCCCACAGGAAAAAGGCGAGTCTCTGCGGGATTGTTCGTGTGAATATTTGACGTGAATATCAAGCGCCTCACTTTCTGCGGTGTTTCTCTTTTTTCTCCTCTCTGTCTCAGTTTGAGGCGGAGGATTTTTTGGGTGCGTTTTGCTTTTCAGACCCGATCCCAGCAGGACGTGCTTGGTGAGACAGAAAGAGAGACACTAATGGACAGAGACAGACAGGAGCGGGAAGGAGTGGAGCGAGAGACAGGCAGACGAGGAGGACAGGGCCTGCTGCGGGTTTTGTGCGGCGCAGAACAGCGCCGCGCACCGGCTGCATCATTATCAACACCATCAAACCACCATTAACGTGGTTTCAGTCTCATTTAGCCGGTTAGTTAGTCAGCGCAAGTTTCCATTGGTTGGACTTTCCACTGCTGCGTCAAACAAGGTTTTGGTTTCACAAAGCATCAAAGCGCCTTTATGAGTCTGACTCTCAAAAAGAAACAAACGCTGATCACACATCTGTAAGTCCCCTTTAAGAGATGACAGAAATGTGACACCACAGGTAAATAAAAATAGAAATAGAGTAATATCAGTGAAAGCTAAGATAAACATACCACAAGGCAGTGGTGACAGAAGTACTCAAAACTTTTACTTAAATGAAAGTAGCAGCACCACAATGCAGAGACACAAGTAAAAGTACAAAACTATTCACATTAAAATATACTCACAAAACAAAAAGTAAAAGAGCTCATTATTCACAATGATACATCTCAGAGTATTATGTATTACTGACAGGTTTAAATATGTAATAAATACATTAACAATACATACTAACTGTTAAAAATGTAATCATTCAATAGTGTTAAAGTATCTTGATTACTTCATGTTACATCTGAATTACCTCAGTACCAGATATGGTGAAATTGTTCGCCCACGTTTCATCTTAGGGTTATTAATTGTTTCTTCAGCTATTCTGTTCTTTGATGGGTACAAATGCACATTTACAGTATAACAGGCTATTTTTCTGTAGCAGTAGTAGTACTAATACTTGTAGTATTTATAGTTTAGATAGCTAACTGGATGTTTGTGTAAGAAATGTTAGCTGTTGATCTGTTTAGCTAATGTTTTCAGTTAGTCAGTGTAGCTAACATTAACAGTTGAGTTTGTGTAGCCTAAGTTAGCATTTGGTCTGTATAGCTAACATTAGCAGTTGAGTTTGTGTAGCCTAAGTTAGCATTTGGTCTGTATAGCTAACATTAGCAGTTGAGTTTGTGTAGCCTAAGTTAGCATTTGGTCTGTATAGCTAACATTAGCAGTCAATCTGTGCAGCTAATGTTAGCAGTTGGTCTGAGTAGTTAATGTTAGCAGTTGGTCTGTGTAGCTAACATTGGTGGATGGTCTATGTAGCTTAAGTTAGCAGTCGGTCTGTGTTGCTAACATTAGTAGATGGTCTATGTAGCATGAGTTAGCAGTTGGTCTTACCTGTAAACGTTTCTTTAATGTAAATGATGACTGATTTCAAGAAATATTGAATCAGCAACTGTCAGATGAGAGAACTGAGAACTACAGAACTAAACCATATATGGAAGTATTACAGTTATTAGAACACTGTGCTGTGTTCTCACAGTTGTGACGATTCTGTGCAGGTTCCAGAGGAGACTATAACCTCGAGACTCAGAGCTCTCAGAACATTTACCTGCCAGCTGAACCGGTTTCATGAGCAGAACTGTGGACTACAATTATTGGTAGTAACTGGTATATTTAATGACCAGTTCTCTTGGATTAAGGTAAATAAAGCAACAGTCCAAAAAATCTATTTTTTATCTATTTTTTTCTAGTCAGTCCCTTTTGGGGGGGGGGGGGGGGGGGGGGGGGGTTATCGCAGTCTAAAGTGCCTGAGTTCATGGCAGCTTTTCTGAAAAGATTACGATGCATCGATGCATGTTGCAACCTTTTTAGGCATTTTTTGCAATGAAACTGCAGGACCAAATTGCAATAAAAAGCTGCATTTTTTTTTAAATTAAAATTTTTAAAAAATTAAACTCAAAGGCAGTTTGTTCCAGTGAGCATAAAAATGCACTCTGTTCTGAGTGTTCTCAGTAACCTTACCAAAAAGGTTCAGGATTACAAAAATTCTATCAAAATCTGCTTTATTTGTAGATGAAAAAGTGCACAAAGAAATCAAATTGTTTTGGAGCTCAGACTCAGTCAAAACAGCAGAAAATCATTTTTAAAAAGTCCACAGGACACTGATAAATGCCAATAATGATGACGAACTTATTTCCTCTTCAGTACCCGTGACAAAATAAAACAATATTAATACAAAAAAGTAAATAATAAAACATTAAGTTGGTTCACTGAGACATAAGCACTAGCGCTTTAATCGTGCTGGAAGGATTGAGCCCATTTAGACCTGATGCCGACAAAAATTCAGTCCAATACCGACCCAAACCCGTCCCTCATCAGAATATTTTAGCCTGAACCTGATTACGGCCCGACATTTTTCTTAACAAGCGTCAGTGACAGGGACAAAACATGCTGGGAACTGGAATTGGCAAGGACTAAACTGGGGAGAAAAATGAAAATAAATAAATAAGTAAATGTAGTACAGCTCAAATCTGACATGAGCCCATGAAATACTTGAGAAATAAGGCCCAACCCGACCCGAACCTGTTGGGTGCCGATCTCAAGCTCTAGTACATGCATGACGTCTGTGTCGGGGGCTGCCGTGATTGGTGGAACTCGCGGGAAGCTACAATGACTGGTCAAATTTGCAGAAAAGTTGCGGTGCTTGGACAAAACTGCAAGGTCGTGCAGAATTCGCAGGGATTGGTTGAATTGTTGTGATCACAACACCGCAACTTCCTGGAAGGATTGCATAGTGAGGTCTTAGAGCCACGTATTAATAAACAGACATTATTACTGAAATAAAATAATTTGAAATAATTAAACACCTTCAGCACCATTTCACTATGAACTCCGTTGACGGTAACATCGACAATCACAATGAAGTCACTGGTGCTGAGGTTGACCAGCATGTGGAGGAGGAAGACGCCCGGCCCGAAGGATTCAGAGAATTCCACTGATGGGATGAATTCGATGACACCAACTCTGAAAATAAGTCTCTCAGTAACAGTGAAGATGAAAACATCAGTGCTGAGGATGATGGGGAAGTCAGACAGCCTAAAGAAGAAGAAGAAGAAGAAGAAGAAGAAGAAGACCCCCAGCCTGGAGGATCCAAGAGAAGTTTGAGAGAAGAGCGAGGATGAAGATGAGGAAAGCATAAGCAAACGTTTCCGACTCCCTCAGCGACACTGATGCTGATATCAACCATGAAGATGATGAGGACCTCCGGCATCCTGAGGAAGAAGACCCACTTCCTGGAGGATCAAGGAAAAGGGCAAGAGAGGACGACGACGAAGATGAAGGGATCAATAAACAGCTCGGGCACGGATGAGTTGATGGACCCCAATAATGATGGACAGACAGCGACAAGTGCAAATTTGTCATTCAAAGACGTCATCGCCATGTTTATTCACGCAACAGAGCCTTTAACAATAAAATTACACTTCCTGTTAATTTGTTACAGGTCGAATGAAACTGCACAGGATGACAAAATAAAGCTCAGACTTCAAAACAAACAGGAATAAAGTCATACAGAATATTCAACAATATTCCCTGACCTTATATTTAAATATTCTCTCACTGTGCTCAACAAGTAACACAATTTAACAGTAAACAAACTTACTAAAGATAAATGGCACATACACCATTATTAATCTACAAGAAAGCAGAAAAATAATAAAAAAAAAATAAAGGAAAAACATTGAATGAGAAAATGTGTCCAAACTTTTCACTGGCACTATACAGACAATCTATATATTTTCTTTAATAAATTTGTGTTTTATTTCAATGGTATTCAAATAAAGAGTATTTTTAAATCAGCTCAACCGATGCTGACTCAAGAAAAATGAGTACTGCACTCCAAATAGTGATTTGGATCTTGAGACTGTATATTTAATAGGTTGAAATCCTATTTAATATACAATCTGTGGTTGGAACGAGATGAACGAGACCATCACGCTCATGCCTGCTGCAGGAACCCTGCAGGAGTGCAGGACGCTTGCAGCATCATAAAATGACTGTAACAAGCGATGGTGAGTCCTGTAGGTTGATCAGCTGTTTATAACTGTCAGTTGTCTGTCAATGTAAAGTTAAACCTGTGATCCTGAAAACCAAAACACACCGCTCTGAAAATACAAACTCTAGACCTTAAGTGGCCGCCCATCTCACTGCCTGCCAAACTCCATTAACATTTTACTCAATTTAATTATTACAAACTTCTACTCCTTTTACAAGAATATTAATGATTTCTTATGACTCATAAACAGACACTTAGTCATTCGCCAAACATTTGGCATTAATTTGAACTTTAAAAAACATTAATGGCAAACAAAAATAGTTATTAAAATAGTATTTCAACTTGGCATGTTTCCTTCATCTTTGATGACATGTGATGGTGAGTTAATTCAGTAAATATATTACCTCCTGACCCCTCAGTTATCATTGGGCTAAACTACTGAAGCGTATAGTTAAAACAAACTCCACCTCGACCAGCAACAACAGTAAAATGCTACTTACACATCGATGAATCAGTGTTTACGATCTGATCATGTGATATATAATAATATATCAGTCACAGGAGCCATTTTCCGATTGAACAAATACTTTTAGTTTAGAGTTTAGAGTTTTCGGTTCCTCTGCAGGGTTGGGAAAGTCCCGCCCCTGCTGCCAGCATTTAAGATCTTCCCTATATGCAAAATAATTTGAAAAGATGAGTGATTTATGTCACTGAAGCTACGCACAGCATTAATGACAGATCATGATACATCTTTGTCACACACATATGACTCAGTTGGAAGGAGCAGTGTTTTCTGTTCTGGTAAAATGAAAGCATTAGATGCCCACTTTATTAGGTACACCTGTATAATCTATTGCAATTCAAGACAACAACTCTGCCACGAATTCTACTTTTGAAATGTTTGTTTGTTAACATATTCAGAAATGCAGTATATAAAAATAAAATAATATAAAAATATCATAGTCAAAGGTGGTGTTGTGCTGGACTGGATTATATGAAGAAGTGTTTCTCATTTTTGCAGTTCAGTACAACGCCGTCACAAACTGTGATCTCAATGCTAAATGTAATTTAAAGGTTCACCCAAAAATGAAAATTCAGTCGTTATCTACTCAGTCTCATGCCAGTTGAAGGATGGGTTCAGTTTTTTTAAGTCCACAAAACACTGCTGGAGTCTCACAGGAAAACTGTGTTGTAGAACCTCCCAAACAATGGAAGTGAATGGTGACCAGTTTTCAAATGTGAAAAAGCCTGAATCTTCACTGTAGATCTTTAGCTTGGAGCCATGTTCACGTGCACACTGTCTGAACTGTGTGGTGTGACGGTGTGCAAACAGCATGTTGGGACTTTAGGAGACTTGGATTACAGCAGATGAGCAGTGTGGAGGTGTTTTATGTTTTTTTTCCAGTTGTTCGTTACGTTTCAAAACTTGTCACCATTCACTTCCATGGTTTGGGAGATTCTGCAACACTGTTTTCCTGTGAAACTCCAGCTGTGTTTTGCAGCTAACTGGCTGCTGGCTGAGTGTTCCCACCTAACTCAGGGAAAACAGTACTTCTCAAAATGTCCAACTATTCATCTAAAATGTGAAGGAGTTCACAACTGCATTCAGAAAAAGTAAAGAAAAACATTAGTCATTAGTTGAAGATCTGCCAATTTGTCAGCTGTCAGTTCTGTTAGGTGGAGCAGAGACGGCAGCTAATGTTTTCTGGCCTCCAGTCGGAGTTTCAGCTCATAATGTCCCAGCATGCAGCTTGTCCACACGTTGTGTTTGTTGTACGGACACTAAACAAAGACACCCTCCTTTGCTTCTTCTCTCCGGCAAGATCGAGCACAAGGCTTCATTCTTCCTGCAGAGGCCGGAGAGGAACAGAGAGCAGAGCGATGGAGGACAGAGGGGAGGGAGGGAGGGAGGGATCCTGGCAGTTTCCTGGTAGAAAACAGGCTGTTCCAGACGAGTGCAGCCCCCCCCTCCCCCCCTCCCCTCTCTGACATCAGGCTGACAGCTCATTGGCTCAGGTATGTCATGAGAGGAGGCTCTGCTGGTTTAGCTTTTGACAAAGGTCGAGGAGAGGATTTACAGGTTAAAACAAAACAGATTTTCACAGATGTACATGCACCTTTTTTTTTTATTTATTTAATGTTCCTCCTGTAGCTCAATAAAGTTTCATCTTTCTATTTTAGCTCAGTGTTTCTTAAACTTTTTAAAATGTGTGTCCCTGCAGAAAATATTAGGCCCTGCATCACTATTATGCCTGATGTTAAAGGACAGTAGCGTAGGCCCACTGGCTTCTCTCTTCGTAGATGTAAATGAACACTGTGAAAGACTCTTAAACGAGGAGGTTGCGTTGTTTTTGAGTTTACTGAGAGACATGACCTGACTGTGAAACTGAAGCACAAAACAGCACAAGAGACGTCCACAAATACAGGCTCTTAGAACGTATGTTGGGCCTCATACAAGAAACCTTTTACTAACAATTTTTCTCTTATTTTGTTTGTGTCCATGGTTTGTTGTTATTTTGTTAGCACCCATTGATGTTTTCTTTCTCTTCTTGCTCTTTTCTTACGTAAGAGAAGTGCATTGGTCGAGGACACTCTTACCAAGATAAGAGAAAAATACCTTGTTTTCAAAGTCCACTGTGAAAACATGGAAACACATTTAAAGAATATTTAAATTTATAATATTCTTATTTAGGGCTCGATGGTGCAGTGGTTAGCACTGCTGCGTCACAGCGAGAAGGTCAGGGCCTTTCTGTTTTTTCTTTCCACGTGTTTGCGTGGGTTCTCTCCGGGTTCTCCGGCTTCCTCCCACAGTCCAAAGACATGCATGCTAGGTTAATTGGTGACTCTAAATTGCCCGTAGGTGTGAATGTGAGTGTGAGTGGTCGTCTGTCTCTATGTGTCAGCCCTGCGATGAACTGGCGACTTGTCCAGGTTGAACCCCGCCTCTCACCCAATGTCAGCTGGGATAGACTCCAGCAGCCCGCGACCCTTCCGGAATAAGCGGTTACAGAAAATGAATGAATGAATATTCTTATTTAAAGGTGTCATATTTTACAACTCTTCCCAAAGTTACTGTCTTCTTTACAAAGTTTCTGCTTTTATTTATTTTATATCATGTACTGTTCAGTAGTTTAGGGTTTTAGACTGCTAGTTGGACAAAACAAGTCATCTGAAGACATCTATGGAGCCCATAAACTGTCATGGTGTAATAAAAACTAACTAAACTCATAATCTAATAAATTGTACTGTATTTTTTCTACACGTCCAGAAGGTCTCACACACAGACTAAGTTCATGTATAAATCCTGACTTCCATCAAAGCTGTCTAAAAAAATTGATTTCCTCTGGACAGTTTCCTCTGTTCTACAAAGTTTTTAGTTTGCTACAGTGACATTACAGCGGGCATGGAGACGAAACTGAAAGCAGCTCCCCTAATCAGTAAATCATCTTTTATGTGACTTTGAGCAGCATGAGCTTTCCAGGTGATTGTGTGGTTTGGCATGAGTGTTTTCTTTCATGGTTTACTGATCAGAGAGGCTGCTTTCAGTCATCAGCGTAGTACTGTTTCCATGTGGCCTGTAATGTCACTTCAGTCGTCCTTCTGTGTCTCGGTTTGTGTGTAATCGGTGTTAAATTTAACGGGCCAGCCCGCCTGAATCACTACAAGTTGATGTCAGCCTCTCAGTTCACATCTCCAACTTGCTGAATCTAAGAATGCTGATCGCCTCCTTCTCTGTGGAAACTTTCCCGCATCATCTGCATAGAAATCTTCTTCTACAAATCCCCTCAATTCTTCACCTTGTTTTCATGCAAAACTAATGACGCTCCCATCAGCCTCAGCCTGTACTTGTCACAGCAGGGCTTTGAACTAAACACTAAAATCATCATGTGGTCACAACGACAGTTAGGGCAGGGTATTTATTTAAACTGGATTTATACTTTATTCAAAACACGGCAGCCTGCGATGGATTCACCTTCAGCACAGAGGGACGACTGCGGTGACATTACAGGTCACATGGAAACAGAACCACGCTGAGTTTCCTTTCCTGTCAAATACAGATTAAATTTATTTGTGTAACAAACCCCAACTTCAACCTGGGAGGGGGGCATAAGACCCAGTGCCCCCCTGTAGATGGTGCCTGTGAGTATTGGTGGCATCTCACACTGAACTGCCAACTCTGTCACTTTGCTCGACGTCACCACACTGCAGACTGTATGGGTTGTAGAGCCAATCACGTGACACATTCAGTCCCCAGTGGAGCCTCTGCTGTACGCAGGGCTGGACTGGGACCGAGTGCAGCTTGACAGCAGTTTAGGGAATACAGAACCACCGTGATTAACAGCAGCTCAGACCAGGACTCTGACTCCTGGGACGATGCAGGAGAGTAACAAGAGGGAGCTGTATAGCCAACCCGTTTCCACACTTGGCACAGTCGATTAAGGATTAAAGGGATAGTTCACTCAAAAATGAAAATTCCGTCATTATCTACTCACCTTCATGCAGATTGAGGGTCGTGTTTATTTTGTTAGTCGGCAAAACACTGCCGGAGTTTCACAGGAAAACAGTGTCAGAATCTAATGAACAATGGAAGTGAATGGTGACAAGTTTTCAAACATAAAAAACAACTGGGAAAAACAAACAAACAAAAAAAAAAAAACATAAAATGCCTCCATGCTGCTCGTCTGCTGTAATCCAAGTCTCCTTAAGTCTCAACATGCTGTTTGCACACTGTCACACCACACACACACACACACACACACACACACACACACACACACACACACACACACACACACACACACACAGTTCAGACAGTGTGCATGTGAACGTGGCTCCAAGCTAAAGATCTACAGTGAAGATTCAGGATAAAAACATAATGGAAACAACATGTCTTTTAGTCAACTTTTCATGTCGGGGCTTTAGAAGACTTGGATTACAGTTGACGAGCAGCATAGAGGCATTTTTATGTTTTTATTCTGTTGTGTTTTTATGGTAACAGTTCACCTCCATTGTTTGGGAGATTCTGCAACACTGTTTTCCTGTGAAACTCCAGCAGAGTTTTGTGGCCTAAAAAATATTTAAACCCAACCTTCAATCGGTGTGAGGGTGAGATGATAATGACTGAAATTTCATTCATTTTTGTTTGAACTATCACTTTAAGGAATTGACAATTAAAAATTAACAAGCGCATCATAGTTTGTCAAAAGAGAGAAACTTGAATTCAAAAGGTGTATGATTTATTACAGAAAACACCTGTGATTCCAATATTGACATTTTGTGAGTTTATTTTACAGATTACATTTTTACTGAAAAATAAATACATGAAATCTTATAAAAGACAATGCATCTAATAAAGATTTTAAAACTCATTGCATACTTGGAGCTCCTTGTCAGGTAAATCTACTCAATATTGCACAAAAAAGCAAACAGAGAAAAGTCCAGAAAAAAAGGAATACGAACTTGTGTATCAGCATTTTGTTTTTTTTCCTCTCCCCTCTCCTGTCAGTCTGACCCTTTAAAGAGGCCTGACCCCGAGGCTGAGAACCACTGAACTAAAGTAAGGAACTTTATATAATAACTGAAACAACAGTATTAAGAATATAATACTTTGATATGTTATAAAAAGCTGATGAGACTTCTGTACTTTGACTTTCCCTTGTAGAGACGGATCATGTCCACTAGAGGGCAGCAGAGCTCACGCTATGAGATGGAGACCTGAGTGACGTCAGTGTGTAATAATGTGTCTACAGCCTCACTAAAGGAAATACCTCACACCTGGGAACAAAGTAAAAGTCTCTGGAAGTGACATCACCAATATTACGAACCAGTTTTCACTTTTGAACATCTGTTTTTCAAGATAAAATAATGTGAATCAAAGTTTTTCATGTATATCTCCTCAAAACAGGTGGTTCCATAGTGTAGTGGTCATCACGTCTGCTTTACACGCAGAAGGTCCTGGGTTCAATCCCCAGTGGAACCATGGCTTTATGATTATAGTAAATGAATTAAATCATTGACAGAGAGAGAGAAAACTCTGACACACTTTGAAGGAGTGAGTGTATAAAAGAAAAACAAGTCTTCATGAGGGCGAGAGCGTAAAATCTGGTTCATTAACGCCTCCTCATGACATTAATGAGCTTCTGACTTTTCATATAGCACTAATTTGAAATGTCTGTAAAAAAATAAATAAAATAAAATGTCATAATCATCTAAAACAGTGGTGCCCAACCCTGGTCCTCAGAGCTCACTGTCCTGCATGTTTTAGATGTTTCTCTGCTCCAACACACCTGATTCAAATGATCAGGTTGTTGTCAGGCTTCTGCAGAGGCTTGATGACGAGCTGATCATTTGAATCAGGTGTGTTGGAGCAGAGAAACATCTAAAACATGCAGGACAGTGAGCTCTGAGGACCAGGGTTGGGCACCACTGATCTATAAGTTGTCAGGAAAGTTGTAACTCTGAAACACAAACGTCAAACTTGTGGTGGAGCTGCATGAAAAGTCAGACGATCACCAGAGTCATTAGGACTCAGGATCTGAGGATCACGAATATCTTCACCAAAGTTTATGACAAATTTATCTTACAGACGTAGAGATGTAGAGTCATCAGGATTCGTCCTCCACCAGCCAGATTTCATGTCAATCCATCCAACTGTGTGCAGCTGACAGTGTCACTAGAAATGTCTAAAAAGTTAGAACTGGTTTCACAGACAAGGCTTAAAACTAGTCCCAGACTATAATACCTTAACTTAAAGCAACATCCACAGCCTTACTTATCAGAATATCTTATTTTGGAATATCTAAATCAGAAACTTGATGGTTGGTCGGGGGCCAAAAGCAAACACAAATACAAGTATTGTATTCAGGGATGGAAGTAACTAATTACAAGTACTCAAATTACTGTAATTAAGTGTTTTTTGGGGGGATATTTGTACTTTTAAAATCATAGTTGAGTACTGAGTACACCTGCATTTTTGTAACTGATAAGATGATCTGATCACAAACGGTCCAATGAAAACCAGGACATATTGATGAAAAAAACAGACTGCAGCAGGTTTAGAATAGAGATGTATGAAAGTATTAATTGATATTTAATCAATAGTTTAGAAAATGTGGTAAATCCACCGAATTTGTTGAATAAGGAAACTTAAAATGCCAAATAAAACCAAACAATTATTGATCAACTATCGGTTGTAAATCAGAATTGAACTGAATGAATGATTAAATGTTGCTGTTGATAATTCATTAGATGTCAACGATTATAATCTGAGTATTTTTTGACAAAAGTACTTTGTGCTTCTACTTCAGTAGTTTTCTAACACCAGTACTTTTACTTTTACTGCGGTATGAAATTATATTCTGTAGTTAAGATGCTCCCTTAATTGACTTCCTGTGTAATGTGTCATTTTGTCTGCACAGATTATAAAGAATAATTAATTATTATGGATCCTACATATTTAAAGAGCATTAAGAAAAAGGCATTTAGTCTTTACTGGACAGGACAGACATAGAGAAACAGGACAGGAGGACGAGAGACGGAGCGACATGCAGCAAAAGGTCACCGTCTGGGCCGCTGCATTAAAGACGACAGTCTCAGAACATGACACGGATTCTCTACCAAGTGAAACCCATGAAAGCGACTTTTTACCCTACAAAAACAAAACAGCATCAATAATGATTCATGTTACACAACTGTTTACTGCAGCTTTCCAGTGACGCAGATACAGAACTTCCTGTTAAGATTGAAATGCAGTTTCTGTTATGTTTTAACTGTTTATTGGCCTGCATGTAGCTTTTCTTTTCATGATCTCAAATGTAATTTTAATGTTATTTAAACATTTTATTTTAATGTGTTTCTATGCTCCTGTAAAGCACCTTGAAGTGCCTTGTGTCTGAATGGCGCGGTATAAAAAACTTTGCCTTGCCTTTAAGTGGAGTACAGTAAATGTACTTGATTACTTTCTACCTCTACAATAAAAGCACTCTACACAAGATAAAAATCTTCAGTGTAACAGAAGTGGAGGAGAGAAGAAGAACGAAACTGAGACGGAAAGAAAAACGTTGATAGAGAGAAAGAGAGAGTTGTCCCACACAGGCCAGGACAGCTGACAGCTGGGTTCAGCCGGGGTCAGAGGTCACGGATTGGCAGCAGTGGGGGAGTGAAGAGGAATCTAAAACAACAGGAAGACACACACATACACACACACACACACACACACACATACACACACACATATTTCCGGGAGAGGAGACGAGCCCGGGCCTCCGGGACTCTCTCTCGTGTGATAGACAGTTGACTAAAACCTCATCAGTGTGTGGTGTGAAGCTTCCTCCCACGTATCCAATCAGCTTTCACTGTGTGTGTGTGTGTGTGTGTGTGTGTGTGTGTCTTCCTGTTTCTGAGGGCCAGGTTGAGCCGAGGTTTAGACCTTGACAGTATTTTAGAAGAACAAAATAAAACATCTGTACAGAAAAGAGTCTAACTTACAGTTTAAAGGGTAAATTTGCAGTTTGAGATCTGTACCCGAACCTGACGGGACCCGACGTGACCCAACTTAAACTGTGCCATATGATCAGTATAGAGGCATTTTATTTTTTATTTTATTTATTTTATTTATTTATTGTTTAGGGTTGTTTTTTCCCATTTGAAAACTGGTCACTGTTCGCTTTCATTGTTTGGGAGATTCTGCAACACTGTTTTCCTGTGAAACCCCAGCAGCGTTTTGTGGACTAAAAAACTAAACCTGACCTTCGATCAGCGCGAGGGTGAGAAGATAGGCGTTGTGGGTGGGCCTAACGGGCCTGGGTCCACCCACTTGTACAACTGGCCCACCTTAAATGACTGGGAGAACATATATTTTCTTAACTTTTATTTTTAATTATTTAAATCAACACTTTAATACACCCTTATGACAAAAAAAATGTTCCATTTGAAAAAAAGACAACATATATTCGGCTATTATCACATGTGAGGTCTGGACCAATCACAACGGGCCATAATTTGTCGCCCCAGGCATGTTACGCTCACACACGTGGCTGCTGTTCAGCAGAAAATGATGACCGGTGTACTGAGGAAACCATATCATTGTCTTATTTTATACCTGCAAATGCATTTCCCATCAAAACTAGAACCTCTAGAAAACGTAGACAATTCAGGAGGTAGAGCTGAATGTTGCTGAATGTTAAAAGTCATTGCAGCTCATCCAGTATGAGCATCATAATCAACTAGACGTGCTAGTCGCCCTCCACAGCATAATAGCAGTCATTTTTGTTAAAGTGAGACCACCAGTTGGAAACAGTGGTAACTTTTGTAATTAAAAGTCCCAGCCAAAGTTACTGTGGCCCACCCAAAATTGAAATCTTAGTGCCGTGCCTGTTAGTTAGTCAGAGACCGTGGAGACGTTGGTATTTGAGGTCCTGCGTTAATCAACAGCTTGGACAGAGGGAATATTGTTTTGGGAATGTGCGTACACGACTGAACATCACCACCCTCGCTAGTGTTCAAGGTCAGTTAACTGTTGTTGGTGTTATGCAGCCTCCTGCCACTAGTCGGGGCTGCAGCCCCTCTCGGCCAGCACGTATACACCGATGGTCCAGGCAACCCCGTCAAAGTCAGGCAGCTGGTAAAAACCAGCGCGGTCTGGGCGTGTTTTGATGTGGAAAATGGAAATAAGGTCGAAAGTAGACTGTGACAGAATGAGCTGATATCTAACAACTCGACTGAAGCAACATGTGACAACATTCAGCAGAGACACGGACATTCACCTTGCACGGCGCAAAGTTTCAACCATTTCAGTGGCATTTAAATCAAATTCAAATGGCTCTGAATACACACTTTTTTTTAAAGTTCCAATAGACTGAGCTTTGTAATTTTGTAGTTTTTGCTTAGTTTTGTTTCATTCAATATTTCAGTAATATAAATTTTAAAAAGCTCTCGAGGTGTTTTACATTGACAGGTCAACGACTGAAGGAACGCCGTCTGCGTGCGTGACATCAGAGGAATTTACTGTGTAACGGGGCACAGCTTGGCTCTGGAGAGGGCTGTCGGTGTTTTCAGTGAACACTGTAGGTTCTCCTGTATGCTTGGAAGGGGAGGGTGAGGCGGTTACAACCTCCAAAACTCACCACCTTTGTTTAATTTTTGTTACAGAATTAAAGGCATGGTTCCACTGGGGATTGAACCCAGGACCTTCTGCGTGTAAAGCAGACGTGATGACCACTACACTATGGAACCACATGTGAGAACCAATACTGGCATGAGAGCAGGGGAACACATTACATTTACTTATGAAGAGGAACCCAAGACCTGCAAAAAAAATCTTGTGAGAATGATCACAGTAAAGTGATGAAGTCACGTGGAACACCATCTGACCTAACTTTTAAAAAAATATGAACTGCTGTCTATAGCAGGAGACTGAGAGTGTGAAGCTGTTCAGAGAACCACGTCTCTCATCTTCCACAATAAATGTCATTAACACCAAACTTGTACTTTTATAAGTGGATTTTTAAGCCTGTACTTTTACTTGTGCTTACATCTGCATTACAACATGTAATCTACCTAATTACTTTCAAAATCACAGTTGAGTACTGAGTACAATTTAGACTAAATATCCAAACCTTTCATCTGCATTTTAGGAGCCAATCAGGTGATCTGATCACAAACAGATCAATGAAAACAACGACAACAAAACACAGCAGCAGCACAGGTTTGGTGGAAGGATGTTAATGATCAATAATCAATCATTTAAGTGCTGGTAAGTATTTAACCAATTAAAAATGTAATCGTGGATATTTATTTTATATTTTGCCAATTTTTGAATAAGGAAAATTAAAGTTAGACTTAAAATGAGAAAAAACTTAAGTACGCTTTTACTTGTAATTGAGTAATATTTTACCATTGTAACAGTACTTGTACTTGAGTACAGATTTTAAGTACCACTCCATCACACATGTTGTAATTTCCTCACACAGACCCGAAACATCAGCTCATAGCGAGGACAAACGAGGACACGCCACCAGGGGAAACACATTTTTCGGGGTTACATGCAGCCAGAAATCTCAGCACCTGGAGCTGAGTCACTGCCGACCAGCAACCCCACATGCTGAATCATCTCATCACCATGGAGACGGATATCATCCCCTCTGAGGTCGTCACCCTGCTCGTCCATCGTCTGATCCGCAGCGGAGGACGGTTCACAGGCTGCGTTGTGAGTGAGACAGACAAATGGACCTGCACTGTCCCGCTGGACATGTTGACAGAGTCATGGTGACGAGTCTCCGACGACCGACCGTCCCCACATGGACTCAGACCGAGGAGCTGCTCTCTGCTGACCAGGACAGCGGCGGACGCTGGGGACAATCGGTGGCAATGATGTCAGGTTCGTGACCAAAACTGAGCACCAGATTTAGTTGAGGACAGATTCTCACACAGTTTTATTCACCTGTGACTCAGCAACATCTCATGTGACTGATTCATTTGTGTTCTCTCATTGTTGGCAGAATAACCCTCCATCTGTGGAAGACTGACAGAGAGCTGAACAAAATGATGTCACAGTGAAGGTGACCTTTGACCTTTTGGATATAAAATCTCATTATTTAACCATTTCATTATATTTGATATTTGTGTGAAATTTTGTCAGAATGAGCACATGAATTCCTGAGTTAGACAAAAATATGTTTTGTTAGGTCAACGTTACTTTTTCCTTTGACCCCCAAACTCTAATCAATTCTTCTATAAGTCAAAATGGATGTTTGTACCAAATTTGAAGAAACTGCCCCCCCAGGCATGGGATGTAGGTCTGGACAGACAACTTGAAAACCTAATGCCACCAGGCCACGGCTGCTGCCGGCATGAAAACACACCAAGTTAAGTTTGGTTTGATGTATATCTCCCGTTCTTTATAAAAATATATAATGTAATCAAGGCTGCAGGCTGAATTGGAATGAGAATGGGTGTATACAGTCACTACTGAAGACAGCCCAAACCTGACATAAGCCCCTGAAACATGATAAAATACGACCCGACCCAAACACATTGAGTTTGGTCACAGCTCTAGAATGAAGACCTAAAAAAAATCAGTGTCAGTTTAAAATTATTTTCACTGCTTCAGTTTGCCAACAGACAGCCTTTTCTGATGGGAAACCCCCGTTACATAAGGCAAAAGTATCGTTGTCTGAAAACCAACCAAACTCCATTCAAAAAAATCAGCACTTTTACCTCGTAGAACACAGGAGTTTGTTTTCTAAAGCTGCCTTGATTTGTTAGTTTGCTCGTGTTATTGTGTGACTTCTTTTGAGGCAGCGGTCGACCAGCAACTCTTGCGTTCTGTGAGGTCAAATTACTGAATTTACAAAAGAAGTCTGGTTGCTTTGGAGAGAGCGATATTTGGTTTATATAACAGCGGTTTCCTGTCAGACAAAGGCTTTAAAGAGGTGAAAATATGCTAAATATAGCATATACTTAAACTGATATAATTTTTTTGGGATGTGCCTTTTTTTTTAAGTAGCTAAAATCTGTTATGCTGCCAACACTGTCCACACTCCTGCTGCTTCTCCAAACTGGGGGCGTCGACCGCCATCTACTGTCGGTAACGCACGGACTATCAATGAGTACCTCATTCAGCCCCACTTCAAATAATCTGAACTATCCCTTTACGCTTGCAGGAGGTTGCAAACACACCAGATTGGTTTTGTTTTTTTTTAACAAGTGAAATATTGCTTATTTATTGTCAATTGATAGATTAAAAATAATAAATATTGACCTAGAAAATGAACGACTTGTAATCACATGACTAGATATATGTGATTCCAGTGTATTCGTGTTTTTAAATTATAATTCACTACTAGAAATTATATTTTGACTTCTGAGTGAAATGATCATAACATTGAAAGCCCAATGAAAACTGTATGAAACGGTTATTTACTGTATAAAAGACATTTAAATCTGTTAATTAAATATTATTTAAGTTACAGGCTTTAAAAACATTCAGACTAATTAACTCTACAAGTTAATTAATTGATTAATAAGCAGATGAAATATTTTCTTCTTTGTTGTAGCAGCAGCTCTTCTCCACACAGGGGAGATAACAGCTTCTCTTTAAGAGGAAATCAAACATAAAGAGTCTGACTCGTCTCTTCTGCTTATTTATACATTTTTCAGTCTAAAACAGAATCATATGTCTTGTGTTTTTGTCTTCTTTTTTTTTTTTTTTTTTAAATCTTGTTTATATCTTTTCAGAAAAATATGAGGATAAAGTGACTTCAAGACAAAAACCAGGAGAAGTCAGGAGCAGCTGATGACTCGCTGAATGTTTTGAAATCTTACACTAAATATCCTCTCTACTCTCATCAAAACTCATTACCTCTCCTCATATACATAATCCTCATTAATCCTCCTTGTACTCATGAACAACGTGTGAAAAAAGAAGAAAAAAACACTCTTTGAAATGAGAGTCCGCTTTATTCCAGCTTTGGCGCCTCCAGACAAAAATATCTCAGGATACCATTAAAAAATGTCAAATTCAATTATGCCTTTCTCTCTTTTGGTCTTATTAGACATCACACACACACACACACACACACACACGCACACACACACACACACACACACACACACACACACTTATGTAGAAAGTGAATGAAAGGAAGAGGAAGTCCTGAGGGCTTTGAAAGCCTGATTGGGAGAAAGCTCTTGTGCTGCTGAGAAAGGAGAAGGTGAATAACAGGCCCTGGTAGCCGGCAGCCAGCACAAAGTGGAGTGGAGAGCTCCATTCTGCCTGCCAGAGAGGGAGACCCCTCACGGGGGGTGGGTGAGGGCCCAGAGGGCCCTCGGCAGCCCGGGACCCTCGCTTAATGAGAAATTCCTGGGGATTTAGAGGGGCGCAGAGGTCTTCATTTTCTCACTGCGCCCACGGGCCCCCGGTAGCCGGGTGGTGAGGGTTCTCTTTCAGCCCTGAAACGTCCCCAGAGGAAGGGAGAGTCCCCCCCATTCAACAAGAGCAGGGGCCCGCCTGCCTGCTGGATTATGTATATGAGATGTGGGTTGTAGGATCACAACCTGCCACCTTCTGCACACTGCAAAAAATGTCAAGTCATTTAAAGCTGCACCTGCCTTCACAAAGTGGGGCTGCAGCGGGGAGGAGCGTCCCATTCCGCTAATTAAGATGCTGCATGTTCACACTGATGAGTGTCAGGCAGGAACATCACAACACAGGAACTGCAGAGAGAAAAACACACTTCATGTGCCAACATTCAGATCCTCATGAACAAAGTCATCAGAATTCAGACTGACCAGACGTCCTGAAACATTCAGGACAATTAACTGTTTTAGTGATTTATATTATGAACAATATGTGAAAATATTTGCACCAAATCACTTATGCAGGCTATAATTCCTGTTTTTACTTATTAAAATGTCGAATTTGTTTTTGTAAAATATACGAGTATTAATGATGTGTTTACTGCACTGATTTGACTGTCATAAATAATTATATTGTTGATGTTACTCGACCTGATTTAAACCTGATTTAAACCGGATTTAAACCTTATTTAAACGGAGACTGCAGCTGCCACTGTGGGAGGAATTTGTGATAAAACAAATATGTAAAAAATGTGTTTGTAAGCTCCTACAACGTAGTGACAATCTTATCAGCTGAGAGGAAGTTTAAAATGACTGTAACACAACTGTCACCTGTGATCTATATCATTCTCAGAATCTACTGATCTTCATTATTGTAATCACAAATTATCAATGCTATTCTAAATTATTCAAATTCAAATAAATTAATCCATCTGACATAAACAACAACAGAGTTTTCTCAATTCTCCTGTCACAAATTCCATTCAGTCTCATATGATCGCCAGATCATAATATTTTTTCATTGCGGTGCTTTAACTTTTTGAATTGTACTTTATGTTTTATAATGTGTAATTTATGGCACAATTCAAACGGGATCAAAAAATGATTTGTCTCTCACCACAGACTACAGTTCATATTTTTTCTAAGTTAGGTCCAATGGTGGTATTTAAACGCTTTTATTATTAAGCAGCACAAACAGGAAATGTTTTCATTTGGGGGTTTCATCAGCAGTAACTTAACACGACTCTGACACAGCTGAAAGCGAATATGAAAGTGTAAAATAATGCAGATACAACAGAAACCACATTTCAATGCACAGAGATTCTGTTAGAAACTACAAAAGTACTGAGAACGTCCTTCTCTCTACTCTCCTTCACACACATGAGCTAATTATCACAACACTCATTTGTTCAAACGTGAGAGAGGAGGCTCGTTACGTCAGTGAGACGTCACCGCAACCCGCTTGGAGGCAGGTTGGGCTCACTTTTGCCCCATTCCAGAGTAGGTCCATCTCAGACGCAGCTCGGTGCAGCTTGGTGCAGCTTGGTGTGATAAAAGTGGTGATAGAAATGAAAATCAGCTGCACCTGGCAGAAAAGCCCCATATTGCAATCACTCACAAGATTTTTCACGTCTGGGGTTCTTTTATATTAACAAACGCTATTTGTACTCATGTTGTTATAGCCAGTGTTCTTCATAACATGTGGTTCTATAGTGTAGTGGTTATCACATCTGCTTTACACGCAGAAGGGCCTGGGTTCAATCCCCAGTAGAACCATAGCTTCAATTCTGTAAAGCAGTGTTCCTCAGGGACCCCTGCCCTGCATGTTTTAGATGTCTCCCTGCTCCAACACACCTGATTCAAATGATCAGGTTGTTTTCAGGCTTCTGCAGAGGCTTGATGACGAGCTCATCATTTGAATCAGGTGTGTTGGAGCAGGGAGACATCTAAAACATGCAGGACAGGGGGCCCTGAGGACCAGGATTGAGAAACACTGCTGTAAAGAAATCAAATAACAAAAAGTGGTGAGTTTGCAGGGCCACTGGATTCACAAGATCATGTGAGTTTTTTCAATGTTGTCAGGCTCCAAGTTATCCATTTGTGTCTCCACCAGCCAATCATCCTCCTCAGAGGAACAACTGGCAGCCACAGGTGCAGTTTCAGGTGCACCAACAGCTATAAGTATCCATAGAAACGACTCGTCTTGAACAAACAATGGCAGCTCCTGAAGGGGTTAGCGTAGCTACTGTGATAGCATTAGGTATATCACAACTGGAGAGTGTTTCTTCATTGAAAGAAGAGCAAAGAACGACACTAAAGGCTTTTATCTACAGAAAAGAGTTGAAGTTGAAGTTAGCCAGTGTTGTCTGAAAGTGCCCACACTTTTCCGAACAGTGTCTGTGGACGGCTTCTGTGTAACAAACCATCTGGAGAGTGAAGTTAGCCCTCTGAGCTCTTGTTGGTCAGAGTCTCGGTACATGTCAGGGAATTTGTCGTGGAAGGTGAAAGTGTTCTACTTCTTGAGATGAGTCACCCACTAAAATGCATTACGCAGAATAAAATGATCAATTGTTGCACCTGATGAAAATTAAGACCACACTGACAAACCCTTAGTTTGTTCATTCGTTTTAAAAACTAAAAAGTGAACTTTTTGCATCCAGTCCGCTCTCCTCTGGCTGCAGGGGAGTGGAGGCACATCTTACCCTTGCGGGAGTTATTTCTGTGAGTGTCTAATTAGAAGAATGAGCGAGGCATCGAGGTGCTGCTGGGATTCAGCTGCCCCTGTCAGAGCCTCCCAGCACCAGGCCTTTTGGACCTGCTCTGGCCCCGGGGCCCCCCGGCTGAGACGTTCTTCTTACAGCTGGCCCCCTCGACTGAGCTTCAGAGCGAGAGGACATTGTGTTGAGAGAGCTCTTGCTGAGGATCGACTCGGCTGCCGACAAAAACAAACCCCAGTCGGCTGTTTGACGGCTTCACAGGTAGAGAGACGGCGTCCTCTCTCCGGGACTCCACCCCACAGGAAGCCAGTATTCATGATGGAGCGTCAGGGGAGCGGCGCAGCTCAGAGGAACGCTTCACCATTTATGTCTGCATTCACAGCTTTGGTGTTTCACTGACAATCACGTCCATGGTGACTTACAGAGGCTGATGGCCTGAACTGACCTTAAGACAAACTAACTATGAACTAGATTACTGTGTGCAGAGCCACTGTGAAGCACGGCTCTAAACTAAACTCGCCACGAAGTGAACATAAATGGTCCCAAAGTCAAAATACTGTTTATTTAGTGTATCAGCATCTGAATTTGTTAATTGATAGTGGCATAATGATAAACTATTAAAATGTTGAAGAAACAAGTACATTTATTTATTTATTTATTTAAGGTCTGTTTCTTTTTGCACAAAGCCTCAGCCACCATATTACTAACTACACCCAAGAAACATCTTTTTGGATCAGTAAACATTTATTTATTACTAATCTCACAAAGAATAAATCCATTTTCCTCAAAAAAATCAAACTCACTGTGCTACCCAATGGATGAAACAAGCAGAAGTCCATTTTTAGATTTACGGGTAATTATTGATTCAGCTTTGACTCTATCTAGAAACACAAGTATAAACATTTTATAATTCTGCTGGAAAGTAAGACTACATTTTCCAAATTCGGTTAAATCCAGAATGCGGTGAGATGAAGGTGAAGTGGAGCCATTTTTGTACTTAAGAGTTAAGTGAAAGCCTAGTTTTCTTTCACCAGAATAGATGCATAATGATCCCAAGCTTCTCTGCGGCCGTGTCCACAGAGAGTCTGCTGCTCACGCTGAGAGCCCGACTGGAGATCATTTTTTTTCTGCCAAAGCCTGCGGCGGTGCTTTGGGTCTAAAAAGGAGGGTTGTTTGGCTCTGAAACGGCACTGACCAACACAGTCCAGCTCAAAGCCAAGCTCCCTGTGTGTGTGTGTGTGTGTGTGTGTGTGTGTGTTTGTGTGCTGAAGACAAAATCACACATAAAGCTACCTCTGATTAAAGTCGAGATTAAATGAAAAATGCCATGTTAATCCCCTAGATCAGTCATTCCCAAAGACTGGGTCGGGACCCACCTGTGGGTCACAGGAAATTTTATTTGTTTCCCCACATAAATAAAAGAATATGGAAGAAATTATGCAAAATTTAAGACTTATATCTGCAGTTACCTTTTCTAAAGCATTTAAAATGTGTTTAAGTGATGAGAAGAAACAACAACAGCCTGTTACTTCTGCCTAAATTAACTTATTTTGTCTCATTTATGAAGTGAACTAAAATGTCTTAAACTGCCGAAATAAAAAAGTAGATGTGGCATTTAGCTGCAGACTTACAGATTGCACCTCATTGCACCCTCCCCTTCCAAACTTGTAGTTTCACGAAACTACGGTGGCCACAAACTCACATTAAATGCAAAAGGTCATATCTGGAGCCAATGCTTGGTTTGTCCATTCTGGGCTACTGTAGAAACATGGCGGCCTCCATGGAAGAGGAGCTGCTCCCTGTTCTGTTGATAAACAGCTCATGCTAAGCTAACAAGAACACAACAATTCTTATCGTCAAGCGTTTATACACAAATGAAAACTACGTATAGATATTATATTTCATTTATGCTATATTTTAGCAAATAGACCCCCTAAATCTTACACACTGGACCTTTAAAATGTTAATTACTTAATTATAAATCAGCCTAATGTAACACAAGAATTTGATCTCATTAAAATCTGTGCATCACTGTCAGGTTTATTTCTCCTCTGTGGACACAGTGACCATCAAACACAGGCTTTAATTCTTCCTGAACACACCACTTGGAAATCCTTGTGGACCAAATCCAGAACACACAAGAGAAAAAGTTGGAGGGGTAAATGCTTTCTCCCTCTGGCTAAAAAATTTAACATCCGAGAGCTGCTTGTTCACTATTTAGCACAAGTGTAAAGAAGTCGTCTTTGCGGGAGAAATGTCCAGCTAATTGGTTTGTTAAGACGAGAGAGGGTGTGAGGGGGAGAGACAGGGAGAGAAATTTCCCCTTTCTTTCAGTCCAGACAGGTTAAATGTGCAGTTAGACCCGGACAATGGACCCGTCCTTTCACATGCAAAGATGAGGTATATGGAGCGAGCCGGGGTTTTTGTGGCCGGTGTTCAGACGTTCAATTGAGAGGCACCAAAGCGTGACGGTATCCCCTCCCCTCTCATGCCTCCCACTTTCCCTCCTTTCCTCATTCACTTCCCCTCCTTCATTCCCTGCATCCATGTTTCGCCGCATCCTCACATCTCTCCTTTCATTGGATGCTTCTGCAGCTCAAGGTTTAGCAAGGTGCAGAGTACAGGTGTGGCAGTTTGGGTGTTTGGGCTTTAATGTAGGACAGTATTTGGATCACACTGTGGAGAAAACGGATAAATTACTCACTGTTGCAATGGTCTTTTTAATCACTTTAATATAGGTACACCTTGACACATGATCAGGCACAGCTGGAACAGACAACACTGGGCCTCATGCAAGAACATTTTCATATTCTTATCTTAAATTTCTCTTCTTTTCCTCATACAAAGGGCTCGTTCATATCAGCAAACATGCATGAGACTTGTAAATAAACATAATGCTCCAATAACACCAGGAATAAGTCAGAATAAATAACCTCCAGCTTCACAAAGAAAAAAATACTTGTGGACTTAGCAACACGATGGATGATGTACTAATTAAACTGCTAAGTTACAAACTCGTACCTCAACCACTTTGTTCCCACCTGAACCCACTATGTCTTTATTGTCCTTGCGATCCAAGTCCTTCATATCACCTCAGTAATGTTTCTGTATTCCTGGCCATGAAACTGGCCTCTGCTGGTCTCAGAGGCTGTGTCCCAGTCTAACAGGACCCCTACCTCAGCTGACTCTGCTAAAGGAAGCCACACCACAGTTAGAACACTGTGCCGACAGTGTTAGAGAAAAAACGGTGCCATCCTAATGGCGAGGCACGGCTCCCAGTTAACAAATAAATAAGAATGTGGTCGACTGATAGGGTGCAGCTCCTCTCCCAGCCTTTTGTTTATTTCAGCAAACTTAATACAACAAATATCTAAATTTATAGAGAAAAACATCAGGTGTACTGATTATCATGATATTTTAGAGCTTTCTGGGGAGCTCTTGTCTCTTTTAGGCGAGCCAAGCTCCCTGTAGTTTCCCTGTAGTTTTTAGAAAACTCATTAATTAGTTGATTTTCCTAATTTTTGGACATTTTATGCACCAAACAACTAATCGATTAGTGGAAAAATTATTGCCAGATCGATATTTTTCCACCATTTTTCACCAACAAATGATTGATCAATCGTGATTATAATGGACAGATTGAAAGGCAATAATAATTTGCAGCACCAATCTTGATGCATGTTATTGCAAACTTATATACATGTTAAATATTTGCATTTAGGCTGAGTTAACAGGACATCTCAATATTGTTTCCTCTCATCAAGAAAACTTTAGACTCTCAAATTATAAGAATATAATTAAGTTACTACTAAATTTCTTCCATATAAAGTCCTGATTGATTTCTTCCTCCTATTAGTAGTTATTTCAGTCGTAACAACTGGAGCTGCAACATCCCGTCTCAGACCAGCAGAGACAGGACAGCGGTAAGACAGCGAGCGGTTGTGGACAGAAAGAAAAGAGGGGAAGGGGAGAGAAAAAAACAAAAAGTTTGGGGGTTGTAGCGAGGGGGGATATTGGGTGGTGTCATACAAAGACCGAAGCCGTGAAATGGTGCTTGTAAAAGGCCGGCGCTGGTCGCTTCATTGAGTTGTCAATCTGCCCGGCAGGTCCCCTGTATGATGAGACCTGTCAGAGAGACACAGAGAGCGACCAGGAGGGGTGGGGATGACCTAATGCTAAATCACCTCCCTCCCTTTTCTCCTCTGAGGGGTTTGAGTGACACCCCCACTGGCCAACAATACGACCCCCCGTGGCGCCGTGGCAGCAGACGGACCGGACCAATCAGGACACTGGACGCCGGCTCACTGGTCAGTGGGGAAGACTAAACCCTGGAGACACTCAAGAGATACAGGTGGTAGAGAAGGTTATATCATGGAAAAGGATATATGGTGCTACATCACACCATGTTTATTACCAACTAATATCATTTATCAGTTATTCAAGATGTCTGGTTTTAAAGTAACATGAGTCAAGTGACATCAAAGAGGCCAAACCATTTAGTTCAAAACAGCAAAATGACTGAATCCACCAACAGGAAAATCTGTATGATGACTTTCCCTTAAGTTTGCAGTGGAGCACAGGTGCTATCCTTAGCCCTGGGCTGAGAGTTAACCTCAGGATAACTTTTCACACATGCACATTGTTAACTCAGGGTTAAGCTAAGTCCTGGGTGACATATGTGATTCACGCTGCCCTTCTTCTAGCTCTGGGTTAAAGCCCCTGTACACCCACACAGGTGTTTCATATTAACCTGGCTGATCATCTTCTTCTATTGATCTATTAGCTCTGTTTCACACCGGCAGCTTTTAGCCCTTGGTTTAGTCGATTTTTGGGGGATAACCCTGCAAACTCAGGGCTAATGCTGCTCCGGAGCAGAACCAGCTAACCCTTGGCTAAAGCAAGTATTAGGCCACTTTGAAGCAGTGTGAAGAGTGAAAGCTCTTTTAGCCCGAGGTTGACAGCTCCATTAGCCTGGGGCTACCTCGGGCTACCTGGGGCTACCTGGGGCTGCAGTGTGATAAGATATAGCATTTAGTTAATGTTGATGTAACATAACTTTATACATCAAAACATTAAAGCTACTACAAGATTTCAAATGATTGATTTTGGAGCCCCCTGTGGACAAAAGTGGTAGTGTTTCCACAGTAATAACCATAAAATATAACGTCAAAAATAAAATTCTGCAGATAAAAATCTTCTCCTGCTTCTTTTTAAGTGGAAAATGCTCCACTCACTCTAACTTTGGATTTTCTCAACGAGAATCCAGAAAACATTGAGAAAGAATCTTCTTGCGGATAGTTTTGTTAACTTATGTGGGTCATATAGTTCATGACCAGTTGAAACCACCTCTTAGTAGCTTTAAGTGGATTTATTTAGCCTGTCTCATCATTGTTTACCACAAGCAAATACATCGCTTGCTAGCTGATTTATAATTCTGTGTTGAACCAATGCACCGCAGCAGAAATCTAACCACATGTTGTAGCTACGTAGACCGCAGGAGCTATGATTGATCCACTTGGTCGCTATGCATTTCCTGCACAACAAATTCATCCTTTTTCTGCCTTGATGGTTTTGACTGATCTTGAAATAAAACTCAGTCTTGTTTGTTTGAGACAGAGACAAGACCAAGTAAAAATGCGGTCAATTCCAAGATGAGACATAGACCTGAAAACAGTGGTCAGGATCACTCTTGACTACTTTAGCACTGAACCTAAAGCTCACGATCATTGGTGAGGCTCAACTTGAGACTTTCGAGCTTCACCTTCAGGCTGAGGACTCAGGAAACTTCCAGATACTTATAGTCCTTCACTTGGAGCCGTAACTCCCAACAGGAAGACAAAGTACTGGAGGTCACGGTCCAATGAAGTGAACAGAATAATATCATCAGCAAAAAGGCGGAGACGCTCTCTTGAGAACACAAAAACCTCGACTCTTTTGGGTTTGTTTTGTCGAAATCACAAAAAGAATCAGTGTGACGTAAGAGATGAGGAGGTTCCTCGGCCAGAACAGGACTCCATGAACATAAACAAATGAAACAAAAAAAAATCTAGAAGTTCATATTTTCAGAAAGAAAATTCATGATTGCATCTTCAGGAAATGTTTTTCTCGCAGACTCATTTACCTAATTTGCAGTTTTTCAGACAGTGAGGGAGCAGGTGGCGACACAAACAGCTTCACCCGCTGGCCTCTGGATCTCTGTCACCTCCTTCCCACCTATCACACCATCTCTTTGTCTGTCTCCGTCTCCCAGAGTTCAGCGCTCCGGACCAGACGCATTGTCCTCTTTGATGACTTGACGTCTCTGTCTGTCACTGAGACGCAGACACAAAGACACACACACACACACACACACACACACACAGAGCAACACACACACCCCAGTCCCAGTCTGGCATCCTGACAGATTCTCTTTCAAAGGTTACATGTCAATCTGAGTTGACAACCATGATAAAGACCTTTAGCTTCACATCCCACTCAGAATACCGACAGGAATTTGACGCCACATGAACGCTGTGAAACGGCATCATGTCCTGCAAAACTGGTGCTTTATGACGCCTGCCGAGTATCAGGGTGACTTGTTTGAAAGTTTATTTTGTCCCCAGCCCACATGGGGTCATGTGACACTGAAAATACTGTTGCTGTGGTGAAACAACCTTCCAGAAAATAACTTTTTACAACTTGATGGAAAAATATAGTAATGGTGACACACAATGAATCAGGAATCAATGGATGAGCAGATTTATTATTTTTTTTAGTACACAAATTCACGTATTCTTATCTAAATATTTTTCTGTAAAAAGGGCTCGTACAAACATGTCACGTCAGATTCAACAAACACTCGTAACTTCAGATACCTGTGTAAATGATCTGGCTGTGCGCATTTGAGTTCATGTGTTTGAAACTTGTAAATTAGCATAATTAACACCCCAGTAATACCACATAAGACTGCACTTCCTGCTCCATATGTCAAGTGTTCATTCATGGAAATTGCATCAAAGACTATAAAGAAGAACTTTTGTGAGTTTGGAGTTTGACGTCCTGGTTTGAGAGATCCATGAAGGAAAATAATGCTGTGTTACTGGAGGGTCGGACTGTCACTGTCACAGCAAGGGGCAAAAGATGTCTGCAAGGGTGACAGGGACAAGAGGAAGTTTCCATCACGGAGACAGAAGACAGAATAAAGTGAGGACGTTCTCCTGGACACAGATTTCATAAACCTGCTGGTGCAGATATACGGCCAATACACCTGACAGCAGGTAACGACACCTTATTAAATTAATTATTATAGGCTTTATGTGTCAATTTACAGTCACATTATATTTTGAAACGTAGTCAAACAGGATAATGTTGACAAAATTATGGAGTGTAATTTAATTTTCAAACTCAAAATGTGAGTTTTCGTTTACTGAAATGTGCCGAAGGAGCATTTCAGAGCGACACGGATGTCTGTGCAGTGAGACGGATGTCCTTACTCTAAAAAATGTTTTTCTTATTGTCACTTCACTTCATTGTGCAGAATGATGCTTGTGCACTAAGAAGTCTCACAGAAGCATGATTTTGTGGCTGCATAATTGAACTTTATTTGTGTAAAACCCACACGAGACTGTAGGAATTATTATTCAAAGAGTATTCTCATATGTCTGTAAACACATCTGGAGGGGATCTTTAACAATTATATTACAAATAACTTCTCCCAGTCTGCCACAATAGAGGCTTCCTCTCTAAAACACAACTCAAGTCTTTTGTAATTATCCAACTAGTGAAAAGTATAGTCTTTAAATCATCGTAGAAATTGCAGTCAGACTTTTTTGTGCATTTTTGCTTTGAGTTATTTAACTGTTGACGGAGTGAGCAGACAGTAAATGTTGGTTCAGAGACAGGGGCAGCCTAATAAAAGGAGCTGGGGGTGCAATAAAGGCTCGTGTTTGGATTCAAAGTTGGACCAGTTCTGTTCCTGTTTCAGGCTGACATCAATCTTCTGTGTGTCTGTTCACAGACCCGTCTGTTTGGTTTCATGTAAATACCACAATTTGTTTAAAATGTAAAATTTGGTCTTTACATTTGAGATTCAAAGTTGAAGAGAGCTGCTGGAAGGAGACACAGAGGGAGGGGTCATTTGCATGGGGCAGGGTAGTTTGTGGTTTGTACTGTACAGCATTATGACAGAAACAAACAGGCACAGACAGTTTTCATTATGGTTTTGGAGATTCGGGTGAACTCGCCTTCTAAAATCAAATTCAGTATCACATTTACACATCATATCTCACGTACTTCAAGAAATATTAAACTTTTAAACCTTTTAACTTGCAGGATTCGCAAATTTCCAAATGTGTTGCATGTTTTATCTGAACATTGGTGTTTTTTAAAATCCAAATTATTCGTCGAACTCCTAAAATGCAGTCCTTCTGTGGTAGTTTAAATCCTGTTTATTAAGTTTATTATCCATTCCTGATACCAGTCACCTTTTCCCACTTGTTTCTGTTTTTCTTTTGAATTAAAAAAAAAGAGGTGACTAACTATTCTTCAGTCTTGGCTCAGTCAGACTGCGGGAACATTTCAGGAATACTTGGTAAATAAAAAAAAGGTCCAGTAAAGTTTTTTTTTAATTTTTTTTATGGTGAATCAAAAACCTTGTGGCATCTGTTTTTACGAGCAGTGTTGTGCTTCTGTCAGACCTCAGTGTCACACACACATCCCTCTCTCATCCTCTGATCTGTCTCTCACACACACTTATAGTAAAACTGCTCACACACACAGGCCTGACCACAAAAAGCACAAGCTGTTTTCAGCCAACGTTTTAAGAAAAATACTTTTTTTTCCTGTTAGCTGAAGGGAATTCATGTAAAAACTTTGTACCTAAGAAGTTTCTGCCAAGTCATGATTAAATATATCCGTATAATGAAGTGTTAATGGTGTCATCTAAAGGTGAAAGTTGTGTTTCACTTGAGAATTTGACACTTGTGGAAAGTAGAAAATATTTTTCAGACCTACTAAAATGCAGTCCTGTCGTCCTTCTACAGTTTTGGCCCATTTACTTCAGATTCTCCCCTTCCTGAAAATCGGAGGGGAAATCTTGGGAGGTACCAATGTTCTGCCCAGATTATCTGTTAATGTGAGGTGTTAACAGATAGTCTTAAACCTCCCAACCTGCTTACAAACTCACTGGGGTCGCCCTGATCATTTTCAAACATGTTTGATATTTAGGAGTCAGAGTGTGACAATATGACTGTTGATACCCAACAAACTAAAGGGTTTTGCATCTGGGAGGGAAAACCACCCAAAAAAAACACCTTTCTAAATTTTTATAAAGCAACTTACACTGTTTCTTAGTGGAAAAAACCAAGACCTACCCTGTAAGTAGCAGTTACAGTTGCTAAGCTATAACTGGACAATAGCTGTTTGTGGGAGGTTTTCAAGCAATTTACTTAATTCCTCTCCAGCGTAATTTCGTCTATACAGGAACAAACAAGACTCCAGGAGAGCCTTGTGACATTTAAATGCACGTCTTTCAGGAGCACACACAGATTCCAGGGACAGGTTGGTGACGTCCGGACGTCAGAAGTGACAACAACAGCTTGCGCCGCAACATGTGGAACGACTTTGTTTGTGACTAGCTGAAAAACGTTCTTGTTCCTGGAGTTAAAAATGGAGAGTCTATATTTTAGGACCGTCAGAGGTGGGCGGTTTGTCCCGGCTGGGCTTGGCACGACCCGGCTCGGCTCTGGAGGCCCTCTGGGACCGGCCTTGTTTGTTTGGACAGCAGGCAGTAATGTGGCGAGCTGCAGCCCAGGAGACTGACCAGGAATGTGGCTGAAGGTCTCATCTGGCCTCATCAAAAGACGACCGTGAGCCTCGCTGCTGTCTCGTCTCTCTGAAAAAAAACCCAAAAACCATCAACACTGAAATTACTGCAGGACCTGCCAGACCTCGCAGCACCGCACTGTTTCAAGTATCTCCCTGCCACAATACACGGATAAAGAAATGAGATTCAGTCCAAATCCTGATCGACTTTCTGGTTCTGATCCACATTATCCAACTTTACTCAACTTCAAGTCATCAACAAAATGTTGTTGGTGACTTTTACATGCACACCAGTGTCTGTTACGAGTTTTATCCTGGATATATAGACTATAACAGACAGATTGTAACATTATCCAGGTTCCTGCTCATATTAAAGTCCTTCATCCCAGACAATCTCATTTCTGTACTAAATATTTTCAGTAAATGAGTTTCAGCTCTTGGTGTCCTGACAACATTTTATGATTACCAGCAAACAGGATGTGTGCATGTGCAAGACAGATGCAACATGGGATCAATTCAATGTTTTTTGTTTGTTATTAAACAAATTAATTAGAAATTAAGATAAATTAGAGCCAACCCTCCTATGGATGTCAACACTGGATGTTCAAAAGGCATCATAAAAGCTTTTGTTGTCTTTCAGTTGTATCTTATCTCAGTCAGTTGCTCAGTTTGCTCAGTTTTTCCCACATTATACAACCTACAATGTGACAGGCCTGTATTAAAATTAGCATGGCAATTTGAAATATGTTGGACACATTAAGAAAACATAAAGGTCATGTTATTGTTTGCCTTCTGCTTACAAGTGGTGAATTTGCAGCTAACATCAACCTGATATATTATAGTCTCCGGTTTTTACTTTTATATCTAGTGTCTGCAAAACACGTTGCAGCCAACTGTAAGGAATTCTCCAAGTCTGTTCAATAACTGAGATTTCTTTCTGTCTTCAGGGACAGAATGTACATTAATAATATGGTATTTTTCACCCTGATAAAAACAATCCAACATTAAAAGCACAGATACTCAAGTAAATGTACTTTGTGTACTTTGTTACTGCACACCTCTGGTTGATAGGCAGCTTTTTCACTATTTTCCTCTCCTCTCCTTTTATTGTTTTCAGTTTTATTGCTGAAACATGCATCAACGATGACAGAAATACACTTGTGGACACTGGAAAATGAAGCGTTTGGATTAAATACTTTGGGGTGATCAGTGCACACGGCGTCTTTCAACATCCAGCCAGATCAGCTGAACGCACCGACACAGCGGTGGCATGAGCCGTGAGTCCGGTTTAGACTGAAGGCTGTGTTGTATAATGATAATAAAATACCGTGACACTTTGATAACCTTGATAGTCTTAATGGAAATATTCATATTGAAGAGCCGAGTCCAATTTGACTGAGAAAAGTTGGTTACAGCTCAAGTGTCTCATGTCAGGAAGGTCTGGACAGGATTTAGACACGCTGCCTTCAACCACATAAACAAAACACTTCAGTTTTCAACCAACAGCAGCGGCTAAAAGGTGTGACGAGCAAAATGTCACAGACACAAAATTTCTGGTTTTGAAAATCAAGGCAGCTTTACAAACATTTGGTTTTATGCTTGACATTTATTTGAAGTTCCGACGTGCAGATGAGCGGAGCAAGGAGGAGCCTTGATGATGATGATGATGAGGAGGAAAATGTTATGATAAGAATGATGAGAAAAACTACAAAAGAAATTACTTAATGATCAAAAACACTAACAGCCTGTGACTTTAGAATAAGGTGCTGAAATACATCTGGATTATCAGTGGGGATATACTGAACCCAAACACCAAGCAAAACATTTTTTTCCTTCATGATATTTAGAGAACTGGAGACGTATTTGATGTCAGAACAACTGAATGAAACACACAAACTGCAAAACATCGCATTTACAAAATTTAAATAAATCGATCCCCCGCTAGATGTTCTAATTTAAGCTCTGATAGAAGAAAGCACCGGTGAAACAGGGAGTTTGAGCCTCACAGTGAGCCCAGTGTTTTCGTTGAGTCCAGGCAGCTCTCCGCTCGGCTCCCGACTTCCTGCTCTTCCTCTCCTCTCACCTTTTAATTGGTCGGAGCAGCCGGCGGCCTGTCAGGACGTCTCGGCGCTCCGTGACGCCTGCGCTCCTTCCCTTGCAGCTCAGACACAGAAAGGCCTCTGTCTGCCGAACAGTTTCCATGCTGAGCAGCAGCGAGGAGGAACTTACCTGTTCTGTTCATTTCTATTGTGATTTATGAGTTTATACATGCCTGCGCCGGCCAAAAGTGGCTAATTTTAGCTACAGCGTGCAATGAAGTAGACAGACAAAACAAAACGTCTCACTTTATTTTCTGTTACTTTTGCTTTTTCTGGGACTTTCCTGTGTGTGAGCTGTTAAAGTGGAAACAGTTAAAGTTTTTTTTTGCTTTAATTCATTATGAAGTAAACGGCTATAGGATCATTACATACTGCATTTAGATTGGTTCACCATAAGTTGGACTTCGGCATTAAATATTTTTTCATACCTTCACACTTTCATACCTTTCACACCTTCACACTGCTCCAACACACCTGATTCAAACGATCAGGTTGTTGTCAGGCTTCTGCAGAGGCTTGATGACGAGCTGATCATTTGAATCAGGTGTGTTGGAGCAGAAACATCTAAAACATGCAGGACAGGGTCCCTGAGGACCAGGGTTGGGGAACACTGATTTAAATTAAATGCATAACTGAGTTTTCTTGAAGGTGATAGTGATGAGTGCAGCACTTTACCCAAAGCAAAATTTTTAATTTTTAATTTTAAACTTATAGACTTCAGCACCAACAGAAATTTCTCAGACATCAAGCAGGCTTTGTTCAACTTTTCCACATATGCAATAATACTCTGTTTGATGTGTTCACGGGTTTTGGGAGACTTGATGAATTCCTCTTGTAGGACTTCTTGTCTATGTTGGATTAAAATATGATATTGAATGTTCACTCTTAACCTTATAAACAGCAGCTGACAAACAACAAAACAATTCTTGTCCTCTGTTGCTTCAGCAGAAAGTTAATAACTGTGTGTTTTCCAGTTTTAGAAGCTGAGTTCTTTCTCTGTGATTGTGGAGTGTTTAAACACACCACTTTATCCAATAATTCTGTTTGATATCGCTGGTGTGCGTCTGTGTGAACAGTGTTGGTGCCTCCACCAGTAACCGGTGCGTGTTTTTCTGTTTCTTTGTCTCTGGATCATTAACGTCTTCTGGAGGAGACCCCGGTCGTCGTCTCCCCGTCTGTCTTTGTGTAGACTGACCCGTAGCTGTGTGGTCAGACGCTGGTGTCAGTTTGAGCCTCCCGGTCACCGGGGCTCTCGCCAGACTGTCTCAGCCCCACGGCGCTCGAGACAGACAGGTGCCTGCAGCCCACGACTCGATTCAGAAAAAATTAAACAGAACACGTGGATTTGGACGTTGCATTCACAGCCTGCTGCTAATTCAGATTTTTATCAAACGCTTCATGTTGTTGCAGTTTTTATATGTTGTCAGAGGTGACAAAAACACACACAATCTTCACTCAAGCAGAAATACAGATACTTGTGTAAAAGTAGCACTGATTCAATTTCTTTACTCCAGTAAAAACACAGGTGCTGAAATGTCCTCAGAGTGTAAAAGGTTAAAAGTTGTCCTCTGAAGGACATTTCTGCCAGCTGTCTCTGTGCAAATCTACCTGAACCTCACTGTTTCTCCACACTTGAGTCTCACTCTCTATTTTGTCTTTAGTCTGTTTTTGTCTTGTTACATCTTAATTCATTTTCATCTTGTTGCGTTGTTTTGTCTCGTTTCCGTGTTTTACATAATTTTCATCTTGTTACATTTTGTTACATCATTTTTTCATCTTGTTCAATTTTGTGTTCCATTTTGTCTCGTAGTTTTTACAACTTGTTTTGTCTTGTTAATGTTGTTTTCATCTTGTTACTTTTTGTTCTGTTGTTTTTGTCTTGTTATATGTTTTACATCATTTTCATATTGTTACATTTTGTTGCATCATTTTCATCTTATGTCTTACGTTATTTTTGTCTTGTTACATCTTATTTTGACATCTTTGCTTTGTTGTGCATTTTGCATCTTCTCACATTGTTTTTGACTTGTTGCATCTGACGTGTGTGTGTTATGCACTGATGGCTTCACAAAGGTATTGTTTTTTCTGTCCATCCATTCAGGTTGAACTCAGTCTTGATGCTCACGTGCATTAAAACTAAAGTAACGAGACTGTTTTGAAAATGTAAGGTGTAGAAAGTACAGGTATTTATGTGAGAAGTAAAAAGTTGTCAGAAAAATCAAGTACAGATACCTGAAAACTTAAGAAAGTATTTGTATTTAGTTACTTCCCACCTTTGTATCTATCAGTTGAAATCTAGCAGCAGTTTGTCTTCATAACTTAAACTCTTTCTTTTCTGTTGGAACAAACCCAAACTCATGACTGACCTGTGGGTGAGAGAAGAGAGTCACTTTCCCTGCTCCCTCCTCTTCCTCCTCCTCCTCCTCCTCCTCCTCCTCCTCCTCTGATTGGAACAGCTGCTCCTCGTCTCGTCTCGGAGGTTTGAAAGTAAAACAAAGCCAAACAAACAGAGGGAGGAGCGCTGATTTGTCATCATTGCTTCAAACACAACAATCACTGACATACCAGAGAGATCAGAGTCACAACCATCTGTCTGATGTTATCAAATCTGTCCACGTTAACGCTAATATTGATCAGTTTAAAGTGGCATTCCTTCCTCTCTGTTCTTCTTGCCTTAAATAAAGTAGATCTGTTTGATACAGAGCTTGTTACTGTCATTTTTATCCCTGGTATCTCATTGTTCTTTAAGAATCTTCACTCACTGTGAAATAAACCCCTTCAGGATAATCCAAGACCACTCCGCTTTGCGTCGGGATCCAGCATCATCCTGGTGGGATTTATTTCACAATAACGACCTGCTTACTGTACGTTATCCCTTAGTTATTGCACAGCTTTGTTAAATACTCAATTCCGATTGGTCAACTACAGCAGTCTAAAGTCTGTTATTTCTGACCATTGAGAACCGGCTGTTGCTTTTAAATATTATTCACATTTGCCTGAACACAGTCTTATTAATGGTTGTTTTGATTCGAGAGACTTCGAGTTATTTCACCTACATCTGTGTGTACGACAGTTTGTTTTCATTGACCTCCAGCTGAGATCCTCTCTGGTCTCACATGTAGAAGCTGCTGCTGCCCATTTCTTCTCAGGAGGAAGGGGGGAGGGGGGGGGGGCACCCCGAGTCTGGATCTCTCCTTCATGTTTCAGGAGGGATTTGTGTGTCCTAATAACATTCAAACATGATTTTATATGTCAGCGTTTCCTCTGGCAAATAAAAGACAAATGTTCTCCTCCATGGATCAGACACAGCCAGTTCCTCGATGCCACCGCTGGTTCTCGGCAGGAGACGGGACTCCCGGGGAAATCCTTATCTCCTGGATCCTGGAACACATGTGACTGTCCTGCAACGTGTTTGACTTACTGAGGGCATGTAAACACGGTGTTGATTTGAAGTCTTTATGTTCAACAATGGTGACTGTTAAAACTTGTTTGTTGGCCAAAGAGGCAAACAAACAAGTTTTTAAAGAGTTTCCCATCATGGTGGTACATTCAGATCAGTTTACAAGTTTATGACCCTTTTCAGGCACAGAATACTTAACATTACTGGCTTTATTTATCTGTTAAAGGCAGAAGTAGATAAAGAACGTGGCTAATGGGTGGGTGATGTAGGGGTCAAATCTGGGGGACCACAATACCATGTGGCTTACTACACTCATGTTTGTTGCGGGCATTGCCCAGACGTTTCCAGTTTTTGTTGCCATCGCTTATAAAAGTAGACTCTGTGCATCTCCAAAAAATGTCTACACTTTATAGAACACTGCGTCTCTCAGCTTTGGTTGAAGTGGCTGGTTCCTCCATGGCTGATAAATCCAACACGGGCTCCGGAGCGTAGTCTGTGTGTCAAACATTAGCATGAGGACTAGCATGACGCTCATGGGATGAAGATAAGGATGCGCCAGCTTCTCCCTCGTTCCCGGAGCCAATTTACGTCTCATGACCATCCTGCTGCAGCGTCTTTTTACCGGCTGATTCGTCCAGACGCAGTACGTCTGCGCAACGGTTCTGATCCGTCTTCCGCATGGCTGCAGGAAGCGTTTCAGCAGCAGAGCATTTCACCCCCGGATTACGTTTACTTGCTCAGATTTTGTTGATTCGGCCCTCTTTCCTTGCTCTTTGTGCTGCTAGCATGGGTAAGCAGCCTACGTGGTTAAATGGTTTCTTTTCTGTCAGTCTTTATTTCCCCTGCTACTATTCGAATAGGAGCAGCCGAAGCCATAATTTTTACTAAATACTGAGAATTTCAAAACTGTTTTTTAAATTTTTATTTTACTTTATTGCTCATACTACTTTGTATATTTTATAAGTTGTACAAGTTTCTTAGACTTCTGCTTTCAGAGCAAATTATTTAATGATTACTAAACCAAGAATAATAAAATGAAGAGGCAATTGTTGCAATCAACAAGGTGAACCCAAACACAGAACACAGAGTGGTAAAACTTCATTATTGCCAGGATAATGAATGTGGCCGTAGGGGAAAATCCAGGGGATGGAGGTCGAAGGTAGTGGACTGATGGCAGGGAGGGGTTTGACTGGCTGGGAGCGTGGCAGAAGGACAAACAGGCAGGCAGTGATACTAAAGCAGAGGAAAAACAGGGCAAGTATCCACGAAAAAAAATATACGAGCAAAAAACTTTAGGTTGAATTCAGAATTCAAACACTACCTGAAGCACAACTGTACCACAATGAGAGGAAAGCCAGTGTTTTGTAACACAGGATCGATTATTGGATGGTTCTCAGGTGAGCAGCAGGGAACAGGTGAGTGAATGAATGTTGCCACGCCCACAACACAGACGCACAAAGAGACAGACAGGGGGAGGAGCAAGGGAAACAGAGGACAAGGAAAACCTCAGGAAATCTAGTGACATGGCCAGGGCCATGACAGCAACATGACAACAAGTACGGTCTTATTTCTATTTATTCACATGATGTTGTTTTATCTTCATTCTTATTTATTTATATTGACTAGACAACATCATGTAATGTCTCTGTAATCTCCTCCCTCTATTTTCATTTATTCTAATTCTCATGTTTTTCTATTTTTCCTGTTTTATGTCTTAGTGTCTGTTGTGTCTTAGTTTTACTTCAGTTTTAATCTTTTCTTGCTCCAGTTTGTCTGGACCTTCTGTTGTTATTTGGTCTCCTGCTCTTTTGCTTTGTCTGTCAAACTCTGTGCTATACAAATAAAGTTATTATAATTATTTATTATTTACAGCTGGCCCTTTGATTTGAACAAAAATGCTGATATGGCCCCAGATGAAATTGAGTTTGACACCCCTGGTTTAGCATGTTTGCATGCTAATGTGCTAATTAGCACTGAACACAAAGTACAGCTGAGGCTGACAGGAATGTCATTAGTTTTGTAGGTATTTGGTCAAAGTAACACCAAAATTATTGCAATTAATTAATAATCCACCCGATAGTTACATATTTCAGTCTGGACCAAAGTGTTGGACCAACAGACTGACATCAGCATCAGAGCCACGCTGCTAATTCTGGCTAAAATTAGCTTTTATGAAGTCTCCCACAATTCCAGATGTTAAAATCTGGCCTGGTCTGTTTCCATAATTACAACAGATTGTTGTTAAATGTGGGAGGGAGAATAAAAGAGACAATACACCAAAGCTGAGCGCAGGATCAGACGTTTATCTCTTTATGAACTTTGCGTGTGTGAAAGACAGAATGAGATTTAAAGGCTGCTGAGAAAACAAACACTCACACATTCACAGAGGAAAAAGAGCAGAATATAAACAGGAGGAGGAGGAGAGACGCTCATCCGGACTCATAATTACATACGAATAGCGAGTGATGACAGTCTTATTCTTCTTCTTTGTTTTTTTTTCTTTGCATTCTTTCTTATTTTTCATGTGCTTCACATGCCCACAGAGACTCCCAGAGGGGCTTAAAGGGGCATTTCGCTCATAACTCCCACTCATAACTACAACTACAACTAATAAAGAACATTTTGCTGCAGTCTTCAGTTAATTAGACGCTTGATTGTTGTGTTTTGGTTTAACTTCCAGTCTTAATAAGCACTTTTCTCTGCACTGGGTTTTCATGAAACTATAATCACATTCTGTATTTTGTCACTTAAGATGTTCACCATGTTGTCAAAGGAAGCAGCTCATAATATATTTACTTTTGAAGAGGAAAAATACTGCTGTCATAATTGAAATAAACATGTTATTGTATTTGAGGCATTGTTGATATTTTGAAGCACTCCTGTCACCCAGAAATTATGTTTGTATTTTATTAAATTGTTTTCATAGTTATTTTTTTTTATTCCTGCTGTTGCAAATAAGTTTTATAGAGACGTAAAATAAATTCAACAAAATAAATTCTACGCCCAAGTATAAAACACTCAATGGCCTACAATGATGAGTTTTAATGCCTTTAGATTTTGAATCTAAAGAGAATAAAGTCATAATATTTCAAGAATAAAGTAGCCTAGTAATATTTTGGGAAAAATGTTGTGCCATTTTGAGACTACAGTTGTACTGTTTTGAGAATTGAAGCTAAAAATGCTCGACATATGCTATATAATGTTAAGTTCAGGGGTGGAAGTAATTAATTACAAATACTTAAATTACTGTAATTAAGTTTTTTTTTTTTAGGTACTTGTGCTTTTAGGGAAGATTTTCAAGTCTGTACTACAAGCTGCATTACCAGCTGTAATCTAATTACTTACTTTTAAAATCATAGTTGAGGACTGAGTATAATTTAAATTAATATCCAAACCTTTCAACTGAATTTTAGTAGCCAGTAAAGTGACCTGATTACAAACAGGCCAATGAGAACAAGGACACACAAACTAAAAACAAATCAGCATCATTAACTGATTAATTGCTGTTAAGAATTCAACCAACTGAAGACGTAGTCATGGATATTTAATCAGTAGTCCTGGCAGTAATTTGAACCTCTCATTGTTTCGTCTGGTGGAGACATTTGTTGAATGAAGAAAATTAAACCTGGACTACATGTTTTGTATCTTATAACTTATTAATGATTAATCAATTGTTTCTGTTTTCCACTGTTTCACTGCACAAAATTTGCAACCCTATTTTGGAGAGGTGACTGTTACATCAACAGTTAAAAGTAACGCAGAGGAATACGTGTTGAATTCAAGTGAATAATGTGAAGCTAGTGTTTGTTCTAGCAAAAAGCTTGCTGACTAGCAAGCTAAGCTGCATCAATCATTAGCTAGCTAGCTACATTTAATAGCTAATGTTAGAAAAATGCTAGCTAACTAGCTAGCAAATCTACATCGATAAACAGCTACTTTTGCTAATATTAGCTAACTTAGGATGTGACAATGTCAATTTTACACGTCCTCCAACAACATCTTCAAAATGTGGTTTCTTTTTAAACTAAACAAGCGCAAGACCACAAAACACTTTTAAAGTGGCTCTCTGTACATCAGCTAGCTAGTTGGGTAGCATTTTGCTAACATTAGTTATTAGATGTAACTAGCTAGCTAATGATTGTTGTAGCTTAGCTAACTAACTAGCAAGCTTTTTGCTACACAGCAAATGCTAGCTGACTGGCTATAATGCCTGATGTAGATTTGTTAGCTATTGTATTTCTAATGTTCAATAACTTAAAATGTGGCTGTATGTAGTTTATCTTTTAACAATCTACACAGTTTGGTTTTCTTTTCAAACTATGACACTTACTGTTACTTCACAGGGGTCAAGGGTCAACACCTAGAATGGGAGATATTTACAGAATCATCATAGCCAATAAATGAAATATGCAACCATTTTAATTTCCTGAATCTGGATTTATAAGTAATTTAAAATACCATTCCAGTGGTTTCACATGTTTTTGCCCACTAACTACAAATCATATAAACATTATTGCTGTTTTCCAAAGTTTTTTTATATGTTTATAGAATGATTTTTCCCCTCCTTTGGTTTCACTTTATATTTGTATGTTATATGACTTGAAACTCACTCATCTATCACGGTGAACATCTGGACAGCTTTATGTCTCTCAAAGTTCTGTTATTTATGTTTAGTACTGTTTTTTCCCCCAGCAGAGACCATTTCAAACTCCCATGCTGATGCATTCAAGGACGCACAAACCTGTAAGAATTTTAAGTCAAAAGCCAGAAGCATATTGTATTCATGAGAATCAATGAAATACAGTAAAATAAAAAAGCGACTTAATTTTATCAGCCCCAGAGGAGGAAGTTGGTGTTGTGTCACCAAAGAAAATAAACAGTAAAACACAATGAAAATAATAAACATGCATCACAAATCCCCAACAATACAGTGATATATTCCTGGCATGTGGATAGTAGAGTGCTTTTTCTTTATTATATTGAGTGCACATGGCACAAAGGATCCATTAAATATCCCTTAGAGGGCATTAACTCAGATTCAGAGTGGAAACAATATTCTGTGTCAATAACAATAGACAAAGCTTTCCTCTATAAAGCAGGACTATACAGATGTGCAATGATTTTATTGGTCCTACAATTTTTCTGGCAGTTCTACCAACCGTACACAGTTCATTGTCGGCTGTAAAAGATGATGAAAATGTGTCTGTGTCGTATTAAAAGACCAAAAATCAGCAGTATACAACATTTTGTATTTACCAGCATTTTTTCCTGCTTTTGGTTGATGAACATCCCAGAAGGTGCAGTTGAGCCAAACTGGTCTTCTGCCAGATAAAGACAAAAATCACTGCTTACTGGTCACGACAAATGCAATATGTTTAGCCATGCTAGCAGCATGTGGCTCTTGGGATGGCAAAGTAGGACAGTGTGTTGGTCGGTCAATTGTTCTCAGCAGCTATCGGATGGATTGCAATGAATGGTCTGTGTTAGACTCTGCTGTACTTTGCCTTAAATGCAAATTAGCAAACATTAGCACGCTAAGACCCTGCTTGAGCAGTGACAGAATATGTAATTAGGATACAAAAAACAAAAAACCAGTAACTGTAGTCCCTTAAAATAAAATAGAATAAATAAAAATAGAAGCAATCACATTACAGATACATTTTGTAAAAAACTGAGATTATGGAATTTTCAACATTTCAGCTGCTAACATTAGCTACACAGACCAACTGCTAACATTAGCTACACAGACCAACTGCTAACATTAGCTACACAGACAAGCTGCTAATTTTAGCTACACAGACCAACTGCTAACATTAGCTGCATTGACCAATCACTAATGTTAGCGACACGGTAATTCAGTTAACTAGCTGGCCTGTTTGATGCTAGGTTACTAGCCTACTGCTACCACTGAAACATATTTTGGGACTGTAGGTGGTGATGCTGGTAACTGGGATGGTTTGTGGGTTTAAACAGAGGTACCATAACATTATTTAACGATTTAAATGCATATAATTACCATTATTAATCTAAACATGCATTCACACATAACTGAGGAAGGAACAGCTAGAGAAACTATTAATAAATCTACCAACCAGCAGGATAAAAAGCTAAACAATTTCGTAAACCACATTTGGTGCTGAGGTAATCCAAAAGTAATGTAAAGTAATAAAGTTAACTGTGACACTTGTATTATGTTACTGACAACATTTTGAACATGTAATTAGTAACTGTAGTTTAATGCATTAAACCCTCCCAACGCCAGCTAACATGACTAAGATAGCAGATATGTTAGCATGCTGATGTTAGCATTTAGCTCAAAGCACTGCTGTGCCTGAGAACAGCTTCACAGAGCTGCTCATGTGGCTGCAGACTTTTTGTCTTTTAATAAATGTAATAGCTGACTAATCCTGTTGTCCATTATGAACATAGAGACAGCGCTACAGACACAATGGATTTGTTGTATTTTGTTGGTTCATATACAGCAACACCCTTCACTCTTTGTTGTGTTTTGTTCACGCTGTGAAGTTCACCCATAAAACAGACTCATGAAATCACAGTGTTATAAAATCCTGCAGAAGTCTGTTGTCTTTGAACGTGTTTTTAATTCGCTCAGTAAAACGATCAAACGAGTTTCCACACACAGATCAACAACCTCCCGACTGGAGTGAGTCAGAGAAACTAATTAAAAATTTTACTTGCCAAAACAGAAATTCAGATATCATTACTAAATACCAAATTGATAGGTGAGGCTCTGTGGCAACATGTGTTTTATATTTGTTTGTGTGAAACAGAATTATCTGGATCATCTACGTTTGGTGCCGTGCAGTCGGTTTTATGGTCTGCAGGAGTCTGCGCTGAAAGCAAAGACTGTGAGAACTCTTCATGAACCAAAGCACCTGAACGCAGCACAACAAGAAAAAACAGCCGCCACAATCTGCCTGAAGATCCTGTAAATACTCTGATACTCGCTGGGTCAAACGGCTGCACTGGGATTTTATCTGACATTAATGTCTGAACACCCTGAGGCACTTTGAGCCGACTCAACGTCGGTCGTTTAGGAAAATTACAGTATAATTTCCACCAGTTATCAAGATAAAATGTTTTCCAACATGTTGGAATACCGTAATGATTATTTGTTTTTGTTTTTTTAATGAACTACCTCTAATTTATGCTTCAGTTATCTTCTCACATCTGGTCAGCAGGAGTTGTAACATCTGTCCAGTGTTCTCAAAATTTCTCTCAGTCAGACAGGTGCTTCAGGGTCTGCAATAATAATGAAGCGATGACATTTTATATACAAAAGGTCAAAGTTCAAAGTGAAGACAGCATGTTTCTCACTAGAATTTACATTTTTTTTTTATTGGGGGAAATCACTTATGGCTGTTTTTACATTGTTTCTTGGACATTTTCATAAAACCTACTGCTCCTGAACGCACCACAAACCAGCTAACCAATGGGAAAGCCAGATACTCCAGGGACCCTGGCTGGAGGTGGAAGTAGCATTTCAGCGTTATTACTACGGCGGCTAACAGCAAGGTAACATGATAAACTTATAAACAATTGTGGTTTGTTTTCTAATTTCCTCAAACATTGTTGGCGTCTTTGACACACATATATATTATTTTTGTTATTGTAATGTTTATGTTAATGTTGATTATTTTACAGATCATGTCTTTAGGGCTTGACATTAGCACCCGCCCACCCGCCAAATGGTGGTAGATTTCGGCAGTGGCGTGCTACTCGCTCACTTTTACAAGACACTTTGGAGTGTGGCTGAGCGCTGGGCGATAAAACGTTTCACAGGAAAACAGTGTTGCAGAATCTCACAAACAATGGAAGTGAATGGTGACCAGTTTTCAAACATAAAAAAACCCAGAACAGAATAAAAACATAAAATGCTTCCATACTTACATGTCTGGTGTAATCCAAGTCTCCTAAAGTCCCGACATGGAAAGTTGACTAAAAAGTTATTTACACCATGTTTTTATCTTGAATCTTCACTGTAGATCTTTAGCTTGGAGCCACGTTCACGTGCACACTGTCTGAACTGTGTGTGTGTGGTGTGACGGTGTGCAAACAGCATGCTGGGGCTTTAGGAGACTTGGATTACAGCAGACGAGCAGCATGGAGGCATTTTATGTTGTTTTTTTCCTGGTTTCCAGATTCTGCAACACTGTTTTCCTGTGAAACTCCAGCAGTGTTTTGTGGACTAAAAAACGTAAACCTGTCCTTCGGTCAGCATGAGGGTGAGTAGATAATGACTGAATTTTAATTTTTGGGTGAACTATCCCTTTAAGACAACTACAGATCTGTTTAGCAAAATTAAAAATAAACAGAAAACCTACTTCAGGATGTTTCCCCCCCCAAACCACAAAGGTTTGTGGGTAAAAATAAAACATTTTGGTCCAATAATCATTCAAGTTGTGAGAGAATAAAACCCTCTAAGTGTCTAAGTGTGTGTGTGTGTGTGTGTGTGTGTGTGTGCACTTACAGTAGGAAGCATTTAAAACTTCAGAGGCCTAAATTGCCACCTGGACCTCGTGGGTCATTAGCTGCCCTCTGAGGAGAAAGTGTAGGGTTAAGAGAGGAGGAGGTTTGACTGTAATAAGCTCGCTGCATGTCTGTTGACGCACGTTCGACTTAACGACATCCAATCAGTCACATCCTCGGGGCTCCATACACCAACGATTACAGGCCTGCTTGGCTGCAGCGGACGGTAATCGTTCACATCAGCTGAGTAAATGACTCTTTAAAAGCCCAGACAACCTGTTGTTTTCAAATGACACTTTTGTATATTATTAGAGGAAGTGGCTGTTTCTGAACTTCGTATCCAGCCGTATGCTTCCTGCAGCGTCTCTGCACAGACAGACAGACAGACAGCACTTTACCGTATCATTAGTGCATGTCTGTTTATTTCCCTACTGAGAATGGAAATAAACTTGCATAAAACTTTAGTATTTCATCATATTTAGTCCCATTTTTGGTGCATTATTGTTGCCTGGCGATGATATTATGACTTGATTTGGAAGCTTGAACTTGTTGGTGTGTTCAATGACACTCAGACATCTGAGAGTTGAGAGTCAGTTCCTGCAAAACAGCATTTTTAAACCAAGAAACTGCTGAATTAAATTATGAAAACAACAATATTTGGTCATAGTTAGGCTTTAGTCACATTCTAGTCATTTCTTTTGTTAGTTTAGTCTGGGTTTTGTCAGCTAAAAATAAAGGGACAGTTCACCCAAAGCATGCCAAGTTGACTATAATAAATGTTATTTTCTCCGTGTTTTTATCCTGAATCTTCACTGTACATCTTTAGCTTGGAGCCACATTCATGTGCACATGCACCCTGTCTGGACTGGGTGTGTGCGGTGTGCTTTAGGAGACTTGTTGTGAAGAGAGCTACAGTTTGAGAACAGTTTTTGAAACAGTTTGTAGCCTATGCCAGGATAATGTAACCAATCAATCAGTCAATAAATAAATAAATAAATAAGGCAGGAAACACGACTTTGAGTTGATTATTTCTTAAGCAGTTTAATTAAGTCTGTAAATTGATTCTCACAGTGAAAACATCTCAAATGTCTGTTCCCAAGACAATAAATCAGTGTAAAGTATGTTTGGTATGACAAGCAGAAATGTCAAAGAGATTTTAAGATAATGGGCAAGACCAAACCAAACCAAACCACCGATGTGCTCTTTTAGCACATTAGAGGAAGTAATTAAGGAAGAGACAGTCACAGAGATCCAAACCCTCCTGCACACATGAACCCAGAATAATTTATGCTCCTCGGAAAAACTGTCTGACACTTGGAGGTATCAGACCTCAAACCGTGCGTGTGTCAGCGCCCTGCTCCTTCCTCTGTGGCCGATGTGGCAGATGAGACAAACATCCGACTGTTTTTTTTTCTTTTTAGAGAATCCTCCTCCGAGCTTGTTATTTGGTGCATGTGGTTTCCTTGAAGGAAGTGGTTGTCATTGTTGTTGAAAGTGGGTGTGAGTGCTGCATTTTTAAAAAGTGATTTATGAGACCTCTGGGTTCCTCTTTTGTCTTTACAGCTGCAGCTTCCTCACGACTGAGTGTCTCTCAGACACCACACTCTTAAAATGTCCTCCTTTGTATTTTTGTCCTTGAATGTCGAGGACTTGAACCTGCTGAACAAAGCAGCTGAGACACTGAACACATCACACAACCTGCTGCTCCTCACAGTGCACCTCTTCATTTATCATATTTAAATTGTATTTAAGGCTGAAATCACCAGAATTCAATTTACTCACAATTTTGTCTGGAGGTTATTTATTGTTAATACCATGCAAAAATATCAGAGATCAGATAAGTTCCTCTACAAATCCAAGCTAACCTACTGCTACCACACTTCACCTAAAACTTAACTTAACTTAGCCTAAAACCTAACTTAACCTAACCAGCAATGTGATACAATTAGTTGAATGATCATTTCTGGTCATTTTTCAAGCAAAAATTAAGTTTCAGCTATCACATCACATCAATTGTCTGGTTCTAATTTCTCTAATACGAGCATTTGCTGTTTCCTCTGGTTTATATATATATGTATATTTTAATCTTTCAAACCAAACGATACCTCTGGACCTTTTGTCAGGCAAAATTAGAAGATGTCACCAGAAAGTGTAATGGACATTTTTCTCCATTTTCTGAACTGAAAATAATCCTGGATTTCAACTTTATACACCCACCATTTACTCCAACTGCCTCCACTCGACTTGCATGTGATACCAAACACTTCTTTCACTGGGAAAAAACAACTTGACCAAATGGCTGAATCATATCTTCAAATCAGCATCATCACTAAGAAAAAACGTCACATACACAAGTTACACACATGGCCACCTTCTGGAGGGGAAGATTCAGAGCAACACACACTTCATCATGTGAATTCAATATTAAGAATTTAAGTTGTTATTAAGACTTTTTGGGGGACAAAGAACCCGATGCCCCTCCACAGGTGGCGCCAGTGTCAGTCTCTGTGAATAAAAGCATCAGCCAGGAGCCAAAAATGAAAATGTAAACATCAACAAAGCCTCTGCAGTGCAGAGAGATTTCACTGAATTCAGAAGAAAACAGGTCAACACAGTGAGTGGTTTTATTGCTCCCCCATGGGGAGCTCAGTGTGTCTGACATGAGTTATCACCAGGGCCAGGCAACATAAATCTACTCTGACACCACCACTCTGCCAGCCAGGAAACCAGTCAGTCGGTCAGTCAGCGAGTCCCGTTAGTGAGCCAAGCTGACAGCAGAGCAGACAGGTCGTCCAGCTCGGCAGCCAGACGGGCAGGATCCTGGACGCCGGCTGGACACTTTAGTGCTGCAGTCAGTCCGATAAAAAGCCAGCAAGAGCGTTATGTTAACCAGTCAGTCAGTCAGTCAGTCAGTTTCATACTGTCAGCAGCAGAGCAGGACTGCACAAAAACCACAAGACCTACATTAATGAGAGGGAATTGTTTTATTTTAGGGTTCAATTAAGTCCAGAGAACAAATAGAAATTTATGTACTTGTACTTCTTTCATGCAGATTTTACAAGTTTGGAAAGTTAATCAAAAAACAGATCTCCTGTCAGAGAGACTCTCCCAATAGAATAAAAGTTGATTTTATTTGGATGATTAAGAAAGAAACACCAGACCAACATACATAAACATTTCAGCTCTTCTCTGAATATAAAACTACTGATATTAAAGAACAAAAAGTACTGAAAATCATCTTTTTAGTGATGCTTTGAAGTAAGACTTTGAAGATTTCATTATACTGAAAAACACTGAAAACAAAAATCTTGATGCTGGTTTAGGCAACATATACATGAAATGTGACGAGGTATTTTACAGTACATTGCTGAATGCTGCTGCATTGCATAGTGGAAAAAATAAAGCCTGAACATGCAACTGCCGTTAAATTTAAAAAGGATAGTTCACCCCAAACTCAAAAAAATTTTTTTTCCTCTTGCCTGTAGTACTATTTTTCCATCTAGATTGTTTTGGACTAAGCTGCCAAGTTTTGGTGATAATTCTCATGAATTGTTGAACTAGCTGGCACACGACTTGTGATGCTCAAAGCAACAAAATTCATTTGAAAAATATGAGATAATACATTGAACTTGTCAAGCAACTGATGCAGGATCTACTGTCTTTCTACTGCACAGATTGAAGCGAGCATCTACTCACAACGAGAGGTTACAGCTCAACTGAAGAGGACGACACTAGTGCTTACATCCCTCGCAGTCATGAGCACGAGCCTCTTTGCAGCAGCACGCAGAGGCGGACGTACCATCAGGCAAAAAGTCGGCCATTGCATTAGACCCCAGGCTACCGAGTGCCCCACAAAACACCCCCTAAAAGTTTATTTAAAACTTGTCAAACTTGTATGCTGAATTGGCATCAGAGTGCTTAATTCATGAGTGTCTCAGAGCCTTTTCACTAACCTGGACTATTGCATGATCGCACAGCATATGTGCAGAAATGATTCAGGGAGGCGGCAGAGCAGAGCAGGAAAAAAAGAGGACAGGAGGATATCAAAAGACAATATACACATCCCAGACACAGCATCTGGCAAGAGATACAGAAGTATCCGCTGCCGTACGACCCGGCTTCATTCATCCTGCACACACCACCATTAATAAAACTTTATTTTTCTTACTTATCGTTTAGTGTTATTTGTAAGTTTGATAAAGGGATGTGCCCCATGTCTGTGTTTGCTTTGGGCCTCAAAATGACTAAATCACGAGTGCCATATAGTCGCGTTATGTTCGAGAGAAGGCACACATCTTTACGGCTGATATCTCAAAAACTTGGCAACTCACACCAGAACAATCTAGGTGGATTTATAACAGATGGGTAAGAAGGAAAATATGTAATTCCTCTTTTAAAAATCATATCTGTTACTTTAAGTGTGATTCACCCCTTAAAACCAAAATCCAGTAAAAACAAATGTCAAATTCTGCAAGTCTTCTGACTCACTTTACATCACAGTACATTTATGTACTGAATATTCACATAAATGAAGAGATTTTACAAGCTGTTTATAAAAAAAAAAGTAGCCAAATGGGCAAATGTGACTTTTTTCTGTTTCTATCCACTTAACAAGAGATGTATTTAAATTTACACAATAAAAAGCTTCATAGTGGGTGAAAGGTGTGGGTAGAAGGTCACAAGGAAAAAAAAAACATTTTCAGATTTGTCCCTTTAGGATTAGTAGCACTGGACCTGTGTGTGTGTGTGTGTGTGTGTGTGTGTGTGTGTGTGTGTGTGTGTGTGTGTGTGTGTGTGTGTGTGTGCTGAAGCTAGCGGGGCCTCCATAAGTCACCCAGCCAGGCTGCCAGCCGTACAGCTCACTGAATAACTAACTGTCTCATTGGCTGACTGCTGCAGCGGCTGTCTGGCTGACGAGGCAGTCAGGTGATTACAAGGACGCCATTTGGTTTTACAGCAGAATAATATGGCCACTGTTCGCCCTCTTTCCTTTCTCTGTTGCCCCATGAGGATGCAGAGGGGCCGGCAGGGGAGTGATTAAGATTTTAGGGAGCTGCCTGGCTGGTTTCAGGGGTTAGAGGGTAAAGAGTGGGGATTTATTAGGACCATAAATTAGACCCAGACGTCTTCCCCCTCATCGCACCCTCCACTACACCCACATTAGTTTCAATCCCTCCTCCTTAACAGATAGATAGATAGATAGATAGATAGATAGATAGATAGATAGATAGATAGTAATGTCATTTATCCAACTGTGAGGGGTTTGAAAACGGCCGGTTACCCCACTGTGAAAGCCACACAGACAGCGAGGCTTTCAGGTCTGACCTACAAATCTTCCTGTAATGTTTGTGGATGTGTCAGCGCCACAGAGATTCGACTGTACTCCAGCGTGTCCTTAACGACCCCTGACACCTCTCCGTTTGCTTTGAGAGGAAACGGGGACGGTCAGTAAATAACAGAGACCCTCCTTCAGCTCAGGGGTCCAGAGAAAAGATGCTGTCTGAGCAACATGTGACTCTTTTTTTTTTTTTTGCAATATATATATTTATTTTAATTTAATCCCTGTACACAGGGCTAAAGAGTTTAGGGTCTGCGTTGTGTAACTTTATATTATAGTTATAAATTTGGTGACTCCAAAAATACAGTATTACTTACCTGACAGACCAGTAAATGATAAATTTTGCTCACAAGAGGATATCCAATGCACCCTTTACAGCTTGAAGCTCTTTGTGTTTTTTGTAAGTACATCATGCCCACGATGCAAAAGAGGCAGAACATCTTTGTTCCTGCTGCTTACTGAGGTCTGGTAATGGTCTTAACTTTGTACTTTTTTGGATTTGCTCTCCATTTCCCAAATTATGTTTCATGTAATATGATGTACTGTCAAGTATGGATGTTTTTGTGGGGCTTTTATGTCTAAATTTATAAGTACAGCTGAAGATATGACAGGAAAGGGAGAGGGAGAGGAGAGAGGGTGGGGAGTCGAACCAACGGCTGCTGCAGAGGCCTCAGCCTCAGTACGTGGGGCAAAGCTGAGCTACCAGGCCACAGGACGTTGTCATTGTTTTATGTTCTCAAGAAAAACATGATGATTTTTATTTTCAGGTGATTGTACTTATTATACTGTTGCACTGCTGGTTTCCTCTCCTGAAAATCAGTGGGATAGTGTGTGACAGTCCTCTTGCAACCTGTTTTCTGCACAAATCAGTTTGATTTAGGAATCTCATGTGTGAAGTAAAGTGAAGTGGACTTGCAGGAAGTCTTTTAGAGCTCAGTGGTACCAAACAAATGTGATGTACGGGTGCCTGATCGGCTTTAATGCCAAGATCAAACCCGTAAAAGTAAAGAAAGGCAAATGTTTTTTCTGGTTATAGACTGTTTGACCAAACAGGACAGTGAAAAAACAACTTCAGAGCTCCTCTTCCACCACCGGCCTCTCCTCTCCTCAGTGTTCGGAGGCTATTTTGATCATTAAAGGCCGGGGCCCGGAGCGCTGTGGGCGTGTTGGTCGTCAGATTAAAGGGCAGCCATTGAAGAGTGTGTGTTTTGTGGTCTGAACCAACGGTATGCAGGACGCCATACGGGCCCGTGCTGACGCAGCAGCAACACACCAAGATCTGAGGATGTGTGGTCGATGGATGGGAGGGAGGGTGTGGGATGGACAAGGGGTTGGTGGGGGGCCATTAAAACACCAAGTTATAATACCTTAACTAATCTCAATCCTAATTCTTGATTTAAGCGTCATCTTGGGTGAAAAAATAATTTGACTGCTCTTTTTAAATGTCAAAAATTGTTCAAAATGGCAATTATAGATATTAAAGAACATAAAATCACACCCCACCCCCTTACTCCCCAATGCAACTAAATATTATGACAATCTGAGTGACGAAAACATTCAGGTTACCTGAGAGAGCCATTCGGGTCGGAGGTTAAAGCTGTATAATTGTTCATTTTGTATTACAGGTCAAGGAACAATAACAACCAGCGTATTAATAAAGTGGGAATTACAAGAAGTTAACCAAAAATCAATGATCCACAATCATGTTTAAGCAGCTCACGTGATGGAGAAGAGCAAAATATATGGTTCACAGGGCTTGAAGTAGCTGCCAAAGAAGAAAATCTGGAATTGTTGACGTCAGTATCAGGATCACAGAGGAAAACTGGCGTGTCGTCAGCATAGAGAGGACAGCTGGAATATCTATGGACGCATGGGCTCTCGTTTGCTGTTAAAACAAACTCTCTTTTTCCATATTTTCCAAATTAAAACATAATTTCTTACCTGTTTGTAATTCTGGAACATCTGCAGGAGGTGCAGTGTTTCACTCATATTAGTTTAACTTTAAGAGAGCACAGCAAAGTTTAACTGATCTGCATTATAAATCTGTGACTTTTGCACTTTTGTGACTTCCTGTGAAACTCCAGCAGTGTTTCGTGAACTAAAAAAAAAAAAAACCTTCTCAATTAATCGGCATGAGGGTGAGTAGATAATGACTGAATTTTCATTTTTTGGGTGAACTATCCCTTTAAACTAAGTGGCTCAATCAAGCTCAACGATCTTTCGAACAGATCAAACTGTGTTTTACCAAATCAGTGCAGTTTTATGCAGCAGAGTGTAAAGTTGCAGTTTTTTTTTTCCTGGGTAAATGCTGAGCCTGAGAGATGTTATCAAAGTGATTTACGGACTTCTCCCTCTCCGTTTACGTACGGCGTGCACTTCTCTCCATCTTTCTCCCAGTGAGCGGTCCATTGACGCACCAAGGGCGTCTTTCAGCATGTCTTCAGGTCTGTGGCTCTTTTTAAGCAGCCTGCGTCTCCAGCCAGTGTGGCCTGACAGAGGACGTTTTCAAACCAGCCCTGACAGTGATGAAACGCCTCCGGTAGAGTCCAGGAGCTGCAGTCAAACACACAGTGGTGAGAGTGTTGACTGAGACCATGAATCTATGTGTGTGTCTCTGTGTTTACGTGCAGGCAATTTTCTGAAAAGTCAAACAACGAACAGAGCCCCATTTGATGTCTGACACTTTGAATCTCCACAAATGTTTGGAGAAAACTTGTTCCCCCGTGGCCGCCCAACACAGTTTAATATTCTGTACACAATGTATGTCCGACAACATATTTGGGAAAAGAGTTTGATTGTCCAACTCCTCTTAAAGAAATAGTCTGTGACTCTTTCATATTCACTGCTTTCCAGGTCTTAAAAGTTGGACTGTTTAATGTTTCCAGAAGAAGCAGCAGAGGTTTGCTGCATGTTCTTTGGCCATTTAGGTCGAGAAACACCTCCTTCATATCAAACATGGATCACATTCAGTTAGAGGTCATTAAAAGTCATTAAATTTAAGATCCAAGATTCAAGATTGGATTATTTATTACCATCTCAATGAAGCATTCATTGGAATCTGTCTTGGTGTGGAGTGTAACTCCTCCTAAACCAACTTGTCATTTCTACATTTATATCTGTGTCTCTCATCTCACTCTTGGGAAAAAATAAGCCTATATTCCAAAATCTTAAACTAATCTTATGCATTAACTGATTTTTGGTGAAAAAAGATGGTAACTGTGGATGGACCTGAATCTGAATATGTTATTTTATCTACATTATGCAGTGGTGGACAGAGCACTTAATATCTGTACTCAAGTACAAGTACTGTTACATTACTAAAATATTACTCAATTACAAGTAAAAGTACTGGTGTTAGAAAACTACATGAAAAAAAGTACAGTACAGTTTTTTTTTGTCATTTTAAGTTTCCTTATTCAACAAATGAGGTGCCGCAGTCTTTTACCACATTCTTTAAAGTATTGCTTAAATATTAATGAATACATTTTTAATTGGTCAAAGTCCTAATGGCAGTTGATCAATTAATGAATAATCATTAAATCCTCTAGTCTAAACCTGCAGCACACGTCCTGGATTTCACTGGCATGTTTGTGATCAGATCAACTGATCGGCTACAAAAATACAGATTAAAGGTTTGGATATTAATTGTAATTGGACTCAAAACACAGTTATTATTTTAAAAATAACTAAGTACATTATATTTTTATTGTGTAAAGCATAGGCATTGGCAACCTGGTCACTTTTTAAGGCAGTTATTGTGTATTTTCATGTTGAATTTTGTATTAAACTAAACTAAAAATAATATAATGCATACTTAAGTATGGGTAAAAGTACAGACTTGAAAATCTATTCACCCTAAAACCTACTCAGTTACAGTAATTTGAGTATTTGTAAATAGTTACTTCCACTCCTGACATTATGTGATGGAAAAATTTCTTTTATCCAAAGTTGTTTATTATTGTTCAGGAAAAAAATGTTTTCAACAAAAGTAACACTTTTTACTTTTATTTTATACTAGTAGTTGTACTGTTATATTATGATATTATTATGTAATATAAGAGAGAAGAAGTAAAATAGGAGGACTTGTGGATGGATGAAGGAGGAGGTGGTGGTTTACTGTAACAGGTCTCATTAAGAGCTCAGGAAGAACACAGGAAGCCAGGCACTCAGTGTCCTGCTCTGCCCTGCTGCCTTTTACTACTCTGTTATGGTCTGCTCTGTCTCAGCACGAGTGTGTGTGTGTGTGTGTGTGTGTGTGTGTGTGTGTGTGTGAGTAAGAGAGTGAATGAGCAACAGAAAAACAGCAGAAACCTGGTTAGAGAGTGTGTGTGAGTCCTGAAAACAACGGAGTGGTGAACTAGCATTGTACACACACACACACACACACACACACACATACATGCATGCATGCACATGCACATACATGTGTGTATGTTCATACGGTCCAGAGCGGTAGTTTCCTGGTTGTGGAAGTGAATGTGACTATTACTGAGGTATTAATGTCTCCAGATTGCAGGCCTGTTCCTGCCCCCGCATCCGCCGGCACTCCTCCATCCACAACCGTGAAATTGGGACCATGTGTTTGCTGCCGCCCTCCTCCTCCTCCTCCTCCTCCTCCTCCTCCTCCTCCTCCTCCTCCTCCTCCTTCACATCCACCCCCTCTCCTCCATCCCCTTCAATTGGCCAAAAGCAAGCTTCTCAGCCTTCCTCCTCCTCTTCTTCTCTCTGTTCCACATACAGTAGCACTTCCTCTACTTCCTTTTCTAATTTCTTCCTCCTCCGACTCCACAACTCTTCAAGGCCTCAGGATACAAATGTTTGTACCTAGTTTGATTGGCCACAGTGGAAGGCAGGACTAACTATTCTTGCATGTCTTTGCAGTCTTGACAGAGTGAGGCTTGTACACGAGCATTTTCATATTCTTATCTTGACTTAATCTGACTTTTTTTCTCATGGTGAACACGTCACGGCAGATTTATGAGTTTGGAGACTGAAATTCTGCTATCAGAGATCTGTTAAAGAAAATCTGTCATTTTAACAGCGTCAGCACTGGAATTAAGGGACCTTCAAAACCCAGTGTCGTTAATGTCGTGTTACCTGAGGGTCGGACTGTCACTGAAATAAAGAAGAAGTAGTTCTATATAAAAATACAGTAGGAGAGGGTCAAGCCCCCGTCAGAGAAACAGACGACAGAACAAGTGTCAAAACGGCTGATGTTGCTGTCAGGTGTTGCAACAGATGTTCACCTGCAGAGCGACTGCATAAACCTGCATGTGAAGATACGACTGATACTCCTGAAACAGGGCAAAAAACAATTTAAATTTATGATTATAGGCTTTATGTGTAAATTCATACATAGCCACTAATGATTGTACTAAATTTCACAGAAAGATATTCAGTAGTTGTAGAGAAAGTGTTGTATTTTCGTATGAGCCACAGTCATAAAGAGACAAGGAAGAGGAGAGGAAACGACAGATGGAGATGAAAGGAAGGACAGAGGAGGGAATAAGGAATGAGAAGTGACTCTGTGTGTGTGTGTGTGTGTGTGTGTGTGTGTGTGTGTGTGTGTGTGTTTAGGGGTTGCTGAGGTGGGGAGGTCACCTCTCGCCAGGATGCAGGGGTCAAATTTATTTTTCCTGCCAGCAGAGACGCCGACAGAACGGGAGAAGAAGACGGAGGGAAGAATAGAGGGAGAGAAGTGAAAGATTCAAGCAAACAATCGCAAAGAACAATTTAATGCTAATTTACTCTTGTGTGATGTGATTTTATACCACTTTCAAATCATTACATTGTTTTCTGACAATTACAAAAAGTTAAATGTGTTGTTTTTCCCACCAGACCGGCTGAAGTGTTGCACCTATATCTTGTGTTTGTTTCCTACTGTGGCTACAATAATCAGCATGTTGTGGCTTTTTGATTCCTTTCAATCAGCATAGCCTCCTGTGCGAGCACACACACACACACACACACACACACACACACACGCACAGACTCATGCTATCAGTCTGCTCAAGTACTTCCTTCCACTCGAGCACGAAGAGCCGCTCGTCCAAAGTTTCAACTGGACGTTCGTTCATTTATCAGGATACTTGAGCGCTGCATGCAGATAGAGAGTCAGACACACATGCCGCACACACATAGATACACAATGAGACTTATCTTCAGACACACACACACACACACACACACGCACACGCACAGAAGACGAACCGAGTCATCTTATTGGTGTCAGGATGCACTGAAAAGCCTCCACACTCACCCCAGGTTCATCCTCAGAGGTCACAGCATAACATCCTACAGGAAGCTAACACACACACACACACACACACACACACACACACACACACACACACACACACCTTTTCCCCCTTTCTTCCTGCTCTTCTTTCTCATGTCATACTCAAATTTCACAGCATAACATCCTGTAGGAAGGAGAGTGTGTGTTTGTGTGTGTTGAAGTTTCTCGTATGGAAATAATTCCTCACAGTTTTAAACTAGTTTTAAGAAACAGAGGGATGATGGTCATCAATGTTTTTACTCGGATGATGATGTTCAGGTGAATTTCTTCGTTTCTTCAGAGATCGAGGACGATTGAAATTATGATGAAATCATGAAATCATTAATTTAGGACCCTTCAGTCAGCTGATATTCAGAAAGTGAAACAGACGATAAAGATACACAAGCAGAACTTAAGTGGAATCATAAATATATTTTTATATTAGCTGGTGCATTTATTAAAAAGATTCTTGACAACACACACTGGTGGTGATGAGAGAAAATGAAACAAGTGGTCGGTGAACAAGTTCTGTTTTAGCTGCGACAGCATGTCAGGCTGTAAACTTTACAGACCGAGTCTCTAAATCACAACAAACAATAGAAGTACCTGTGATGGAAGAGAAGGGCGAAACGGAAACGGAGCAGGTGAAGCGCTGCAGCAGCACCGCAGGGCGTGCAGGGCAGGTGACGCTCGCTCGTATGCTTGTGCTCGTTTTTGCTGCTCACAGGCTCAGATTTTTATTCTAAATGTCTGACAACATTGTGGAAAAGATTTCTACAGTGAGAAACCTTTTTATAAAGAGTAAGATACATTTTGTTTAAGCAGCTGCTTTAATCTTCTCACCAAACTAACCTGACTTATCAATACTGTCACGTTCATTAAAACTTGACAGAAACAAAATAAAAGTCACCAAAAACTTCTTGGTTTTGTGTTTCCACTGCTTTTGGTCAAAATAACTCTTACAGGAAGTTACTGTGATGCACTGAACTGAAAAAAAAACAAACAAATCAAATATTCCTACTTAACAGACAAATCTGATTCAACTGACATCGATGACATGGAGCTTTGGTTTCATTACTGTACAGTTTCCTCTTCCTCCTTCTCTTCCTCCTCCCTCGTTTAGTTGCTCCACGTTAGTCTCAGCCAGTCAGATGCTGAATGAACACACTGACCCTGAACTCATCACACCTGAGCTCATGTGAAATGTTTTCTATTCTTCTCTGCGGAAGCAGAACAAGCAGATAAGATCCTGATAACAGCAGCTAAGGACTGCAGAACAACTATTAATGTCATCAAGTTCCCAAAACACAAATACCGGATGTCATATTTTTGTTTATGTATTTTTATGATATATTAAATTTAGATTTGTACCTTCTTTTCATGTTCTATCTCCTTCTTTTAATGCACAGCAGTCGTTCAGCTGATAAGTGTGCTAAGTTTAGCGATGCAAATGTCAGTTTTGATTATCTGGATGTTTGGGAGATCACTCTTTGATGATAAAAAAAAAAACAAAAGAAAGAGGAAATAAAAGATTCATGAAGAGATTAAACAACTTTAACTCTACAGACAGGATTGTACTGACGACCAGGATCATTGATTTAATGTAAAGATTTTAAACGTTATGTGACGCCTGCAAACATGTCACCTGTTCTTTTTGCTTCGCTGCTGCTTTATATTTAACACACTGACCATAAACACTGGACTCTGTGTATCAGCTGTTGCTATGGAAACTATAGGACACCACAAACATGAGAAATATGTAAAAAAAACTAGGGTATATTTGAGAGGTGAAATGATTCAGTTGAACTAATGGAAACATTCAAATTCACATCAGGATGTCATGTTTTCCCACCTTCTGTTTTTCTTGACCTCTGTTAGTCAGAAAATATAGCTTCATATATTATATATTATAATTATTATTACTATAATTTTATGCAGCTAATTCATAAATGTATGCAGCTTTATTATATGATATATTTAATTTAAACAGAAAACAGAGAAAACAACATTTTAATAACAAATTTCAAGGCGTTTGGAAGGAAGAAAAGAATTTGATGTCACTTCCTGGTTGGTGAAACATGTGGCCTGTGCTCCTGTTTAGAGGGTGTGGCCAAGCCATTTTGCCCCGCCCATAAAACAAAAGCCATATCACATGGAAATTTACACCACGACTGATGCGTACGCCAAAATTGGCATGTTTTCCAGTATGTTAAAGTCCCCCAAAAGGCAATTTACCTCTAGGAAAAAAGATAATATTTCCTTCAGTTTCTGTCCCCCTTGCACCGTGGTCGGTACTGGGGCTCTAATAATAATAATAATAATAATAATAATAATGAGAAGAAGAAGAAGAAGAAGAAGAAGAAGAAGATGAAGAAGAAGTAGAAGAAGTGGAAAAACAAAGACATAAAACCAAGAAATATCAGATCAAACTGGAATAAAAAAACAGTAAATAATTGGAAATAATTCAGTTTATATACTGTAAGTATATATAATAATAATACAAATGTACTCATATGTGAATGGACAATATCATTTTGTTTTTTAAAATGTCTTTGCTGACACAGGACTCTCTTTTCTCGACTCTTCTCTGGCCTGATTGAGAAGCTTTTGGCCACAAAACATCGTCAATATTAAAATTTGTTTGAAGCAGCTGCTCCATTTCCATCCGAAAGGAAAGAAGATGAAGGTAGACTGATAAGGATGAAATGTAACGAGTGTGTGTGTGTGTGTCTGTGTGTGTGTGTGTGTGTGTGTGTGTGTGAGGGGTCTGTAACGCAGCACAAAACAGCGTCCCTGAAGCTATTCCTGTAATCTCTCTCAATTTCCCTCCCTCTCAATCACTCTTTTCTCTTTTTCCTTCTCGGTCACTCTTTCTTCCCTCCAGGAGTCACATCAAAGAGCCAAGTGTTATCAGTGCTGCGAGCTGTGTGTGTGTGTGTGTGTGTGTGTGTGTGTGTGTGTGTGTGTGTGTGTGCATGCTGGACATACCACAGCTTATCTCAGTGAGTAGCAGACCTCCTCCTGGTTTATCTCTCACGCTGCTGGCACAGATTTATCAATGAAGGAAACACGAGTGGAACAAAACTCATCTAAACCGACTGTTCAACTGTCAGAGAGGCTCTAAATCTTTAATCAGTCCCTCCAGGAAGCTGCGACAATTCACGCAAATTCAACCAATCACTGTGAATTCTGTGCAGCGTTGCAATTTTGTCCAAATTCTGCAACTTTTCTGCAAATTTGACCAAAGTTCCACCAATCAGAGCAGTTCCCTGCCTACAGTCATACACGTATGTCTCACTTAATGTTTCATTATTAGTCTTTTTTTGTTTTTGCATTTATATATTTTTTATTTTGTCATGGGCACTGAAAAGAACATATTTGACGTTGTTTTTGAGCAAGAGATGCCCCCTCGGTCTCCATTTCACCCTGCTTCAACTTATCTTATACCCAGCTGTTAAATTTACATCATTAAGTTAAAAACTAACTAAAACTAACTAAACAAAGCATAAATTAAGACTTATAATTTTATAATATGCTCTAGCCACATATTAGGCTATTCAACTGGCTTGGGGATTCAAACTAACTTGTTATTTTGCTTTTCACTTGTAAATTATGTTTATCTTTGAAAGTCCTGAAGCCCAGTGATACACAACTTTGTTTCACGCGCTGGAGTCAGAAGGAGGTGGTTAAAGTAAAAAAAGGCAGGACTGTGACACCAGAGTCCAGGGTTTGCATCCAGACTCCTGCAACAAAAGTACTTTGGCTAAGATTAGGGAAAGATCATGATCTCAGTTTTGCATGATGCTGTTGTGACTGTGACTGCATCATTCTTTGTGGCTCTCCTCATTTCTTTTCTGCCTCCAACATGTCATGTTAAATGAACGATTAATCCATATTTTGATCAATTGTATCTCAAATGATCAAGATCTTTAAATAATTATATATTTCACAGCAGCTTGGGAACAACTTTCAGGCAACTATGAGCCAAATATTTAATTAAGACTAACTGTATTATGAATTCAGCTGCATTAAAACGTAAGATTTAGGATCAGAGAGAGAACAGAGATTCTCTTCTCTCTGCTGTGTCGGGACTAACAGAGTAAAACGTGTGTGTGAAAGTGTGAAAAGTGTCTGCTCTGTGGTTCAGCATAAAAACAAATGATCTCATTTCCTTACAGGTAAATCCTGAAATGAATTTAGCACCAATGTGTCTGCAAGTCTTGACACTCAAAAGTGTGAAGTTTCCTTCTATGAAAGTGAAGATTATGTCCACTTTAATGAGATATACAAACAGAATATTGAAGTTTGTGCAACCTTTGATATATGGACCAGATGGACTAGTCCATATATCCGGTTCCCTCCCCCGTCTCCCGTCCTCTCCCTCCACTCCTCCTGATAAAGCTGCCCACCTAAAGGGCGTCCTGGCTGGTGGTTGGGGGTCGACTCTCCTCCCCTGATAGGGCCCTGAAGGCCACATCACAGGAGCACAAGCCCTTTTTGTGATAAGCGGGCCTGTTCCTGCAGCTGCAGACGATCGCTGACTTGCAGGCGAGCCTGATAGTGGGACACAAAAGCTACACTGAAAATAACAGGACTGACAGAGGAGACACCCGAGACACAACACGATCACACACACACACACACACACACACACACACACACACGCTTTAACAACAGACAACAATCACTAACATCATGAAGGAAGCAAGAGGTACTGTAAGATCTGTCAACACATTAAAATAAGGTGGAAATTTTCTTATTTTTGTGAATAATTGAGATTTTTCTTCTGAGACAAAACACCAGGTTCTGAAAATTCAAAGTAGGAGGACAAAAGATGACATTTATACAAAAATACAAAATCAACAACAGCTTGCCTCGTTTCAACTTTTCAGCTTCCCTTTTGTGATTTACATCTTTTTTTCCTAATAAAGACTTAAAGGGATCGTTTGGGTTATTTGAAGTGTGGTTGTAGGAGACACAGAACGCTGTCTGTCCATAAAAAACAACAAGTCCCCACCTAGATTTAACTAATCACACAGGTCAGATCCTTCCATTGGATAATTACTGCAGTGATTAATATGTTTCAGCTGGTAACAAGTTATTGAACTGTAACTGATGCAGTGAGCAGCTTCTCATTTCTTAAACAAACATGTCAGAAGACAAATCCTGTGGTCGAGGAAAAGATGTTCCTCTGTTCCAGAAGAGTCAAATTATTGACCTGCATCAAGCAAAGAAAACAACTAAGGAGACTGATGAAAAAACTAAAACTGTGTTAAGAACTGTCCAACACGTTATTAAAACCTGGAAGGAGAGTGATGAACCATCATCTTCGAGGAAGAAATGGCCCCTGAAATCCTGGAGGGACTGTTCAATAATTTAAAAGGTGCGCTCACTGGGCACTATTTTCAGTGGTGGATTTATACGCTCTTGCTGTAGTAGTGAGTATTTACTGAGGAATCCTGACAAAAACTTGCTAGTAAAATCAATTGATTGTTAGTTTGGGTATTTTCATGAGATTTAATGACAATAAGAAGAAAATAGAATATAAACAGACTGATCCTTTAAGTGGATTCTTTTTTTCAGACTGAGCAGTTCACTGATTTGCTGACTGGATGGAAACCCTCTGTTCCAGGCTGTTAGAGATCGTGTACACCTGTGGGCCTTCATGCTCTATTAGCTGTGTATGGACTGAAGAGAGACAGATGGGCGAGAGAGGTAGACACTGACAGACAGAGAGGGAGAGAGAGAGAGAGAGAGAGAGAGAGAGAGAGAGAGAGAGGGAGAGAGAGAGAGGCAGAGAGTTAAGTTTTACAAAAGATTGGTTGAAATATAAAAGTGCAACCTCAGTTATGTCATTGCTTTTATATTCGGTCATTAGAAACTCATTCTTTACATCCAAACTTAGTTATCAACAATAAATATGCAACTTCCCGGTAGATTTTCAAAATAAAGGCACAAAAACTACTTGGTTAGATTGAGGGAAAATAAATATAAAGTAAAAAAAAAAAAAAGTTAAAATAAGTAAAGTAAGTTAACAACATAACACTACAGATGCACATCCAGAAATGACGCCAGTGGACGAACAATAGCGTCATAGTTCGAAGCAAAGCGCCACTATTTGATGCACTGGGGATGAGAACATCCTGTAAAATATTAAGATTTTGGACTTAAGCCAGTAGAGATCTGAAAGAAAGATTTTGTCCAGATTTATCTAAAATGTCTTACTCTGAAAAACAAAAAATAATACACCAATACTGTGGTCTCTTTAACTAGTAGGAGTAAACTGATACACGTGCAGCAGTATACACTGATTAAATATAACTGTATTAGAGCTTGAACCAGCTGTAAGTGGAACATCAACATGTGGCCCTTATGATCAGTTAGGACGGATGTACAGGACAGAAGCGGCCATTATGGAGCAGCATGTTTCATGTCTCACACAGACATAAACTTGTACAGTGTGGTCTGATCCTGGTCTGTGTGATTTCAAACTTCAGATTAGATTTTCCCTAATGTGTCAATGTTCCCTCTGTGGCCAATAAATGGACACAGAACATCAGTATAATTAAACTGGCCAATCCAATTTGCCATCTGCATCATCCTGTCAGCAAAAATATATTTAAAATAAAATCAGTCCTAAAAATGAAAAATGGGTTCTGTCATGCTGCAGAGGAAGATGATTGTTTTTAAGTGTTTAAAGTAATTTCCTGCATTTAAAGGCAGCAAACAGTCCCTGTATCGCTGTCTATCTTTTCCTGTCTGTCTTTTTTCACTATCTTCTCCGGTTTCTGTCCTCTGTTTCACGAGCACCAGTCGACAGACATCTGTCATCAGGGATCAGGACGTTTACCTCTCACACTTCCTACTTTCACTTTGCTGTCAGCTTCACCCTTCTAACCTCCCGACAGCCCTTTGGAGCTCTGACTCGGGACGCGTCCACACCGAGGACCATAAATCTGTCCTTTCCACGTTGACCAGGTTTGAAAGAGTTTTGCAAAAGCTACGTTTTCAAAGGAGCAATATGTAGCGATTGCATGTGCAAAATTAAATATACGATCTGTGGTTGAAGTGAGATTTTTCACCCGACCCCTCTTCCCCAGACTCGGGGAAGCTCTGCAGGCTGCAGGAGCTCAGCATCCCTCAACATCATAAATTGACAATAACAAGCAGCAAATTTTTTGGTTGCAACCATTAGTGTCTTGGAGCCTCCACACAACGGAGAAGTTTGCTTTTTTGCAGAGAGTTAAAAGAGGAAAAACTTGTACTGTACGGAGAATGTGAAGCTATCGCCAACAACCAGCTTATTTAGCATAGCGCAAAGCCTGGAAGTGGGGAAACAGCTAGCCTGGGACTCTGTGGTCAAGTTAGCAACAATAAGTACGCAACTGCTTGGTAGATTTTCAAAATAAAGGCACAAAAACTAAGTTAACTACTGCAGCCAAAACTTAGTGGTTGTTCTGTGTAGCTAAAGTTAGCATTTGGTCTGTGTAGCTAATGTTAGCAGTCGTTCTGGTTAACAAAAGTTAGGTGGGAAATTTCACCATGATCTTGTCTCATTATTAAACTATTAAAAAAAGAGACCACATCCTGCTAATCCCCACTTTTACTAAACTTAAATGTAATCTGAATTCTTACTTTTTGTAACTGCAGTGGAATACATTTACCTTTTTTGTATCCTAATTATGTAACTCCTGTTACATGTAATCCATTACTCCCAAAGCCTGATTGTGACATGCTCATTTCTGTTCCTGTCCCGTCCCAGTCACGTGATGAATAATGAAAAAATGTCAGCCTCCACTAAAGAATCAAGACGTAGATCTGGAGCCTACAATAATCCACGAAGCTGACATGTACTGTATGAACTACACAAGAAAAGCAACGTATGTTTGTTTTGGAACTTCGGCTACAAAGAGTTTGTTTTCAGACTTTGACAGCGGTCATCCATCCATCTGTCCGTTCATCACGTCACAGCTTTGTTTTGGCAGCGAAGTTGAGCAATGACATCACCTGTGACCACCAGGAGCAGCCATGGTGGGGCACAGTGTTGTTTCTCATCGCTGTTTATCATTCTCTATTTCAGGACGGCAGAGACTGAGAAACACAGATAAACATAACGAGAATCTGACGTTCAGGCTCCGTCAGAAACGATAACACAGAGCCGACCGAGCGGCCTGCAGGGACACATAAAGAACCCAAACTTTCCCACTGTCCTCCTGAAATAGACTGATCTCTGGTACATTTACATCATTAAAACATGAGGATAGACGCATCAACGTTGTCCACATGTCCCTGATAGGTTATTCAATTAACGCAGATTAATCCCAGAAAACATGTCTCACAAAACAAACTAATTTAATATCAGTATTTTAGTCTCACTAGTAGCATGGATCTAAGGATGACAATATTGGTACTGAGACTGGAATATTTCAACAACATCGACTTTTGGGTTTTTTGTTTTGCTGTTTCAAACTATTAGAGGGATTGGCATGAAACATTTAAGGTCCCCAGAGGTTGAATCCTATTAACCTGTAGGTTCCCTGAGTTTTCATCAAAACTTGTTACAGACATTCATTGTCCCCAGATGTTGAATCTTAAACATCCCATGATTCCCTGATGATTTTCAGATCTGAAGTTGGGCTGCAGCATTCGTAAGTTTGAGAATGGCTGACTTAGAGGATATGTTGACGGCAGAGTTGACCAATGAGAAAATATCCACAAAATTTGGCATTTTTATAAGGTTTAGAGGGTAATACACAATACCATTTGAAATATTTTGATTAATATTTGCTAATTATTGCCCAAACAGGAAAACCACAGATTTGACAGCTATCTTTTATTGCAGACTCTCATCAGTTTCCGTTTGTTTGAACATGAAGCAGGACATCAGATTAAAGACTTAAAAAGTGAGAGAGGAAGCAGTCGTGTGCAACAGACGTCTTCATCCTTCAGAGGAGGGAGAGACAGACAGACAGGAAACACAGGGATACACTGAGACAGAGGACACAGACGGGGATCAGCGGAGCGTGACAAATATCTTCATCCTGTTGTGGGACAGAAAGAGAGAAAGTGGTGAGCGGGAGAGAAAAGCCGAGAGAGGAGATAAACAAGGTGGACAGAGGAGCGAGTGAAACACGGAGACAGACACTTCTCAAGGCGGGAACAAAAAGCACATTGATTGGACGTGTCAGTCAGAGGAGGTGAATGAAAGATGGAGGAGGAGGAGGAGGAGGAGGAGGTGCCGTCTGGGCGGCAGGGAGGGAAGCAGCGAGAGGAAGCGGGATTCAATCAAACTCTGTCAAGGTCAGTTTGCAGTGAATGGGCCTCTCCACCTGGCTGCTCTTTCACTGAGAGGATGCATGCTGCCGGGGGCCTCATCGCACTGCATGCTGGGAGGGGCCCGTCCACTCTAAAGACAGTCACTGAGACAAAAGTTCACTCCAGTATTATAATGTAAATCCAGGGAAGTGAATCATATCATCTGAATTATGATGCCAAACTGACGAAGGAGACGGAGGACCAAGTGGATGAAAGTGATGCAGTATTACAACAGAAGTAATTTACCCTCATTTTCATTGACTTTCATTATTTACAGGCTCATGACAGAGTCACTGCATGCTGTAGATACGGTGTATTGTTAATTTCAGTGGTGGAAAGTAACAAACTAGATTTACTCAAGTACTTAAAGGAGAAATCTGCAATATATTTACTGTAATAAATCATAAAATGATCATGATATGTTATTTCCTTGATTCGTTGTTGCTTGTTAATGTCAGTTTACGATGTTGCACATGTCTTGCACTCCTGCAGCCTGAGCTTCGTACGGTCCTTTTCCATACAAACTGCTCACAACAAGGTCTGTGGATTATCTTGGGTAACCGAGGAAAGAGACCGTATCAAAAGTCCCAAAAAAAAAAAAAAGAAATTGTGTTGCAGTCACATCCCTTCAGACGCTCGTCCTGCTTCCTCTCCTGCTTTATTCTCTTCATTTACTTCTCAGCTGCCACCGTGAGGCTCGTTCAGGTGACTGGAACGGATTTATTTTACACTTTTATTTTTGGAACAGACTTGAATCTGCCAAACTTTTGGAATGAAACTCTGTGTGTGTGTGTGTGTGTGTGTGTGTGTGTGTGTGTGTGTGTGTGTGTGTGTGTGTGTGTGTGTGTGTGTGATACTTCAAACAGAAGTAGCTGCAGCCGCAGTGTTTCTCCATGTGTGGTCAGAGTATCACAGTCATATTTGCAGTTGGCTACTGTGTATAAATGAGTAAACTCTTGCGGCCATATGCAAGTGTGTGTTTGTGTGTGTGTGTTTGTTTGTTCATGACTGAGTCAATTAAAGTGGTTTCACCCAAACCATGGGGTTGAGTTACACACGTGTCTCACTTTTAGATACGTGTGTGTGTGTGTGTGTGTGTGTGTGTGTGTGTGTGTGTGTGTGTGTGTGTGTCATACTGGGCCATACAACATATATGACACATTAAATACAAATCATGTACAGGTTACAGATGTTTTCAAGGTATACAATAAGTTTTAGGTGAAAAACGACAGCATACATCGTTCCCTTTTAAAGGAGCTGGACTGTATGTAAGAATTTTAGTTTAAAACATTAACATTATTATTAACTACAATTATCACACAACAGATGTAAAGTTCACACTTAAGAGCAAGTCTATAAAAATGGGTTTTAAGAAGTGATTTAAAAGATGTCACTGATTCTGCAGCCTGATCTCCTCGGGCAGGTCGTCCCAAAGTCAGAAAAAGTGCCGTCACCTTTTGATTTAAACCTCGACTTTGGAACAGCCAGGAGGGCCCCGCCCCCCCGGGGATCTATGGCTGCATGTTGGCTCATAAGAGGTCAACATTTCAGCGATGTAGCCAGAGGCCAGACCCATACGGGCTTTAAAAGTGATCAGGAACATCTTAAAATCAATTCTAAAACACACAGGGAGCCAGTGGAGGGAAGCCAGGACTAAAGTGATGTCATGTTTGTTAAAACCAGTAGGAAGCCTCGCTCACTCTGAACCAGTCTGAGACGTGAGAGTGATTTTTGGTTAATGCCAGAGAGGAGTGATCGGTACGAGTGATTAAGTAATTACAAAATTTTCATAACTGCATGTGCAGACTTTGCTTAAGTTTACTAGCATAACTTTTAATAATCTGATTCTACAAAGTAACTAATTACTAAAGTTATCAAATAAATGTAGTTGAGTAAAAAGTATAACATTTGCCAGAAAATGGAAATAATTCGTACATATTAAAACATCTTGGTTGTGTGCAGCGTCATCATAACTGCTAGAAATGATGGTTAAAACTTTGTAAAGTTGCGATTGACCAGAATAATCCTTTAAGTTCTTAGAGGAACAGCAGCAGCTCATTTCTTCTTTCTCCCTAATTTTCTCTTCACTTTCTATTACACAATGAATATTCTGAGCTGTTCTGGTCAAAAGAGGGTTTTTCCCCTCTCGCAGTCTCAATAAATCAATGAGGCTTATGTGCTAATGGGCTGAAATATAACATCTAAACGTGGATGCGTGCGTTGCCCTGGATATTTGGCCCGGTGGCTCGATGCCAACCCAAATCGCCTGCTGGCAGCCTGAATGCAGCAAGTCTGCCTCTGCCTGAGAGCCATTTCACAGGTAATTAATGGACATAATGACTGCAATTCAAGGGGAAAAAAGGAGAGCGTGGGTCGCTCTTATAAATGCACGAACATAGTGATCCACACACACACACACACACACACACACACACACACACACAAAGGCAATTTAGCAAAAAGGCCGGGACACTTTTTTTTTTAATTATTCCTCTACAGAGTTGTATCACTCCGTAAATCTGACCAAAATATAGTGTTTACAGCTCTTAAAATGTGAAAACACATAAGAGCAAATATTTTGACCTCTGCACACTCACAACTTGTCCGTATTTAAACACCACTATACAAACAAAATGTCCTCATTTTCACAATCTGAAATGCCAACTACGCTGTTTCTCTTACAGATTTAAGAATGCACACACACACACACACACACACACACACACACACACACACACGTCTGTCTGAAGAGTTTTCTTTGGCTGGATCTGCGTCATGGCGCTACCACACACGCCTGGAATCACTTATGTCGCCACACATCCATAAACTAACACAGGAAAGACGTGTGGCACCACGAAACTACACGGTTCACCACTCAGGCCAAGAGCTCAAAGTGCTTCCATACTGAACTCTGCAGCTCTGCCCTCCTCGCCGCGTCTTTTACACGTCTGATTACGCTGCCTGTGGTTCGGAGTTACCTGTATTTTATGTGCAGTATATGTGTGTTCAAGTTAAGGTGGTTTCGGTTTAATGTCACAGTTTGGTATCAAGCTTTCTTTTCACAGCACAGCAGACTTCAACACAGCCTCTTGTTGTTTCTTCCGTATCTTAAAGTCTCTGCAAAAACAAATCCACTACAGTCTTCTAACCTTTAATCCAGATCCTCTCATCCAAGTTTTTGTACTCTTTCCAGTTTCTCAAAAACTAATCATAAGAAAAAAAAATCCATGTCAGTTGCTATGTGGGTGCAACAAAACTTCTCTTCTCCTGCAGCTGAAACAGTGATTTTATCTGTCTGACATCAATATCGTTGTAAGTGTACGCTATATTTAGAACATTTCCCCTGTTTGATTTACTGTTAGACACCTATACTGACAGTAAGTCAACTCTCTTCACAGCATATCATGATATCCTCATTCATAAACTCTCCAAATCTGATTTTTATCTTATCTGTCTGACTGAGAACAGTTTGTTACTATTAATAATGAGAAGTCAGGAGTTCCTCAGGGTTCTGTTCTTTGTTTACTTCTTTTTAGTTTATACATAAATAACTTACCACAATCATGTGTTGGAGCAGGTTTTCAGATGAATGCAGATGATAAAGTTATACATCTATCTGGTAAAACTGCTCTTGTATCTACAATAACCCAGCCTCTTATGTTGTTATACAATCAAGCAATTCATATTTTGGACAGGAAACCAATAAGATCACATCATTGCCATGTTCTTCAGAAACTAAATATGTTAAGTTTTCATGGTTTCATGAATCTCAACACTCTTAAACTCATCCACAAATGCCAGCATAATCAGGCTCCTCAGCTGCTCAGTGATTTGTGGTTCCACTCAGATCTTCAGGCTCAGTAACACGTGGAGCACCCAGTGGAACCTGTGAGGTTCCTCCACATAAATCCTCACTTGTACAAACGGCTGTCTGTGTAATTCTTTACCTACAGAACTCAAACTGGATCCTGATTTAGACACTTTAAACTCAAACTGAAAAGGTTTTTGAGGAGGAATCAGTCATGTAGTCATGAATAATTTGGTGATTCTTATTCTATGGTGCTATATTATGTGCCGTAGTTTGTGTGTCGTATTGTTTTGTCTGGATTTTGCACGGTCTCTTGTGTTTTTGTTGCTTAGTCTCTTGCTTCGTTCCAGCTAGGAATGAAGGGCATTGCAAGTTAGCAGTGCTGTGGTGTGTGACACTGATGTATGCTACATACGTATCCCTGTACAAATAAACATTAAATAAATGTGCAAACTTGATATCACCTGCAAACAAATGTGCAAACAGATCTACTAATGGTGCACAGTGAAGATTGTGTCTCTAAAATGTGTAAAACAGACACACTGTCCAATTATTACGTTTGTCTTAATGAATATGCAATATGGGGTGTTTCTACCCTAATATGCAAAATACTGGGAGGAGAAAATGCAAATTAGGTTAAGTTTGCACACGCACTGCAATTTACAGAGCCAGAAAATAATTTGCAGTGACTGTGTCTGTATTTATTACGTTTGAAAGTAAGGTGCTAATCCACCCAGCGGTGCGCAGAGATGGCTGCTGTTACTGCGGTGAGGAGGAGACACTCTGGTTTAAAGGCATTTTTCATGAGCTGTTTTGGGAATGCATTTTCTATTTCATTTTTATTTCATTTTTTATTTTTTTTTTGCTGTAGCTCAGCAATGTGTTTATTTGCCTCCTCCTCTACAACCTCTAAAAAACAAATGTCTCCACAGTGTTTGCACCTGTTTTCATTTACACAATTATTCTAAGATGATCACCTGCATAATGCACACCAACCAAACATGTAATATGTTCGGATGCACATGCAATTCAGCAGTCTTTATTTAGGATCTTAGTAAATCAGGCCCATAGTTCAGGCAGGGTATCATGGAGGCTTGAATATACTAAATTCTAATAAAAATAACAACCTATCACATGAAACTAAGCATAATATTAGCAAGTTAGTCTTTACTATCTGACCAAATCAAACACCCAGCCCCTCACATACTACTGTTATCCATTGTGAAGGACAAAAATAGTCTCTTGGCTGACAGTCAAGACCACATTTCCCATAAATCCTGGTGCTTCCTGGCCCTGAGAGGTTGCTGCTACTCATCTTCAAACTGTTTGTAAAAGTCTGAGAAGACGAGAGCTGTGTGTGAGAGTGTGCTCTGTGTGACGGGACAAAAAGCTCCTCTGTTGTTCTCCCAGAGGACCAATCAGCTGCCCTGCAGCTGTGGGTCTGTACACACTGATGACAGCAGGTCAGTTACACACACACACACACACACACACACACACACACACACACACACACACACACACACACACACTTACCTATAGACTACAATATGCTGGAATATGTGGAAGTGCACATGTGCAAACACATGCACCCTGACCTCTGACCTCTGTGACCTGAGATGTGTCCCAGGAGAGCTCAGCTGGACAGACCCGGACCACCTGCCCCTACAACTACACACAAAACACACACATTCACACGGACATGTCAGCAGCCCCACAACCAGTTCAAGTTGAAAAGTAATCCAGTACCGTCCCGGTTTGTGGCGGGTTATGGTGTGTGAACATGCACCATTTTATTAATTATGATAATAATAATAACGATGATAAAGTTTATTTCTATAGCACTTACCAAAACCAAAGTGTTTTACACGTAAATAACAATACAATAAGTAGTAATGAATGAATAAACAGGCAGGTATAAGGAATAAAGGAGGCATTGTAGAAGCTAGTCTATTACTTAGCCCCTGAGACGTTTAACCCCAGAGTGACCTGGCTGACGCGCTCGACTCTTTGTTGATAACCATACGCCGTGCCGTTCCTTGAATTAATCCACGGGTCGTTCTTCATTGCAGCAAACAATTTATTTCCCTCACGCAATCATGAACGATGTCCATTGTTTCCAAAAGAAAAAGACAAACATTTCAGCATACGGCGTGACAAACATTTGCGCCGTAGCGGTCAAAAACCCTTTGCCCTTCCGGGTCAAACACCTGCCAACAACAGTAACCCAGCCACCTTTACACCTGAGCAGTACAGCGACACCCCATGTTCAAAACAGTGAACTACAACATATTTGGCTCCTACAGGCATGAAACTTAAATTCAGTGCATGATTGATAATAAAACATCAAAGGTAAAATACACAAAGAAGTACAAGACCTGAGTACAACATCAAGAATAAAGTGTAAGTCAACAGTTAAGAATTCCCTTCACTGGCTCCTCATCCACCTTGATTCCACTTGGCACGTCGCCTCTGAAACACAGTTTTGGTCTCCTGCCGCAGGAGCAGCGTTTCAGAAGCAGAGCGTTCTGCCCACCTGATAATGTTGACTTGCTCAGATTTTGCTGATTTTTCCTTGATTTCGCTTCTGTTTTTTGTAATACTTTTTTATTTTTATCGCCAGTTCAATCCCCCGACCGGCAGGATAAATCTAAGTGGATAAAGTTTGCTTTCAAAATAATCTGAATTAAATAATATTTAACAATAATAATGATATTAATAGAAATAATAATAAGAATAATCTTATCATCATATTTAGCCTGTTGAATTGGTGTAATAAAGTTGGGATTTTGTGTGTACTGATATTCATTTCCCTCCATTGTTATTCTGATATATCAATTTGAAATTCCTTCTTAGTTAAATTGTTTCTTTTTTGTCTGTCTTTACAATCACAAGTCTTTTATTTTGAAAATAAAATATATATATATAAAAATAAATAATAATAAAAAACACCCCAACTATGTTGTTTCTCGTGATATACGATTTTAGGGGGCGTTCCAATTGAAATTTCCAAATGGGAACTCCAACTTTCATCAGCTCATGTTTCATTAATCAGTTGGTCTATCTTTGCATGTTGCCTCTGTGTAATGCTAATTAGGTTAAACAAAATCTGAGTAGTTTATTTAATTTTAAGAAAAATATTTCTCTCCTTTGGTTTTGCAGTTCTTGCACCGAGAAGGAAAACACAAAACCTTTATTTTTAACTCAAACTCTCCAGGTGTTAAATGGAAGTGAACTTTAAAAGACCCGAAGCAGCCTGAGCAGAAGGATGTGTGTTTTCTCTGAGGTGAGTTTAAATCAGAGCGCCTTTGGTTGACAGGTGTGTGAGCGGCGTCACCTGAGGGAGGAGGATCAGGTGAGGAGGGTTCGGGGCAGGTGGGGGTGAGGTTAGATAAGCAGAGGTCAGAGGAGGAAACCTTTGCTCTGGGATCTGCATTTTCAACATACCTGAAAACTGATTTTTAGAAATGATTACGAACCCTGGACTGCTCACATGCTACCTGTCAAAGACTCAACAGTTATCAACATGTCTACAATAAGACTGGGACTAAAGTACAGTGTATTTCAGTTTATGTTTTTAGCAGAAAGTTGGCAAAGACAAGGGCGCAGAACTGGGTAGGGACAGCAAGGACACGCAATCTTAGTCAGCAGTCCTCTGGCAGCTTCACTCCACTTGCAGCGTACGCCCTTGTGTGAAATTATAAAATGTTTCTTCATTTGTAATCATTTGACATTTTGTAAAAAGTATTTGGAGGTGTTGTTGTTTAAATGTCATTATGCAGTGGTTTTACTGATGCGGCCCACTTGAAACTTCAAACTGTACGTGGACCACTGAGTTTGACACCTCTGATGGTGTGCAGCGATTCCTCTACTTTTATAACAGGAACAAACATCTTTCAGTCTAGTTATTTTTCTTACAGAGACACATTTATCTTAAAACCTGTCTGCTTTCTTTATTAATGTACAGAATCAAAATAAGTTTTTAAAGTGGAGAAATTGTTGTCTGGTCGGTTGAGCTGCAAGATTTGACTGATCTTCTTCTCAAGACCAAAAACAGAAATATTTAACACTTTGGGTCCCTGGAGCAAAGTTTTTAAAAGCACTAGTCATTTGAACTTACCTGAGAGAAAGTGAAGTCAGCTGAGGTGAGGAGGGCTGTGGAGGGTCAGGAGCTGATGAGCTGCTGCATGTAAACTTCTTCAGGCGCAGTGACATTTTACTCCCACCTCCGAGGCCTGAGAGGACGCAGCGAGGTGCACCTGGTCATTCCTTTCACTGACACCATCCTGTAGGTGTGTGTGTGTGTGTGTGTGAACCAACCTAATGTTTATTTCATGTTCAGATCAACCCTAATGCAGCAAACAAAGTTGCACCTGACTAAAATGTCGCTGCTGCTTTTCCTCGATTGTGTAAACTTGACCCACATGAACGCAACATGACCGCAGCCCTGCTTTTCATCTTAATATCCACTAAATACGAAACAGTTGGCCAAAGTCATTTGATGACTGAATGGAAAATAGTTTTTCCTGGTTCTCCGGCACTAAATTTCTATCTAGTGTGATGAGTTTCCAGTTTCAAGCTGCTTCATGTCCATGTGTCCAAGCAGGTGCAGGAACAAAATTTCCTTCTTAGTAGCTAAATTCTGATCAAGTCTGCTGCAAAGGAATGTAGCTGGACTGCACCCGATCTGCTCCCTTTAATTATAGAAGTATTTGTTCTTTTTTGGAGTGCTTGGGTACAAATAAGCACTCTGAGAGAGCAAACCAGCCAGTGTGGCTATTTACACCCTGAATGCGAACCCAGGTGCAAATAGCATTGTTGGCTACGAAGTTGTATAGTTAGTATAATAAAGTCCGTACTTTGATGCAAGATGATTATATTAGTTATTTGCGCTATTGTCTACTGTGCTTTTTTAAAAATATCATTATAACTATAAAATATATTCTAACAAAAAAATAAGATTCTATTTGTCCTTTGTTTACACAAGGAACATAGCGATCACGCAGATTTTTGTTTGTATATTTGCGACGTGTTCCATCACAGTGAGTCTGATTTTGTAAAGGCCTTCTTATTTTGTTCCAGGCACATTTTTAGTTTTGTGTGGTCATTCAGAGGGCTAAGGATTAGACAGTTTTGAGTTGCCTTGGTTGTTGTGTGTTTTCTTGTGTTATGTACTGAACATGAAAGTTGAATGTGTATTGATGTGTTTTTCTATATTGTTAAAATATTAATGGGAACCCAGGAAGAGTAGCTGCACTTACAATACAGCAGCTAACAGGGATCTAATAAACAAACAAACAGTCTCTGATCCACCTGACTTTCAGATCCGTTCCAATGTGAAGTTTATCACTACCCCCCCCCCCCCCCCCCCGCCTGCTGACGGAGCAGCCAGCTACCCTCTTGCCATAAACCAGCGACAAAATAGCAGCTCCTAATTGTTGAGTTTAACACCTGGTGATTACAGGGGCTCATAAAACTCCCCTCTGACAGAGAAACCCACCCACCCCACCCCCAGCCTCCCTCCCTCCCTGCCTCCCTCTCCTCCAAGGCCACACAGGGCGCCAGTGCCAATCAGCAAGCCTCTTTCTCTGACACCATTTTTTCATTTTACAGCCCAAAGAGGGAGGAGAAGTCTACACTCATTTAGCTAACGGAGACCAATAAACACTGAGAGATTTAGATTAATTGACCATTTACAACCAGGGGAGGAGGCAGGCTGGGTAAACTCTGCTTACTGGAGCGACTGGGCTCACTGTGCTGCTGTTTACCTCCAGAATGACACACATGTTGATGTACTGTAACCCAAGACTGACACAAGCCAAAGGAATTCAGGTTTCAGAATGCATTTACTAACAAAGATTCTGAAAAATAAGAAAGAAAACTGAATTCTTGACTAGAACCAACAAAGGTGAAGTGTCTGTGGCTGGAGGAGACTACAGCCATGTGGCATGTCGGGGCTTTGGGAGACTTGGATCACACCTGATGAGCAGCATGCAGAGTTTTCTTTTTGGTTTTTCCATTTTAAAACTGCTCACCATTCATGTCCATTGTTTGGGAGACACTGCAACAATGTTTTAAACTAAAAAACTGCCAAAGTTATTATTGCCACTGCAGAAGAATAATTATATAACGATGCTCAGAACGGACATGAAAAGAATACGAACTTAAGACGAGTGTGCTTGTATCTGCAGGTTGTGTGTATGTGGATAATGGCACACAAGTTTTAGTCCGTGTTTCCTGGAAGACATTCACAGTGTTGGTGATTCACATGAAGTGACAGACATTGTGTAACAAATAAAAACAGAAAGTTTGAGAGAGAAGTTCAAACTCTCTTTCTCTCCTCTGCATGTCTGGACAATGAAAGTGTGATGTGAGTGTGAAAGTTGGATTGTAAGTTCAGGAAAGTCACAGAAATGGTCAGACACGAGCTTTTCAAATGCCAGTAAAGTATTTTTGACGGAGCTTTAACCTTCACAACTTTATGCCTGACCCCTTTTCACCCTGAAACCGAATCTAAACCTTTGAAAGGTCCTCTCCCTCGGCTGAAACTCAACCACAGAAGGTCCGGCCCAAAGCGAGTCCTCATTTTGCAAAAATGTCCTCTTTCCCAAGGTCTAAAACTCAAAGACAAACACACACATACACACACAGGCGGTGGTGTAATGACAGAGCCATTGTTGTCTGTGTGACACACAGCGTCAGTGAATCTAAACATACAGTAAGTGTCTGTGTATTCCTGAGTGCATCTCCTGTGTAATTTTATTTTACATTTACACAAAAGGGCTCGTCAGACTCTCGGGGAGGCGACTGTAACAACAGGCTGCACACATGGGAAAGTTTTCTGGTAATTTTGACTTTATAAAAACAGAGCATCACAAGCCGCCATTTAAAAGAAAAGATCGATGGTAACACATTGAAGAGCCAGGTTTCCCCTCTCATTTTGGCGGCGGCTGAATGTTTTCATTTTATTTTGGTTCCATGTCGAGCCTCATCTTATTTTCCAGTTTACATTCTTGTCCAGGTTGGAGCACAAAGAACTACTTTCTGGACATGAGAATCTCTCCTCGCCTCATATTTTCGGTTGTTTTTTCTGATCAGGTCTGTTTTGCAGCGGTGGCGGCAGGTTTCTGCCTAATGGATGTGGAGGAAAACACTTGTGTAGTGGTTGTATAGCGTCTTTGTCAGTGGGGTCCTCGAGCCCGGGCTGAAGATGCCTTCTCATTAATTCGGGGGTGCTGGGCCTCATTGTTGTGCTAATCAGGCACAGATGTGGACACCCCGACTCCAGAAAATCATCCAAGCAGTCTTGACAGCAGACGCCTCTCAGGAGGGAGGGGGGGCGTTGAAATCCTGGGGGGACCATTATAATTGTTTTTGACAGGGATCCAATCCAAATATGTACATGCGTGAAAATGAATCAAGCTTGAGCTGTCAACCTCTGAACTGAGATATTTATGATGGTGGTGTGGAGGCAAGAGACGGCTTTCTTTTGTCAGGGATGGGAAAGAGATGATGGGTTGTTTTTTTTTTTTCTTTTTTTTACATTCGGAGCCTCTGGCAAGCTGGGAGAAGTTTGGATTGGAGGAGAGGAAGATTTGGTCCTCCCTTCCTCAGTGAAGACATCCTCTGAGCAAGGCATTTTACTCCCGACTGCTCAGCTGCAGCTTCATTTCACTGTGGAGTTTTGACTGAATAATCAACTTTATTTTTCCCATATAGCCGTGGTTGTCCAGCTCGTTGAGCTGCAACCCTCCAGAATGATCATTTTTGTCTTCACAACCCCCACAAACAATCCATACAACAAACTTAGCAGTTGCAAGTATATACAGGTTTTTTAAACCTGCAAAAACAAAATAGGGGACTGACGCTTGTTCCAGTGCTAGATATCTGATTGCCTTTCTGTCCATTTTTTTTTCTCTGTTTGCTGCTGGTGAGCTGAAACTCAACTTTTGGGCACAAGAAAGCATAGACTTGTTCAGATTTTACTGTTTTGGCTCTCTTTCCTTGCTCTTGGTGGTTCTGCCATGGATAAGTAGTTAAATAGTTTGTTTTCTGTCTTTCTTTATGATCGCAAGTCTGCACAGGATCTTTTATTTTGAAAGTTGACTGCGTTCTCTCTTCTTTTTCTGTCTGACTTCCTGCCTGTTCAACCTGCTCTGTGTAGATTGTCCATCAAAAGTAGACTTGGCACGTATTTGAAGCTGAGGGCTGGTAGAATCACAAGCATTGTGTAGAATGGCTGCAACATGACGCACCGTGCCTGGTGGAATTTAGCAGAAAAAGCCTCTGAGTTGTTAGTTTCTGTCCTGCGTCGCTGTTCGTACTTTTGAGGTCTCAGCTTTAATTTACAGTTCCATGTTAACTTCAGCTTGAGCTCGAGGAGTTTACTGCTGATGAAAACCTAACTTTTCCTGATTTTACTGCTTCAAAATAAAAGCTATTAGTCGGCATTTATTAGGAAGAATTTCTAGGAAATAAAATGTCTAATGTCTAATCTAAAGACGAGTGCTTCTTTAGCAAATGCACACCAAAGTCAAGCAGCACGTGGATGAAAAAAGGAGCACAGAGGTGACTAGTCTTTGTCGCCTCGGCCAAAAAGGGGTGAAATTACTGTGTCCATCCAGATGTCATGTTTCTATCACTGCTGATCGAAGCTGGAGCTGATAAACACCCTTTCCTACTGCAGAGTCATTTGATGACGAATGCTGGTATACCCTTTCCCACTGAAGATAAAAGACAGATGCTACATTTTATTTCAAGGCACTCAAGGACAAAATAAATAGCAAGGGAAACTAAAATATTAGACAGTTTTGACCTGATGGAGCAACATGAATAGTTCAGTCTTTAATGTCTGTGACAAACTGAATCAAATAGTTGACAAGACATTTCACTTAAAACCACAAACATCAGCCTTCTGGTGCAGCTAGAGGAAAACGTGCGGGACCTAAAGTTAGTAGAAACAGACCCTTTTACGGCCGACGTCACTGAAAAACTGCCTGTGCATTTCGGCAACAGAAGTATCCGTCTCCCACAGCCATCCAGACGAGTTATCAAGCTCCAAATGTTGAATTAAACATTTAACTAGCACCAAAATCAAAAGAAAAGAATCAAAAAGAATCTCTGGTTGTTGTGTCTACGATACGTCAGCATTGATTTTCCACTGGTCCACTTAAGTTGTTCAGAATCACGGCTGTTTTAGGGCGAACAGTGGCGTCTACGGCTGCAAGCTGTTAAAAGTGTTGACTGGACTGAGGATCAAATCTGCTGGCTTGACACCCTTTCAGGCTGTACAACATGCAGCAGGATGCAATTCTGTTAATAGCATTTATGGTTTATGGTTTTTGAATTATTCCAACGTTTCAGTGAATGCATCATGGGAGAGGTTCCAGCGATGTTAAATGTTGTATAAACTCTTTCTAATGTTACAGCAGCCGCCATTGACAAGCTGTGTGTTCCACCACGCCTCCTTTGCCAAACTGCACATGTATCTGTAAAAGGCTCTATTATCCTCCAAAGAAAATTAATGTTTATGTAAGATGTGATGAGAATATTCCAGTTTGGACTAAAGTAGTGGACAAACTCACCAACTTTTGTCTAGTTTCCAGGCTGTAAGACGCGCCAGAGTCACCTGATTTTGTTAAGAATAAATAAAGGACAAACTAATATTAATCTGTCCTTTTAATGGACTTCTGTTTGGTCTTGATGTTGTTCCTGGTGACCTGATGGAGGCTCTGATGATCTCCCAGGTGTTTCTTCACACAGGTGTTTTTTTTTTTACCCTCGACTGAGCAGCAGAACCCAAACATGCAAGTGAACCTTCAGAAGATCAGGTTTATCACCACCGCCGTTTGTCTTCTTCATTCACACACACACACTGAAAGGGAGGTGTGTTTCCGCCTCTGTCACCGACTCTGTGTGTGTGTGTGTGTGTGTGTGTGTGTGTGTGTGTGTGTTTCTATAGAGTTACACGGTAGTGATAGTGAGGTATGGACACACACGTAGACTGTGTATGTGTGTGTGTGGACCAGGTGGTTAGCAGCTTTTTGTGCTTTTATAAACTGTGTGATTTAGCGTCTCTGATCCGTGATCCCTGCCTCAAGAAGCACCTGCTGACAACAGACAACACACACACACACACACACACACACACACACACACACACACACACACACACACAAACACAAAGTATAGATATTATTTTCAAAGATTTTAGGATTTAAACCTATCTATTAAACCATCTACAGCTCCAACTCGGTGTTTGGGCTGCAGTATGTACAGATTTTGCTCCTGTAAGATTTCTGCCATTCTCATGTTGTATTAAAACGACTTTACAGGGGAATCACACACACACACACACACACACACACACACACACACACACACACACAAAGTTTATTATGTTTAATTCTGTATAATGTGATATCAAACCCAACTTTCCTACTGCTGCTGCTTCACATCAAAAGTTCAACTGGCTTTTATTGTGAAGATGTCACAGGAAACACAATATTTTAGTCACTGAGATTCACGCTGACAGTGATAATAAAAAATATAAGACGTGGTCAGAAGACACAGCAGCCATAGTGAGCCGTTAGATAAAGAACTGCAGTTATAAAAGCTTTAAAGTGAAACTCGTAGGTTAAATTTCTATGTAATCTATGTAATCCTGTGTAAAATTGCAACTTTTATAACTTAATTTGAGATTATTTTGGACATAAGGACAAAAATTCAGAGGAAACTGTGATCTGTTTGGGCAAGGCTCATAAAAACACTTTTTTTTTCAAATATTGCATCATATTATGTATGAAGAAGAAGTTTCTGTGTCTGAGTCTGCCTCTGACAGACGTGCTGAAGTAGGTGGTGTTGAGTCTGAGTGGTCGTCTTTCAGTGAGTTGATGTTGTTTTAGCTCTCCCAGTCTCCGTCCCTCTGTCACCGTCTCCCTCGTCCTCTCTTTCTCGCCGCTCAGACAAAGTGAGACAGGACTGATAAAAGCTGTAAAGCTCGAACATGAGCTGAAAACAGGATCAGCTGTTAGCTAACACCGTTCACTCACCAAGACACCTGCCCGGTTCTCCACTGACTCTCCTCATGACTCAACTCTAACTCTCTCCTGAGACCGGCATTTCTCCTGACCCTGTTCTGATGCCGAGGCTCAAAATCATGAGCTTGTGGTCCATCTTATCCATAGGAATATACTATTTCAACCTCTTCAGAGTTAATTAATGCTAATTATGATCTAGGCCATGTTGTTAAAAGTACAGTTTGTCCCTCTGAAGTGTTGTGATGGTGCAGTAATAAGCAGTATGAAATGAAAATACTCACATAAACTCAAATTTGTACCTCGATGCAGCACTGAAGTGAATGTAGTTTCTGCCTCTGCAGACTCAAAATCAACAACTTCTTCTAAATTTCAGTGATGATTGCTACTTTCACCTCCTGCTGAAGCACATTCCTGCACATATTACTTGACAATAACATCTACAACAAACACAAACTCTCATTCCAGCTTGACCAGCTTTAATTAACCCTTTGTGAGCCCGTTGATGGTGAAGAGGGCCCGACTCATGTCAGGGAATGAATGAGCCGATACTGCAGGATTAAGAATATCCCCCCGTGGAGGATGATGGGACATGAAGGGAGGGGAGTCACTCTGTTGAGATTAACACCTCGGTTTGCTTTTCCCACATGACCTCTCAATCCCTCTGGAATGCTGCATCACTGTCCCCTCACACTAACGTCTTTCTTTGCAATCACAGCTAATTAGAATATGAAGTCTGGACCTGAATGGGGTCACGGGTTTTCTTCTGTCTCCACGTGAAAAGAGGCTGGTTTTCATAAGCAAAAGACTGGTGCATTAATGCAAAATGATCATATATCTATGAGAGATTGTCAGGTTGTTGATCAACCAATAAATTTGAAACTCAATAAATTAGTTTTTTAATCAGTAAGGTACAAATAAAAATATTTATCATGGTGATGTTTATTTCTTTCAGAAACTTCTTTATGATCTCATCATTATGTTTAATCTACATCAGAAATATGACTCTCACTGGCCACCTGTTGATGTTTTTGCAATTGCACTGTTGCTGATACAGATCATGAAAAATCATTAATTATGTAACGGCTCTTTTGCTTTCCATTTTCCCTTTAAAAGACCTCAGCTTGTTTTTGTGTCGTGCTCTCAGTCGGTTTGCAAAAGTAGGTTTTACTTTAATGTCTCTCATGTCGGAAGCAAAGTGTAGTTTTTGCTTAGTTTTGCTTAAAAATCAGGCTGCATGGTGATGTGATGGAGCTGCAGGCCTGGGTTTGAACCTGCTGGGACCTTTTGGTGTTTGCATAGTTTTTTAGTCCACAAAACAGGAAAGGTGTTGCAGAATCTCCCAAACAATGGAAGTGACCAGAGTGCCTCCATACTTCTCGTCTGCTGTAATCCTGACTATAAAAAAGGTAATTTACACCATGTTTTTAACCTGAATCTTTGCTGTAGATCTTTAGCTTGGAGCCACGTTCACATGCACGCTGTCTGAACTGTGTGTGTGTGTTGTGACGGCGTGCAAACAGCATGTCGGAAAACTACTGAAAACTGGTCACCGTTCATTTACATTGTTTGGGAGATTCTGAAACTCCAGCAGTGTTTTGCAGACTAACAAAATAAACCCATCAACCAGCATGAAGGTGAGTAGATAATGACTTTTCATGAATTTTAATGTTTGAGTGATCTATCCCTTTCTGTCAATCATTAGCATGAAAGCGATGGTTTACTCAGCCTACATTTGCAAAATGACACGTGGCAAAACAGCCAGTTAACAAAAAAACTATATTTATCAGATATAAATAGATAAACATTAAGAGGCCTATAGCTCATCTCTTTTATTCTTTATTTTAAAATTAACTGACTTAATTTAACCTTTTAACTAAACTGACTTGGTGCAAGGATTGACAGATAAATCAAATATTTTATAGTATTTAATAACTTTTGTAACATTAGAAAGAGTTTATACAACATTTAACATCGCTGGAACCTCTCCCATGATGCATTCACTGAAACGTTGGAATAATTCAAAAACCATAAACCATAAATGCTATTAACAGAATTGCATCCTGCTGCATGTTGTACAGCCTGAAAGGGTGTCAGCCGCCTCATTTATCCCGTCATGCAAAACTGGAATATCTGCCCTTCTTTCCTGGGTAAAAACAATATGAATCGATTTATTTTCATTGTGAATTAGAAGACGGCCTGCAGGCTGTCTGTTTGATGTTTTACGGTGTGTTTAGTCTCGGCACTCGTGTTTATTATAACAGGTTTACACATGTGCAACAAATTCAGCTCGTTTTTCCATATCCAGTGTTTGTAATGGACCTTTGATGCAATGTTAAGGAACGTGAAAAATAATTTACGTATCTGCTCCTGGATTCAGATCCTCTCCAAAATTTAATAGGGTCTTCTTCGGTCCATGCTACACTCTTCCATCAAGTTTCATGACAATCTGGCCAGGAGTTTTCCTGTAATCCTGCAGACAAACAGACAAACAAATTGAACTGAAAACATAATTTACAGAAGTAAAAATATAAGATGAAAAATCTTGCCCCTGCCTTATCTAACCACGTTGACATGTTTAATACTTTCAACAGATTTTTGCTACAAAATAGGAGCATAACCATTTCTAATATTATTACGTCCATCTGCAGATTATTCTTTTCTATCAAAAAATATCATTTTTCCTCAAATCGTTTAGATGAATAAAAGTACGGGACCGAATACTAAACCTTGTGGAGCTCCATATTTATTAGAATCAAAGTGGCTCCATTTTTCCTTTAAAGAATTTTGAAAAAACAAAACAAATGAACTTAATTTACTTAAATATGCTTTAAAAAGAGGGATCAAAAACCCCTGCGATTAATAAAGCACAAGGAATCTGTCCACTTTCCACTGCCGAGTTTGTGAGTGACAACGTTCCTGGCAGCGATTTGACGTGATCACAGTTTTTATTGAGACGTTTTGATGTGATCGATCAGTTTATATTGAGATGTTGCCTTCAGTGTCACTGCACATCTAAAGACGGACCGGGACGTCACAGAGCAGTGGACGGCCACGGGCCCTAAAAGTCTGAGCTTAAGGTTTAAATCCCTCATCGTCTAACATCCCATTGTCCCTCAAATCCAGCCGACCTTTAAAAGAAGCTTCTCTGAGTCCTGCAACAATGTGGCCCATAAGACCACCACCACCACCCCACCCCCCCAGACAAAAAGAAAGAAAGATCCTCTCTCTTTCTTACCCTCAGCTCCCTCTCCTTCACTTCTCTGTAAAAGCCTGATCCTCCAGTGTGAGAAGCTCTTAATCAGGGGCCAAACAATGAGACCCCAGATCCCTGCTTTTTGACAGAGGGCCTGATCTAATAAGCAGAGGAGGCCTGAGATGAGGAGGGGGGGTTTGGGGGGTTTGGGGTGGGGGGGGGTCGGGTGGCCTGATCCAAGGGATTACTGGGAGAGATCTACCCTGGAGAGGGGGCCTCCTCATGGGGCAGGACGGGACAGGAGGGAATGAAAAGGATAGGCACATGGACATACACATATTATATGTAGATATAAAGAACAAATACTCAGACTATTGTAATTATGTAGTTTTTTTGGGGGGTACTTGTTCTTTTATGAGCAGATTTTCAAGTCTGCACTTTAAACTTTACACTATGTAATCTACTCAGTTACTTTTAACGTCATAATTGAGTACTGAGTACAATTTGAATTAATATCCAAACCTTTCATCTGTATTTTTGCAGCCAATCAGGTGATCTGATCACAAACAGGCCAATGAAAACCAGGACATATTACTGAAAAACAAAATAAAACACTGCAGCAGCACACACTTGGAGTAAGGATGTTAGTGGTCAATCATTAACCAATTAAGTGCTGTTAAACATTTAACCAATTAAACATGTATTGATGGTTGTTTAATCAATACTTGCTGCACCTCATTTGACATTCTTTTGTCTGGCTGAGCCTTTTGTCGACTAAAGGAAACTTAAACTTAGATTTAAAATGAGAAAAAAAATATGTGAAGTGTTTTGCATGTCATAAATTATTAATCATTAATTGATTATTAGTATTTTCAACTACGTAGGAACGAATTAGCTCTTAGACAAGAAGGACATGAAGGAGAAACTTAAATACTAAGGTGTAATTAAAATACCAGTTAAAGTGCTGTAAATGATGATGAAATAATTGTCTGTAACAGTAAACTTAATTCTGCAAACCCATAATAATGTTGTGGAATTATTCCCACTGAAATATATAAACTACAACGTAAACTTTGACCACTTCCTGTTCTCACTGTGCAGACAACAACAATCACTTGTGAATGATGTCTGAGCAGATTTATGGACGTCTGTCCTTGATGGACATCAGAGATTCTGACATCACCACAGTGACGTGTGTATGTGAGGTGAGTTATGGCTAACTGAGAGGTAAAAAAGGAACTTGTTGCTGATTGGGTGAGGGGGACAGGAAGGAGCAGTAGGACTCACAGAGACCCCCCTCCTCTCCTTCGCCTTTTTTCTTCCCCTGAGCCTCTCCATCCAAAAGCCTTCCCTTATCCCCCTCTCAACCCGACCATCACCCCGAGGCCCCTTCTCCTCTGTCCGCCCCCTCTTCTATCACCCCCCCACCCCCCCTCTCTGCTGTCTCAATCACATGATCACATCTCACTCATAATCTGACCAACGGGTGGACAAATTACACCTAACAAAGTGTTCTCAGCTACGCATGTTCACACCAGTAGAGAACATTAAAAGCAAAATAATCATATGAATCCTACAAAAACTAACAGCCTATAATCACTTGTCACTTTATTCTCATTATCCTGTTTGAATTGCTAAAACTGAATCATAGATGTGGGCTGGATCAGGCTGGAACAGTAAAAATAAGGTGCTGGACTGAACGTGACAGAGAACAGGAACAGCTGTGAGAGAGGATGAACTGCTGATCAATTCACAAGCACGAATGTGAAGAAACCAGCTCCATAAAACTCATTAGTATAAAAACTTTTCACTTCCCGCACCAGCCTTAAAATCTTCTTTTAATGGACCGATGTGTAGGATTTAGCAGCATCTCTTGGCGTGCTTGCAGACTGCAAACACCTCGTCTCGTCCCTTTTTTTGACACATCTGTCAAACTCTGTCAAACACCTGCGGGCTGATTCAGCCCGGCTCCTCAATCTATGAGGCTCACGAGAGACACACCAGCCTCAGTTTCAAGCAAATTTACATTTTGGACATTTCTTGTGGGCTGTACTTATTGTTATTATTTTTATTTTTCATGACCTGCAGGGTTTTCACGCCCCACACTTTGGGAATCACTGGTGTATTATATCTATTTTTTTTTTTTTGCAGTTTTCTCCTCATGTTTGTGATAATCATATAAATCATAGATAAACAATACATTGCTGGTGTTCCCTTTAAATGATTTAAACACTGAATATCAGCTGTTGTTATTAGGGTCCAACAGGAGACTACATGGTGTGTGAGGGTCATTCACCGCAGAGCTGGAGTGCATGGCTCTTAATGTGAAGGAGGGGGTGTCTCGCTTCCTGTCCCAATGGAGAGGGCGGATCCATTAGCAAAAGCTACTGTAACACCGGGCGCTCGAGACCTTTGATGTCCTCACAGCAGCAGGCTGCAGAGGCGGAGGAGCGAAGACCTGAGGGAGTTTTCAAAGAGGAGACCTGGTGTGTCCATATGGAGTCTCCATCCATTCACAGTGATGTCTGCTGATGAATGAGAGAAGTTCACTTTACTTGTCATGATTTGTAGTTCTTTTATGTTTTATGTGATTAAATTTTACATGATCGATCAAATTCTGAACAACTGATTAATTGATCATTGATTAATTGTTATCATCCTTAAATAAAATGGAACTCAAGTCCAAAATAAGTACAGTATTTGAAGTAAATGTACTTAGTTACTGTCCACCACTGATTACAACTCTGAACTAATGCAAGATGGAAATGAATGGACTGACATTCACTGATGATTGATTAAATATTGAATTAAAATCAATTAACTGACTTATTATTAAGTAACCAGGCTCTATAGATCTTCTTACTGTTTGACCGACAGATGGAGCAAACTGTTCTAAAGGAGGGAGGACTGCAGTGGGATCTGTCAGCTGTGACTGTGTGGTAAATGATTCACGTGACTCTCCGGTCAGTTAGGACGGCTAGTGTCAAATAACTGTAGTGGAGTCACAGTAAATGGAAATTACAAGTACAAGTATGTCAAAATTGTATATGTAAAATAAAATCGACAAATCAAACTGTCATTTAAAACTTTATCAGGTTTGTTGTGTAACAGCTCTCTAAAACAGAGTCACAGTTTATTTCAGGAGACTTTCATGTTCAACAACGAGGCAAACAAGCACAAGAATAACATGTTACTGTATAACAGCAGCAGAAGAAGAAGTGAATATGTAATCAGAGGAGATGAGCAGAGAAAGAAAAGACAGGAGAGAGGAGGAGAAGACGAGAGAAAGCAGAGGAGGTCAGGAGGAAGAGTCAGACCACAGATCCGTTTCCATCCTCTCTCTCTGTTTATTGAACTGTAATCATGAATAATACCCTCCATATGTAGCACCGTTACCGGATTTCCTCCAGAATCCTGCAGCCAGGAGTCTGCGTTCGCTCAAGTCCCAGTGTTGAGGTTAACTAAACATGTGTCTGCATGTACATCCTGGGTATTTCACACACTGTGTGTTTGGATCCTTCTGTTGCCAGCCAACTCCGTACCACAATACCAACACATGCCAATAAACTACATACAAATATGCCTTTATAAACATGGACACATACCTCACTGGCACTTTATAGCAAGTAAGTAGGTGTTGTGAATTAGAACAAGAAAAGTTCAGTTTACATGGAACCACTGATGGACTCAGAGAGGAGGAACGGAAGGTGCAAAACACTGCAAAAGACACTGCACCATTAAGGCTACATGCTACATGCTAGAAAATTAGTTGGCATCTTTCTACCTCTAAACCAGGGGTGGGTAATTATTTTCCCGGTGGGGTACATGGGAAATCTCTATTAATGGACTGGTCAGAAATGTTCTAGTGTTGGTCACCCTTTCTGAATTGTCATGTGATGAATTGTGGGCTAATATTTTGTTGGCAATGTCTAAAACTTTATGTGTTACAGTGTACCGTGCATACTGCATTCTGGTTCACATCTTTAGTTATTAACAACAATTTACAAAAATTTGAGAAACAGCAAACTTGAACACCAGCACACTGTTGCAACTTTCAACTGGCAACTCGAAGAGGCCGAAACCAAATTTCAAATCAATCCATCCAAGAGAAGTTGAGACTATGACTACGAACCAAAAATGGCAACGTTGTGGAGGTGAAATTTCTACAATATGACCAGAGATATGTAAATAAGGCCCAGTCTGTTCACATACTGGCTCGATCACTGTTTGTTATATGTTGAAGCGTCCTGTATCATCACTTCACGTCATCTCTCCACAGATAAATGTGGGAAGAAGTGACGTAACAAAAAGAAAAAGAGGGAATCCTCGTCCTTATCCTCCTCCTCCTCCTCTGGTCGAGGTTATCAGAGCTGGGGTTGTTTCACCCGTGGCATACGTCCCAAATACTTCAAAGAGGGACGTGTTCACGCACACACACAGAGGCAGTGAGCCAGCCAAACAAATAATTAACAAAGTCAGTGAGATTAATTAAAGCAGCAGGGTTCAGGCAGGGTTCAGCCTTCTGTGTGTGTGTGTGTGTGTGTGAGGGGGGGAACAGGACTGCCCTGCTGGATGTGATTAGAGAAGCAAAGAAGAAAGGCAGAAGAGGCGAGGGAAAACAGTGGCTGTCATTGATATCCATCTTCATGTAAACAGCTGGCTGTGTGGAGGTGTGTGTGTGTGTGTGTGTGTGTGTGTGTGTGTGTGTGTGTGTGATTGGAAGGCAAGAGGAGAAACTTCAGTAATTTCATGTTCTACTGAGCTTCAAATTTGGGTGAAAGGAAAAAATGTTTGCAATGTTATCTGTTGTTTTCCCCAGGAATTTTAATGAAAACATTAAATTTTCATCTACCAGCTGAACAAGCTGATTCACACTGACACAAATAGTTAAACTGTATTTTTAATGAAACCAGAAATACATCAAATACAAAATGTTTGTAGGAAAATGTCTTCGACCCATCAGCCCAGCACGGCAGGGGATTGCATTTTTTATTACAACAGGGCTTTGTACTTGAAGATGTGTCTTAAAGCTTGAAGACGAGCCCAAGGAGGCTCAAGATGAGGGGCTGGAAAGTGGTGGATAAACCATTTATATATGTCTCTGGGATATCCTTAAACTCTTAACAATAAAATTTGTTATTTAAACACTTTTATTATGAAGCAGCACAAACAGGAAATGTTTTCGTTCAGGGGTTTCATCAGCAGTTACTAAACACGACTCCAACGTAGCTGGAAGCGAATATGAAACAGTAAAATAAAGCAAATACCTGAAAGTACAAACAGCAACAGAGGAGATAAAATATATTTCAAAACTTAAAGATTCTTTTATATGATACAAAACTACTGAGAATTGAACATAAAGAGACTTTAGGAAATGTCTTTCTCTCTGCTCTCCTGCGCACACATGAGCTGAGCATAAAACACTCGCTTCTTCAAGGGCGAGAAAGACGGGTCACAGTCAGGCTTGCTTTGGCCCCACTCCAGAGTAGGTCCATCTTGGCCACAAATCAGTGTGACACAGTTTGACTTGGTACAGCCAAAAGTGTCAGTGGAAAAGCCAAAGAAGGCAAAGGTGTTTCCACTTCCTCCCACTGTACAAAAATGGAGCAAAAATATCCCAGATATGAGCGCTGCTGTCTTGAACTGGTGACCTCATAGGAAGTCAGAGTCTACACAGTAGTAGCAGGGTTTCAAGATCCCACCCCTACATATCAGTCATGACATGAAACACCCTAAAACCAAGTAAAACCAAACTGGTCAGAAGAATAATCACTTTTACAAACATCAGCATGATAAGAACTACCTTAAATGACAGAAACATTTTTGAGAAAAATTTATTTGACATATATTTTGATGTTTTAGTTTCGCCCATTTCCTATCTGCTAATGTGGAGGAGGGCGTTAGGTTTATGACCTATACTGGACCCAGCCACCAGGGGGCGATCGAGATGTTTTGGCTTCACTTTTGGGAAGCTGTCATGATGTCCATCTCTATATATGTCAATGACGTACACATGCAAGAAAATTTTCAGTGTTCACAGGAAGACAGCACTGGACATTCAGTGAACAAAGTGAGGTCAAGTAGATGGAAAAAATAAGTGTGTATGTTTTGACATAAATAAAAAGCAAGACTGAACAACAACATACAAGTCAAATGTTTCTGTAAATTGTAAACGAATACAAGTAATTCAAATGAATAAACTTTAAATTGAACTTTCCTTAATTGGAAACACTGAACATAATCCAGTTTTGCATCCAATACTGATGTTCCTGCACATCTTTGCACTTCCATTACAGCACTGGTGTAAGGTAACACACTGTATATATCATTCTGACTTTGATTTATTTGGCCGTTCACAGATTTCCTTTTAATCTGTGCTCTTGTAATGCTAAATTTACCTCCTGAGAAATCAATAAAGTCTTATCTTATCTGTAAAAAGTTCATTTCAAAGTTTCTAAACTTCAAAATGGTGTTACTTTCTGTTATCGGTTTGCATTTATTCTTTGTTTTGTGGGTGTTAAGTATGAAAACACCAAATTTCTGATTGCATTTTCTGCACAAAACAGGCAGAAATTCAATTATTTATTTAAAACATGCCCCTTTTGTGTCATTTTAAGAGCCTTGATGATTGTAAAAACTATCTTGTTCCTTATATGAGCCCATTACGTATCAGTTTGTAGCTCTTCATTGAAGTTAAATGATGTGAAATATTCAAACCCAAACACTCAACCTAAGTTTTTCATGGCTGCTGCACTCCTTCAGATGGAAATATTTCCCCCTCAAATTCAATCCAACATATTTGGTATATTTAGAAACTTTGAGGTCTCCTCTACAACTCAAAATAAAGTTTGGCTGCACAGCATGCATCCGTACTGACAGGACCACCAGTACGTCAGATGACTTGTTTTAATAGCAGATCTCTTGCTGTGGGACCCTCCTCCCTGCCCTCTCTGGTCCTTTCTCTCTCCCTCCCCCTCCTGCCTCTCTGGCTCTGTCACTCTTTCAGCCCTGTGTTTTGGCAGCAGCGCTCTCCCCTGCATCACAAAGCCCGTACTCTCAGCTTGTCCCATTGTGTTGCGAACATCGCAGGTAATGATTAACACAAACACACAACAATGGGAGCTTCAGCACCCAGCCAGCGTGGGAGTCGATTGTCATGAGGTCAGGGCTGACCTGTACTTAGATTCCACGGATACTGCATGATTTTAGCTTTTTAGTTGAAAGATGTAAAAGAAGAAAAATCCTTTACGGTGCTGCTCAACTGAATTTTTGTTCTGGAGATGATTTTTGCATATGTGATGTACAATCTTGGAGTAAAGCTGATAAGAGAGTCTGAAATCAGGTGAAAAGCTCCAGGATGTTTGGTCTGATTTGCAGCTTCCAGCGGAAACCACACACTACCAGAACTCAGAAACCTGCTGGATGTAAAGAAATTGTGTAAAAGACAAAGAAAACTAAGTATCTGCACATTAATCTCCATTGCAAACAAACCGTTTACCGTCTGAGCTTTCAGTCAAACGGACTTCTGAATGCAAAGTCTGTTTAACTGAAAGCTCAGACATCAGACATTTACAACTGCAAAACATGCACAGGTGCTTTAATTTATTTTAATTTAAGTTAAGCTAAACCTACAACAAGGACTTTGTAACTGCTTATGAAACAGTATATCTCTAGATCAGTGTTTCCCAAACCTTTTTTTTCCCACTTTTTCAAAAATGACAAACCATCGTGACACAAATCAAAATATGTGTATCCATGTGATCTGCCTGTTTTCACATGTTTGGACCTATTTTTCAATCTGATGATCATTTTTCCACTAATCGATCAGTTATTTGGTCCATAAAATGTCAGCAAATAATGAAAATCAATTAATTAATTCTGTCACAATCTTGTCAATTGAAAAATCCAAACATGTGAAAAGAGGTGGAGCACACGGACATACGTCCAACCATTTTGCAATCATCATTGCAATCATTTTTCCTCTAATCAATTAGTAGTTTGGTCCATAAAATATCAGAAAATGTTGATCAAAGTCCAAGATGACGTCTAATAATGTCTTGTTTTGTTCACAAGTCAACGATATTCAGTTTACTGTCAGAGAGGAGTAAAAAAAACAGAAAATATTCACATTTAAGAAGCTGAAATCAGAACAATCTGGACTTCTTTCTTAAAAATTTACTCAAACCATCCAATCATTTACAAAAATAGTTTAATGCTCGCTTAATAATTGAAACCGATATAGGACAGTTTTAGTCTAATTCATAAATGAGACAAAATAAGTTACATTTTAAATACTTTATTAAAGCTGTGCTGCAGATATAAATCTGAAATTTGCAGAATTTTTTCCACGATCTTTTATTGATTTGCCGAACCAAATAAAAACTCCTCAGAGGTGAAGAAATGGGGCAGAGGCTCAAACATGCTGCAACTTCTGACCTCCACATTTCCCACATTCCTACTACGTCCACTGATCAATGCTGAACTGTAGAAGTCGGCTTGGTGCCAGTAGAGTTGGACACAATGGTGCAAAATATGTTCATGTCACTACAATATATGCAATTCCTTGGTTTTGTTCTTCTATTAGTATTAAAACTGTTCTGAGAAGGTATGTTTCAGATTCAGGATCAAAACAAAAAAGAAAGCACTATTGTTTACATGGTTATTTTGCAGAGGAGCGTTCACTAAAGAGTCAGAAATTTAAATGTAAATGGGACCTGATGTTTCCATAATGTGTGCATGCTGTGAAGGAGACTAATGAGCGACCGGCCACACCTCACACATTCCTCCTGACCTTTATTCCACCTCACTTTCCCTCCACACACACACAGAGAGACACACACAGATGCTCCTAACCTCACCTCACCCCGATGATCATCATTTACCCCAACATCGCCCCTCCTCCTCCTCCTCCTCCTCCTCCTCCCCAATCTGTTATCAGCTGTCAGGCACCAAGCAGCCCTGGTATTCTCCATTAGCATTAACATCAGTATGCAGCAGCAGCAGCTATCAATGCTATCTGGACCTGAGGGCTCCGGGAGGGTCGGGAGGGATCCCCCATATCTCTGATGTCATCAGATAAAGAGGTGGGACGGAGGGTCTGGTCCCGATCGATGGGGGTCAGGTTCTCAGATTGAGGTATTTGATTCTATCATCAATAGTTTTTGTGATTTGAATACGAGCTAAAGGTTTATTCAGCAGTTTACTTTATTAGTGAATCGTCTTTACCTGGTTCTCTGTTATCTCACCTTCAGTCTGTGACTTCCTGTGGTTCCCTGACCATCATCTAGAACACCCGCAGGAAATCAAATAAAAGTGTCCTGGGAAAATATAAATAATACTTTGCAAGGGTTTTAGCTAGAACCTACCCAGGGGGTTCTACCGAGAATCAAAAAGGGTTCTCCTATCGGAACAAGCTGAAGAACACTTTCGGGTTCTAGTTAACACTTTTATTTCTAAGGATGTGTATTGTTTTCACAAATTTATGTCAAACTCATAAAGTATTTAACATGTTTATATAATTTAAGAACACTGGCAGTAAAAATAGTTGGGAATATTAATTTCTGCACAATTTAAGAATATTATGACTCGAGTCACAGTGGTATGTCATTTTTAAAAAGTGGATCCTGATTTATAGTTTATAGCTTCAGAGCTGTCAGAAATTGTCTCGCTGTTGGTCTCAGTCAGCGTTACGTGTGTTAAAGTGTTAGAAATGTTGGCATGAAGCAGCCGAGCTAAGTAACCTCTTTATTGTGTGTAATTTGGCTCATGAATCGATGTTAAATAGATAAAATTGGCTCCCCCAAAACATGTTGTGTTTACTTTAAATGCTTCATTTAGGAGTGCGTCAATAGACTTTGAATATAAGGTGTTTGTGTGTGTGAAGCAATAGAGGTGCCTGCAATCCCGCCTCATTGTCTCATTAGCACAACAACAAAGTGCAATAACATTAACACTGCTGTCCCCTCCCAAAACACAGGTATCTAATATAATCTGTCAGCACACACACACACACACACACACACACACACACACACACACACACACTACAATGACTTACATTCATTATTCTAACCTTAAACCAAGTCTTGACCCTAAAATGTAATGATTTATGCCTACAGTCCCCATAAGGAAGGTGGGTCCCCACTATGTGAGTCAGAAAACAGATCTATGTCCCCACAACTTGACTAACATCCCACAAACACACTCACACAGATTACACTGAAATAAACCTGTTGCCCTAACTTTAACCTTAAACCAAGATATTTAATGATTTAAACCAGGGATCTGCAATTTTTGAAATACATTTTTTATATTTCTAAAACTCAACGATTCAAGTTCATCTAAAGAATAAAGTTTAAAGTTTATTTCAAAAGTCAAAAAGTTTGAGTTGTCTCAACTTTTTTTTTTTTTTACAGTGTAAAGTGATTCTTACTGTCTCCAGTTATAAAAATATGTTCAAAAAGTTAATATTTTGTTGACTAAAATTTGCATCGTAGTGTGTGACTGTGACCTGGTGCCTTTTTCTCTATTATTTGCTGGTGTCTCTTCTTCTCGAGTCTCCATAAGATACGGATGCCAAATCAACAAAAGAAAAGTCTTCAGGGAAAAGGGAGAGTTAAATTGTTTTGGCTCCAGCACTTTTGATCGTCAAGGTTGTGGACCCTTGGGACAGGGACTTGCATTAGGTCCCCATAAGGAAGATAAGTCCCCACTATGTGAGTGAGAAAGTGGATTTATGTCCTCACAATATGAGTAACATCCCCCAACACACACACACTACATTGAATTAAATTTTATTACCCTAACCCTAACTTTAAACCAAGTTTTCATCCTAGTATTTAATGATTTACACTTATGTTACAGGGACTTGCATTAGGTCGCCATAAGGAAGATGAGTCCTCACTATGTGAGTGTGAAAACAGGTCCTGATAACGTGAGTAATACATATCCTCATACACACACACAGACACACACATGCTCAGGTATGACACAAACACATCTCCCAGCACCCATCCACGTACCTCCGGCTGACATTAGCACGGCTCTTATCTGCTTTATGACTTCCACTCTGCCTCGTTTATTTGTGTACTTTGACTTTCGCTGTAAAGCGCCGTCTGACCTTAAGTACCACCGCGCAGTGTCAAAGGTCAAATCTGGAATTTATTTCAACACATAAATTTCCGCTAAACTCACTAACACCGCGGCCACTCGAAGAGTTTGACCCACAGATAAAAGTAAACGGACTGTGCAGCAGCTTCTTTACCCGTTTTTGTGATTTATATGGGACTTTTATTTTGAAGTTGGCAGAGAAGAGATTTAGTCAAACATTTCTTTGAGCGTCCCCGTCGCTCACTTGGCTAACGCAGGTATCATGTAACCACGTTTCAATCCGGGCCAGGACCTTTGTAGCTTGTGATTGCCCTCTCTTTTCCTGTGACTTCCTGTCCTCTCCTCGCAATAAAAATTGTCCAGCAGAGGAAAAACAATAATCCTCCAGGATTTCTCAGAGGCTGAAATGAGTTTAGTGGCGGAGTTTAACTTCTGTGAGCATTTATAGAGACACAGATCAGCAAACTAACAAACTTTAACTCAGAATCAACTCTAGTTAAAATAGAGGTTGATATTATTTGACTAAAAATTATTTGACTAAAATCTTGACTTAGATCTGATATATTTTCTTTGTTTTTCAAAAGATTTATATATCCACAGTCACGTAATGTTTTTTTTTTTTTTGTAAAATCAACTCTTTTCCTTAGGTTTTTAATTTTCCATGTAGCCAAAAGTATGTGGACACTCAAACATTCCACCATATTTGATGAATGAACATGAACAAGAGTTAATAAAGTCTGGACCCCCCTTTTACCCGAGCTGTTCAAGACAGAAGTGTTGCACCATTATTCTGCCTTGCTCTTGTATAAAAACACAAACATGGGTGTGTGTTGCATGTCATGCCTCTTCAGCTTCTACTGTGGCAGCATTTTTCAGTGTAAAAAAGCGAAGTTGGTGTAATAAGGGACGTTCTCCACCGCAGCGCTCTGGGATCTCTGTTTAATAAAAGTTCCACTTCATCCCGGTGGTGTTGAATCGGGATGTGGGCTTGAGGTCAGGACTCTGTGGAGGCTAGTCAAGTTCTTCGAAATCCACTAAAACTGGGAAAACGATTTCTTTATGGAGCTGGATTTGTGCCCAGGGCCACTGTCATGTTGAAACAGGAAAAAGTTTTTGTCCCAGTTTGAAAAAATATGTCCACAATAATATTCTCAGTTATGACAAATGCATATACGAAATCCTCTAAAAGCCACAAGTACACCAGAGAGAAGGAAGAGTTGAAACCGAGACAGAAACAAGAAAGGGAGTCCAAACTTCATACTGACTTTTTCTGAACTTAAGTGGTAATAGATCCATAATCTTTTTTTGTGGGGTTGAACTTTGACACAAGTTACCTGTAATGCTGCTGATGTATAACTGAACACTTTACTACTCCTTTACCCGAAATCATAGATTTAAAGCTACAGTTTCTTGCTCTGAAAGCTAAACCCGACTTACATATTTTTTTTCAGGATTACTATCATGCACATTTCAGATATTTTATTTATTTATCTATTTATTTATTATGAAGGTGAGATATGGACAGATTTTTTGTTCATTGTTCTCAATTTCTTTTTTTAAAATAAAATTTCAGCAGAATCCGGTCTGACACTGAGGCATATATAAGAAAAGGTGTGAACTGGGGAAGAAAGGAGAATGTTAATGAGTTTTTGATGTGAGTTTATTCATGTGATCTTCATATTTTTATCACTTTATTGTCGTTATCAGGTGTTTTCTTTATCTCCTGTGTATCTGCTGATCTCAGATGACTTTGACTTACTGTAATAACTTACTTTTCATGCTTTTTTTGTGTTTTTTCATGAATCAAAATCCACATTTCTTTGCACTGACCTTCCATGAGAAATTAACAGAAGGTTCTTAAACTCAGACATTAAGGCTCAGAGTGTTAAGCTGATAAAAAAAACGGGGCTGATCTTGATTCTCTGCCGCAGCTAATGGGATTACAGGGTCTTACTCTTTTACTGATGCAATTAAAACGTGGAGGCAGTTCACAGCATTCACCATGAATGTGTCTCCTAAAGAGGCCTTAATGCTTTGTTTGCATAGAGGACAATTAACCCGCAATAAATTATGAGGCTGTTTTGATAATGTGACCTTCTTCTCTCTGTTGTTACCGTTTTCCAGTTCTTCCAGGCTGTGGGTAGGAAGCAGACTACAGCTTCTCTTTCTGTCTCTTTTCTTTCTTTTAATTTTAATTTAATTCTTCTTTTAATCACCACCAAAAAAATAAAATAAATTTAAAAAAAAAAAGGCAGTACAGTTCAACCAACTTCACTCTGTCAGGGTTCACAGCAGGCTTCTCACTCTCTCACTCTGCATACCTGTCCCTCCTGAACAATGGCAGGTAAGAACTAATTAACTCACAGGCAAGGGGAGATGAAGAAGCAACTTAAAGCTACTAAAGGTAACTTCACTATTTGGTTGATTTTGGAGGCCCCAGTGGACAAAAGTGTAGTTTTCCCACCATAATAACCACAAAATTTAATGTAAAAAATAAAATAATCCAAATGAAAATTTCCTCCTGCTTCATTTTAACTGGTTAACATATGATTCACGGTAACTCTGCCTGGAAAAATGTAAACACAGGCTTGTCTCATCAGAATTTAAAGAGAATAATGCATGTCATGAAGAGCAGCGCTTCCCAAACTTTTTCTCTGCACTTTTTAAATTGTGACAGACACATTAAATACGTTTTAAATGACAAATAAATGCTGAGTTAACAAGCATCTTATTGTTTTTATTTCCTCTTATGAGGAAAACAATATATGACATTTTAGCCTACTTATTAAATGAAAAATATACATGCATTTAGACAGAATTCACAAACTCTCAATTTCCTCTAATCAGTAACACACACATTTTAAGTGCTTTAGAAAAATCTGTACTGCAGATATAAATCTTAAATTTTCAGAATTTCTGTCATAGCCTTTTATTTATTTGATGACCAAAATAAAATGTCCTGTGGCCCACCTGTGGGTCACAACCCAGTGTTTGGGAATGACTGATTAAGGAGTTCAAAACTCCTTAGATCAGACGAGATTTAAAAAGGATGTTGTGCGTGAAAATATAGAAAGTGCTGGAAGTGAAAATTAAATAATGATGCATTTACCAGTAAACTTAATGTTGTGGAAATATTCCTGCTGAAATGTATAATGTACACAGCTTAATAAGTAACATATATTGGCATATAACTAAAGTAATACAAATAACCCAAAATGCAACAGCTGCAGTAACTATGGTTAAAGTTTAATTCATTTATGTGTCACTTTAAAAAGCAAACAGTGCTTCACAAAAGAGAAACATATAAGGACACATAAGAGAAGGACGGACTCTGTAAGTGCATGAAAGATGTTGTGCAATTAAGAAAACAGGTTTAACCACAATTTAAAACCCACCAAAAAAGAAAAATAGATATGGGTTTAACCACATTGTAAATAAACAAAAACAGGTTGAACACAAAAAAATGCCAGAGAATAAAAGTAAGTGTTCATGAATGGAAATGACTGCAGGAAAGAAGTATTTATTTTATTTATTCATTTATTTTCTTTTAAGTGTTGTTTAGTCACAAAAGAATAAATGTTTGGTGGAGAACTTCAGCAGGCTGTGCCCTGTGGAGAGGAGGGAGAGGCAGAGGGTCTTGGGTTTTATTTGCCAGCTCTTTGCAGGGATGGGGGGTGTTTTGTGTATGTGTGTGTGTGTATGCGGGGGTGCGGGGGTAACAGAAGTGCACCCCTCCCACCTCTCTCCTCCCTCTCTCCCTCCCTCTCTCCCTCCCTCCTCCTGCTCCCCTGGCCGCTCTCTCAGACCATTGTTGTTGTGACTGCCGTCCGGAGAGCAGCACAGTGCTGTAGGAGGCTCGGTGTGTGAAGGACGCTGTCTCTCTCTCACCCCCCCCCCTCTCTCTCTGCTGTACAAGAAAAACGGACTGAAGAAGAGGCTGAGCTCCACATTTCAGCAGGCAGAGCTCAGATCTCACCCGGATAAACTCGGCGAGGAGAGGAGCAGTTGCAGAAGCGCTGCGTAAAGACGCACGAAAAGAGTTATCCAAGATTAACCAAGAGGGGACTCTGAGCTACGAGGCACGTTTTACCACACATTTTTCTCTCATTCTTCGCAACGTCGGATATTTTTCAACATTTTTCAGAGCGAGAAAGGACAGGTTTCCACTCGTGTTCTCGCTGCGTGTTTGGTTTTCTGTCTCTTCATGGATTTAGCGCTCTGAGCGGCCGGCCGCAGTGGACTTTGCCCAGCCAGGCGGCTCCTTTCCCCCCGGCCATCAGGAGAGCCCGCCGGCAGCTGTCGTTCATGTTCCAGGGGGCTGTTTTTGATGGATTTATAACCTCGACTTGGTTTTCAGACGGATACACGGCAGCCGAGAGCCGCTCACAGACTGCTTTGGTGAAGGATACAGCTCGGACACAAGGGCTCCAAATGAGGATTTCAATACTCAGTCGTATCGACCGGGACAAGGAGTGATTTTCTCCCCCTGGTGCCACTCATCTCTGCGAGGACAGAGCCCGGAGCAAAGGTGGGTGAAAACAGACGGAGACAGCTGGAGATTCTTGGAGAGTTTCATTCATTTTCAGCGGGCGCTGCGGAGTGTGGGTTAGATTACGACCAAACAAACCTCATATCCAGTTACTTAAACCCTCAAATCTTAGCATTGGCTGGAGGAAAGTCTACATTCTCATTTGCTTTAAGCGACTTTCTAGTAAAAACACAGTACATTTACTGAATCGGTGCACAAAAAGGTTTATTTCTCCACTCATTTGCATCGTAAACTCGCCAATTAAATCGCGTTTTCTGATTTTAAACGCGGATTTCAGGTGAGAAACTGCTGCTTTAACACAAGGCGAAGTTTAACTTATTGTGTTTTGCAACTCACAGAGCCAAACAAGTCACTTATTAGACATTGAACCTTCCACATGGACTATTTGTCAGGAGAAAAAGCCTGTTTGTGTCACGGAGTTTGAACTCTGTCAAACCACAAATCACAAGAATCTAAATAATTAAATTTTGTCATTATCTCACGCACATTAAGTTGACAAATCGACACTTTAAATGAAGAAACGATTGAGGGTTAAACTCCGATTTCAGGTGCATTTAAAGTTAAAATTATATTTTAAACTCCTCTGCAGATTTATTTGAATTATTTTATTGATCTCAGGATGTGTAACTTCTGGATGAATCGATCTGACTGACTGCAGGACACGTGCAAACATTGTGACCCTGTCAGTTTAAGTGTATAACATAAATAGTGACAGTCGAACTCGTGTTTTGGCAGCTTTCAGGTTCATTATAACCTATAAGGGCTGTTGGAGACTAATAGAGCATACGGCTGGTTTATTAAGTGCGATTTATGTGTCAGAAATAAGCAGTGCATTAGAAATAAAAAAGCCTCCACAGTGACGTGCTCGACTGAAAAATAGAATACAGTAGAACTATTTTGGCTGCAGCTGAACGCAGCAGCGTGCCAGCGGAATTAGCAGCAGCAGGAGAAAACGTTTTTTTTTCCAGCCCTTAATTGAGAAAGAATACGTTTCATTCAGCAAGCTGGTTCTTTAAACGGTGTGTGTGTGTGTGTGTGTGTGTGTGTGTGTGTGTGTGTGTGGGCGCGGCATGCATGCGTGGAGCGCACGCACCAGGGTCTGGCGCCTGTGCGCAGTTGGCCCGACTCTCAGCAGAAAAATCACTGTATTATTCCTTTAGTGTCTTACAGGCTGTCAGCGTTTATAGTTTGTGTGTAGAGTGAGTTTATGGAGACTGTTGCGCTTAATTTAGATTTTAAAATATCTGAACATTTTTGAATTATAGTCAGAAATTATAGAGAGAAAACTTAATTAGTGTGAAGTTCCTTGAATGCCATTGGCACATTGAGTAGTTAAGCATATTTTCTTTAGGTTAAAATCGTTAAAACATGCTCATGTTGGAGCTGAAACAAAAGTTGACTGACCGAAAAGTTCATTTGCAGAAGTCATTTTTTAATGTAAAAATGTCAACCTTTGCTTTGGATTTGCTGCTTTTCTTGATCATCTGTGATAATAAACTGAATATTTTGGGGTTTTTGTTCTGTTGGTCACTGGTGGCCATTTTTTCTTACTATTTTCATCATTGATTAATCTGCTGATTATTTTCACTTTCTGTCTATAAAATGTCCAAAAAAAGAAAAAAAAAATGTGAAAAGCACTGTTACAATATCTCAGAGCCCAAAGTGACGTCTTCAGCTTGTGATCGGACAAAACAGCTTATTTTGTCCAATCACAAGTCCAGAACCCAAAGACTCTCTGTTTACTGTCATAAATGACAAAGAAAAGCAGAAAATCCTCATTCATAAGAAGCTGGAACCAGAAAATGTTTAAGATTTTTGCTTGGAAAAATGACTGAAACAATCGGTTATGAAAATGGTTTGTCATGTGTTAGTTGCAGCCCAGATTTCTAGTTTCCAATCTGAGGTACTGAAAAATCCAAATCTGCTCCCGGTTAGGACCACGATGGTATAAAACAGTCAGATTTAAGTTGTCAAAGTGAGGCGATGGTGCTCGGCTGCCTGTCTCATCAGCTGCAGCTCTGCGCCACTCCTTCAGATTCTGCAGCTTCCTGGCAAGTTTCAAGTGTTTTTCTAGCGAGGGCCCATTATCCCGGGGCAGACCGACCGAGCGCCATCCATTGACAAACAACAGGCGGTAACAGCCCTGCTCCTTATTCATGACGCAGGATAGCCTGGACAATGTAAGGCAGACGAGTGGGACAGTTAGCAGGACATCTGGTTAAGAATACAGACGCTCACAGTCAAAACAGCCTCTTTAACTGTTCCTCTGCACAATCATTTGTGGGGTTTTTTTGCCACCTGAGTTGAAAAGTTTGCTGCACTCTGGCCAGATCTCCTCAGAGAGTCAAGTTTCTGACCAGCAGATAACCGTCTCCTCTGTGTGTTTCGTTTGCCTCTGCAGGATCCAGATTTAGAGACTTTGTGGGTTTCCGATGCCAGCGACCGGAGTGTGAGGCCAACTCCAGGCTTCCAGTGTACATTTCTTGCCTGTTTAAGCACAAGGAACGCACGTCGCGTCAAGAAGATGGCGAGGGTCTGCACGTTCTGCGTTCTCCTGTTCTGTCTGACGGACAAACTCTCTGCCAGGGCCATCGATGAAGGACGAACCAAAGGTAAATCCTTAATTTTTCTGCAGATGATGACACTGCAACACCTGAAATATCAGCTGTGCATTTTTACTTTCAAGGATTTGTGTTCCTCAGTCCAACAGGGGTCCTTGAATGGGTCTCCAGCAAAGGGAAGAGCAGAACAGAATGGCAGTTTTACTCTCAAACCTAAAAAAAAAAACAGTCAGAGGGGATTCCTTAAGACGAAACCTTCTCAGACTGAGGGTGTGCGGTCTAATGTGCATCTTTGTGACCGTCCTTGACATGAAAAAGTTTGAAAACCCCTGGTGCAAAGTTTAGATAAGCATGGCTGGAAGGTTGCTGGTTTGAATGCACAGATAACTTGTGGAAATCTGATTGTGTCACAGTTTTTTATCCAGGGCCAAATAGTTCCAAAAAAGTGCCACAACACAGCAGTTTGAATGTACCTGTAAAGGTTTTCGATCGGTCCACCTTCCTCTCTTAGAAAGTGTCTGTTTTTGGCAGCCATGACCGCGGAGGAAGTCGAGGTGACAGGAAAAATGACAGAGAGTCTGAAGTGGAGTCTTGGATGGAGCAAGGAAGGAAAGAGGGGGGAAAAAAAGCTCTCAGTGTTTTTGCTGCTGTAAACGGCGCTACCTGATCCGTCCGAGGCCCTGAGGCTCGGAAGTGTAAATCTGCCTGGCTGCGTGCCAGCTGTAGAGGATGAAGGGAGGGGGCGACAGGGGCTTTTTCATTCATGCTTTCCAAACAGAAGCCAATGCAATAAGTCAGCCATTGTCAGCTCTAAGTTCTGTTAAAATGTTAAAGACGTAATCAGCATAATTGTTCGATCAATCAGCATCTTTCGGGAACAAACTTACTTCTAAATTTGCTGTAAATAAAATTTCTCTGATTAAAGGACTTAAGGGTGACATTTTTCTGAGGGATGTGTGCAGATTGATGAAAGACAAAGTGGATTGTTGCCCCGGAGGCATCGAAGCACAGAAGCTGTCTCTTTTTTCCGTCTCTGTGGCCCCACTTTGTTCTGCGGGGCCAAGCGAGGCCAGCCGGGGCTTGCTGTTCAGACGACAATGTGCGGGAGGGGGCCCAGAAAAACCTTTAAGGTTTATTTACAGGACAGAGAGGAGCAGAAAGTCAAAGGAGGATTGATAATAGAAAGATCTCATGGTTGGAAAGCGTACAGGTTGCAGATGTGGAGGCAACTTTTTTTTATCTTGGTGCTTAGGAGTTTAAAAAATAGTCAGTTCCACCACAAATCTGTCATAAACTCAAAGTCAGAACTTTTTTCTGATTATCAGAATTGGTGTTTTTTTAAAATCTGGTTGCTGAAGAGATTAATTAATTTAAAGATGCACTGCCTTGGCTCTGATGCAGGTCCTCTCTGTCTCCTGAGGTCTCATTCAGTGTCACAACACAACACTATCTGATTGTTCGAATGTTGAAAAGTTTTCATTTTTACTTCAAATGTGTATCAGTTAAAAATATCAGTTTCCTCAATTACTTCTAATCTGCACCGTGTCCACCCTGAAAAGAATCATATCAGTTAATCAGCACCTCCCAATTTTACAATTTTCCACTTATGTGAGCAAAAAAAAAAAAAAAATCAAGCCTCAATTTCCATAAACAAACTTCTTTGTAACAATTTTGTCGTTTCCCAGCGGAAAATTCAGTAAACAATTGTAATTCTCTACATCTGTTTTGCAGTTTGGAAATATTACTGTAATAGCAGCGCAAAAAATGGGCACATATTATAGCTCAGTTTTTAGGAATTCAGTCACTACGAGCCAAAACAAACACAGCAACACATAATCTGAATGTCATCATCCTCAGTGACTGAGAGGAGACAGAGACGATCAAACAGGGGAAAAAAAAGATGAACTCCCCCTTGATGTCAGTTAAAAAGAGTGAAAAGATGAGTCCAGCTGAGGAGAGGTGATGAGGGTCAGAGGGACCCACAATGCACTGCTCAGACTCCTCACGGGGTAAGATGTCAGTCAGACTCGTCTCTGGAGGGATTTGATGCCATGACAGTTTCAGACACAAAGGAAATAGTTCAGATTTAACATGAATTGCTAATTTGATAACAGCCCTGAGAGAAAATAGATCACTACACTCTCAAAATATAATTATACATCTAATGTTACTAACCGCCTGCTGCTAAATGCAGGGATCTAACCAATCCAGTGTTTATCTTTCTTCCCCCGGAAAAACTTATTTTAAGCCACATTATTACAGATTATATAAAAATCTGAGCGTAGGTTTTGTGTGTCCAGGCCTGCTGTACTTTCAGCTGCTCTTTATCCTGGAAATCGGCAACTTAAATCCTCTGAATATTGACTGAAAACCAAAATAGATGAGTAGCATTCATGAAAAAAAAAAAAAAAGCCAGAAAATGTTGTTAATTGTTTTATTTCATAATGACTGGGAGCAATTTGCGACATTACGGGGAACAGAGGGTGCCAGCAAATGCCATCTTTTGCTTTGATCTCTGCACAGAATAAGCGGCCAGGCGCTTTTTTTTTGTAGGAGTGCATCTGCTGGTCAAGCTGAGCGTTCAGACCAGAGTCAGACCACTGAGGCTTTTTGAGTTCAAGACAAACTTATTACAAAACATATGAAAAAATCCTTAGATTGAATGTTTATTTTATAAATCAGTGATGCTGAGCTTGAAGGTTCATTCTTGCCTTAAGAAATTGCAGCATGACAAAAAACTTGTAACTTGATTTCTTCCAGGGCTTTCAGTTGCATCTTGTGGCCTTCATCAGCAGACAGTGTTTGCTCAGTTGCAGCTGAAATATTGATGCTTAATTAGATTTATGAGTATAACAAGTAGGGCTGCACAATTAATCAAAATATTGTCAAAAAGTGCAAAATCCAAATGACAAAAGATGCAAGAAAACATGTTTGTTTGGTTCAGACACCAGCAAATGTCACAACATCATGATTTTGCAAATGATCACCTGTCAAAATAATCATAATGTGACTTTTTTATCACACTGGACAGCCTTAATAATTATTAAACTGATCAATAGCGTTACAAATGCATTAGATTATATTGTTAATCATGCATACATCTATTCATACACCAGAGTCAATGTTTCTCAGGAGGAATTATCGTTGTGAGAAAATAAATCAATTGACAAAAGTACTCATGACTATACTGTAATATGTTATAAATAATTTCATATACTTTCTATGAATTCTAAACAGGGGGTTGAAATAAAGAGTTATTATATTGAATTAAAGCTGCATACTGACTGACTGATTGGATGAAATTTCAGGAATTCTCCAGCGTCAGGAATCGAAACTGAATGATTTTGACATGTTCTGGTAATAAAACTGACCTGATACAAAGTGCTCTGATGTGTTCCCAGTTCGGGGCATGAAACTCTTCATTGTCCCAACTGGTTTCCACTCTGCTCCGCTCTGCTCTGTTGCCAGCCCAGCCGGCCGGCCGGCTGGCTGACTGACTGGCTGGCTCGCACCAGCCGGGCGGTTTGTTTGTGTTGTGTTGTGTTTTGTTTGCCCCCTCGCCTCTGGGTGACAATTCACACTCTGCCGCGAGTTCAACTCCGGGGCATCGTCCCTGTCTCTGCAAGTTCATTAGGATGGCTCTAAAAGTGTGTGTGTGTGTGTGTGTGTGTGTGTGTGTGTGTGTGTGTGTGTGTTTGTGTCCATCTCTGTGATTTACTGCTGACTGTTTTACTGAGTTCAAACTTGACCCATTGCATGAAAAATGTTTGGCTTGTTGGGATCTCACATTATTAATATTTTGAACCTAAATGATACAAAACAAATTAACTGGTGATTAAAACCAACCATGAAAAATTTTCTTTTAATTTGTTTTCCTTTTGGCTGCTTTGACCAATCACTCTTCCTGATTTCCCACTTACAACCTTGTAACATGGACTCTGAGTGATTAAAAAAAAAAAAAAGGCAGCACTTCACTCCGACAAGGGAACAGATTGCCTTTTCACTAAGCGCTCGCAGGAAGCAATCAGACAGAAAATTGCCCTGGAAAATTGCTTGTTCTGAGTGACTGAGCAGTAAGCGAGGTTCCCCCGGCCAGGGTGCACATATGCTCCAACAAGTGAGTGGGCGAGCACATAAATGGGCGAGTGACCCACTGAATGGATGGCACTGTAGCTGATGGTGACACGATAGTTGCCGGGTTATCAGGGCACTCTATCGGCAGTTCCTGCTAGCATTAAATGACAACGGTTGTTTAGGAACATGGTGTGCTTCTATTGCCGGACCTTTCAGAGGTAAACTGAAACCGGCAGGGTGTGTTTTGACAATTTTAGTCTTGTTCCCTTGGACCAAGGAGATTTGTAGCAGTTTATTACGACTCTAAACTGTGAAATAACCATGATACAACACCTAAAATCTGGTTGTTTCAAACGAAGTGTTGTAAATTTAGGAGTAAATAAGAATCGGTCAGAGGAAAAAGGTCCTAAAATAGGTTCAAAGGTTAAAGGAGTCAATTCTTCATGCTCAGTTGACCATGAAATTCACAAGGAGGTGAAATCATGACTGATTTTCAGTCTTTCCTGCCTCCTTTCTTTATATCCAGATCTTCGGCTCTCCAGGCCTCTGATCGTACCGGGTTACCCAGAAAACACCACTGCGGTGGTGGGTGGTCAGGCGAAACTGGTGTGTAAAGTCCACCGACCGGCGTCCACCAAGGTGCAGTGGCTGAAGACGGAGGCCAGCGCACAGGGACGGAGCCAGGAAGGACAGCCTCGCCTCAGGGCTCTGACGGTGAGGACAGATGACAGACACAAACCGGCTGATTGTTCATGTTCTATTTTTAATTCTGTCCCTGATGTTTAAATGATCTTTCCTCCATTCCAGGCCCTGCAGAGCAACGCTTCCAAGGTGAATACACTGCATCTGTCCAACATCAGTATGGAGGATGCTGGAGAGTACATCTGCATGGCCGAGAGCAACCACGCAGGACAGACGGTGCAGGCCATGCAGTCGGCGTGGCTGGAGGTCCTGCCCGGTGAGGAATCCTTATCGTCACGCCAACATTTCGGCATATCTCACAAGTTCTTGTGCTAGTTAACTTGTCAGACAGCTTCTTCCAAAGTTGTGTTACTTTTAGCCCAGTTACCACTACAATTTAGCAACCATGTGACCACTCATTTATAAGGCAGTATCATACTATTTTATAAACTCAACTTTTCCTTTCTACAGGTACCATCATTTCCCGGACTGTGGACCTGACTGCTGCTGAAATCCCCCCAGGTACAATAACTTAGTTAGCTAGCCAGCATTTTGCTAACATTAGCTGACTAAAGATGAATATATGCCGCTTTAACAGGTCCCCCACCAACATCTTTTAACCATTTGCAAAATGTCATTTTGTTTTCAACATAGATGAGCTGTGCATATATATATTGAAGTACAGAGAAAGTTGAGTGAGGTTACAGGCTTGCTCAACTATTATTGGAGCACAGAGTGAAGTGCTTGAAATAGAAAAACAGAATTTATAAAGTGCTTTCATGAACAAAATCAAAAGTGTGGTACCCAGAAGGCAGTATGACAAAAACCCAAGTATTAAAGCTAAACAAAAGCAAGACAGAAGTAAGGTAGCATTAAAACAAAATCCTGTGTCAACATTTCCGCTATGTAGCTTGGGGCCAGACCCAGACAGGCTTTAAAAGTGATCAGTAAAATCTTAAAATCAATTCTAAAACAAACAGGGAGCCAATGGAGAGCAGTCAGAATTGGAGTGTCATGATACTGTCTGTTCAAACCGGTAAGAAGAAGTAACTGGTAACTAGTTTGACAGAGGCAAGAGAAATAAGTCTGTTAAACTCAGAAGTGACAGTACAGACAGTTGAAGATGGTATGGCGGCCATCTGTGTGGGCTCAAACGCCGCCGTCCTCCTCCTCCTCCCAAGACTGGAATGAACTTTTCTCCTCCCTTTGCTCACTTAGATCTCCAGTGAACCTTCACCACCCCTCAGATTTACTCTCCGTCCACTGTCACGCTGCAACATGTTCATTAGCTTCAGTCGCTCTTCCTCCACGTTTCCTTTCTTCTTCTTTTTTTTCGGAGTGAGCAAGGAAGGGAGGGAGATTGCAATGTTGGGGAGGAGGAGGAGGAGGAGGGGGGGGGGTGGAGGAGGGTTGGGTCGGTTAGGCCTCCTGGTCTCCATGGTAATGTCATTGTGTGTGTGTTTGTGGGGGTGTAGGACATAATGGGGTTGAAGAGCTGAAGGTCATAGTTGAGGGGATGGCTACTTGCTTTAGAAGGGAGATGAAGAAGTAATCTGTTGACTGGCTGGTGCGGCGATGTGTGACAAAGATCAAAATAAATAGAAAGAAATAAAGGAAAGAAAAAGAGCGTGAAATAAAAAGTTCAGAAAAACAAGAAACAAACAAAACAAAAAACGCCACGTGAACACCTCCTGTGCTGCTTTTTCTGCAGATGTTCTTGAGGACCTGAGTGAAGACACCACAGAGCATCTTCTGTTGGAGCCGGGCAACGTCCTGAAACTGCGCTGCGACATGAGCACGCGGCCCGGCATGGCGGTGAACTGGTACAAGGAAGGCGCGCGGGTTCTGCCCACGCCCCGCATCCAGATCCGTGGTGCCATCATGGAGATCACGGACGTGACGTACGAAGATTCAGGCATCTATGTTTGTGTTCTCCGGGGATCCAAAGCACCTGTGAGGAACTTCACCATCACCGTGGCAGGTAAGGACACTAAAACCACATCAATGTTAGCTTCATTCAGTGCTAATATCTTTAGCTAAATGATTGCTAGCAAAAAGTTAGCCCATTAATGTCTTGGCAAAAAAACTGAGGACCTCCAATATGTTACATTACTTTTGAGCCAAAATGATGATTGATAAACTGTTTTTTGGTAGACATAAAGTTAATTTCAATCTGAAAAACTGGTTTAACTTTTTGCAAAAATGTCAGAAATTTACTTGTTCCAGCTTCCAAAATGTAACTATTTAAGATTTATGTTAAATCATGTTAATGTTAGCTTTATTCAGTGCTAATATTTTTTAGTTAAACAGATGCTAGCATGAATTTAGCCCATTCACAACATTCCTTAAAATAAGGTGAGGACCTCCAATATGGCGGCACATTTGAGTCAATAAGATGATGCGTTAATTGACAGAAAGTTGACTTTAAGGATGAAGACAAGCTGGCAACAAAATTAGGGAAAACAGAAACAAGGGATCTAATCCTGGACAGGTGAAACAGTTTTCAAAAAAGGCGGGAAAAAGAGGCAGACACATGAGTGAAGACTCCTGCCCAAAATAAAACAGGAAATAACCGAGCAGAAACCAAAAATACCAAAAACTTGGCTTGCCCCAACCTCTAAAATGTCAAAATTTGCTCCTCTTTTTTGTCTCATAAAATAATAAACAGATTATTTTTAGGATTCTTCCTCTTATATTGCCTTTATTTGTCATGTTTCCAGATTCGTTGGGGTCCGGGGATGACGATGAGGACAACGGCTTGGAGGACTCGTTGGCTGAGATCGAAAATGACCAGGTTTACTTCTCCAGAGGTGTGTTGTTTTTTTCTGCATAGTAGCTGCAATCACTGTAGACTTGGTGCAACTCGTAGACATCATCAGAGTAATCTGGCATAATGGCTCATTGGCTGTTTTTTTTTGTTTGTTTTTTTTGTGCATACAGGTCCCTACTGGACGCACACCCAGCGTATGGAGAAGAAGCTTTATGCCGTTCCTGCAGGGAACACGGTGAAGTTTCGCTGTCCGGCCATGGGCAGCCCCATGCCGAGCATTCGCTGGCTCAAAAATGGACGCGAATTTAGAGGAGAGCACCGGATCGGCGGCATTAAGGTGAGGATAGAAGCTGTTTGTGCTGATTTTTCTTTTTGCTCTCAGATTGTTTGTGCTTCTTCTTGTTATCCTGATAATAAAGTGAGTGTCTCTGATGATATTTTGTGTTTCTTTGGCCAGCTGAGACACCAGCACTGGAGTCTGGTGATGGAGAGCGTCGTGCCTTCAGACAGAGGGAACTACACCTGCGTGGTGGAGAACAAATATGGCTCCATCACTCACAGCTACGTCCTCGATGTCCTCGGTAAGACACGTCTTGCTGCAATTTCTGTTTTGAACTGCAAATTAAAAAGTTACGCCATGGATATGGATTGATTATTTGATTGAATATCAGTAAAACAGATGGAAGAGATTATTTTTCAGAGTGAATTTAGATGCTTTGTGATCTTGCTGACTGTATTCTTGGCAGAAATAGCAACAGTTATTAGTTGGCATCGTGCCTTCAAATAAAAAAAAGCCTTCCTTCTGAGGGAGGGGATGACCGGGGGGGTGAGCAGAAGGTGACAGGGGCGCCTGGCGTCAGCCGGTGCGGGCAGGATGTGGACGTTCAGGCGTCCACACCAGTTTTCTACCTGACCTGTGACAGGAGATCGAGGAGGGCCGCGGTTTGTTTGTTCATTTGTTCGCTGTCCATCCACCACGGGGTCAGTTTCCGTCCCCGTCGACGGGGGGAGAGGACTAACGAGACAACTAACGAGATCAGAGAGGGAGAGTAACCACAGATCAAAGAGAGCCCGGCGACCAGCTGACAAAGAACCACGCTAATGGAACTGATTTCCATCCCAAAATGACATTTCCTGCTCTTTTGCCAGCATACAAACACATTATAGGTGACAGCGACAACTGCTGGGCATTTTTAGATGTTTGTTTACAAAGCAGGCATGTTTGCCAGCTGTTAAACAGCCAAATATCTGGATATTTTTGTCCTGCCCATATGGACGCCTGGTGAGAGGAGTATTTCTGAGAGTCTGTCTCTTTGTCCCTGAATCACCTTTGTATGAATTGAACACACAGGGTCACGCTGAGGAAAAACTTACTGCAGGAAAAAATTTGTGATTTTGCATTTCAAACTCTTCCTTACATTTGAGCTGTTGACCTTAGAAGAAGAAAATCGTCTGAGCTCTGTCTTGTTTATCTGGAGTTTGATGCCATCTTTCATCTTTGCCCACTTTGCTCACGTCTCATTTTCTTCCTGATTCAGAGCGTTCCCCACACAGACCCATCCTGCAGGCCGGTCTACCAGCCAACACTACAGCAGTGGTGGGCAGGGACGTCCAGTTCCACTGTAAGGTCTACAGCGACGCTCAGCCTCACATCCAGTGGCTCAAACACATAGAGAGGAACGGCAGCCGCTACGGCTCTGATGGGACGCCCTACGTTCAGATCCTCAAGGTTTGTGACTTTAATACATCTACAGACTAATTTCTCCTGCCTACAATAACTTTTGTACCATAATAATTGTTGCATACTAACTGTTTATGTCACTTTTCTTGCATCTGTGCAGACCGGCAGTCTGAACATGTCAGAGGTTGAGGTGCTCTACCTGTCCAAAGTTACCATGGAGGATGCAGGAGAGTACACCTGTCTGGCTGGAAACTCAATTGGATTTGCCCACCAGTCCGCCTGGCTCACCGTCATCTCAGGTAAAGAATGAACTGAATTCAATGCTGTAAAGAACAAATATTCATTTGTTGCTCTAAATTAGCAGCAAGACATTTAGCAAGGCTTTTTTGTAAAAATGTTCCCTCTGTTGCTGTAGAAGAGGAAGCAGCAGATTCTATGGACAACATGGAGACCAAGTACACCGACATCATCATCTACGCCTGCGGCTTCCTGGCTCTGATCATGGCCATCGTCATCGTGGTGTTGTGTCGAATGCAGGTCCACCCCAGGAGGGAGCCATTCGATGCCCTCCCTGTGCAGAAGCTCTCCAAGTTTCCACTTCGCAGACAGGTACAGGGCACCGTGCATCATGGGAGATTAACTCTGTCTTCTCTAACAGCTGTTTTGGCAAATGTCCGACCATCACTTAAGGCTTGAAAGACTTTCCTGAAGGCTGACAACTAAATCCTCTGTCTCTGCATCTCTTCCCGCAGTACTCGGTGGAGTCCAACTCGTCAGGGAAGTCCAGTGCGTCTCTGATGAGGGTGGCTCGCCTCTCGTCCAGCTGCTCCCCCATGCTGGCTGGAGTCATGGAGTTTGAACTGCCCTACGACCCGGACTGGGAGTTCCCCAGGGAGAAGTAAGTTATCTGCAAATTCAGGGATCATTTTCAAAAATTAAGACGAGGTTTTGGAAAGGAAATCTACTGCACTCTTAATCTGAAACGATTATGAAAGTTTACTTAAAAGCTCTGAGTGTTTCTTCACTAAGTTTACTTTGGCTTCTGGGATCCAGACTCATTTAGACGCTGTAGGTCTCGCGTCATGTGGGGACCTAAAAAGAAACAAGCCCGCAACCCATTTTTGGCTCTAACCAACCTATGTTTTAAGAAACCAGAGCCCCAAATTATGGATCTGTACAGTTTTCATTTCTTATTTTCACTAACTTTCTCTTTCTCTCTCTAGTTTAACGTTGGGCAAACCTCTAGGAGAAGGCTGCTTCGGTCAGGTGGTCAGAGCTGAGGCTTATGGCATCAACAAGGACTGTCCAGATCAGGCCACCACTGTGGCGGTCAAGATGCTCAAAGGTAGGACAGAAAATATACAGGCACAAAAATCCCTCCAGAGATCAGCTAAAAGCGTGAAGGCATGTTTTTTTCTAAACAAGGTATATTTCTCCCTCAGATGACGCCACAGACAAAGATCTGGCAGACCTCATCTCGGAGATGGAGCTGATGAAGGTGATGGACAAACACAAGAACATCATCAACCTGCTCGGCGTCTGCACGCAGGACGGTGAGTTTTCTGATCTGACTAAAACCGTTGATCTTCAGGTTAAACTCTTGGCTCTTGAGCCGATGATTAAAACAATGATTAAAGGACAGCCTCCTTCCTGTTAAACCTAATTATGACGCCCACACCCATATTTTGTAGAGAAAACAATGCCTCTGCTTTACCTCCCTCTTGAAACCCCCTTTTATTGTAAATCACAACCTAATTTAGTGAGTGTTTGTTTCAACTTTGGTGGTCCCAGGCCTCCAGGCTAAAAACAACAATAGAAACAACCCTGTCCTTCATCTTGTTTGTGTCCCTGTGTCCCTTCCCCCCGCCTCAGGCCCTCTGTATGTGCTGGTGGAGTACGCCTCCAAAGGCAGTCTGAGGGAGTACCTGCGGGCCCGGCGACCCCCAGGCATGGACTACACCTTTGATGTGACCAAGGTACCTGAAGAGCAGCTCACCTTCAAAGACCTGCTGTCCTGCGCCTACCAGGTCGCCAGAGGGATGGAGTACCTCGCCTCGAAAAGGGTAGGTTCACTTTTAATCTGGGAGTCAAGCTGAAAAGCTCTAAATCTTTTCAGGATACAAGAGGAAGCTTGTCAGGAAACTAAGAGCAGGTTCAGTGATCTTCATGGACCAATGCAAGGATCATACAACTTTCCAGGTGGTCCTGTTTGTGTTCAGTTGATCATGCAGTGGAAATGTTTGATTATCGGTCATCATGAGGCACAGTCAGGTTCTGTCCATTGTGATGTTGATCTGGAGCGCATATCAGTAGACTTCAGAGGAGTTTAATAATACAGGCACGTCTCACTCTGTTGAGCAAGTCGACATTTTGGTCGCAAACTCGCCCGCTAGTTCTCCAGTCAACAAAAGAGAAAATGTCTGACTCACGGAAAGTGAACTGGCAAGTATTTTTCTCATTGGTAATGCATTTGCCCTGGATTTTTCACATTGGTGGAATGACAAAACAGATATTTGAAGATATTACATTGAGTTTGGAGATGATTTTTATCAGTGATTCTTTGACAAAACTTTTACTCTTCCGGCCTCAGGCCAACACAGATGTTACCGAATCATCTGACCTTATTACAGTAAAATGGATCCTTGTTCCTGGGCAGGAAATACAGCCACAAAATGAAAGCTGGATAGTAAAATACTCAACTTTTGTAGATTTCGTGAGCTCTATAAGCTCAGGCTGTAACATCAGCTGTTGGTGTGATTGAGATCTTGTGTAATGTTTTGGATTCAGGCTCTTTCAGATGGATGGGTTTGGTCCAGGCGGGTCTGGCAGCACTGGCCTTGCCCTTCGTCTTTCCTGCCACCATCCTCTGTGCCTCTGTCCGTCCCTTTCTTTCCTTTCTTCCCATTCCCACCCCCCATGTTTCGACTCCTTTCATTTACCCAGCATGCACTCTGTCTGTGTGCTTCTTCTTATCAACATGTCTCTTTGTCTGCCAGCCGGTGTCTCAGACAGGCATTCCTGAGCAGAAAGCCGCCGCAGCTTCAGTCCTGTTTACTCTTCTCCATCCATCTGTCCGTCCCTCCGTCGCAGGGCTTTGTCCTTTTTAGCGCTGCCATAAATCTGTTAGCAAACAGGCAGCAGAGCCGTCGTCTGGGTGTAGGCATCAGGTTTCTGGCTCTACGGCCTCCTAAGAATGCAGGAGCCTGAAACTAACCCTCCATTATGAGGAGACCCGCAAACCAAGGCTGGTTCATTTCGCACGTCCCCACAAATCCCACGTCTATTTCGAATGAAAACCAAAATAAACTTAATGACATCCATTCAATGTGGGCAAACAGTGCCTTTCTTTTTTCCTCCCAAAGGGTTGTTTTTACTTCAAACTCCTGGGGTTCTATATAAAGACATTTTAATTTTGTTGCGTTCACTAAAATGAGGCACTGTGTGTTGACTTTAGACTCCTGAGTCTTTTCATTTTTGGAGAAAATGTGGAGTGAATCATTTCTACCTCCCTGTGTTTTTTACATGATCGCTCCAAACCGCAGCCTGAAGCAGATGAAAACGTGTCGTGTCACACATCTAAATTTAAAAGAGCATTCAATTATTTTGTTTAGTTCAAATTTCTTGTTTGGCCAAGACTGTAAAGTTATCATTTTGCCAAAAAAAAAAAAAAACATAAAAAAAAAAACAAAGAAAGAAAGAAAAAGAGGCAACATAAAAATGATGCATTCAGCTCATTTTCTAAATTAAAATTAAATCTCTGAGCCCATTAAATCAGGAGCATTTAAACTTTATGCTAATCTTCTAATCTGGAGACCCAGCAGTTGGCCTTAAGCTCACTTTAGGGTTTTGTGTCAGTCTTTAATTCCCTCTCTTCTCTCTCTGCAGTGCATCCACAGAGATCTGGCAGCCAGAAACGTTCTGGTGACCGAGGACAACGTGATGAAGATCGCAGACTTCGGCCTGGCCAGAGGAGTCCACCAGATCGACTACTACAAGAAAACCACCAACGTGAGTTACAGTTTCTAGCAACGTACTTTCAGGAATAATTACTTTGCTGTCAGACAGTCTTTTCACACAAGAAACTGATGCTATATAAGCTGTGTGTCGCACTTTCTCTCACTCAACCAAACTCCATAGGCGAAACCAGCAATTTTACCTCACAGAAAATGAAAGCTGCTGCCTCAATCTGTTAGTTTGTTTGTGTTATTGTGTGACCTTAGTGTTTTAAAAGGTTAGTTTGGATTTACCAAAGTCTCACAGTAACACAAACTAACTACAGATCAAGGCAACGGTAGACAAGTGACTCCTGCGTTCTGCATGGTACAATTACTGATTTCGCCTATGGAGTTTGGTTGGTGTGGAGAGCCATTTAGATTCAGATTTACCAAAGACTCACAAATAACACAAAAAAACAGATCAAATGTTAATGAAGTAGAAGATCAGATGTTGAAAACATAATGAGGTCTGTCTCTGTCTCATCCGTCTGAAGTGAAATGAACATTTCCCCTCAGGGATCAATAAAGTATCATGTTAATGTCATTAAATCAAACAATCAGTTGTCACGTCAAGATGTTCGGATTGTTAAATGGTTAAACTGGAAACTACCTCACCAGCCCTGCTTGTAAACACGTCTGTTCCTCAGCCAGGTTTCCTCCTGCCTGGCTCCTTTCACAGCTTTAACACTCCTCAGGACAGATGTCTGATGTTTGCCTCTGATTGGCAGCAGCCTTAATGGGACTTAATTAGAAAGGAGGGGGGACCAGGGGGGAGGAGGATATGTGAGGGAGATCTGAGCAAGAAACAGAGAGTTAGAATTTGGTTTAAAAAAAAAAAAATAGCGCTGAGATGAAAAGTGAGCTGCTGCGGTCGATGAAGGTTGAGCTCTAACGTGTTTGTGTCTGCTCTGCAGGGACGGCTGCCAGTGAAGTGGATGGCACCGGAGGCTTTGTTTGACAGAGTCTACACACACCAGAGTGACGTGTAAGTCCAATTCATCACATGCAAAATCGCTGCAGGAAAAATTTAAGTGTCGTACAGGAAACGCTGGAAATTCTTGAAAACTTTTTTTCAATGTGAAGTTTGAAACTGCTTGAAATTGCTGTTGCATTTCTTTCATAATATCAAACTGAATAGTTCACTTTTTAATAAAGATATCAGGATATCAAGTCCACAGGTGACACATTTGGAAACATGAAAGTTTGTGTTTTCCTTTAATTTCTCGCCCTTCTGTAGAATGCTATTGCAAAACATAATTAGCACAAAAACATCTGATTCACTGTGATGAAGAAGTGAAATAAAGATTTAATTTATCACTGCTGTAAGGTGCTGGAAAAGCTTGAAAATGCACCATGGAAAGTCTTGCAAAGTTCTTGAATTTGACTTTGGAAAAGATGTAGAAACTTTGCATTAAGTGCTTTACAAATGCATAAAAGTTACAAATGTCTGAGTTTATTTTTTCCTGTCTTGTTTTGTCTTGTCACTTTAAAACCAAAAAGATTGTATCGTAACCTGAAACTTGTCTGTTTGGCAAACATCCTTGTACTTCTTCTACTATTTTTAGCACAAAAATTATATGTCCTGATGGTAAATATTGTTTTTCCTCTCCTTGCATCTGTGCTCAGGTGGTCGTTTGGGGTACTGATGTGGGAGATCTTCACGCTGGGCGGTTCTCCGTACCCCGGTATCCCTGTCGAGGAGCTTTTTAAGCTGCTGAAGGAAGGACACCGCATGGACAAACCCTCCAACTGCACACATGAACTGTAAGCAGCAACTGCTCTTCTATAAATGTCCTGTATTTTCCGATGAAACCACGCTCGTAGATATTGCATCAGTCGAAGAGTCGTCCTCATGTTGTTTTTAGGGTATTTTTGGGCTACAGTAGCAGTAAACTCAAACCAGTCATGACTCAAGATTGTCCAGATGTCAGAAATCATTTTTGTGTTTGTTTCTCTGCTCGTAGCTACATGATGATGCGTGAGTGCTGGCATGCTGTTCCCACCCAGAGGCCGACCTTCAAACAGCTGGTGGAGGAGCTGGACAGGGTGCTGCTGTCCATCTCTGACGAGGTGGGTTTCAAACACACACACACACACACATTCGTGCACCAACTCCCTACTATAAAACCACACACTCAATGTCCACACACACATTCTGTCTCTCTTTCTAAATCTGCTGTCCAGATGTCTTCAGCGTGGGGAGCAGAATCCAGGGTTTATGAACTCCAAACAACAAAAACAACAAAATCAAACTGTGTTTGGCTGCAGTGTCACAATTTTGAGAAATGTTCAGAACCGCCTTTTTTTTTATCAAATATTTACCAATGCACCATCGTGTACTGATAGGCGGTAAAAGTACACACATTGTTTACTCAAGTCAAAGATAATGAAAAAAGGAAGATGACTGGTTGCTCTGGATACTCAACTGTAGATGAACAATGTGTCTCCTGGAAAACCAGTAAAATAAAACAAGAATCAATAATCAAAGAAAGGCAGTAAAAGAACCTCAAAAAAAGCTTTGATTAAAGCCATGATTTAGCCATTATAATCATCACTACTTTTTACTTTTTAGACTTTCTGGATTGCCTTTCTTAGAGGTACAGATACTTGTGTAAAAAAAAAAAGACTGATTCAACTTCTTAAATCAAGTAAAAGTGAAAAAGTACAGCCTCTGAAATGTACTCAGAGTGTAAAAGAGTGCAAAGATGATTTGAACTGATGGATACACCAAGGAATATGTTTTATTGTCCTGTCCGTTATGAAATCTGATGGTCTCGATGTTGGGAAGGCTGTGCACAATAATGCAAAATAAAATGCAATGAAACTGAAATAATGAGTCAGTTTTGACAACGTGAGGAGTAGAAAGTAGAAAGTTGTGTTAAAATGTAGGGAACATAAGTAAAAAGTATTAGTACTTTGTTACTTCCCACCTCTGCTGATAGATCAGCAGTTCATGTGATTGAATTGTTGTTTTTTTCACTTAAACACAGAAATTTCTAGACTTTAAAATCGACCAGCTCAGAACTGTTGGTCTCCATAACTGATGCTGTGGTCTAAAACTGCGATGGCAGCACTTTTTTCCATCTGCATCCATTTTACAGTGGACACCATTAAATGAACAGCATGTTCAATAACCTTTGAGCTCGTGCCAAATTCAATTTCCCCCGCTGTTTACCGCCAATTTCACAAACATTTCACTGTGGGTTAGTTTTTTTTTTTTCTCTGTTTCTGCGGAGAAACCAACATTTCTCTAACTTATGAACTTCCTCCCTCTGTCTCCTCCGCAGTACTTGGACCTGTCGACACCCTTCGAGCAGTACTCCCCGTCGTGCGAGGACACGTCCAGCTCCTGCTCCTCCGACAACGACTCTGTTTTCACCCACGATGCCTTGTCCACCGACCCCTGCCTCCTGGGCTACCAGGACGTGCGCTCCCGGATAGACATGAAGACGGCGCTCCGATAGACACGCAGTTTAATGCACCCACACACATAAACAGACATGAACGCAACGCTGCAGAGGGGAAACAAAAGTGATGGCGGCCATATTGGAGGTTCACAGCTGCATTTCTAAAGTCAAGCTAAGGTTTTCCATCCGGACCTCCACTATGGCACCGGACAGAGCCCTTAGATGTAGTCGGGCATTTATACACGCACATTAACACACACATACACACACAGACACACATGTACGTGGAGCACTGAGGCCGGTGGGCTTCATCACATGGTGAAAGTTTGAAGAAAAACATTTCGTTGCGGGCAGAAGAACGAGCGGAAGAAAAGAGGACAAACAAAACCTTACGTACTTCGGACTATCAGCTCTGGCACTGTGCCCAAGAACAGTTGTAATGTCAGAAAACTGCGGCACTAAACTCAACAGAAGAAACCCTGGTACTGAAAAAAAAAAAAAAAAAAAAACGCCTCAAGATGCTTCTTCTTCGATCAACTCTCCGTCAAGAGAGGCGACGGACTATGATCTCCTCACACAAACTCAACCCAAAACCAGGGATTGAAACCTTGGTGATAAAGACATTTTAACAAAAAAAAAAGATTTATTTTGCTATGATAAAAAAAGAAGAAACTGATTGTTAAATATAAATCTCTTTATATAAGATTATTTTACTTTTGTGTTGCTTATTTAAAAAAAAAAAGAAAACGGTCTTAAATCTCAGGATCTCTTGTGCTAAGAAGTTGCTGTAGTGGCAGCAAAGTGCCTGAATTTACGATTTCCTGTGAATATATTAGAATATTAAAATATTGTATGTACATATCAACAGCAGAAAGACGATTGCCGTTTATAAATTATTCTGAATGCCGCAAAAAAGAAAATGAAGGTTATTGGAGGCGAAAGGAGAGAGGAATTTAATCAAGTGTTTTCAAGTGCCAAACAAGTGTCACGGCTGTCGCACTCGTCTTCATGTTCAGGTTTCATTCCAAAATACCACCAGTGTTCAAATCTGACCTCCCACATGAAATTGGCTCAGTGGAAATTGGTTTACATCAGCGACTTTTGGAAGCATTTTGGAAAAAAGCAGCCTGTGTTTTGAGCTGTAACCAAGTGAGAAACCCAAAGTTCTCATTTCTCGTCAAACCTCAAATGGACGCGGTTAAAAAAATTAAGGATTTGACCTTTAAAGATGGCTTAACATTGGTACATTTTAGAATGAAACCCTCCATTTGTTGTAATCTGCTTCAACCTCCAGCCCAGCTAAAACAATTTGTGGTTAAAAACCAGAGGGAGTCCAGGTCTTGTTGCTGTTGTTGGACGAAAACCACATCTCTTTAAGTCATAAAATGAGTTTTCAGAGACCCAAAGGTCATGAGACAGACTCATTTACATGTACAAACATTCAAGACGACGTTACGTGGTCTTCCTCGAACAACAGCTTGACCGCTTTGTCAGAGACAGGGTGTCCATGGTGGGACTCGTCCTGAAAAGGAGGACTGACGATTCAGCACTGGGGACTCTGTTGGGGAGCTGGGCCAAGCCCCACTGTCACTGCTGACAAGGAGAGGAGTGCATGGTGGGGGGGGGGGGGTTACTGAATGTGAAAGCCAGTGTGATTGATTTCAAATAGAGGAGTAGGGGGAGGGACCCTCCTTTGTCTGGCTGTAACCCTTCACCCAGCCCAATCTGTTGGCGAGGGGTCCTCAGGTCCGCAGCCTGGCCGGACAATGAAGGCTTTGCAGACTTAATGGGTGTGACTACGGACCAGAGGGAGTTTTTTTTTTGGAGGGGGGGGGGGGGTGTGGTGGTTGTGGGGATAGCTTGGGCTTGTGTGCAAATGAAGAGGCTCTTATTATGGTAATGTCTCCTCTTCTCTTCCCAAACGCCCCTATCTTTATCCCCACGGCCACCATCTTTTAAATTACAAATCTTAATTCAGATTCGCCGCTGCCGCCGGGACCAGCTGCAGAAAATTCCCCCGTGGGGTGAAAAAGATGCCAACTGAGTCCCCGGTCCACCTCCTCAATCTGACCACAAGGCAAAACAATTGAGACACAAACAGAATAACCAGTGACAGTCTCCACAAAAGAGATCAAACCGTGTGATCAGCTCATGTCTTTCCCCACCCTGCCCTCCACTGATCGCAGTGATTCCATTAAACCAAACAGACTTTTTTTTGTCCTTCAGAAGTTTAAAGAAAAATGGAGGGTTTCATTCCAAAAGTGCATCTTCCTGTGTGTAAAAACCAGTCGACCTTTGTGTCACCGAAGGATTTCTGTACCTTCTCTCCTCATTTGTTTGCGTTTTATGCTGTTAATCATCTTGTGACCGTTGGCGTCACCGATGGATCTCTCATTTTTTGGAATGAAGCTCTTTTTTTTTTTTTCACATTTGCATACACAAAGTGTCCGGACACGTTTGCATCTTTACATTCCAGTTATCTGCCCCAGATACAAACTGTAAACAATCACAACGTTCTTAAACATTTCCTCAAGAGAATTATTTTAGAAATATCTAATTTATTTGTTTATTGTTTTGTTTTTATATGAAATAAAGTATAATTTAAAATAAAGCTGCTCTGTTTCCTCGTCTGTCTTTGCAGAGTGTCAGGTTTGACGGAAGCCGAAATGATCCTGATTCTTAGCAGGTTGTCGTTGTAATCGTCAGTTATTATTGGCTCCCTCCCACTGTGGGCTCAGGAGGTAACCTGCTGACAGCAACGGTCTGCTATAAAGAAACAACCAACCTGAGAATGCTGTAATTGACCAATCAGAATCAGCCTGAAAAGTTGAAAAGTTCCTATTGTTATCCATAATGACAAAATTAAGCAGATATTTTCATAGAAAAACTGCCATGATTGACCATCAGTTATCTGCAAAAAGACAAAAATAATGTATTTTCTCCTCCACCTCAGGTCTTTTGGGGCAAGTTTTTTGTCCTGATGTTTGTTGTTTATGATGTAACAGACGGAGCTGCTGTGATGCACGACAAAAGTATCAATCAGTCAATCAATATTAGCTGATCTCAACAGGAGATCGATCAGGTTGTAGTTTTCGTTTGATTGAGGTGGAGAAGGTGAGTGGAGATGATGTCTTGTGAGTATTTCTGACTTCCTGTGGGCCAGTTTCTGGTTGTTGTTTGGTGATTCACTGCAGGACAATCCTCAAATATATGTGTATAAATCACCTTCCCTGAATCGGTTTGTGCCCATTTCCAATTTAAAGGATGATGGTGCTTCGATGAAGTCTGAACAAGGGACAAACACAACTTATGAACAAACCTACTCTATTTAGAGGAAGATTTTACTGTTTGTCTTTGTTTGCTCTTCCACATTAGTTTTGCTAAACGATGGCTTGTTTCTCAGCTTGTCTGACTTCTTTTTAATTCCCAGAATCCTCAGAAATTAACTTAATGAGTTAAACTAACCTAAATAATGACCAAAACACCAGAATTTCACACAAAATCTGCACTTGAATTTGTGCAATTGGACTTCTGTCTGCAGCTCCAGAAAGAAGAAAATATGTGAAATATGTGACAAAGTGGATAAATGTGTATTTTTTTTCCAATTACAGTTTAAAAGAAAATCACAAAAGGATAGACTCTGAAGCTATGGACAGTGATAAAAGCAAAAAAGTGATCAAGCAGAAATGGGAAAGAAACAAATGTGAGAAAGATGAAAGACAGAGACGGACAGAGAGAGGGAGGGACGGCGAGACTGAAGAATGAAGAGACGGAGGTTAAAGGTCAAGAGGAGGGAGGAGAGGGCAGCGGTGATCCCAGCCAGCCCAGCCTTTTGATGTGTGTGTGTGTGTGTGTGTGTGTTACTTTACTGTGTCTGTGTACATGATTATGTGTCAGTGTATGTGTGTGTGTTATCTCCTGTGTACATAGTGTGTGGTCTGTTCATGTGTGTGTGTCTTATCTCCTGTGTACAATAAATCTCGATCACCCAGAGAGCCTCTCTCTCTCTCCCTGAGCTCCCTCCTGCTCCAACTGATAAAAGTCTCAGTCTGGGATTTGTGTCTGGGGTGTGTGTGTGTGTGTGTGTGTGTGTGTGTGTGTGTGTGTGACATTAATTGTAACAACAATTAGTGTGTTGCGGCTCAGCAGCTGGACCGGGACTGAAGACGGCCTCCAAGACTGTCAGGAAATACTGAACTGAAACTTCCCTTTGACAGGACGTCAAACTCCAAACTTGTAAAGTTCTTCTTTTGACTCTTACACCATTTTCATGAGAACACTTCCTGACATATGGGGCAGGAAGCGCAGCCTTATATGATATTATTGGGGCATCAATTACACTAATTTTTAAGTCTCATGCAGTCAAATCTGCAGATGCGGATCATTTACACAGTTAAGTTACAAGCGTCTGCTGACGTGGCGTGTGAAATGTAAGATAAGAATACGAAAATGTTCTTGCATGAGGCCCATTTTTATTAGACAACTTGGGAATGAGAACGGGCTGGGAACACACACACACACACACACACACACACACACACACACACACACATCTCTTATCTCCATAGTCCAGTGTGTTCAATATGTTGCGGTTGCTTAACTCCAGATATCAAGAGTGTGTGTGTGTGTGTGTGTGTGTGTGTGTGTGTGTGTGTGTATGTGTGTGTGTGTGTGTTTCGTCTGCTGACCTAGTAACAAAAGGAAACAGCTGAGGTCATTTAATGTTTGTCCACTTTTAAGTCGAAAAATAAAGTGAATTTACATTTCAGCCAAAATATGTGATGGTCTGGTGCTTTAGTGGTTACCGTGACAACTAATGAAGACATTTTAGGAGAGCAGTTCAACAATTTGACAAAAGTTATACACCAAACTATCAGTGCATCCAAAACTCACATGCTATGAAAAAACTAAATAAATTCAAGATTCAAGAACTTTATTGTCGCTGTGCGGGCCAAACAAAATTGTTGCATCATCGTTAAATCGTGCTATAGTCACACCTCTTACAAATAAAATGTACACATATAAACAAGAATAAATAGTCAAAAAATACTGAATTGAAAGCCGTTTTCTCTAGCCCTGAGCAGCCGTTTGGTTTCTCCTTTTGCTAACAGTGACATCATCCATGCAATAGTTAATGTAGAAGTGTCCTCCTCCAGGTCTGTCTGATGATTGAATATATTCCACTCTGTGTTCAAAACAGTCCTGGAGTCATGTCACTTCCTGAAAGCCTCCTTGCCAGTTGGAGACCCGTAACCATGGTAACCCATACAACATGTGACAATATATTCCGCCTAGCAAAATGAAACCTTACTTACATTTAAGTTGAAGCGTTATTGACATTACACAGAGGTGCCGTGATCACTGTCTGCCTAGGTCCTGCATTGCATTGCATTGTGGGATTTCTGCCGGCATCATCTCCACTGCCTGCTTATTGTAATCTCACATACTGTTTTAGCGAACAAAACAGCACATCAGGATGAATTTTCAGACACAGCCTACAGTATATCTTGGCTCTGATCAGTTGCCAGACAACCAGCGGAGACTCTAGGATGTCACTGGTCTCTTTAGGCCGGAGACATATTTGCTTTTTAACCACGCAGTGCTAATTTCTGAGGACGTACACAACCATCACTCCAAACTGACACAGGATACTTAAGGTAGCCAATCCACGTGCGCGTGTGTCAAGTACATCTGCAGCCTTACTCCCCCCAAAACTTTTTTTCATGCCTTAATCTTTGAACACATAAAATAAACAAATACAAAATGTTAATTAGAGAGTTTTAGAGGTGCAGATAGGCAGAGCCAAGCCAGCTCTTTATCTCATAGGATCTTTAAGACGTTCTTTGCTGTGGTTGTTGACATGTTGTCGATGATTTTCACTGGACCGATACTGCAACTTTGTTGTGGTTCATTCCTTTAAATGTTCTGCTCAGGGCCGTATTATGGCTGTGTGGGTGTATATGAGTGCAGTGTTAGACTCAGTGGGCAGTTTATCTGCTGACTTGTTTCCTACACAACTCGTCTGATTAGTCAGCGAGGGTCCAGCCCTTTATTGTGGGACTCTATTTGACGACTAATCCACCTCCCATTCAGTCAAATGAACTGTTGCTGCGGCTGCCGCTAGAAAAAACCCCAGACAAGTTTAATGACACCATGATGCCACCTACTCTGTAAAAGAAAGAAGGAATAAGTCTAAACTAAGTGGGCTGAACTTGAACATGTATCTTTGTGTCTGGGTTTTGGCCCTCCATCAACAATAAGCCTTTATGTTTCACACCCCATAATGCAACTTTTTAAAAGTTTTCAAAACTCTGATGATTATTTCACCTCTTCATCACATTAAATCAGATGTTATTGTGCTGTAATGAACCAAAGTTTTATGACAGAAACTTTAATTCTTTAACACATCCAAGGATAAAAGGTTGGGAACCACTGTTCTAAAGCCCTAACATGCCATTCCTTTGCACATCCACACACACCCAGTTCAGACAGTGTGCAAGCTAAAGATCTGCAGTGAAGATTCAGGATAAAAACATGGTGGAAATAACATTTTTTAAGTCAGTTTAGCATACTGGGACTTTAGGGGACTTGGATTACACCAGACAACAGTATGGAGGCTTTTTATGTTTTTATTCTGTTGGGTTTTTTTTACGTTTGAAAACTGGTCACCATTCACTTCCATTGTTTGGGAGATTCTGCAACGCTGCTTTCCTGTGAGACTACTGCGAAACGCGACCTTCAGTCATCATGAGGGGGAGCAGATAATGACTGAGTTTTCACTTTTGGATTAACTATCCCTTTAAGATGAATATTTGGCTCAAAGTCATCGTTTGAGTTCTGAAAATGTAAAGCAACTTGAGAAAATAAGTTCAAAAATAAATAATAAACAAGTCAAGACAACATGCAAGGCTGCTTCTCAGGAAGGTGAACTAGGGAAGGGACTGAACGTGACTAATCTTCATCGTGTTTAGCGTTGTTTTCATTCCTATAAAAAGAAAGAACTGTGATTGATTTTAACGTGTGGCGTTTCACATAACAGCTTCAAGTGAATATGAATCTGATAGAAGTCCAACTTACAGTGAACAAAACTTACATATCTAAAACAGAAGTTGAGTCCTCTAAATTGTTTATTGGACAGTTAGACTTTTGTTTGTTTTCATGTATTTGTTGTTGTTGCTGTTTTCTTCAGTTTCTCTGTGGGTTTATTCTCACATTCGTCACTAAAACGCTGTTTTCTTGGAACGTCAGATCTTCACTTTAAGGCATCTTTGTGTGGTTATTGTGAGTCAAACACACGACTGTGCAAAAAAAAAAAAAAATTTCAAACAAGAGAGAGAAATGAGAGAGAAAGTCTGGAGTTCGAATGAACTGCAGGTCATGGTAACAGCAGACTGTCTGAGGGTTTAAACCCACATCCTTTGCCACCCATGAAACAGAGCGTAGACATATTCCAGATAAATTTTCATTAAATTCCAGCCTGTATTTGTTGAATCAACAGCAGTTATCATCACTTGGCAAATTTCAATAATCAAAGGATCATATTTGTTATGAAGGCACAGAGACCAGATGCTTTGATCCTTAAAAAGGCAAGAAAAATGTCGGAGTTGGAGACACAATAAACCGTACTGCTGACATTATCTGTCTCGTCTTTCTCTGCTCGTCATCCTTACGTCATCATAGAAATTCCAACAGAAATAGCCTCTCATCTCGAGCAGCCTAAATATTTAAGGTTTGCTGCGCCAAAAATGGTATCATACCAACTCCAAACAGCCTCCCTGGTTACCTGGCAGCTTTAAACTCACAATCTGACAGGCTGAAAAGATAAAAGAAAGAAAGACGTCATCTGAGATCATGAAAGATGAACAGATATAAACTTTAAAACAAAGAAACTGTCCCCACAGATCAGGTCTTCAAATCTGATTCATTAAGCACGAGTTAATGTCCCGTTTGGTTTGGAGAATGGTGTCTGTTTTGGCGTTAATTGGCAAAATTGCATGGTGATTGTTTGGTCTGTCTAGCTAGCATTAGCGGTTAGTCTGTGTAGCTAATGTTAGTGGTTGACGGGCTAAATATTAACCCGGTGAAAACTTTTTCTTTACTAGGGGCCGTGATAATGAATAGATTGTAAGACTAGCTGGTTTCACACAGTGAAAGACCACAGTGTTGTGAGACTGAAGTGTTCTAATACAATGAATGGTGGTACATTGTTCTTTATTTCAAAATGTATTTTAACACTGTAATCCTGCTAATAGTAATTTTTACTAAATGCGTCTGTAATCTGATTACATCTTTTTTAAAAACAGTTACCTTTTTTTTTGGGACTTTTTGTCATTTGAATATCTAATCAGGCAGCAAACAGATGGGAGATGGACGAGACATGGAGCAACTCGTCCGTTTATCAGTGTTTAAAGTTTAACTGCTTTGCTGCAGCACACTGAACCCTGGACCATCAGCACACACACACACACACACACAGATTACAACTGGAGCAGCCCTGTACTGTATGAGTGTGTGTGTGTGTGTGTGTGTGTGTGTGTGTGTATGTGTCAGGTCCAGTGCAATGTTTGTTGCTCTACTTTATCTATTGACCTCCGGAAGTATTTGTGATTCTGTCTACACACACACACACACACACACACACACACACACACACACACACACACACACACACACACACACACACACACACACACACACACAGTGATAAGGCCAGGAAGAGAGTGTGTGGACACAGGATGTTGAGTTAACACTGGGACAACATGAGAGCAGCTTATCACACAGAGGAGCAGCCAAAACACAAGAGGATCCATACTGGTGTCTGCTGACAGAGAAGAAACCAGTTCCATCAGATTCTCATACTGTCTTAACACACACCTGTGAAAAACTGGTGGAACTACTGTATGAATATTTAAAGATATAAGCAGGGTTGAAGAGATTCATTTAAAAATATATTCTGATACAATTACTGCAACTATAAAGTAATATGTCATTGTCAGATTTTATTAATTGTTTCTCCAGCTATTCATTCCTTTGTTAGTCACAGATACATGTTAAGATTAAAAGATATGATATGTGTAGCTAATATCAGCGGTTGGTCTGTGTCGCTAATGTTAGGGCTGGATGGATGGATGGATGGATGGATGGATAGATAGATAGATAGATAGATAGATAGATAGATAGATAGATAGATAGATAGATAGATAGATAGATAGATAGATAGATAGATAGATAGATAGATAGATAGATAGATCATTTCTGACAGAAAAACATCATTGAAAACTCTAAATTTCTGACCAGGCAGCTGCTCACATGAACCGTCAGAGGCCTTCAAGCTGTTTTTAATTGACTGGTATGTGGTAATTTGATGAAATTCAAATTATGCTTGAAATATGCACCGCTTAATCCCAGTATTCCCACAGTGGAGCCTTGTAAGTACATGGCCGAGAGAGGGGATGTGACATATCTGGGAGGTCGTGGTGGATGTTCAACATAGCAGAAGGTCGGAAATTGCAGTATTTCTGTGTTGTGCAAAGAGTTTGATCGAACCAGTCATTTCACAAGTCTGTCATTATGTTAAGTACGTTTAACCCTTATATACCACTTATTTTATTAGCAGATATTTGCACCCGGGATGGAACTATGCACCTATACACCTAACCTGGCAAAGACAAGCACCCAGGTGTCCATGGCCAATAATTCTATTTGCACCAGGGGTGTAATTAGCCATTGTGGGTATTTACTGTTGACAACCATGAGTATTCCCTAAACCTAACTAAATCAGTTTGTTTCATAACCTAACCAAGTATTTTTGCTGCCTAAACCTGACCAAACTGTGACTGAAAACTGAAAATAATAATTAAAAAACTGTAAATAAGATACCACTGATATGCAGTTTCACATTCCTGTCAAGTCTTAGCCCCTCGGAGCTTGAAATAAACTTCACTCTTCCGAAAGTTGTGTTTGTTTTGCTGCTCTTTTTGTAAAACTGTGGGACTGCAGATTGATGAGGGCCTGATTCTTGGTTTCTGGAAGTATTTTAGAGAGCAGAAAATTAATTTTCAGCACTACTCAAAATCTGGAAGTCAGCATTTTTGAGTGCTACTGGAACTACTGTCTTTCAGCTTGCAAGAAAATAGTTCCTACATTAAACTGCTCACAACTTTTTGTGCTAAAATAGAGGCTAAAAGAATCTAATTTAGGGTGTTTTTACAGCTTTAAACTGTAACTAATGGTGTTACATAAAGTTAAAACGTCTCACATTAACAATATTTTGCCAACTCTGTTTTGCTTTCACACATAATTATTTGAAAACTTAAAAGTGTGTGTGTGCGTTGGAGACAGAGAGATGCTTTGACCGGGACAGTCTGCAACAAACCGGATCAGGTAACATCAGAGGACGGCCCAAGGTCACGGGGGGATGCAGCACCCCAAAAACGCCACCCCTTCCCCCCGCCTGGCGTCTACAGTTACCCCACAGTAACAGATGGAGCTCATGGTAATATCTATTAAAGAAAATATTTAAGAGATCTATTCTTCTCTTACTGTAAATGCATACAGAAAAGAATATTTTTGTACACATTTAAATGACAGTAAATAAAGTTTGAGATATTGTTCTTTAAATGAAAGAATAAAATGAAAACCAAAACCAAAGTTCAACAAGCTTTTTTCTTTCCCTTAAAACCAAACACTCCAAACACATTTAGTCATTCTGTGAATATCACGCAGTGAAGCACATAAAAAGCTCATATTGTGATATTGTTGGAGGCCCCGGCATCCTGAGCTGCTCACGCAGACAGGAGGGGCCCCATAACTCTGGTTTCCCCTCCGCCCGTCTCCTCCGCTGCCGACTGGCCCTCGTTATTTATTGCTCTGTAATTTCTGCAGACTAATTGATTTGGCTCGGCTTTCAGGCTGCAGGGAGGCAGGAAGTCAGGCAAGCAAGAGGTTAAGAGGGAGGATGGTGTGTGTGCGTGTGTGTGTGTGTGTGTGTGTGTGTGTGTGTATGTGTGTGCGTGTGTGTGTGTGTGTGTGTGTGTTAGAAAGAGAGTGTCAGACATAGGAAGGGATAAAAAAGAAGTGTTTGTTTGTTAGAGATAGAACAATGATCATGAGAACAAAGTAGAGAAAGAGAGGATGTGTAAGTGTGTTCAAGTGACAGTGTGTGTGTGTGTGTGTGTGTGTGTGTGTGTGTGTGTGTGTGTGTATTGTCATTATTATTATTTATTTATTTGTAAGTGTTATAGGGTGCTGCAGGAATGAGTCCTAACACCTGGAAAAGAATTAGCATATCTTGAAGTCAGATGCTTTTTACGAGTTGTTTTACAAAATAAAATACATCAGCAAACTCTGAAGCTTTTACGTGTCTCACTGTGTAATTTAGCTGCTACTAAATGAGACTACAGAGTGATGTAGTTTGTTTACAACCGAACGTTAGCATTTCACCTCTGGTTATGACATTTATCCTTCAAAACTCATAAAAGTGTTCACCCATGAACATTATCCTCCTGAACAAAACATGCAAGTATCATAAACTTTTGTTTATTTTCTGCACTAATCCAAAATCAAATGGAAAAATCCCATCAGGTATTTCTGAGGAAACCAAACCGATGCTAATGGTGAGAAGACTATAATAAGCGCTATTACACGAGAGGGAGTGATGTTGTACTGAATATCAGCACGGCTGTGATTCGGTTATTGGCACGAGGCCACAGATATGCTAATATTCAGTACAACAGCACGACCTCAAGTGTGATATTGCTTTTAATCAACAGTTCTACAAGGACCGTTTATTAGTTAGCAGTAATAACTGACGACAGTTTATGATTTCTTTGTTTCTTTATTCATTTATTTGGCTCCAGCAATACAAATAGTTCTGACTCTGGACAGGACTGTGGCGGCTGCAGCGAACGCCCGATCGTCCTTCCCCTTCAGTCTTGATCGCGGCACAGCTAAGAGCAGCTGGTCCGAGGAGCTGAGCTCAGGTAAGTACTGGTGTGCCAGGCCTAGAGAGCTTTAAAAACAAATAAAAGAAACTTAAATTCTGTCCTGTACTTTACTGGAAGCACATGGAGGGACGCCAGAATGGGTGTGATGCCGTCACGTTTGTCACGCCACGGGCTCACACCACACCTGAGTGCCCATTGCACAGCACATGTATCCGAATTATTAGTGTGTTTTGGTGCGCCTACAGGCTTCAGTTCAAACTGAAGCTGGACTACAGTCCAGCTGAGCGTGCAGCGATAATGGAGCATAAGACGACTGTCTTGCACTGGAAAATTAGTAAAACTAAAGTAAGAACGCAGTAAAGATTCATTCACCCCACTTTATTTTGACATAATCAAATATAAAAACAAGAATTAGAGAGGCAAACTGAAGCCAACCTCCGTCCACAACATCATATTTTACCCATTATTAATATCCATGCAAGCATAACTTCCAGTTAATCAAAACAACCATTTAAGGATCCGTTCAATATAAGTTACTTTATTCTATTCTTCTATATCTGATGGACAAAACTACAAAAATAAGACCCATGTTATAATAAACTGCAATTATGCTTTAAAGTCTGTTGTGCAACTAACTGGTAAGGTTACCTGAACTCGAGCAAATTGATTTTTATCGTGAAATGAAAACACCAGCTATGTTGATTGAAGGAAAACACATTCAAAATAACCCAAAAGCAGCACAGTTTGCTTTTGAAACTGGTCAGCAGGAATGTAAATTAAACATTAAGTATATATAATTAGCAGTAAATGAGGCAAAACACACACAGATCCATGTATGGTGCCTTCAGCCAAACGGAGCAGCGTTTTAGCTGTGGCTTTGGGTCAGCGTCAGATTTCTACAATTTATGGCTCCATGCTAAGTGGTTTCAGGTCAGAAAATGAGGGTTCAATTAAATTATCCCCCTGACAACACTTAGTGAAGGTCAGGAGCTGCTGAGATCAGCCTGCTCAATGTAAAAAGCATCAATGAACTGCTGTCCAGCTGCTCTGTCGACAGACGGCTTTGCAGAGGACACTGTCACACCCTGCGGCCTAAACCGACCCTCAGGCCTCATTTTAGATGCTCGATGGACAGCAGGTGGACGAGGACTGAAAAAGACACAAACTCCCTCCACCGCCTCGAAATCCTACTTCATATTGTCGCTATAAGATGTAATGTTCATGTGTTCCCTCCAGATCTAACTGAACAGCCATTGGCTATAAATGTTCACATGTTTGACGCAAGAGAATTACATTTATGTTCAATTAATTTGCATCTTGTAGGGTGCATAATGATCTTATTTTTATCAAGACAAAAAGGAAGGGTTTATAGTGACTGGATCTGCGGTGTTTCTGAAAAAAAAAAATTAGGGACATGCAAAGAGCCAATCATGGAGTTACATGCGAGATGACAATGTGCAAAATTGCTGCAGATAAAAGAAATTTCAGTTGGACGACTATCAGACATTGAAGGGCTTTGGACACACCGAGGGATGGAAGGAGCCAGCTGAGGTGGAGGAGCTGGAAAGCGTTGTGAAGGAGAAGGATGTCATGCTTGGCCAGTTGCCACCTCAACCTGACCGCTGATATGGAAGAATCAGACCACTGGAGGGTGTTAACTACAGGAATAGCTTCCCTGCCGAGGCCGACAGTTGTTACACAAGCTACATGATCAATAATTATCAATATCTACTGAAACACACAGATGGACTCTTCTGTCAGTCACTACTCTGCGTTTATTTTGTTTGTATTTCTGCACGTTTTCTAAACACTTACTGATGCGGAAGAAAAGGAGCAGCATGACGAAAAAGTTTTAAAAAACATGCTTATGATGCATTTAATGACCACACTGACCATCGGTGTCTACAATGCTGCCTCCACAAAGATACATCATTCCAACCTCTTCCTTCTTCCTCTTCTGTGGGGTAACGTTTGACCCTGAGCGGCGCCCTCTAGAGGATGTATTACTTAACATTAATGTCAATGTAAAGGATGCTTTGAAGTATGTAGGCAGTGACAGTTGCATTGTTTGAAACAAGCAGTTCTACTGTATTTTCAACAGTAAAGGAGACATAAATGAGCTGTTAGATGTTCATTTAGATTTTCTTAACTTTGGCCAGAGCCAGGCGAGCTGTTTCTACAGTCATTATGCTAAGCTAAGCTAAGCTAAGCATCTCTCTGATGCAGCTATGTATTTAATAGACAGATATGAGTGTGATCCTCTAATCCAGTGTTTCCCAACCCTGGTCCTCAGGGCCCACTGTCTTGCATGTTTTAGATGTTTCTCTGCACCAACACACCTGATTCAAATGATCAGGTTGTTGTCAGGCTTCTGCAGAGGCTTGATGACGAGCTGATCATGTGAATCAGGTGTGTTGGAGCAGAGAAACATCTAAAACATGCAGGACAGTGAGCTCTGAGGACCAGGGTTGGGAAACACTGCTCTAATCTAACACTCACCAAGAAAGCAAATAAGTGTATTTCCTAAAATGTTGAACTGTTTCTTTAAATGTTTTATTTTATAGTTTAGGTGATTTGCATAATAAATCACATCACTCTGCCAAGATTCAAAAGGCAGACATCTGCTGCTGGAGTTAAAGTGTTTACCTTTGAGCTGTTGCAGAGCTTAAGTTGGATTTAATGAAAAAAAGTGAGCCTTCTTAGCTTAATGTCTCCCAGGAGTCTCGATATATTTCCTAATGAGAGCATTTGCTGATGCCGTGTCGTCAGGTGTCAGCGCAGAGGTCACGCAAACATTTGCAAGATTGTCAGAGTCTCAGCATCTGTTGCATGTGTGTGTGTCGTGTTACAGATGCAGAGTCGACATGCATGAAGAGAAAATGAGGGAGACGGCGAGGCTGCATGAGAGCAAGAAAATCAGTCAGAGAGATCAGTTTATAATGGGGGGGGGGGGGAGAGGGAAAAAAAAAAACGTTGTGTCTCCGAGTCTGAAGGAAGCAGAAAAATGTGTGAATAATCCAATCCTACCCAAAACTTAACGGCTGCCTCTTTTTAATGGGGAAAGATTTCTGGATCAGAACCCAGACACGCTGGTGCTGGCTAGACTTCCCTAAGAGTCAGGCCAATGTGTCTTTAGGTGGAAAAATAGAGGATTTAATAACATAAGTGAGAACTACTCGGCTAAGTGGTTATTTTGTGAATGAAAGCTCCGACTCTGGAGCCTTGAAACAACAAAATGGGTTTGATTTTAACCACTGTGTTGATATCAAGATGGTTCTTTTTCACGGGAAATTACATAATGTGATTTATTTCTTAAATGGGATATAACCAAACACTTATGAGCCCTCACTGGTTTCCCACCAATTAACACAATTGCATTCACCTAAGATAAGGAGCCAGTATAGTCTATCAGAACTACTTTGAGACGGTTGAATAGCTTCCCTCTACCCGACATCTTTCTGACATCAGATAAGGAGGAGGTGGGGGTGGGGCCGACCATTTATGTAACTTTCTGAAGCAGATGATCTGACATCGACACCCCCTTCATGCCATGACTGACCAGCTGTTCGGCCAGGGTTTGAACTTCTCTGTTAAGCTCTAAGAATTTCTGTCACTTTCCTTGTGAACATACGAGTGAAACCCTATGATTGTCCTCCAGTGAGAGACTGGACTGTCTGAAAATATGCACTGTTGTCCACATATTTAAAGGATATCACATCATGTGAGAGACAGTTTTTCATCCCAGCTTTGAGTGTAGCCACTGTGTAGTGTAGCCACCATCAATGATACCCCATGTGATCAGACAACATATTGTATGAAACACTTTTCTAGGCGTCAGTATGCTTCTAGTCTGATGCACACTGCAGGTAAAAGTGCTGCCGTTGGTCACTTGTTTCAAGCAGCATTGCAGCGTTCGCTGTCTATCTTTTCAAAGTCCCCAGAAATATTGGTATGAACGTAAGCAAGCTAATAGCTGTTACCTTTTCTTTTGCAGTGACATAGTCATTTTAACACCAGAGCTCGCCTCCCAATGTGCAAATGTTGCACCAAAACAAGTTCACCCTCTACACTATTTTGAAGCAGCATCATCATTACATCCTGGGCTTAGTGCCTCCCAAGACATTTGTGATTGGTTTAAATAAATGCAAACAAGGCAGGGTGTTTTTTCACTTATAGCAGTGCATGTGTGCACAATGTGAGACTAGTATGCATCAAAGTCGAGTCATTGAACAGAATTAAAACCTGCCCCCGACTCCTTGCTTCCAACAATTTCTGTAACTTTCTGCAAAAGACAATCCAACTTTCACACCACTTTTCGTAGTGATTTGCAAGGTGTGTGGAGGTTTTACACTGCTGCCTCGCGCTCTGCAGGCGTCTCCATGCGTCTAAGCTGCACATATTATTTCCAACATGTGTGAACACGTCTGACACTGGCATTCAGATGATGTCCCGATCTGATTTTTGGGGCATAGTTCAAAGTGCATATGTGAAAACAACTTATGACAGCAGAGTTTTTTTTTTACTTCAAGTGTGAAAATAAGAGAAAATGGACTGTGAAAAAAATCTGCAAATTTAAGATTAATACCTGCAGTACAGCTTTTAAAAAGCATTTAAAATGTGTATATTGTTTCACTGATCCAAGGACGGGCTGAGGTTTCTCCCAGAACCATTTGCATCTGGGGAACCCTCCTCTGAATAAAGGGTTCGTCAAGGGTCCTTTGTAAGACTAAGGTTTTCATTAAGAACCCCTTTAGTCCAAACAACTATTTTTGATGATTTAAGGATTGTTGAAGCGTTTTCTCGAGGGGTTTTTGTGAAGGGTTCTTTATAGCATAAAATAAAAGAGTTCTTGGTTGAACTCCCCTGGGTTGGTTCTAGATAAACCCTTGGAATATAAAGCGGTTCCTGGGAGGGTTCTTGTTAGCACACTTAAAGGATGGAAAGGTTCTGGATACTCCCAGAGAGGGTTATGGGTGAAACCTTTAGTTCTAGGTACAACCGTTTGTGTTGGGTTCAAGGTAGAACTCTCTGAAAGGGTTTTGAAGTGGAACGTTTTTAAAAAGGTTCTAACAAGAATTTAAAAAGGGTTCTCCTATGGGGACAAGCCAAAGAACGCCTTATGGTTCTAGTTAGCACTTTTTTAAAGTATATAACATGTTTACATGGTTTAGTAACACATGTCAAGATATTATAAGGTGGGAACGGCAGTATAAATGACGGGAATGTTAATTTCTGCACAAATTAAGAGGACCTGACGAGGCGTACGATGAATCGGGTCGCAATGGTTTGTCATTTTTGAAAAGTGGGTCCTCAGAGAACAAGTTTAGGAAACACTGGGATAGACGACACTTTGTGCAAACTGGTTTGTTTGTGACACTCAAACACTCCAAAAAAAATTTTTTTATGCAAAAAAACTTGCAGTGTTTTTAAATTAGCATGTCATCTGGATTTCTGGTTGCGGAGTGGTTGGGATGAATACCACATAATAGCAAACGTCCGCTGTTGAATTCTGGCCAGCCATCTTTCCTGTCTGTATCTCTACAATCACTATCAAATAAAGGCAAAAATCTTTACAATGTAAGTAAATTATAATGTCATTTATTGTTATGTGAAAACCCTGTAACCCCAGATTTGGTCAGTGCTGCGCGCCAACAAAAACTGCACGATCGGATCGTCTTCTGTGGTTTGACAAGCTTCCACCTCCGCGTTGGCTCAGGAAACCTCCTCAGAATGGGATAAACCAAAATAATGTTCGAGAGGTTTTCAGCTAACAGCCGTGTATAATGTGTGGTGGCAGCAGGGACAGAGATGACAGAGAAGGTGTGAAAAAAAAAAAAAAAACACAAGACAGCAGATGTCATCCAGGCAGGAGGTCCGTCTCATCCCTCCCCATCCAGATGACTTATTACCTCTCACTGTGTCTGTCTGACTCACTGTCTCTGTTCTCATGCTAACTGTGCCTGCTACACATGTTGGATAACATGTGATGGAGCCGCTGAAGCTGTTGGTGTTTTTACTCCTTTTTGACCAAAGAGTCCCAGAAACAAGAGGCGTTCAGGGGTCCTCTCGGTCTCTAGTCACCAAGACTCAACCCAGGAGCTGAGTTAAATTATATTCAGTGTAACTGTGTAGGGATATGAGTATATTAACTGGCCTTGGCACTGTGCATATGTCTTTTCACACCTATAGTTTGCATCTCATCAAACCGTGGTCAGCCAGCGCCAGTGTCTAATCTCAAATACCCACACACTACAAGATTTTACAGGATATTATTAAGACTATCGTGCCAGAGTGAGATCGATCTTGCATGATTTCACAGTGAGGCAGATGTAAATAATGGAGACGGACATAGTGGAACAACTCGCTGTAGTAACGTAAATGCACAGCAGTGAGAAAAAAACCAAAGCAGAAATTAATTAATGAATTAATGAATAGTGGAAGCAACATTTAAGACTTTACTTTGGGTTTTAAACAATTAAAATCAGTTACTTTACCCTTTAAAGTTACTTCCTCTGTGTCCATTCTACTTTAAACTCAAGTTTTAGGACCTTTTAAGGTATAAAATTGAATCTCACAAATGCAAATAGTGATAAATTGTATATACATTCTGTTTGTGTATCTTCAGGTTGATTGCATGTGGCTCTTTGGTCTGCTGCACCATCGTGACGCCCTCGCTCAGCGGTTTTTAGGAACTCTGCTTCGTGTCTGTTAGTGCTTCAGCGACCACATCACAGGTCGATCCACACATGGCGGAGACGTTTCAGAGCCGCGGCCATGTGTGAGCTGCAGTAATTGGGGGTGGGTGGTAATTGCACAGGCGTCACTAAACGGCTGTGTTTGTATGTATATAGGATGTGTGTGTGTGTGTGTGTGTGTGTGTGTGTGTGTGTGTGTGTGTGTGTGTGTGTGTGCGTGTGTGTGTGTGTGTATACTGTGTCTCCACAGTGTCTCGAGGTCTCTGCTCTCTCTGAGCTGCTGACAGTTCCCCATTAGACACTTCATTACTGTCAAAGCAGCAGAAACAAACCGTCCACCACTCGCCTTTTACCCTCCTCCTCCTCCTCCTCTCCCTCTGTCTTTGTCTCAGAAGTGAACTTTATTACTTTATCTCATTTTTATCTCTTCTTTCACTTTTCGGCTGCTTGTGTTCATATTTTATAAGCTTCTAATAACTTCTGAATCCAAGATGAACCGACGGTGGAGGGCTCGTCTACGCTTGTTATTGTCAGATTACAATGTCAGGCTTGTCTTGCACTCCTGCAGTATTCCTGCAGCCTGCCAGAGCTTCCTGTGGTCTGAGGAGGAGAGGGCAGAGGGAAAAAACTTGCTTCAACCATAGATCGTATATTAAATAGGATTGCGACCTATTTAATACATAGTCTATGGCTCCAACTCACTATTTGGCCTGCTGTACTCATTCTTGGATGTGCAATTGCTACATATTTCTCTTTTAATGCTCAGTGTCAGGAAAAACCCGAGATACGGGATCTGTCATGAACTTTTGGTCATTTTTGGTCCAGCTGTTACTGTTTTTCATTGTCCACTGGTGTTGACCATATTTCATACGTTCAGCCAAAAGCAAAAACAAAGAAATAAACTTGTCAATATTTTTAATGCATCAAGTAACAAACATATAACCGCATGTGGCTCCATCTACATGGAAAACACAGCGGGTGAGGAGGCTGTGGTGCGCAGATATTTCAGCTTTCAGGAAATCCAAAACCACTTTAGGGTTGTTTTGTGATTAAACTGAATTGCTTGTCAGTTGGATCACACAAGGTCAAAGTCATTTATTCAATAAATATGTTTGTGTGACTGTTTAATACATGCTTCCATCCCTCATGAGCATTTTTTAGGTACTGAAAGAAACTGGATATTGATTTCTGGTATTTCCTTTAACTTTTTCTAACTCAATAGACAATAATTCAATAAACAACATTCAGAGCTACAGCTGGAACGTGCCAAAATATTTGCTGGACTTTAAGGCAGGAAATCGGTCTAAAAATTGGACAATGCTCACAGGTTATTTCTCTGTAGATTCAATGTTTATAACCTCTGTGTCATTCGCTCAGGAGGAAAAATTTCAGTGTCATTTTTTCCCCCCACAAGATTTCTCATTTTGAAGTTTTGTTTTTAAAATATACCTTCAATTTTCCTGGATAATTAAACAAAAGAATAATCTTTAACTTGCTCTTAATGGTGCACACATCAGAACTTTAGTTGTTTGGGTGTTTCTTTCTAAACTGGACCTTGAAAGTCTCGAAAGTCGACTTCTCTCTTTACACTGAATCAACGGCGGAAACTCCTGCAGGAAAAGTCACTATAAAACGAGATTCAGAAAGAGAATCTTAAAAAAGAGTCCAGATAATGAGCAACATGCTCAGCCCAGGAGTTTGTCAGCTCACCTGGTTACCAAAGACAGACCGGAGCTTCTGGAAGAAGAAACACTGAGGCAGAGACGCGCTGATTCTGCTCTGATGACGACTCCTTTACTGGCAGGAGCAGAGCTCAGACATTGTTTGAAATTTATGGGATTAAAAAGCGGATTTATCTTCCTTTCTGCTTCTCTTAGGTTTAGCTAATTACTGTCTTCTCCACAAAATGGAACAATCGCGTGGCTCCTAGTTCAGCTGAGATGAACAAGACCAAGAGTTAAGAAGAACATAAAAAATATATCGCTGCAAAAAGCAACAATGTTGCACCAAATTCGGTGAGAATGAAATGCTTGTAGAAAAATTACTAATCGACTGTTAGTGCCTGACGTGCCATCTGCACTTTAAACTCTTAAACTTGATGCAGCAGATTTAAACTTGAGACTTAGGTCTGACACTGTCACACAATGAAAGATCAGTGGGATTCACTTCAGTTTTTGTCCAAATCACGTCTGCTGATACTGCAGCTCAGAACAGAAGTTTCTCCTATGCCGGAGGCTTGTAGTCTGAATGTGGATGGTGTTGTTATTCTGTAGCTGTTACACTGTAATCAACTTTTACTTCATAATAAGTTAAAACAAATGTGTAGTCTATTTATATTTCTTAAAGTTGCAGTGTGTTGAGCTCTCAGGGCCACCGTACATCAAAGAATCCAATATTTTATAACACAGCTGTTCATCTTTTGATCCAACAAGGAGTTTCATGTCTGTCCAAGACTCGGCAGGCCTATTGTGAGACAGGAACACCGTTTTTGGGACATTTTTAAGTTGAATGCAGATGTAAAATTTTCACTTTCTACTATATTTATTCAGGGAAACCACAATATAGTTAAAGTCAGAGGAAGATTGTGGTCAATAAAAACATGAGTTGCAGATCTGTGAAAGGACGAGAAAATCTGGTCTACTTCGAGGGCACACTACTCCCCGCTGATGCACTGACTGAGCCGTAAATCATCCGACGTGGACGTAATTCAGCAGGAATCTGTAAGTGTTCCAACTGCACATCACTTAGCCTTAGCGTACTCAGAAAATAAACAGAACTAAAAATGAATAATGTTGCCCAGTGTGACTTGAACTCTGTCTGTTACTGTGCGCTCGCTGTCCTCCAGGTAAACTGACTGTGACTGTTATCAGGCTAATTATCAGATCTGCTCTTCCTCTCCACATCACTTCTCCTGCAGGAAAACAGGAAGGCAGGATTAGAGCGACGCGCTGCGCTGAGATCCGGAGAGGCCGGACGAGTCGCCGGGTGGAATGCACACACACACACACACACACACACACACACACACACACACACACACACACACACACACAGAAAGAGAGTTTCAAGTCACTCTGACATGCTTTCTCTCAATATCTACCACACACACGCACACACATGCCAATTAAATCCATTAAGTGATCATGAGCAAACAAATAGCACAAACAGCTCGAGGAAAACTCGCTGTATCATGAATCTAATAAAAAAGTCACGGGGCGAGGACGACGAGGAGAGAGCCAAGAAACAATAAGGGCCTCAGAGCGCAGCCAAGAACGCCACAGTAACGTTTACGACCTGCATTAGGGTTCAGACCCAGTCATTATGAGGAAGAGGTGCTCATTATAGCCTTTTATGGGAGGAAACAAATAGTCTCCTGTGACTCGCATTTTTGTTGAAATGCAAAGATGCAAAACAACGTGTAAAAAAAAAAGTTGCGGCTGCAGTTGGCCGAGGAAACACGCAAAGTTATCTTGGACAGATATCTGTGACCTTGAGAGGCGGTAATTGAGCGGAAAGGGGATGTAAAACATCCGCTGGTGGGGTTTAGTGTGACTGTGTGTACACACACACACACACACACACACACACACACACACACACACACACACACACAGCAGCAGCAGTGGCAGCAGTGTTAGTCCCAGGCTGGCCTCTCTCTGGCATTATCTCATAGCCTGAGCACTCCCGCTGCCTCTGAGGCCGGCCAGCTCCGCACACAGAAGCATTACGTGCATCTGCCTCGCATTAATCGGCAAATTATGGAAAAACTGCGCGTCAAAAGACATTACTGAGGGTGAAGGGGTGAGGCGGTGGGATCTACTCACACAATACAACCTCGCACACTATTTTTCTCTCATGTTTGCACTCCTTTTTTAAATATATTGCAGTTTCATTTAAATTCTACACAATGAAAGCAACTTTTTCACTGTTAAAAACTGCTTAAATTTAAAAAGTATGTGTCTGGGCTGCCTTTAAACCTCACAGTCAGTGAGACAGAAGTCTCTGTGGACCAAACTGTGAATCATTTTTCATTGTTTTCACACAAAATTCATTCATTGAGCACATTTTCCAAAATCCACGATTCTCATTCATGCTCCACCATCTGCAAAACACTTTACTGTTTGCAGCACATTTTTTCAAATACTAATACACTGCTTTCAAAACTTAAAAACACATTGCTTGTTTTGTGCATTTCTGGAGCAACTATATTGAAATTAATAGAACATTTTTGCAGAATAATTACAATAAAATGAAATAATGATCCAAACACATGTGATTGCAGCTGCAGCTGAAAACTCCTGTTTGCTTTAGTTTGTAGTGTCAAACAGACAACACAGTACTACTGATGTACTTTGTAAATACTTTATTATTGCAGCCCTAGAATTTCAGGAATTTGTTATTTACTTGTCACAACTTTCCATTTTTCCTTTTTTTTTTTTTTTTGCTTACACACTTTCAAAACTTTAAACTTTTGTAACCATGCCTTATTCAGAGACACCAAAAGTACAAACACATTTTCTGCTCGGCACAAATCTGCAACAAAACACGACACGCAGTTTCTGACACGAGGCACTTGGTTTGAGAATGAAACAATTTTGCACTAGAAAAACACTTGTATTCAAAATGCAAAACACACCTGAAAATGGCAACACACACACACACACACACACACACACACACACACACACACACACACACACACATAAGTATATAACGATATATTATATAGAGAGACTGGTAAGGATATACGGATAAGAAATAAGGAAATGAAGAACTCTTTCTGTGTTCTGAAAATAAATACTAGAATATTAGACTAGTTTAATTAACTTGAATACTGTATATTTATGTACATTTTTTATTTATTTTACATTTATTTTACCTTTATTTTACCCAGAAGTCCCACTGATATTTACAAAAAAAATGTCTTTTATTAGAGAGACATGGACATGGTAGCAGCCTTACAAAATCACAACATATTAAAATGCAACAAATACAACATGATATCCAAAAATCCACAATAAAACAAGCAAATATCTCCATCACTGCATTCTTTATGATGCCCTTAAATTCAACAATAAATACAAATGTATATCATTTTAGATATTTCTTGTCAAAAAATATATTTAAAAATGTGAGTTGATTCCACATATTTTTTGTTTTGTTTTTGTTTTTGTTTTGTGTTACAGTTTTTACGGTTATTTTGGTGATTTATTTTAAAACAACCTTTAGACAAACAACACAACATCATTTGCAAACTTTGTGTGTCAATATTTATTTTACTGCTGTACGTATATTTGACATGTTATATGATAAATAACGGTATAAATAGGTCACAAGGGCCCCACTTCCACGTTCACAGCCACCTACTTTGTTGGGGGGGGCCCCGTGACGGCTGTTGCCACGGATACCATTCAACGCTACACCCACCCCATCCATGTGCAGCTAATAACAAATTCACATGACCTCATCCCAGTGCAGGTGGTTTCTGTGCCGTTTGTGTACACTCACTGAAAGGATAAAGAAAATAAATTCAGTGAAAAATAAGACTTTGAGATGAGAGAAACCTGCAGGATGAACCACGCTGCAAAACACACACTTGAATAAACAAATCTGTTCTATCGTCACTTTTCTGGTCTGCACAGGAAACATCTTAAAATCTGAGGTCTCACCTTTGTCCTTCTTCTGCCAGCTCAGCGAGTGAAAATGAAGTTATTACAACTTTAAACTGGATTATAAACTTTCTGCGTTCCCTCAGACGGTGCTCTCGCTGATGGCAGAAACTGTTCCTGGCTGCTGGTGGACTTTGGCGAGACTCACTGCCGCAGTGTCTTTATCAGTGGTGGTGTTGGGAGCCAGTTAATAACTGTGTCACACATTGATTGCACATACTTGCATGGTAGATTGTTATTATCACACGATCACTGACGTGTGTGCCTGTGTTTGTACATGTGTGTCTGATCAACAGACCTGCACCTTGTCCGGAGCTCATCTCTCATAATGCTGGACTGATCAGCCTTGTTTTTGTTGCACACATTCATGACTTACTGGGTAACACTTTTTCAGCCAGGGGCCGCAAGTCGACTTCATGTAGAAGTTGTGTTAATGTTGTCAGAAGTTTACAAATCTCTATTGGTTGCATCTGGAAGTTGTGCTGACATTGCAGTCGGTGCTTCACCATCTGCACTCTACTGAGTAACCTCCTCTAGTTGGACACTGTATTATTTTTTGTGGAATAAAGTTCAAAGATTTGACAGTAGAGAGTTGACAGAAACTGAAGGAATGGAGAGATGGGGATGGAGAATGACATGCAAGTCCGTTTTTTGGCCATCATCCTGCTACCTCTCGTGCTCCTGGTGCACCTGCTTCCTAAAGGTGACGCGAGACTTTCTGATTGGGTTATTGCATGCTCGGCCTAAACTCACCCATGAATTAACTAGGGTACTTGGGTGCAGCTGACAGGTGTATCTGTATGTGTAAGGGGCGGGACAGGATACCCCTGCGCTCCTGGAGCAAGCCAGCAGCAACCCATGAAGAAAGGCTGGTGATGTCTGGACACTTCTGATCCAGTCAAAAAGATCTGATCTGATGAACAAACCTGATTCGCCTGCAGTTTGAACAAAGTCAAAGATTCCTGCACAGACTCGATCCAGGGACGTTGCAGCTCAGTGTCTGCACTTTGCAAGATAGTTTCTGTCATTTTATGTAGTTCTTATCACACTGATGTTTGTTAGTGTTAATTCTTATTAATTTTTTTTTTTTTAATTAGTCATTTAATGCTACAACAGCTGAGCTCTATATGGGTGGGAATTTGATGCTGTGGCTCCAACCCTGGTCACTGTTGTGCAGAGTTTTTCTCAAAATGACGTCAGCGCTCATATTTATGATATTTTAGCTTCATTTTTGCTGCACAGTGGGAGAAAGTGGAGGCGTGTTGTCCATTTTAATTTACAGTCAATGCTCAGTACCAACACATCCTGTGAGTGTGTCCTCCGCTCTCCAAAAAAACTCTAAAGATTGATATACGTAACAGGCCCAGACCTGGTAAAGCAACAAAAAAACAACCCCTCACTGCATCCCTCATTTCCCTGCAACCTTCCCCGCCATTCCAGTAAACGTTTTTGCACATAAATCTTATTGATACAAGTTTTTTTCCCCCAGAAGGCTGCAGGAGGTTTGCAGTCTATCTTTCTTTTTTGAGACAAACTTTACTGATTGCAGTTGCTGGTTAGGTCTCATTTTGTGACATCTGTTTCATTGAAGTTGATGTTCATGCAGTGGTTTGGAAGTGGATGAATCTTATCAATGTTTTGATCATCGCTGAGCGTCGAAGTGTGAAATCTGAATCATGCAAAGTCTTTATTTGTGGGTGTTGGTTCTCCAAAGTCTTTTAACTCTGCTGATGATAAATTGATATATTCACATTCTGGCTGCAGGACTCTGGAGAAACCAGCGTCAGGCTTCACTGCTGCTCTCTCATCAGGACAAACATCCAGTGTCTCCGTCTAACCGCTGAATGTTCTCCGTGGTCAGATCTCCCCCTCCCCTCCCATCTCTCAGATATTTCTGTAATGAATAAACTTTCTCGCCTCTCACATTCACTCTCACAGAGTTTGCGTTTGTCAGCACCCATGGTTTACCCAGCGTCCCGCGGGTCGTGACTCAGGCTCTGATTCTCTCGTTCTCATTTAAAGATTAGAATCATCACTTTGTTGGTGAATTCTTCAGATGACACTAATCAACCCAAGAGAAGTCCTTCACTTTTTGTTTGTTTGCAGTGTATCAGATGTTAAAACCTAAAGGAAGTGATGCATTTAAATCAAACGGGTGAAGAAGATTAACATGCCAAAATATGGTGGCTTCAAGCGGATGAACTTATCATGATCATCACAGCCACTTCCTATAAAGGCCACCTGTAAAAAGCTGTTTTGAACAGATTCAGAAACAGTTTTGAAGCAGTATTTTGTCATGCTGTTGTTCAGGAATTCACTGTTAAATTAAAACATCTAAATAAAGAAATTAAACCTGCATTAACGGTTCTTTTTGACCACTTGGCAGCAGTGGAGGAAGCTGAAGGAACCTTATAGAGTTGATATCCTGATCATGTCAGGGTGACTCGTCATATCGACCTTTTCAGTGTCTGTGTTACTCGAGGTCAACATCTCTCAGCTGTCGCCCTCAGTTAATCTCTGCCTCCCGCCAAAATCTTGACCTATATCTACAAACAGCTATTGATTCTGTAATAAAGGGCTGATTAAAGACCGTTTCACATCGGGGTCCTGCATCATCATGTCAGGATTTATGTAAAGGATAATGTACAGTGAAGCGGGTCATTGTTACGTGACGCAGGATCCTGAAGTGAAGCGGAGGGGTCTTACTTACCAAACTGGCACACATTTATGTGACAAAATATAAATTCTGAAATTATTTAATGGCTTCATTTTGCAATAATGACCTGCTCACTGTACTTTATCCTGCTCATTACATGGCTATCTACCAAAAACTCAATAATTTGACACAAAATATAAATTTTTAAATGATTTTATTTATTTAACAGTGATTTTATTTCTCCTCTAGTCTATGATCAGAGCTGTGTCCATAGCAACGGTCTTTTATATTGAAATAACAGACCTTATGCTGTTATTGACCAATCAGAATCAAATATTTAACAAAGCCATATAATAAATAAGGGATAATCAACAAGCAGTAAATGGTTTTAAGGCACGACGGGGAGTCGAAGAAGAATCACCTGACACGAAGCAGTTAACATTTGCATTGCTATGATGCTTTTACTGATATGCATTTATTTTACATGCAGCATTGCTACATGTGTATAAATATATTCTGATAAAAGACAAAATGATTTGGTGAAATGAAATCATTAAATGTTAACTGTGTTTAAATTCGTTTAGGATTCTGGTTTCAAAGGGCGCAGCGGACAGATATCAGTTCAGTGTTTCAGAGAAGATTAAACTTTGAAATTAAAGAGAAGAAGAGAAGACACCTTTGCACTTGATTGACTGCACAAGACATATACTATATATATGTATATATATATATATATATATATATATATATATATATATATATATATATATATATATATATATATCCAATGCATCTTATGCACATCGTCACCAACACTGTCTGCAGGCACCTCATCCTGTCAGACCCGATCTTTGCTAACTTACTCATGTTGTTCTCTCCTCAATAGATCCTTACTTGTGTTGTATGAGCTCTCAGAATCAGAAATATAGTTACTCTCTGTCAATGTGACGAAAATAATCTAATTAGTGTCAGGTTTCCGCCCTTGTTTGTATCAAACTGCAGTGTTACAGCCTCCTAAAGGAATTAGATGTACAGAAGAAGATTTTTTACTGAGAAACATTTGCATGAACTGAACATCGACATGAAGGACATGTGAGCTTTGTCTAATAATACAGCATGAATTTTCAGCCTTTTTCCATTCTTGAGTTGTTATTTTCTAAACCGTCTTTCATTTAATGATTTTAGTTAACTTATGATTGATGACAGAAACAGCAGCCAACACAGTGGATTAATGGTGAAGAGATGTTTTGGTGCAATCATTATCACAGTGTTTCCCAACCCTGGTCCTCAGAGCTCACTGTCCTGCATGTTTTAGATGTTTCTCTGCACCAACACACCTGATTCAAATGATCAGGTTGTTGTCAGGCTTCTGCAGAGGCTTGATGACGAGCTGATCATTTGAATCAGGTGTGTCAGGACAGTGGGCCCTGAGGACCAGGGTTGGGAAACACTGCATTATCATACGAAAAGCAGCCACAGACACACGGCCGATTTGTTTCTGAATATTTCATGTAAACATGAACATGAAGGTTGCAGCAGCAGGAGAGACAACAGTTTGACGTCAGTGATTGACTGTTTTTTAGTTTTATTTGGTTTTACCTTGTCTCCAAGCAATGTAAAGTGACTGTCTCCCTGATGAGAAACAATGAGGAAAAAAAAAAAAAAAAACCTGTCTTGGCTTCATCTCCCAAAATCTCATTTACTCCCAACAACACAACACTTGTTGCTCATTTCCTGAGGAATCAAAAACACGATTTAATTTGCCTCGTTAAGGCTAAATGTGGAATGTATGCAGTGTGTGTGCGTGTGTGTGTGTGTGTGTGTGTGTGTGTGTGTGTGTGGATGTTTTCATGGCGTCTCAGAACTGCAATGAACACAAGCAGCAATAATAAGAGAGAGAGAAAAGACTGCAGACGACTGGACTGACAGAGTGAGACAGAGAGAACTGGACAGCAGCCAGAGTTTACAGCACAACTTTTAATTAATTTCACACTCTTACGTGTCCTGATCTTTTTCGCTGGCAGGGAAACACCTGATCAGTAAAGTCGTTTAATGCGATTTCCTCTACAATAACAATAAAACACCTCACAACAATTTAACAGTTCAGACAATACAGATTATTTATCACTTTGAACTCAACAAAAATTTGATGAATAGTTTATTATAATGTATTAGATTTGTCAAAATTAAATATTGCCTTCTTTCGGATAGAAGAATAAAAGAAAAAAAAAAGTGAGTTGAGTTGTTTCCTCCTCCAGACATTCAAGTCTCCTAAAGTCCCAACATGAAAAGTTGACTAAAAAAATGTTTTTAGTCTGAATCTTCACTGTAGATCTTTAACTTGGAGCCACGTTCACGTGCACACTGTCTGAACTGAGTGTGTGTGTGTGTTGTGACAGTGTGCAGAAGGCATGTCGGGGCTTTAGGAGAGTTGGATTACATCAGATGAGCAACATGGAAGCATTTTATATCTTTTTTTTCCAGCTGTTTTTACCATTTGAAAACTGGTCACCATTCACTTCCATTGTTTGGCAGATTCTGCAACACCGTTTTCTTGTGTTTTATGGACTAATAAAAATGAACCCAACCTTGAGTCGGCATGTGGGTGAGAAGATGGTAACTGAATTTTCATTTTTTGGTTGAACTATCCCTTTAAGACTACATGCCCTGACATTTGTGCATAAAATGTCTCTGCACAATATATGTCAGTACAGACTCAGATCTGCAAGCTAATTTTTTGGTCAGCTAGAAGTAATCAATTTCCTATTAAGTCGATAGTATCTAAACATCTGTATAAAAAAAGAGGCTCTGGGTCTGGATCTGAGGTCGAGATCGTGTTTCCAAACACAGACAAACAGAAATCTGTGTCAAACCCTCAGAAAGAGGAGAAATTACATGCTGTGTATGAGCTGAGAGCTGTCGCCTATCAGTGAATAATGAAAACATGAATGATACGAGTGATACGATGCCAGGCGTCCAGGGGAACATTAACAGCATGCAAAATGTTTCCTGCATATAGAAAACGACTGGAAAAAGACGCCTCTCACCGCCAAAACTGCGCTCTCTCTCTGATTGGTGCCTAAATGCCATGAAATGACGATAGTCAGCATATTACCTACAGCTGGACTTTGCTTAGCTTCCTGCACCGGGACTCCTGCTGCTTCTTCAAACTGGAGGCGTACCGACCGCCATCCCAAACCCCACCTCAAATAATCTGAACTATCCCTTTAAGATATAAGAGATAATTTAACTGTTATTCAGATTAAGCCAGTATAAGTCAAAAAAAATGTGTTAGACTATCAGGACATAACTGTGATATGAGCCTGGAGAGCTCGTACTGTAACCCTGGTTCATATCACACACACACACACACACGAACACACACACACAGAGAGAGAGAGAGAGAGAGAGAGAGAGAGAGAGAGACACAAAACCATCTTTCATGGCAGAATCATCCAGTGGTGTAAAGTGATTCCCACCCAGATACAGTCAGCCTTTCAGACACGCAGAAGGAATCTGACAGGAGTGTGAAAGTCGCTGTGTGAGGTTTAACATCGGATGAAGAAGATTACTCATGGGGGGGGGGGCTGAAACACGCAACTTTACTAATGTGTGTGTGTGTGTGTGTGTGTGTGTGTGTTAATAAAAATACCAAACATTTGCTTCTCAGATGTGAGAATTTGATGCTTTTCTAGCAATTTTAACACATCAGTTTGAGCTCCTTTTGACATTTTTAAGACTAAAATAAAAATAAATTTGGAATGCAGCATGTATGTGTGTGTGTGTGTGTGTGTGTGTGTGTGTGTGTGTGTGTGTGTGTGTGTGTGTAATTACAACAGATGTCCTTCATTTCAGAGATTAACTGTTGAATCAACTCCTTTCTCAGCTGATGGCAGTCTTTAAAAAGCTTTTTTTTTTCCCTCCATCACATTTCTTTATGAGTGCACACATGCATCCTTTATAGCCGAATCTCCGTGTTTTTGCGAACTGGAATGAAATAAGCTTGACTCAACTTGTTTCTGAAGGTTTAATTGTGCTTTGACTGCTTTATTACCTCCTGAGCTCCAGGTACTTGGCTCCCCTTAATTCTCTCAAGTGTTGTGTTGACAGTGAAAACAAGCCGGGGGAACAAACGCCAGGAGGGATCCAAGGATCTGATTGCACGGCCTCAAGACCCCCACTTGGCTGCGGCTACAATGGCGGGGGGCGGCGGTGGTTTGGAGGGAAAGATGGACGGTCGTACAAAGAGTTTGGAGTTTTGCCAATGTGCAAGTGCGCCTGAGGTTTCTTTAAATATGCCTGCTGGAACGTCACTGAGAGCATTTTCACTTTTATGAGGAAACAGCGGTTTTGATTTACTTCCAATAAGAGTCAGAGGAGGGACGGACTGACACGATTCAAAGAGCCTGGACCTGCGCCAGCACGAAAGTTATACTTTTAATTCAGAAATGAAAACAGTTAGAGAATTATAATATAATAATTTAAAGCAGTGGCCTAAAGGCTGAATCTGTAGTCAAAATATTGGAAAGAAAGAACTCGTTTTTGCGACACCAAAAATCATTTTGGTTCAATTTTGTAACCTTTGTCCTGTGTTGAAAAGGTTTTGGGGTTAATTCAGGAGAAAACCACACATATTTTTAATTGAAAGAAATGTAAATATTATATTTGGTATCATTCCAAAAGAAAACCTGTAAAAATGCAATTTAAAAAAAGACTGAAACTATTAAATTAATTAAATCAACTATTTTGATAATCGACTGATCATTTTGTGTCATTTTCTTTAAGAAAAAAAGCAAAAATTATCTGCTTTCAGCTTCTTAAATGTGAATATTTTCTGTTTTTTAACGACTCTCTGACTGAATATCTTTGGGTTGAGGGCAAAACAGAACATCTTCATCATCTTCATCATCTTGGACTTTGATCAACATTTTTCAACATCAGTTTTCTGACATTTTAAACAAATTAAGAAATCAAGAAAATGATGGAGTTTCCTCCGACTTTCCGAGTCAGACTTGTGTAGGCGTTCCAGTTGAAATTTCCAACGTGGAAGTGACTCTAAGGCCGTCGTTTTTGCCTTTATGAGCATCTTGTTCAGATCAGAGAGATGGAAAGACATTTTTTCAGAGCTGTGGGTTTCATTGTTTGATCTGGTCAGACAAAAATATTTTTCCCATGTCCAGTGGTACATTAAGTGGCCAACTTCAATCTTAAGTAAATTTGATGTAAAAGTGACATAAAACCCTACACAGAGTAAGACAGGTGACTGTTCGTTCCTGTAACTCTGTGGGACTGGAGGCTGTCTGTGCCCTTCGATAGCTCAGTTGGTAGAGCGGAGGACTGTAGGTTGTCACTGACAGGTATCCTTAGGTCGCTGGTTCAACTCTGGCTCGAAGGATGAGCTTTTCATTCGTCTACACCTTATGTCTTGAGAGATGCAAAAGTAACCAATTACACAAGTGTGGATCTCATTGCCTGATTGGTTCATTAAGAAAAAGCTGGTCCACATCAGTGGCTCATTAAGTGGTGACAATACAGCAGCAACAAAGCAGTTGTGATCTTGAAAAACTTCAAGCAGATAGTCACGATGTTCATTATCTGAATGTAAGGTTGTACTTCTTATCTTTAAGCAGGTAGTTGAAATGTTCATCAACTGAATTTGAACAAATACTTAATATATGTTCATTCAGGTATCTCCAGCTTGAAGGCCTTGCCTTTTGTTTCCTTTTGTTGTCATTTCAGATTTGAAAGATTGTGAAGTCATTTTTTGTCAGAGCTGTGGGTTTCATCACTTCATCTGTTCAGACATAAGTAAAGGTTTTCCCATGTCCAATGGTACATTGAGTGGCCGGCTTCAATTTTTACTTAATTTGTTTTAACAGTATTAAATGAGCAATTTCTGTATGTAGAGTCAGACAGGTGGCTGTTTGTCATGTCGCTGTAAGTCTTTAGGATGCTGATCTCTGTGTTCCCTTTGATAGCTCAGTTGGTAGAGCGGAGGACTGTAGGTTGTTAATGACAGGTATCCTTAGGTCGCTGGTTCAACTCCGGCTCGAAGGATGAGCTTTTCATGGGTTTATAATTTGTGTCTGGAGTTATGTGATAGTAATACATTTCAGAGGTGTGAATTTCATTGCTTGATTTGTTCAGAAAGAAGTTTATGCACAGCTTGAAGGCCTTGCCTTTTGTTTCCTTTTGTTGTCATTTCAGATTTGAAATATTGTGAAATTTTTTGTGAGAGCCGTGGGTTTCATCGCTTGATTTGTTCAGACATAAGTACAAGTTTTCCCATGTCCAATGGTACACTGAGTGGCCGGCTTCAATATTAAGTAAATTTGTTGTTAGTAATACTGTTAAATCATCCAATACTGTGTGTAAAGTAAGACAGGTGACTGTTTGTCCCTGTAACTCTGTGGGATGGTTGACTGTCTGTTCCCTTCGATAGCTCAGTTGGTAGAGCGGAGGACTGTAGGTTGTCAATGACAGGTATCCTTAGGTCGCTGGTTCAACTCCGGCTCGAAGGATGAACTTATTGCTTATAGTTTGGAAACAAAAGGCTTGTCCACATCAAACTGTTGATTAACTGAGTGACATCAACGTTGGCATGTACGCAAAAGGTGCTTTCAATCGTCCTGTGTTTGGTGCTGAAGGATGAGCTTTTCATTGGTTTTCAATTTGCACCTGGAGAGATGCAAAAGTAATCAATTTCACGTGTGTGGATTTCATTGCCCGATTAGTTCATTAAGAAAAAGCTTGTTCACATAAAAGTCTGACTTCCTTGGTCAAATGAAACGCAGCAGTAGTCTTATTCTTGTGTCATAAACCTCACTAAAGTAAAGGTCGAAACAAGGTCACAATTTTACCCACTGCATCATCTTTTAATTTGTAAAGGCTTCTCCAAAGTCCCGGAAAACACAACCCAGATGGAGGGAGGACCGGTGATGCCAAGATCTGCAGGGAAGTCCGACGATCACTTGGTAAAGACATTTTATATTGAAGGTAGAGACGGAGGGAGAGTTTAGGAGGAAGAGGAGGGACCAGGTGGGGAAGACTGTGGGTTAGAGTGGAGGTAGAGAGGATGTAGAGGAGGAGGGGGGGGGGGGGGGGTGGGTAAGAAGTGAGATAGAGAGGTGGGAGAGGGGAGGAAAAGGGGAAGAGGGAGAAGCCCAAAGCTCTTCGGGAACAAAGAGTCACTTATACAACCAGCAGCAACAGCTGAAAACATCTTTAAACTGAGCCGGGCTGGCTGAGAGTTTGGTGTGTGTGTGTGTGTGTGTGTGTGTGTGTGTGTGTGTGTGTGTGTGTGTGTGTGTGTGTGTGTCTTATACCAGGGAGAATCAAGAACCTGTACTGATTGTGTGTTTATATTAAGGGAAAAATCTGTAACATTTACTGCAATAAATCATAAAATGACCACGATGTGTCATCAGAGATTAAGGAAACGTTAAGTTGAAATATAAATAAATAAATTCTCTGACATCAACACTACAGCAGCGGTGTCCTCCTGTTCCCAACTGTTTTAGTTTGCCAATTTCACATTAATTAAGCTACTGTTACCGTTAGCTACACAGACCAGCTGCTAATATTAGCTACACAGACCAACCATTAATGTTGGCTACACAGACAAACTGCTAATGTTAGCTACATAGACCTGTGAAAATACTGTCATTACCCAAGAATTCAACATCTAATTTAAAGAAACCTTTTACAGGAAGGACCAACTGCTAACGTTAGCTATACAGACCAACTGCTAATGTTAGCTACACAGAACAACCGCTAATGTTAGCAACACAGACCAACCACTAATGTTAGCTACAAAGGCCTGTGGAGAAATTTTAAAAAGTAAACCACACAGACCTGTGAAAAAGATTTTCAGGAAGGACCAACCGCTAACGTTAGCTACACAGACCTGTGAAAATACTGTCATTACCCAAGAATTCAACATCTAGTATAAAGAAACATTTACAGGAAGGACCAACTGCTATTGTTAGCTACACAGACCAAATGCTAATGTTAGCTACACAGACCAACCACTAACATAAGCTGCATAGACAAACCACTAATGTTAGCTCCAGTAACAAATAACTACTGTTAGTTACACAAAAATTCAGCTAGCTAGCTAACCTGTCTATACTACGACTACTGAAAAATATTTTGGGATGTCGGTAGTGATGCCGACGACCAGAATGGTGAATGTGAATAAGTTTATGTCAGTTTACTTGAACTTTGAGCGTTAAGTGTGAATAGCATACTTAAAGAAGTACTTAATAATTTCACCATATTTTCAATTGAAGTAATCCAAAAGTAAAATACCTAAATATTGTGATACTTGGATTAGGATACTGACTACATTTTTAAGAAGTAATTGGCACTTTTTTTAAACCCTCCTGACTGACAGTGTGCCTGAATTTTCATTTGTGTGTTTTCAGGTGGATGGAGACTTTTTCCTGAAAGTGCGAAAACACTCTTGTTTCTACCCGAGATCTAGAAGTCTACAGAACAATGTCAGTTAAGTTGCTATGGAGATGTGCCAGTCATGGTTGCTACTAGTTGCCACAAGTTTCAAAATTTATGCTACTTGTAGTTTAGTTAAAATACTCAAAAATGACCCAAGTTGATGAATAAAGTCATAGAATAAACCTAATTACGGCTGAGTGCAAACAAAAACAAAAATAATCAGTCTGTCCTTGTTACTAAACAATCCTTCATCCAATGCTCCTCTGCATCTCCACTCCTCCTCTCCTTATCAACTTTCCTCCCCCACTTCTTCACTCTCCCTTCCTCTCCTCCCATCCTGTCGTCCCTTATCTCCCACCCTCCGTCCATGCCAGCTGTTGTTTTGGAGGTTGTGAGTGGAAGGTCTGTAGGTCAGGACCCGGGCAGGACCTCCCCACTCTTCAGTCTGGATCAATGCAGTCATTGTGAAGGGAGGAGAAAGTGCATCAGCCATTTTAAAGGATCACTTGTATGTTTTTATTATCATGTGTTCATTATTTTCACAGTGTTTCTGATTTATATGAGAGTTTTATAATCACTGACACAGAATGAACATACAATTGAAGACCAGTTGGTCTGTGTAGCTAATGTTAGCAGGTGACCTGTGTAGCTAACATTAGCACTTGGTCTGTGTAGCTAACTTTAGCGCTTGGCCTGTGCCGCTAACTGTAATGTAGTTACCCATATTTTGTATCCTAATCCCATTACATGTAATCTGTTACTACCCAAACCTGATTGTAACTTTCATAATTGCATTCCACCCTAAAAACTATTAATATTTAAAGTAACTTGTACTTAAACTAATTTATAAAACAGGTACTTTTTTATTTTTACTTGAGCAGGTTTCTCAAATGGTCATTCTGACTTTTACTTTAGTCGTTTTTATTATGGGAGGAATTGTAGTTTTACCAGAGCATTTATTTTCAGTACTTAACTCACCACTGGACCACAGTTTAGATTGACAACCAAAGATTTTATCATGTTTATTTCACGACTGTCGACTTGGCTTCTCGAGAGATTGAGTTAAAGGTGGCGTTCTTTCCATTTTTCCTCATCACTGAGGCGGGCTAGCAGGAGGAACATATAGAGCTGGGTATTATAAGCAAAGGGAAAACTCTAGTAATCTTCCAGTGAATGAACAGCAGTTCTCTGTCCAGTCAGAAAACATTCAGTTGTTTTCTTTAGCTGCCCTGACAGAATATCACTAAATCCTGGAAAGACACTTTGGGAACCCCACAGCTTCCAGGGCCGTGACTCAATGTGAGCTTTGTCCTCAGCATCAGGGAGGGAAGGTGAGTCTGGGCTGTCTGAACCTTCACCTTTGAACTCAGAGGTCACATGTCCCTGGAAGCCATGTTTTTGAGGCCCAACACTTACGCAGGGCAGCTGGGAGGGGTCTTCATCTCAAACAACAGAGGGTACAGAAAGTGTTCCTCGGAGGTCTAACAGCATAATGACGTGTTCTCACTGAACATGCAGCGTTTCAGTTTGATGTGATGGTCTCAACATTCCCACCCATCCGCCTTCATCTCCTCATGAGACAGCAGCACTGCAGCTATCATTGCAATCAACGCTAAGCCAAAACAGCAAATGTCCAATGACAGATTAGCAACCATAACTAGGGCCTCACAGGGCTGTGAAGTTTTGTATTTCTCTACATGTTGAAGGTGATACTCTGCGTTTCACGAGTCTGGACAGCGGTGTCTTTTTTGTTGTTTTTCCAAACACAAGAGCACACGTGTGGGGAATGGATTAAACTTTATTTTTATCTGCTCTAACACATGCTGCAAATGTTAGCATATCCAGCTAACTAACACTAGCTTTTGACTTGGCGCGTCACAGGAGAGAAGCTACATTTCAAAACATAAAGATTCAGTTAGAAGCTACAGAAGTACAGAGAGCTGAACATAAAGAGATTTTACGTCTGTCTCTCTCCTCTCCTACACACACAAGCTGAGTTTGCTTATTTGAGGGGGAGAAAGGAGGGTCATCATGGGTTGTCCGTGGTCGGCAAGACGTCAATGCAGCCAGGTTCACTTTGGCCCCACTCCAGAGTAGGTCCATCGTGGGCGCGGCTCAGTGCAGCTCACTGCGATAAAAGCGGTAGTGGAAATGTAAATCAGAGCTCTTATCCCAGCTGTCTTTCATGATCGTGGTCTGGCTGGGTGACCGTCTCAAGGTCCACTGCATTTAATCCAATTCCTGTACGTCCTTTTCCTATGTTAATGAGTGTATGTCTGTTTTCATATATACATGTTGGATTTTACCATCCAATTTTAGTAGTAATGTACACAGCCTCCAGATGACTTAACGTATTTAATACAAAGGAAACATTAAAAAATTAAGACTTCTCACCTGACTCAAGGAGTTCAATCGTTAGCATTAGCTTAGTGATAATATTGATTCTGAAGCTTAATTCTGCCATTGTTACGTTTCCTTCTCTTGCTGTTGGAACCTTTGTCCCAGTTAAGCAGAGAAAGGTGAGCCTGGTGTGTTTGACCTTTGACCTGCACAGAGGTCACATGTCCCCAGAGGCCCCGAACTGAGCAGTTCAAGTGAAGGACCCTGAGTCAGGATTGAGGTTAGTACAACAGGTTGAGCCAGAGCATAATTTCTGGTTGCAGAGCAGGAAAAAAAGAATATCCAAGTGTTTGTCTGGCTCTTAAAAAAATCAGCAACATTTTCAAAAAATGAAAAAAAAATGGGCTTCATGTAACAACCATGTGAAAGCTTGTTACATTCAACAGTTGTCTCATTTTTGGAATTTTCTCTCAGGCTGTACTGAAGAGGTGGTCCAGACCTGTTGTCAGAGTCTTGCACAAACAGACAGTGGGAGAAAAAAGCTTTAATCTGAATGAGTTTGCAGAGAGATTACCAAATCAGGCTGCAGTAATAACATTATCATGAATTCTTCTGGCTGCAATAATCCTGTAATGAGTTCCACTTGGATTACAAAACATTTGATAGAATATGCTTTATATTTTAAATGAAAAAGTGCCCCTGGGGGTGAACCCCACAAAGAAGAAGAATCTTTTTGGAGCTCAAATTAAACTCACGCACAAAATCCTAAATCATAAAAGTGCACAGAGCTTTGATAAACACAAACATCATCACATAGTTGATGGTATTCACCAAATAAATAACTACAATAACACAAAATTAGTTTTACATACACAAGCATGTAGTTGATTGACTCATACAACTATGTCACGTTTCTAAATTAAGTATAAATAAGGATTAATGGGCGATTTTATGTGCAAAGTCTGCACGCTTGGAATCGCAGTTATGAACCTGTGCAATAGTGCCGCAAGGGAAATAAAACTTAGAAATGTAAGGCAGCAAGTAAGTGAGAAAACAGTGACATGCAAACACAAAAGTAAGTTTGAGAGGACAGAATTGAAAGAGGCAGGAGAGAAAGAAAAAGCAGCTTCCAAAAATCCTCTCATAAAGAGAGAGAGACGAGCAAACACAAGTTGTTCCCGTGCATGTACTGAGGAGAGTGCACCTGTTATGTAAATTGAACTTATTCATTATTTTATTTGACTAATAATCCACCTACACACTTCTGCTTTTTTTATTTGCTACGTGATCCTGTTTAGCAGGAGTGTAGATTACTCTGAGCTGCGCTGATGGGAACGTCAGTCCGTTCAGTTGGGCAAAGAGAGCTAAACCTTGACCTTTAACCCCCGCTCTCAGACAGAAGTCACATGTCCTCATAAGCTCTGGTCTGTCCTCAAGATTTAGTCTTGTCTGCAGACACCTGCATATGGAAAAGTTATGTGGTGTTTTGTTCACTTGTAAAATTTGTAAATGGCTGAACCATGGATGTTACCACTCAGCTCGTCCTAATTTGATCTTCTATAGGCTTCTTGACACATCCTGTATACTGTAAACAGGTAATTTAACCAACAGGTTGATCTCAGTTCTTCATTTTAACTTGAAGAGTGACTCCATCTGCGTTCTTTTGCAGGTTTTATGAATGGAGTTTGTGCCAAGTTTGTAGAAATGTCCATGAGCCGTTCTTGAGATATCACGTTCACAAGAATGGGATGATGGGATGATGAATGGGAACAAAACGCCTGTGGACACAGCTGGCGCCTGTTTGGAGCCGTTAAAAAAAGGTTAATCAAGGTTTTTCAAAGGTTGTTAATCGCAGAGGTCCTTCAGCTTACAGTCATGCATGTGCACAAAAAATTACGCTGATGAGACAATTTGTATGCAAGATTAGCTACAGACAGGCATCAGGTCCTTAGGGCGTCCGTGCACAAATGCAAGCGATTGCATGATCCCCTCCATGATTGTCCCTTGCGGAAATAACTACTGTATGATCACATGACACGTGACCTCCAGCAGGTGTGAGCGTCCTCTCTAGGCAGCAAACACAGACGTAATGTGGAACAGTCAGCAGTGGTTCCCCAAATCATGTTTAGGAGCACAATCTTCACCAAACTTTGTTGTTCAAGGCTGAAGACTTGACAAGCTCACGTTAACTTGCTCAGGAACCTTTTTTTTTTCCTGCTTGAGGCAGAAATGACGCAGCACTGCCTATGCGGCATAATTAATCTAAAGTCTGGGTGGTCCGGGGCATCACTGGTAGGAAGTGACCAGCAGCTAACAACCAAGTCCAACTCAAGCAGTTAAGTCAAGCCACGGGGCTCCGAGCGAACAATGAACAAAACCAAATCCCTCACAGATCCTCATAATGTTTCAATTCTGTGATGCAACTTTCCTTTCCTACTGGTCTTTCAGTCAGGATATGGCCAAGTCAAGCAGCAAAGCTGCACCACTGTGCTCACTGAGTTAAGTCTAAGCCCCATTTAGAAACTCTCAGCCTGTAGTCATAAAGGTAAGATCCACACAGCTCTGTGATACAAACTTCTTCTGTCTTTGCATCTGTGAAATGACACGGTTTAGATCCTTACAGACAAAAACATCGGTGTTTAAATGGACTGCAGCATTACTCTCTGATCCCACCATCATGTGGCTGCAGAGAGCGGGTTCTGTCTTAGAGGGAACAGCAGAGGTGGGACCAAAGTCACAAACAAGTCTCAAGTCTTTTCACTCAACCCCTAAATCAAGACTAACAAGTCACAAGTCCTAAACTTTAAGTTTTGAGTCCTGAACAAGTCACAATGTGCTCTTCACCAATTCTTCAAACGTTGAACCATGTTGGAAGTTGTTGCGTCTCCGCCTGCAACTTTTCAACCCGCTCATTCGTTTTTCGTTGTACTTTCAGAACAAACGTATCTTTGGTATGATTTTGTTTACAACTGAAGATCAGTAATGTCACATTATTTCTTCATGGTTCTTTCCTGCAACCTGAGTGGATGCTGTCAGATTTGTTCAAACAAAGTGATTCTGAGGAACTAAGTATTGACCTGCTGCGAATGAAAAGTCTCACCGTGAACTGAATCAGGAAGAAAGTTTTTTGTTAAGTATTTTGTTAATTACTACACTGAGTTTGCTGAACTAATATATACTATACTACTTAATTCAGCTCTTTTAACTTTATGAACTAGACGGGTGAATTAAAAGTAAATATCTGAGTTGGCTTTAATCAATCATTTTAATTTAACTGTAATCAAAGCACTAACTTAAAATATTTAAGTTCTGATAACTTCCAACTTTTCCACCTGACTGCCTTGATTTTTCAAACTTATTCCGTACGTCCTGTATTTTCACCTCACTTTACAAACACTCTGAGGCAAAGGGGCCCGTCAGCTTCCTCCTGGTGACCATGAAACAGTATAGATGTCGCGGCTCGCGCTGAAACACGAGGCTGACATCCTGCTGTGAATAATGTGCTAATTAGATTTGGCCCGTGGTTGTTGCCGTAATCAAATCTATCCGGTGCTGCAGGGCCGAGAGGCTGAAACCTGAGCCGAAATCCAAAATATGCACTTGGACCACTTCTCCAATCTGTTTCCTCTCAAGTCCTGGCACGCTGCGCTATCTGTCCACCCCAAGTGTGTGTGTGTGTGTGTGTGTGTGTGTGTGTGTGTGTGTGTGTGTGTGTGTGTGTGAGACGTTATGCTGTACACATGTATGTATATTTATTACTGTGAGCCTGTAGGTCTGTGCACCTTCTTTATTCTCATTTTATGCTCTTTCCTACTGTGTTGTCTACTCCATTGTTTCTATTCTGGTCTTTTCTACTAAACTTTATTTTACTCTTATCTTCTCTGCTTAGTCAACTAATTTAAACTCTAAGCATTGTGCTAATTACACGGGGCTTTTAGGGGAGCCTTATTTTGAAGGGGACAGTGCTGCACACATGCATGTGCATACCTGGATGTGACCAGCTATGTGCAAAAATATGCAATACTTTTAAACAGAGAATATTCAGCCTGGAACAAAGAAAAATCTTTCACTGTTGCAATGTTTGTTTGTTTTTTAATCTGCCTAAAAATACCAACACACTGTGTAGTGGAGAGGATGGAAAATAACATTGTGTTTATTAGACACAAATCATCATTTTTTTGATTGTTATGTGAAACACACGTTGCCTATTATTCATTTCAGCAACCGAAATATACAGAAAAATACAAATTTATACAGAAATAAGCAGTGGCACTGAAAATTACAATATTTTAAGGCTCCCTCTAGATTTCTCGTATAAGGCTTTCAGGTTTCAAGTCTCCATAACTACGGCTGCAAAATTAATCGCAATTGCAATAAAATCACAATATCGCAGAACCAGAACAAATTCTGACTTTTTTTTAACCAGATCGTGCAGCCCTGTCCATAGCGTCCTGTATTTCAGACCCTGATGCTCGGTCTACTGAGGGCACATTCAGACAGAAAATTGTGCTGCAGGGAAACGCCAGTCCTCCCATTCATTTTAAAGGTGGTAGTCTGTTTCGGCTGATGTCACGCTGCAGTGGCCAATCACAGGAGCTTGCTATCAGACCGCTTTGCAGTCGGCCACCGAAATATCTCTGAAATGGGCCACTATGCAAGGAGCATTCATGGACCAAACAATGATGAGGAATTTTATTTGTATAACTCCTTAAAAGGTGCTCAAAGGCACTTTACATCATAAGACAATAATATAAACAGTGAAGGCAATTTCAAAAATTACATGGAACAAAAACCAACCAACCAAATGCAGCAAAACTGCGATACCAAGAAGCTTCTGTTGATTTGTGTCCATTTGTTTGAGAGACACAAATATGTCGGTACTTGACAATCTGGGATGACAGTGGGTTGAAAGTTAAGAGGTCGCAAAAGGTTTTAAAGAAAAAATAAACCTAACAGAAATATTTCTAACTTTCTTTTTGTCTTGCAAAGCCTCAGATTTATATTGGAACCTTCTGTAGGGTCCCAACCCGAAGGTTGCACCCCACTTAAGAGGTCCAGAGTCGGTTCAGATAAAACGTACAACAGAATAAAGTGGGAGCTGAGAAAAGTAAAGAAGAGGAAAGTCAGAGTTCAAGAACAGAGCAGAGTGATGAAGAACGAAGATAGAGTAGAGACGACTAGAACAGTGTTAAATAGAGTAGACTGTTCTATTTTATTCTGCTCTCCAGTCGTGTAGAGGTCTCCCCCCCAGACCGTCTCAGAGTCTCCAGCTGACTGTGCTGCTGAGGATCCACCTGTTCCTTGTGCTCAGAGCTGCTTCCTGATCCGGATGTGGGAACGTGAGAATACGGATGACTCTGCAACGAAAACAAGAGTTTTTTTCTTTCTTTCTTTCTTTCTTTCTTTTTTTTTTTTTTTTAAATCGGAAGAGTCGGTCTTATTATCCTCCGGATGGGTTTTGCGGGTGGAATGTGGCAGAGCTGAAATTTTGTGCCTCAAATATCCCGGGAACAAAGGATGTGCTCACTTCTTGGGTTTTTGTTGGCTTTTGTTTTCTTGTGTTTTGCTGTTATAAATGTGGTTTTGGGCTCCGTGCTCGGTGGGCACACAAGCAAAAAATAAATAAATAAAGAGAGAGAGAATAATTCCACCAACAACCCCCGTTTCCTCTGCTGCTGCATTACTGTCAGTACTGCGGTCTGTTAATTATATCACAGTAACAAATCTCACTTTCCTGTAAATCCCCTCATTCAGCCTTTTAACAGACAAAAACACAAACACAGGCAGGCTGTTGGCTAAATATTGAGTGTGTAGTTGTGCACTGTTTGAAGTGTAGAGCTGTAGAGGGAAACTTTCCAATGATGATTTCAAATATCAAGTAGATCTGTAAGGATACTGAGCTACATTTTTTGTGCTTCATAATGCACCACACATTTTCAATGGGAGACAGGTCTGGACTGCAGGCAGGTCAGTCTAATACCTGAACTCTTTTACTACGAAGACACGCTGCTGGAACACGTCCACAATGTGTCTCTGCATCGTCTTACTGAAATAAGCAGGGACGTGTCGCATGTGTCGCTCCAAAACCTGTATGTACATTTCAGCATTAATGGGGCCTTCACAGATTTGACAGTTACCCATGATGCCATTGGCACTAACACACCCCCATACCATCACAGCTGCTGGCTTTTGAAGTTAGAGCTGTTAACAATCTGGAAATAACATGTGGACTCGTCAGACCACGGCACACTTTGCCACTTTGCATCAGTCCGTCTCAGATGAGCTCGGGTCCAGAGAAGTCTGCAGTGTTTCTGGATGTTGTTGATATATGTCTTTCTCTTTGCATGGTCGAGTCTGAACTTGCATTTGTAGACGCAGAGACAAACTGTGTTTACTGACAACGGTTTTCCAAAGTGTTGCTGAGTCCATGTAGTGTCCTTTATACAATGATGTGGGTTTTTAATGCAGTTTTTGATGCAGTGCTGCCTGAGGGGTCAAAGGTCACAGACATTCAGTGTTGGTTTTCAGCCTCGCCCCTGACATGCAGAGATTTCTCTGGATTCTCTGAATCTTTTAATGATATTATGGATTGCAGATGGTGAAATATCTGAATTCCTGCAGCTCTGTGTTGAGAAATCTTGTTTTTAAACTGGTGGAATATTTGCTCGAGCTGTTTTTCACAAAGTGGTGAACCTCACCCCATCCATGCTTCTGAACAACTGAGTCTTTCGAGGACGCTCCTTTCACGATACTGTTACCAATTAACCTGTTTACCTTCTGAATGTTCCAAACAGGTGTTTTATGGACATTCCACAATTTTAAAAGTCTTTTGTTGCCCAACTTTTTATGAAACATGTTGCAGACTTCTGAAGTCTTTTCAAATTCTGAATGAGTGTATATAAAAAAAAACAACAAAGTTTATCAGTCTGAACGTATGTTGTACATATGTTGTCTTTGTACTGTTTTTAACTCAATACAAGTTGAAAAGTATTGTCCTGACTAGCCAGTATCATTTCCTTTATCTTGAGCTCTCAATCAAGAACCAGATGTTAAGATAGAGACAAAAAGGGACGGACAGATAAAGTGAGATGGAGACAGAGGGACAGAGAGGTAGTGGTGTTACTGTTTTCTACACTGGGGTTGGGGGTGGCGGTGGTGGGAGGAACAGATTATGCAGAAAACCACTTCCAGAGGAAGTGTGTTTTAATGCTGACAGCGTTCCTGCGGAGGCTGTTATGCTAATCTGCCCCCCTTGTTAAACAGTGAAGAACGTCCGCGGTGGAAGAGGGGAAATGCACCATGAAAACCTATAGCTCCGGCCAGCACAGAGGGAGGGTGGAGGGGTGGGAGGATACAGTGCAGAGGAAGCACACAGGAAGCAAACACGGCATGTTTTTTATCCCTCCAATGCCAACGCTGCTGCACTCTTACCCCACTCTGACCCGTCTGAGGGGGGTGACATCTTGTTTTCAGAGTGGATTGCATCCGCCCTCGCCACCCCCGCACCGCCTCCACCCACATTCACACACAAACACACACACACACACATTTCAGCACCACACCAGATTTTACAGCTGGATGAAGAGCATCAATGGGAGCAGTGAGCGAGCGGCCAGACAATGGACACGGCGTCCAGGCCGGCACGCCAACCCAGGATTTCCTGGCTTACACCACAAAAAAAAAAGAGAGAAAATTGTCAGATCCTTCCGGCTGCACAATAAAGAATGAAACTCTTGTATGTACCAGAAAAAGGGGCATGTTGGGTAATCTCACAATCCAGGCAAGTGGTGTTGGTATCAGTTAGCGGGTTGTAATGGGCAGATATCAGGTGGTTTGTTTTTGACTGTCACTGCGAGTTACTGGAAGGGTCCGCCTGCGCCAGCGCCGAGCAGCTCGGGGCGGTCTGACACAACAGGGCTTAAAAAAGCAAACAGAGGCGAAATGAGCGGTGCCTTCAAACGCGAGAGCCACCCCGACATCAAACAGTCTGAATCTGACCCGATCCTCCCTTTCACTGTCGCATGAGCCTGCATGGAAGCTGTCAGGCCTCGTTAACGGAGAGACGCCCACCGCCAGCCTGTCTGCCGTCCCAACCGTCTGACCGCCGGACTGTCTGACTGTCGGCTGGTCCGCGCGGCTTTCTGTCTGACATCTCAACCCTCCGTCTGACTGTCTGTCGCCGGATTTCTGTTTGTCTGCTCCACGACGCACAGCATGTCCCTGCAGGTTGCGAAGGAGTGGGGCGAGGGGAGCATAAAGGTTGGATCAACAGTGGAAGCTAAAGAGCAAAATGTTAAAGGATTAGAGAGACAGGAAAAGGGGGGAGGAAGGAGGGGAAACACTGGACCAAGACGAGGTTGAAGTTGTTCCATGCAGTTTTCTCATCAGTCAGAGTGTCTCAACACTGAAATACAGGTTGATCACATGACTGCTGGCGCAACACTGTGACTGCAGCAGGAAAAACTCTGCATTTTGTCATGTTATGTGCTTTTGAGTCTAGAGATGTTGTTTCTTTGTGTATCCATAGAGGACAGTATTCATTAGTCAACATTTTAAAAATATTAAAACATCTGATTAAACATTATTAGGTTTATAGATACCTGATGAATTAGCTATGATGTCACCAGAGTTTGCTATATTGCATCAGGAAGATTTTAAGCCCATCTTGAACAGCTTTTAACTGAGCTAAATGACCAACAGGTTTTTACATGCCAAATAAATACGACTTCACATTGTGTCAGTCAAATTTTTCACACCACATTTTGCACCGCGAGTTGGGCAGGAGGCTTTCAGGAGCAGATTCGCCCAACAGTCCTCGCGTTATAAGAAACCACAGAGCCGCACTCCACCAAAATACTTGACCTGGAAACTGCTGCCACCACCACCTAAAAGACGCGCTCTCGCTGCTCATTGACCAGTGTCCACGGGCCAATCCACCAAATACGGCAAGCGCAGACCGCGGGAAACCATTCTGCAGGTTCAGTTCTTTCATGTGAGGAATTAAATTTCCCAGCGAACATGTAACTCTGCTTTGGAGTGTCATGGACGGCACTTGTCAGGATTATGCGCCTACAGTGGCGAAGCAGCCAGCAGGATTTTCAAATGTCAAGCGGAGGATACGCAACTTCACTCAGAGTCAAGTAAGGACTACGTTTCCCTGCCCGACTCTGGCTGTCTTACAAGGCGGAAAAAATTCTCTCCATACTCCAGAGGACACACTGGCCCATTTTGAGTGATACATAAGGAAAAAGTGAAGAGAAGGACTTGCTGGACTCATACTGATACAGCTGTTATGAGAAATTTCAGCCAGAAACACAAATATCAAACAGCTGGTGGTGCTCCAGTAAAAGCAGAGTTCATGCTGTGGGCACCATTCATATCTGTACCAAATCTCAGATCAGATCATCAGATCATCCAGGAGTTTGCGTGCGTTTTTCTGCAACAGCCAATCCAAGTGTTGCTCCGTCAGCGTGGCTCAGACGTTATTCATTTAACTGTGACATAATACAAGACCTCCCTCCCTCAAGTGTTCCCCTCACCTTTGATTTCCTATAAACCCACTCTGAGTCCTGTGATCTCCTGAGGAGCGGAGCATCAGGGATTCCCTTATCCTTCCTGCCCTCCCCTCTCTTCTCTCCGTCCCATCATCCTTCACTTCCTCCTCCTCTTTGCAGGGGGACATAAGCCTCTTATCGACAGGCTTCAGCAAGGCTGAGTGGCTCACAAACTGTTTAAAATGTATTGCTTTCACAAGTATGGCTTTGAAGGTCGACATTAGTAGGAGAGATGTTTTTTGGTTGCGTAAACAGCATGAATTTGGATGTTACTGCACATTTGGAGCGTGCAAATTACAAAATCCTGAATACATGACATATTATTATGAAAACAAAATGATGCTTGACCTATGCTTCACTGTAGTCCCTTTTCGTCATTTCTCAGATCATATCTAAAGAAATCAAATAAACAACAAAACACACATGACCGTCTACCAACGCTGGTAAGTTGAAAAGGCTGCAGCGTCTTCTTCATTTCGTGCTTACAGGTGGCTCAGTCTCCCCCGGGGAGGTGAAAACTCTCCCTCGGAGAGTAACGGACGCAGACAGAGGAGGTTTTTGTGCTAAAGGGAAACGAGAGAAGCCGCTGATTATCAGCACCAAAGGCAAAAGATCCCTTCACTCTTAAAACCCCCGAGCAAGGCTCTGAAGACTCACATGCTCCTTTATCCCCCCTGATTTGAAACACAAAAGCTCTTCGTGGGCACAACTCTGAAGGAGAGGTGGAGTAAGATGTGAAAAAAATCTCAATTTGTCTCTTAATTGCTCAAATTACAAGAGAAAAGACTTCTAATTAATTTCACTTGTATCAGGTATTTAAATAAAGACAGAGGGAACTTTGTTTTCTCTTGTTTTCTACTTTGTTTTGAAGAAACTTTAAGGCTTAACACACAAAGTCCAGAAATTTAATGTAATGTTCATATTAGTAGGACATTTGTATGTTCATCCTGATGAATCCTGACACTGTCATCTTGGAATATGTCCGTGTCATCAGGGAAAAAAATCCACTGGTGTAAAAACCTGATCGTTCAGTTTATTCAGGTAGTGAACTGAACTCATGTTTCTGAACCTGAGCAACTGAAGCAACCACAGATCATAACACTGCCCCCCCTTGTACTGTAGGCACAAGGCATGATGGGAGCATCACTACACCCGTCTCTCTTCTTACCCTGATGCCCCCATCACTCTGGAACAGGGTAAATCTGGACTCATCAGACCACATGACCTTTTTCCATTGATCCAGAGTTCAATCTTTATGCTCTCATAGCAAACTGAAGCCTTTTTTTCTGATCAGTCTCACTGATAAATGGTTTTCTTAAGGCTTCACAGCTGATTAGTCCCGATCCCTTCAGTTCTCTTCACATTGTGTCTGGAAATGTTCTTACTTTCACTATTAAACACAGCAGTGAGTTCTACTGTTGATTTTTTATTATTTATTTTCACCAAACATTGAAGTGATCTCTGATCACCATCATTCAGGATGTTTTTTTCGACCACATTTCTTGGTTCATCACTCTCCTTCCAGCTTTTAATAACGTGTTGGACAGTTCTTAACCCAGTTTTAGTTTTTTCATCAATCTCAGTTGTTTTCTTTGCTTGATGCAGGACAATAATTTGACTCTTCTGAAACAGAGGAACATCTTTTCCTCGACCACAGGATTTGTCTTTTACTGCAGTGATTTATGTTTCAGCAGGAAACAAGTTATTGAACAGCTTCTCATTTCTTAAACAACCATGTCAGAAGACAAATCCTGTGGTCGAGGAAAAGATGTGACTCTGTTTCAGAAGAGTCAACATGGTTTTTTAAGAATGAATATACAGTCTGGTTGTAGACTCGAGGAAACTCTGTCGTGTCAGTTTATCTAAGTCATGTATAGAGGGATCAGTAATAAATTCTGATTGTTTGATAGCCAGTTAAAACTCCTTGTAGTAGCTTTAATTTATTCTCTGTCATTGCTCCCTGTTGTGAAATGAGCAGAATTTTCTTCTTCTTAAATAACAGCCTCCTGAGTGTTTCCCCCAGGTATTTGGCAAACTGTGTAATCCTGCTTCCTGGAACGTCGACCCCCCCCCCCCAGGTGAGGGGGAGAGATGCCTGGCACAGCGAGCGGACATCCGCAGACCATCATCCCGCGAGGAGGGGCGAGGGCAGCGACCCGTGCCTCCTTAAACGGCCAGAGGTCAGCCAAAACAGAGGTGTTGGATTCAGACGGGGACTTGGTTTCACTGAGTCGACCTGCAGCCTCCTGAAAGGAAGTCATTGTGCTGCAGGACTCTGGAAACCTCCGTCCCTCATGTTTTCACTTTCAGTTAAGGATTATTGTCTTCATTTGAAAATGAAAACCAATAAATTCCTTGTTTTTATTCCTTCTGCTAAGGTATGGACACTTTAAAGCTCTAACATGCCTTCTAACAGTAAATATTTTGTTCACTGTAAAAACTGAAAAGTTGAGAAGAATCAAAACTTAAAGATATTTGAGTTTTGAGCCTGACTCAGACTGCTAAATACTAATCTTTTGTTGAGATGAATCTTTGAGTTTTAGAAACCCCAAAAATATTTCTAAAGTTACTGAGTAGACTTACTGAGGAGAAAGTGAATCATGGTTCATATTTTAATATTTTCAATTAAAACCGTATTTTTTTTTTTTTTTTTAAGTTTCTGTAACTCTAAAGGAGAAAAGTAAATTATCTCAACAAAAGATTATAGGTTAGCAAAAATTTTATTTTAGTTTATTTCAAAAAGTTAGAGTTTGAGTTCTGCATTTTTTTGACAGTGTATTTATATTATCCCAGATGTTTCCAACAATGTTCAAACCCGACGATGCCACTAGTTGCTATAACTTCCTGCAGAAAACACGGGATATTTTGGATACATCGGAGAGTGAGGAAGGAAGCTGGCAAATGTGACTAAATGTAACGTAAAATAAAAAATCAGAGTCAAGTCAGATTTTAATCGACAGCTCCCATGATCCCACACTACTTCATGACGACATCATATTAAATCTTCTGACAGTTTTAGGATCTACAGTGAAGATTTTGGCTAAAAACAACACACATGTTGATGAAGTTAGCGCCTCGGCTCCGTCCTCCACACACTGACTCGTAGACATGCACAGATGCGTTCACATCCTCTCCCTCCGTCCTGCTGTCTCCTCGAGCCACGCCGGCCGTATTAACCGCCGTTCAGCCTCGGCTACGATCTGCTTCACATTGAGAGGATCAAAGCCTGCAGGGGTGGGAGGGTGGGAGGTGTGGAGGGGGGGCAGTAATGTGTTTCCACAGGGGAGTCCTCTCCCTGGGAAAGTGCAATAGGTTAGAATATCAATGAGACGTGCCTGAGAGCGTAACCGCTCACCTGTTGTCTGACCGCGGCTTTGGCTCCGTTTCCCCGCGGTCGGGAGGCCGAGTCGGCTTCCTCTCAACTCCGTCCGTCCCGCGTTTCCCAGCAAACACTCTGACACCGAATAAATCACGAGGAACGGTCCGAACCAACACTGAACACCCGAGTGGAGAGAAGCTGACGTGAGAAAAGTTCCTTCAGGCATCTTGTTAACGTCTGCAGGCAGGAAACAAATGAAGCTGACAGATTTATCTGGACGGTTTCCAATAAAACTCTGACAGGTTATCACTCATATACTTTTTATTTTTTATTAGGATTAGTCTTTTGAGCTTTTTTAAATTATTTATATCCTTGGTATTTTTTTTTTACTTTATTATAATGACTTGTATTGATTCTCTTTAAAAAATATATATATATTGTTCTGTTTTCTTTTTCTGTTTTTGTATTTATTTTTTTCCTGTCTGTGTTGTTTTAATTTTACTTTATGAAGCTGCATGTGTGTATTAAAGGTGCTAAATAAATAAAGCTGTACACAACATGAACAGTTCAAAAACTTCCAAAACCACTGAACAGCACCTGTGGGATACATCCACCGCCTCAAGAAATAATTAATTTTTCAACATAGATCGTCTTATTTAGATCGATATTATCAGAATGACCAAAGAATATTGATCAGAGCCTGACCAGTACCAATGGGTTTTTACACTGATATCAATACTAGTGGTGCCACAATTGAAAACAAATCAAAAATGTATTGTCAGTTTAAATAATTGAGATGAAAAGCAGAATCTGCTGAATCCCTGCTTGTGGAATCAGGTGTTTCCAAAGAAAAACAACCATTCAAATATGACACAGCAAAGCTTTACATATACATATATACACCAAATACCTTTATGATGAAACACTTGCAAATGTAAATGATAATTATCACGACATAAAACTAATGATCTGCTGATCTTTACAGATAAAAACTAGATATTTCTGTAGAATCATGACACCCCTCGTCATTTGTACCAAATTAAAAAAAAAAAAAAGTATCTATCACGACATGTCCTGTCACGATAATAAAGCTAAAGCTGAGACGTGTTTTACTTTCAAATGAGCAGAAGATTATCATAAAGACTTTTATTCAACATGCTTCCTATTGTTCATGTTATGGAGTATTATAACATCTCCTACTGTTATTATGCAGATGACACACAACTCTACATATCAGTGTCACCACATGACTACAGTCCCTACATCTGCTTCAGTTTTTTTTGCCTCCAAAGAACAAAGATTAAAACTCAGTGAATCCATGACACTAAAATCTACAAATCAAGCCAGAAATCTTGTTGTAGTCCTGGACTCAGACCTAAACTTCAACAGTCACATCAATCAGCCTTCTACCGCCTTAAAAACAAGAGTTAAAGGATTTCACCGACTTCCTGTGTGTCAAAGAATAGATTTTAAAATTTAAAAATTGTCTATAAGGCACTAAATGATCCCGGGGCCTGAATACATCTCTGGTTTACTTAACGCAGCCAGACTCCTCAGATCATCTGGGACAGGTTTTCGCTCAGTGTTCCCAGGATCAAAACCAAGCAGCCTTCAGTTTCTCTGCTCCAAACCTGTGGAACAAATTTCCTGAATACCTGAAACCGTCTCAGCTCCTTTAATTCAGGGCTTAAAACATCGCCACAGCTTTCCACTGACGTAGATACAGAACTTCTTGAATGGTGTTATATAAATAAACTTGCCTTTCCTAAAAATGATTTCAGGGTTCATGATTTTGCATATGTCCAGTGGATAAACTTCCAATTTATTTTTGACTTCAAAGGTTTCTTAGTGAGAATCCAAAGCCTCAGCATCTGGTAAAATAAATCAGTCCCTGCATTGTCCCAGCATCGTTAATCATCAACAGTTTTGTGTTGGACAGAAGTTAAAAAGTTACTGATTGTCCCTTTAAAAGACTCCGGGGTCTCCGAGCTCGAAACTGTCGACTGACAACTCTGAGACAGGAAACAGAAAACGGAAACATTCAGTTGATCCAGCTGTTTTCTCCCTTTTTTCTCCCCTTCCTCCTGCTCTATCTGTTTCTGTCTCAACCCCTCTCCCCCCCCCCCCCCCCCTCCCTCCCACATATCAAGTGTCCATGGGGGAGGAGGAGGAGGAGGGGGGGGGGGGTTCAAACAGGTGTCTGACAGTCCCAGCAGCATGCTGGTTGGTCTGCTACAGGTTTTACCTCGTGGTCCCAGCTGCTGCTCTGTCATTCACACACACACACACACACACACACACACACACACACCACCACCACCACCACCATTTGTCCATCTGTCACAAGAATTAGAAGTAATCCATAGGAATTTTCAGATGTCATGGAAGGAGGTGTGTGTGTATATGCATGCTTCTCCATGTGTGTGTGTGTGTGTGTGTACTTTCACTTGTTGTAACCCGACCACCCGGCCACCTGCAGCAGACGGCTGAGAAACCTACAGAAAAAGAGGACACACACTCTCTTTTCTCTTTTTCTCTCCACAGTAATGTACAACAGAGTTTACAGGGGGTGGACAAAATAATGTAAACACCTCACTGGGAGACAGGCTGACATGTGAGTGATTAAAGCACGAGACTCAGACCGGATTGGACTACACCAGTCATTCCCAAAGACTGGGTCATGACCCACAGGTGGGTCACTGGGGAATTTATTTGGGTCTCCTAAAAAAATAAAAGATTATGGAATAAATTCTGCGAAATTTAGGATTTATATCTGCAGCACATGCATATGCATGCGTCACACACGACAGCCTGGCTTGACTTGGTTTGACTCAGTTGGACGTCAGCCCAGCCCAGTAGTCTCCATAACAACAGGGCTAGCTGCACACCGTGTTTCCTATAAATTACAAATATTTTGCAATTTATCATTAAGCAGCAAAATCAGAAAATGCTGGTTTTCATCAGCGGTAACGTCTCGACTCCTATACAGCTGGACACGAACTTGAAACAATGAAAATAAAACAGCGGCGCAGGAGAGAAACTAACCTTCAAACCAGAGATTCAGTGAGAAGCTACAAAAATACTGAGAGCTGAACATACAGAGACATTTAAAGACGTCTTCCTCTTTGCTCTGCAGAGACACGAGCTGACCGACATGAGTTCATTTCCCTTTGTTTGAGGGGGAGGTGTGGGTTTGTCACAGGTTGGCGAGATGTCACTGCAGCCCGCTTGGAGGTGGGTCAGGCTCCATCTCCAGCATGACTCGACACAGGTCGGCACGTTAAAGGTGGTGATGTAAATGCAAAGTCAGCGGTTTGGCTCCAGACAGGCATATTCTACTATGAGGGGAAAAAAACAAAACAAAAAAACAACAACAAAACAAAACGCCCTGCTTTGTTTGCATTTCTTAAAATCAATCACAAACATCACCCAGGATGCAGCGATGTATCTGCTGCAAAACAGTGTCGAGAGGGAACTTGTTTTGGTGGAACATTGGCACTTCTGCAGGCGAGTTCTGGCATTAAAACGACAACGTGACTGGTAACAGCTGTTAGCTTGTTTACTCTCGACCCGTTCGTATCCCAGGCGCTAATTCGCCGTTTTCAGCGTGTTGGTTGTAGCTTGGAGGTTGTCTTTTGTTTGTCGAGCAAGCGACCAGTGGCAGAACTTAAACACCCAGTGTGCATCCAGCGAGTCAGACTGCTGACAGGGTGATGCAGGAACCCAACAAGAATCAGAGGGGTCTTGAATCACCCTGAAGGGTTTTATTTCAGAATAATGAGCTGCTCACTGTTCTCTGTCCTGCTTATTACACAGCTACTTGCTTAAAAAAAAAAGAAGAATTGTATATAAAATATTAAAATGACTTTATCACTCCTCCAGGGTGTACGATCACAGCTGCATCCAAAGCAACAGTCTGTTATTAATAGCAGCGGTCTGCAAGTCAGAAATAATAATAGAATAATAACAATATCAATATCAGCAACAACGGTGGCTATAAAATTATTCATGCATATTTATAAAATAAAAAACATAATGTTTGTTTCATCTCAATTATGACAGAAGCTTTTTTTTTTTTTTTCCTTTTTTGCCAAAACAGCTGTCTTTCCATTTTTTTTATTCTCCATTTCAAGTTAATCTTGACTCATTCAGGAGAAATGTGGTTCAAATTTTTGTCCTGAACAGCTGCACATTTTTGGTTATTATTAATCTGATAACATCAGCCTCAGTCATCGAGTTTCATTGACTTTTACTCTCTTATGTCTGTTCTGTCAGTAATAAATACATCTAAATTTTATTTTGCTGTAATCAAGTCAGTAGTCTGTATAAGTCTGTATTCAAGTCACATTCTGTTTTACCTTGACACCCACCCAATAGATCTATAATCAATACCGCCCATCCCTATGACAGATAACTAATTTTGCGTATGTTCAGAAAGACTAAACTGTCCCAGTTATCTTCCTGTTTTTTGGCCCATGTTGATGATGTCGATGACTCTTTGTAAGTCATGTTTGTTGACATTCCTAAACCTGAAAATCTGCCTCTGATCCCTCTGGTTAGATCACCTTAAAACCCAAAGCTATTATTGGTTAGTTACCTCAGAGTGAAACATCTGTATTTAAATCTTGACAATGGTTAACATATTAAAACACACTGAGACGCCTTCACATCTTTTACATACACAGACAAGACATGGGACTACAAACATGAAACAAAACATCATCACACACAGAGACAAACACATACCTGGAGACATGACTGATGAGACAAAGTGATGAAATGATCAATGAACACACAAAACTACAGAGCACCCCGCCTCTTCACCCAACACACACCTACAGCCTTCAGGTAGCACAGGAGGCAGACGTTAGTGCTTCCTACCTGGCCACCTGTCGGTAACAAAGTGGCTTGCTGACTGATGGCTGATGGGAAATGAGCCCGCTGCATGCTGGGGAATGAGCTGATGACAGCCTGATCTGCCCACCTGCTTTGATCGGCTGTTTCTTCCCTGCAGTCTGCCGAGTTCAGGCCTCCCACACCGACAACAAACTGCAGTAGAAAGACAGAAAAACACTCAGTCATAAGTCCTGGAACAGTGTTTGTTAGAAAACCTTTCACCAAACATCTTGCAATAATGTGCTTACATGCTGAATACCTCAATATAAAAACTGTGGTAGGCAACATTGTTTTGGTATCATTGAGAAATAATTTCATAGTAACTTTTCACCATCATGTAAATCAAGTGGTCTGAGGCAGAACCAGACTTCTGCAGCTCCTCTTGGCTCCGTTTTCAGCCTTCAGAGAATCTGGCCTATGACAGCAGACTTAAACCAATCACAGGTCATCTCAGACCAGGCGTTCCTATTGGCTGGTGCAGCTGTGCGTGCGCATTCCTTCAGTGAGACCCTTAATCAATGATGGAAACTCCTGCAGGAAAAGGTGCGATGAAAACTGAATTATCAAAAAGATAATCTTTAAAAAAAGAGTCCCACTAATGAGCAACGTGCTCAGCCGAGGAGTTTGTCAGCTCACTCAGTTCACTTTTGACTTCACCTTCAGCTGTCGTCATTCACGTGTATCACGGGGCTTTGAGGGGCTGAGAGGACTGGGCGGAGCCGAGACAGAGCTAACGGATAGCTAGCAGATGAATGGATGAAGAAACAACGGGGTTGCTCGGATGCTGACTACCTTATTAACAGGAGGGGAGCTCAGAGTGTGCTCAAATGTTTGGGATTAAAAAAGAGGATTTATTTTCTCTCCTTTGAAGCAGTGAGCCACGGAGAAATCGCGGCCCCACGGACCAACCAGACGAGACCAAACAGTAAAAGTTCAGGGCTGTAAAATCACAGTGGACAGATGTTTGCTTTCCTCACCTCTAGTTGGGATGGGGTATAACTTTGGTCGTAAAAGGGACAACAGTGAACTCTTGCTTCACAACTTTCAATTTTGAGTGCGAAACTTTTACCAAAAAATCTGCAAATGCTTTTATTTCATATTGTTGGTAAATGGCCAGGGTACAAACAAGATAATCAACTTGAAGGTGTGCGCTAAATCGCATCAGGTGGTTCTTCACCTCCGCGTCGTGCCTTCAAACCGTTAAACACACGCCTACTTGTTGATTATCCCTCACGCAGTATACTGCAAATCACGTGTTGCAGAGTTTGTCAAGTTCAAAATTACAAGATTGAAAGATTGAAAGTCTCCAGTCTCATCATAAAAAACACACTGAAAATGTTATTTTCTTGTCATTTGACCCTGCGAGCGTGAATGCGCTGTTTGGGAACTCTCATCATTTTTTGCAGCGTGCAGCTCAGCCACCTGTGCCTCCATGTAAGGAGGGGAGGAGAGGTCTGGACAGTGGCTGAGGGGAGAGGAGGAGGAGGAGGAGGAGGAGGAGGAGGAGAGGCTGTTTTGTTCCTTGGTCAAACACAGCGATGCCTTGGCCTCCGGATGTCTCCATTTCAAGACAATGATCTCCCCAAAAGCTGTCACAGACTGAAGACCTCTGTAAAACACCCCGCTCTCGCTTTCTGTCTCTCTGTGTCCACTTTTGTTTTTACCTTCTCTTGGGCCTTTTTTCACATTTTTCTCTCTCGTTGTCTTGCTTTTTCTGTCTCTCTGGTTCTTTTATTCATCAATTCATTTTTTCAAGCAACTTAAATCTTCAATTTTAACCAACGAAACAGAAGAAACACTGAAAACAAAATGCAGGAGGCAAACTGATCACACCAAACACGATAAACGGTCATGTGTCTGTAAGTTCGAGGAATATTTTAAACCTAAGTCAACTGAAAAACACCCTGCAGATTACAACAACAACAATAACAACTCATGGAAACGCCTCTCGGCTCACTTCTCAGCATGCAAACAACAGAGTACATGCAAAATATGCAACATGACACCTCACCACAGCATACAAACAAACACCAGCTGATGGTTCGTTCACGGAGAAACAAGCGTGAAGCAGAGAAAAATAAAAACATCCAGCGTGGGCAAAACAAATGGTGTAATGTTTTGATGTAATTGGATATATATGACGAAAACTGGTGAATTAAATTAAAGTTTAATTAGGATTAAGTAATGCAATTAAACCAAAATGAGGACCGTGCTTCTTCCTTCAAAATGCTCTCACAGTGATGCTGGACGCACAGATGAGCTCCCTGGCGTCTGGTTTTACAAAAATAAAACAAGACCTGATTCACGTATCTTCAGTTACATCGGGCATTTGAAGGTTTATAACCTTCCTTCCTGAGTGTTTTGTTCTGTGCGATTAAATAAAGCAGAGTCGGACACTGCGGTGTTTTCTTTTAGATTTGAGATGTGAATCAGAGACCCTTTCCTGCAGACACACGAGGCAAAGATCAGACGCCATAAAACCCCCAGTAACTTAATGGGATTGATTTTTTTCTCTTGATCCTTTGAACACATACAGGAAATGAAACGAGACCCCGGAGTAAAGAAAAGCCGTGTACTGTACTGCGTTTCCTCCTCGTGACCCGTGGCCACAAAATACCGCTGAACTGTAGTTGTGTAACTGTGCATTTCTGTTTGAAGCGACAACCAGAAGACACTGCAGGTCGCTGCTTGAGCCGCTCACAAACTTATAGTTTGTTTTGGAAAGTATTCTGCAACGAAAACCACACAATGTGTCCCTCCCTGTGTGCCCCATGAAACCTTACCTCGGAAAAAAACAGGGGTGTTATTCAATGAACAGTAATAAATAATTGAACTGTGCCTTGAATAACATATTTTATCAATTTAAAAGATAATTTTACAAGTCAAGAATGTCGCAGTTTGTTGCAGGCAGGGTTGGGAGAGTTGCTTTAAAAAGTTATTCCGATTACAGTTACTCATTACCTGTTAAAATTGGGCAGTTATTTTCTGAATTAATCAATAAGTTCTTTTGTCCATGAAAATGGTGAAAAGTGTTGATCAAAGTCCAAGATGACGTCCTCAAACGTCTTGTTTTGTCCACAAATATTCACATTTAAGAAGCTGAAATCAGAAAATTTTGACTTTATTTAAATTAAAAAATAACTCAGAAAGATTAATTGATTAATTAGTCCTGTCACAGTCTTGTCAGTTGAAAAATAGGTCCGATTTATTTTCATTATTCATTAATCTGTTGACTGTTTTCTCAATTAATCAACTAGTTGTTTAGTCTTTTATCTAAGGCTCATTTATTCTCCCTTTACATATGAAAACAGACACGAATGTTTTAAACAATAGAACCGTCACTGCCCACATACGTCCATGTTGTCCTTGACGTTGGTATGGATGTAGTTTCACATCACCAGGCGTCTCTCCACAGCACCTGGAGAAAGGTCTGGTTCCACACAAACACACCCTGCCTTGTTTGCATTTCTTAAAAAGACTCACAAATGTGTTGGGCGGCGCTCAGCCCAGGATGCAGCGACACTGCTGCTGCAAAATAGTGTCAAGAGGAAACTTGCTTTGGTGGAACATTTGCACGTCGGGAGGCACTGCTAACAGCTGTTAGCTTGTTTACATTCGGACCGTTAGCATCCGAGGCGCTAATTTGCTGTTTTCAGAGTACAGGTTGCAGCCTGGAGATTTCTTGTAGTTTCAGTAGATGCAGATGCAGAGATGCCGCTGGCAACAGATGACCAGTGACAGAACTGACTAATACCGGCAGTCTGCATCTGGTGAGTCAGACTAGAATGCATGATGAGCAAAATATCCACTAGAGGGCGCCACTCAGAGTCGACCCCGAAGGAGAGTCAAAAATGTCCGACAACAGCAAACATGGCTGCACCGGAAGAGGTTGTAATGATAATAATAATGATAATGATGATGATGATGATGATGATAAAACAAAGTAAAAGAGCAGGATACCCTGGAGGAAAAATAACAACAGAAGGCCAAAACAATTCAGCCACACAGGAGCAAGAAAAAAAAATAAGCTGAAATTGAAGTAAAACTAAAGCGCAAGCAAAAGACACTAAAACAGTCAAATAAGACAAAACAGTAACAGCGATTAAGAACAGGAATAAGAATAAATGAAAATAGAAGGAGGAGATTACAGAGACATTACATGATGTTGTTCAATCAATATAAATAAATGAAAGGAATGAAATAAGACAACATCACAACATGTCAATATAAATAGAAGAGTAAAATTAAAGATATTTAAAAAAGACGATGACATCACATAAAAGTAAGTTTATAAAATGGGTTTTGAGACGTTCCTGAATCTGCAGCCTGATCTTCTCGGGCAGGTCGTTCCAAAGTCGAGGGTCCTGATGGAAAAAGCACGGCCACTTTTAGATTTAAGCCTTGATTTTGGAACAGCCAGGCAGACCCCGCCGCTGAGGATCTAAGGCAACAACAGAGATTTTTTTATATACATTTTTTTTACTGCGTATTTGACGACAAACGTCATTTACAATACTACTGAATTTTTAAAACTTCTGTGTCGTGTCCTGTGGTCGCGTGTCGCTGCTACACTGCACCCACGACTACCAAAGGACCGCTCCTTTAGGTCCATATCCGTAAACTTTTAGAAAACGTGCAGAATCACGGATGAAATGAACGCAGAGTACAGACATTTCATGCTTAGAGCATAAATGAGCCTCAAGGTGTAGATATTGATGCAGAGTTTAGTCATGTTTCACCCTAACATGGATGCATGTATCACACATGACCTGCCCGTGTCACGCTTTAATTATGCTTCTCACATTAACATAGTTCAATTCATGTTGTCATAGCGACGGTGGACTACACAGGTTACATCCAGATGACTTATTTTACGCCTCGTCTCATTACTGCAGAGGAGACAGTTCAACAATCCAACCGACACTTCATCTGAGGCATAGTGGCGCCTTTTCCAGCTGAACCGTTGACCCAGTGCGTCATTTTCCCAAAGGAACATCTGGATACAACATCATCTGCATTTATAATACATTTCATTATAACTGAGCATCAGGTTTACATACAGACAATGAGAAATTTAGAGATCCCCGACAGTTTATAAGTGTCTCACAAACACACTCTGGCAACCAGAGCATCTTTTCGAGGAGAGTAGGTAAATTTAACTGACAATAAAAGACAATTTATTCGGGCTCATCCGTTACTGGGTTCTGTAAAATGATACCGTTTCTGCATGAAAACCAGACTGGGTGCATTTTAATAGTGACATGCCTCTTGTAATTGAATTACAATAACGGTGAAGCCCATTCAGCCTGCAGGGGACCAAGACAAATCGTCTTGTCTGGCTGCTCTTAGAGGCTAACCTGATGTCACCCCGCTCGCTCCAAATACTGTACTGCACTGGACACACACACACACACACACACACACACACACACACACACACACACACACACACACACACACACACAGTAGTTTTGCTTCTATGTTGAGGAGTTTCACTTAGTAACAGATTACATGTAACAGGATTATGTAACATGGATACTAAAAAACAACAGTTGTATTCCATTACAGTTACCGTTACACACATTTAATAAAAATGTGGATAATTAATAGGATTACAATTTTGAAATACACTGGGAGGAAATTTTGCTATATTTCGTCTTTAAATCAATCAATCAATAAATTGCACACAGCAAAGGAGGGAATAATAGTTAACTAAAAAACCTAACAACAAGCATAAAACACTTAGAGCTGCAATGATTTATCTATAATTAATGGACTATTGAATTAATCTGCATCTATTCAGATAACTGATTAATCGTTTTGAGTTATTTTTAATGAGAAAAAGTCAAAATTCTCTGATATCAGCCTCTCAAATGTGAATATTTTCTGGTTTCTTTACATCTTAAGACATTGCTCAACATTTTTCACAATTTTTTAATATTTTATGGATCAAATAATGGAAAAAATGATTAACAGATTAATCGATAATGAATATAATCATCACAGGAAAGACCTGGAAAAAAAAAAGTCCCAACATGGACCAGGTTTGGACCTGTTTTTACTGACTTGTGACAGGATTAATTAATTGATTCATCATTTTGAATCATATAATATAGTCAAATATTCATTAGTTGCAGCTTGTTGTAACCCTGTAATTAGTGGAATAATGTAAAGTAAGCAGGTCAGTATTATAAAATAAACCCCTTCAGGATAATTTACTTTACATTATCCCAGATTTTATTGCTCCTCCAGAGTCAATGATCAGAAGCAACTGGATTTAACAAAGCAATGTCATTAACATTAATGAAAACATAATTATGAATATGCTGCAAATAAGCCTGCATAAATCTAACACTTCAGACCTTTACAATAATAAAAAACACTAAATATTTATTTACCTGTGCTCACACTAATATTAATATGCAGCTCACTCACAGAGCCAGGAGAAAGATAAAGAGGGAACAAGCTGCCTTTGTGTTTAAAGAAAGAAAAATAAACTTTCTGCATGTTGGAGTTCATTGTGCATTTAAAATTTAGCCCAAAGCATCAGTTCTGGGGGTTTCACCTGAAAGATTCAAGGCAGTCAGGGGGTCAGCGACGGTGAAACCTCAGCCAGGAAATCCACAGCGACTGACTCGACACTGTGTTCAGGTTAGAACAGTCTGTGTGTGTTTTTTATGTATTCGTCTTTGTATTAGCTGTGGATAAACTCACACTTCACTGACAACTACTGGAAAAACATTGAACACTGGTTAAAGGACTCACTGATCGTCTAAGCGTCTAAAACCCCCGACCTCCACACACCGAGCCTTTAAACACCCTGAACACAAATTTGTCATTCAGCCTGTGAATGAATAATGGGCTCTTGTATGATATACATTATATCACCACGCTCAGTGTGCACATAAAACACAGTGTCAATTCACTGTCATGGCCTCCGGTGAAAAACTGTTTTCACCAGGTGGAAATTTCACCATCATTTTGTCTTTAAGTCAGAAAAGAGGAACAACGTCGCAGCACATCGTGACAGTTCTGGACATCAGTGTTAGTTCTTCCTCTGCTTCCTTTTTGTTGCAGAATTGGTGCAACTTCTTCACCTTGTCGTGTTTGACTGACTGGACGCTGCAGTGACTCACTATCGCCTCCTGAGGTACAAAGTGGTATTACAAGACAGGACTGACCGAGGCTAGCTGGTTAGCATGCTAACTTCAGTAGATATCTCTACAACACAAAACACAAAGAGGTTTTTGACATAACGCCACTGCTATTTTTTCACATTGTCTTGATCATTTTTGTTATTTTTTCAGTGTTTCAAACTTAAATGTGCCTTTTGATTAAATGTTTTATTGATTTTTGTTGTCTGTTTCAAGTTCTTAAAAAAAAGTCGTATACAGATGCCAAGAATATTTGTCATGCTGTTGTCTATATGATATTGCAATAAATAACTTAAAACTCCACACAGTAAATAAAAAGTAAATGAAAAGTTAAGAACACAAAATACTAAAATACTAAAAAAGAGAGGATATGTATAGACATTAATAAAACAAAGGACCAGAATGTAGGGTATTAAAAGGAAAACAATCAACAGAATAAATAAATAAATAGATAAATAGATAAAATAAAAGAATATGCCAGGAAACAGAAAACCAGATAAAGATGTATGAATAAATAATAAATAAATACAGTTCAACTAAAAGCCAGACTAAAAAGGTCCGTCTTGAGATTAATTTTATTCTATTATTATGTTTCTATGTCATTCCTTTTTTTTTTTTTTTATTCTTTTATTCTACCTCTTACTCTGTTCTCAGGTCTCATGGCCAAGACCATTTTATTATTTTCATTAACAGAAAGCAAAATGTTTTTTTCCCCTAAAGATTTATAATAATAAACATTAATATTTCAAAACTGTCTCCATCTTCTTCACTACCACTGTGCCTAACTGGGATAAGTTGCTGTCTGGCCTCAAAAGTACCTCAATATAAACTCTAAAATCACCTGACTGGACTCCTGGAGGTTCTTGATCCCACAGGGTTCTTCAGGATACTGCTGGAGGGATTCAGTAATAATATAAAATTAAAATTGTTTGGTTTGTTTTGTGCTGAGGTCACTGTTGACAGGTCATATGAGGAAAAACACCACCTGAGGCTAAACCCTGAGCCCGGGACCAGAAACACCAACCCAGAACTGATCCAGCAGGAGCAAAGACTAAGAGCGCCACCATGTGGACTGAGAGATATCAGCCTGCATGACGCTCACAGAGACAAGAGGCTCAGTCACTTTTTTCCTCAAGATGTGTTTGTTTTTGTCTTGTCAGTGTGTGACTTCACTTTGTCTGTGGTTGGGTAGTTAGAAGCTGTGGGTTCAACTCCTGCATGAGGTCCTTTTCTGCACATCATCTCCCCGTTTCCTGTCAGCTGTCCTATCAAATTAAAGGCATAACCCCAGCCGGTTCATCTCAGTCTTGGAAACTGGAGTCCTGAAGCTCCTCATGAACAGTTTTGGTGCGGATGTTGATGACAGTTTGGAGCTCTGTAGAGACCAGGCTGTTGTTGCATCTTATTCTGTCCTGACAGATTCACCAACTCTGACATGTTTGATAAACGATATTCTATGGTTTTATCAACTTAAATAGCTCTCTAGGTTTTAGAAGTCTCACCCAAGTGAGTATAAATTTACCTCTACTGACTTTTATAAGGCAGGTACTGATATATTTGTGAAATTAAAAAGACATCATCAATCAAAAATGAACCAAAGCTGACACAGATCACGTTTACCCACTGTGACTCGTCACCTTTACTTTTAACACTCAGTAAATGTTTGGGAACTGAGGACACTAACTGTTTAAGTTTTTAAGGTGGAATTCTTTCTTGTTCTTGCTTGTTATCTGACTTCAGGTGCTCTAGCTTTTGAACTTTGTGGTCACGTCATCCGTGATTTCTGAAATGTGGTCTCTTTGCAAAATGCAATAAAGTTAATCAGTTTGAACATTAAATATCTTGTCTTTGTGCTGAATTCAACTGAATACAAGTCGGAAATTACTTGCAAATCATTGCAAATCAAAGATTTTATGTTTTACACCAGTGTTCCCAACCTCAGAGCTCACTGTCCTGCATGTTTTAGATGTTCCTCTGCTCCAACACACCTGATTCAAATGATCAGGTTGTTGTCAGGCTTCTGCAGAGGCTTGATGACGAGCTGATCATTTGAATCAGGTGTGTTGGAGCAGAGAAACATCTAAAACATGCAGGACAGTGAGCTCTGAGGACCAGGGCTGAGAAACACTGTTTTACACAACTTCCCAACTGTTTTGGAACAGGGGTTGTATTTTCTGAGGGTGAAACTCTCATACCTTTGCATCCGTAATTATCTGTTACATATCATTTTTCTTCTTTTTCACACTGGAAAACATGTTTATGGTCAAGAAGCAGCGAGTCGGGATCCACCACAAACCTGCTGTCGAAGGGAAAAACAAACAAACCAACTGTCTTAAAACATTTCTTTACTTAATGCATATCTTTGCTGCATTTTTTTCCCCTCGGTTATACACAACTTATATTGAAAGAAACTCTTAATCACAAAACATCTAGCACACAAACGATGGAAGGGAGGGGGACAAAAAGGCCATTTGTCGTTTATACATCATGTACTGTACAATATGTAGGAGCCCTCTTTGTACAAATTACATCCAAAGAAAAAAAAAAACTTTACTTTAGCCAGACGTTTGAAGACATTCAACGCTAAAATATTGAACCAATCGTCTTGTGTGAGGACAAATTGACTAAAAAATTATTATTCTAACATTGACATCACTTTCTAATTTGACATCACTCTTGAAAATCTCTGCATTGTTAAATATTGTAATCTCTGCTATTGACAGTAATAATCACAGAGCTCAGAAAGCATCTATAAGTCTCTGCTAGAGTTTATAAAGCCCCTTTTTTTGGACAACGTCAGAGGGAAAAAGTGTTTCAAAGTCTTGCACCCTTCAATAAACCAAGCACATAACTCACCAGTACAAAAAAAAAAAAAAGCTTATACTTTCATGAACTCACAGCTGTAATAAATCCACTGCATTTGAAACGAGAGGACAGTATTCATATTTTTCATCACAATCCCTTTCATCTCTCCATTTCATCATCGACTCCGTCCAGACACACGACAAATGAAAAAGAAACTATTTTTATAAAATGACATCAACTTCTACAAAAGGCTTGTTTTTTTGACAAGTTCTGCTACTTTTTGAAGTAGTGCAGGGTCTAATTCAGGCTCTCTGCGATCACAGTAACCTTTCATCAACGAAAGTCAGGAACCTTCAATAAACATTCCCATTCTCGCGATATTATTTCGAGCATTCTGTAATAAAACGGTGTCATCCCGTCGTTATGCAACCTACGGACATCAAGGAAATAAAATGTCTGACAGTAAAAGGAACAATAAGAGGAAAACAACGCTGTGATTGAAACATTAGGTCGTCTTTTTACGGTAAAAACTGTAGCTAACAAGAATAAGTAAAGAACAAAAACAAGCAGGTAAACTGAGAAGAATTCAGGACCACCTGAACACAAATATCAGCTCTGTCAAGAAAACATCAAAAACAGAATCTAGTGAATTCAACAGGTTCCACTGTATGAGGCAAACATTTCAATGAAAAACAACACAAGAAACCTTCTTCAGTATTTTGGCTTTAAATAAAAACTGGATAAAAGAAACAGAAGTAAAACTGTAAACCAAGGTCTCATAAAGTTTAACCAACATCAGTTCCTACAAACTGGCATCCGGACAGAAACAGCCTCGGGTTTTCTTCCATCTGTCTGGACAAAGATCACATCATCACGTCTGGTTACAGCAACTGATCAGGCTGTTTGTGCAAAAGTCTGATTTCATCTGCATCTTCAACAGCAGGTTTCAGAAAGATTCAAACGTGCAGGAAGCAGACAGAGGACATGTTTCAATAAATACATTCACTGGAGATGCAAACCAATTGAGCTGCAGTGATTAATCGATTAGTTGTCAACTAGGAAATCAATCACCAGGTATTTTAATAATCGATTTATAGGTTTGAGGATTTTTTTAAAGAAAAGAAATGAGTTAAATTTCTTACTGGAAAGCAGCTTTGAATTCTCATTGGTTACACGTGGCTCTGGTTCTACATGTTAGTATTAGTTAGATGTTAGTATACTTAACCCCTATAGGGGCTGAAAGGTTAAAATAACCCACTGGATCCGACTGGTAGAAGAGTCGTGATATTTAGATGCTAATAATAAAGTTATTTTTCTCATAAACAAACAGCAACGTCCAAAACATTCCAGTAGCAGCTTCTTGTTTTTAGTCGGCGCTGACTGTTGCTTTCACCGTCTCACAAACATCACGTCAGCTGTCGCTAATTATTCTTGATAACAAGCCAGAACTAAAAATGTCTGTTGTCTGGTTAAGGTGCTCTCTGCAGCTGCTGTCTGTACTCGTCAAGGATCGCTCACAAATAAAATACCTCCACTCTGTAACAGCACAGCTGTAAACTGAACGAGTGTTTCTGTAGTCAACACAACTCAATCAGAGCGATGTGTCTTCTTGTTAAAGGTGCAGTGTGTAAAATATAACCACCTGTCAAATTTATACTCTTAAACAAACAGGGCAGCGCATCACCAGAGTGGGGCTGAACGGTTTTGAAAAAAATATCTAATTGCGATTATTTTGACTGATATTACGACTGCGATATGATTTGCGATATTGGAGGTAATGATAATTTGCACATCTTTTATCTTATTTTGATTGAAAAACATGTTACATTGAATATGGTGTGATTTTTTTTGCAGGAATCTGTACAAAATGAAGATGTTTTCTCTGCCTCACAACATTCAGCAATTTAAAAGTTTTCTGATACAGTTTGCAGAAAGCTATATTGGGATTTTGATTAATTATGCAGCCCTACAGCAGAGTAACCACAAACTGATCCCGTCTTCCGTTAGCTTAATTAGCCCTGTAGCTAGAGGCTCTATTATGACCAGGACCGAATGCAGCCACCAAGACTGATGGAGACCAGCTGGATGACAGGGAATACCGTACCGAGGTGATTTATAACCACTCTGACTCGACTCGGAGCTATGAAGACAGCAGACGGGGACAGGAGGGACGTGAAGAGGAGCATGAGGGAGGTCAGGGTTCAGTGAGACAGCATGAAGCCAGAATATTTTCTCACGTGACGCGGTGGAATAAGGATTTATTTTTGATCAAACCAGAGTTGGTGATTATTAGCGCTGAACAAGCTTGTCTTAGTTTGGTAAAAGACGAAGTTGAATTCAGAAGGTGTGCAATTTATTACAGATGAAAGGTGTAAAAATATTTCATTCCTTTGATGATTTGTGAGTTTCTGTTGTTTATTTATTAGACTAGAGAAGGTCTGACTCCTGCCTGTTCCTCGCCCGAGACAGGAGGGGTCAGGGATAACTGGTTAGCATTTCAATTCTAGCCATATTTTACACATTGCACCTTTAAACACTCTGGCTGGTCACGTCACTTCCAGAACATCATTCCAGGATATCAATTATTAAAGTTCATAAAGATAAAAGCTTTAAATCAGGGCCTTCAGTATTTGGGTCAAATACCTTTTTAAAAATAAGGGATGTCAGATTTAGTAGCAGCTGTTATTTAAACGTGTCAGATACATGTTTGAGCATCGGAGTCAGTATCTGCAGACGCCCAGTAGGAAAGTCCTCCAGTCAGGATTGGGTCATTTTTATTACGTACACTGAGGCTGGGTCTCACACCTCAGTACTCTTGTAGTCGCACTGAGCGTCGAAAGCCGGCACAGAATGTCTGGTCAGATCTGTAGTGTTATTTCACAGTATTTTCAGTTAAAATTAAAATGTTTTGGTTAAGTTCTTTCTAGGAACTACTTTATTTGTACTGCAGACAGAGAGATGAAATTGCAACAAGGTCTGCGGATTATCTTGAGTAACTAGGCCATGATTTCTGAAGAGCACGTCCCACGACCACCATCCCCTCTGGGTGACAACAAGCATCGTAAAAGCAGCCAGTCAGTGTGTGCATCTGTGTCAAACTCTTCACCACAGCTTAGTTAAAGATGCGAGTACATGACGTGTGCCGATTGTGCCTGTACACCAAAGTGACTTTGAAAAATCTTTGGATAACTAAAGTTTTTCCTGTGACAAAAATATGTCCCAAGCATAAAACCACTGCTTTTAAACTGCAAATTAAAGTGTTATAATTATATAAAAAAGTGACAAATGTTTGAAACACATCGTATGAAGATTCAATAAGCTTGTTTTATGTGCCAGGGTCGTCTACGTTGATGGAGACAGATTGTAAGAAGCCTTATTTCTTTAATTTGTCTACGTTACAACGCAGATCGATTGATTGGCAAAGACATAGCAGAATTATTCACCTGACTGGCCAAAGGATTTGGGCTCCTAATAACCTAACAGCGATGTGTTTTTTCTTTTTTAATGCGTTTGAGACCAAAGAGCAAAGACCTCAGAATTTGTGTTAACAACCAGTCAAGTTTAAATAGCAGCAACGATTAATTGATTATTAAATTAATCACAAATTATGTTGAAAAACACTTAATCATTTTGAGTCACTGTTTTAACAAAAAATGTCTTGAATAAATTCTCTGATTTCTGCTTCTCAAATGTGAATACTTTCTGGTTTCTTAAGTCCTCTAGGACAGTTAACTGCAGCCCTAAAATTAAGAGTAGTTGTTTTCACCCAAAAAGGGGCGGGGACATGACTCATGAGTTCTTCTCATCTTCTGCTGTTGAGTTTGTCAAAAGTTTTGTTTTAGGCTCTTTGAGCACCATGAAGGCAGACGTCTCTGAGGCTGATATCTCAAAAACTGCAACACGGACCGAATCAATCTAGATGGATAAAATAGAAATACAGGTGAACTGTCCCTTTAACATTTAAACGTTAACTCTTCTTATGTTAAGTGAGGGCAGGGGTTTGTAGGAAAAAAATGCTTATATTCCTACAGTGAAGTACCGATCATATCAGCACCAGCATTGACGAACAATGACACGTTAAATGGTTTTCAGTCATGTTTGTGACAAGAAGTAGAAGCCAGTTGAACCGTCGCAGACATTCTTTATCGTGACAGCTGAAGCTTATTTCAGTGGAGGAGAAAGCAAACAACACAAACAAAACAAAACAAAAAAAAAAAAACACATTCTTTAACCTTTTCACCCAAAATGATAAAGTACCACGTTGGCGTATTCCAGGGTCTAGATGACTCTGTTCCAGGGGAAAACCTACTGAGAGGAGACTCTGGCGGGAGCTGAAGGTCCATGGAGGTTGATGTTAATGTGTTAAAGGGGCTGGTTGTTGTGTGTCGTTCCAAGTCCTGACTTGAATCCTCCGCAGTCCGTCCCAGCCGAGCCTCAAGTAAACTGGTACTCCTCCAAGTACTCAGAGTCCTCTGGAGCGTACTGGTTATCTCCGGCTGCGTACTGGTCATCCGCAGCGCTGTACTGCTCTTCTGCGGGGGGATACTGGTCATCTGCTGCAGTGTACTGCTTGTCACCACCAAATGATGATTCTGCTGCTTCTTGGTTCTCTGCTGTGTTCAGGCCTGATTTCTTCACTCTAAAAAAAAAGAAAAAGAAAGACATTTTAAGATTATTATGAGACATTTCTGTCAAGGTGCTCCACCGAATGTCATCAGGCCTCAGACGATGCACTTCTATGCCAGTTCGATACGGTCACAATAATATATAGTGATTCTCGAGGTGCAATTTGACATTATGATTTATTGCCATTTTATTAGTTTTCTGTGCACCAGAACACGGGAAAAAGTTGAATCGTACACTTGTAGAGACTGTATATCATGGCTGAAATTTCCAAAAACAATGCACGTCAGTCAGTTTTATTTCAGCAGCATCACTGCTATAATGTAAAAGTGCTAAATAAAATATGTTATGAAGTAAAGTTTCACTGTTCACACATCACACAGGTGCAGTGAAAAAATAATAAATAAAATAAGATGTTAGGCCAAAAACTACACACAGCTTATATGCGAACCTTTAAATTAACATCCTTCACACAGGAAACTGAACTTGAAAACTGTCCTTTCAAAACTTGATAGCATATGAGTGTGGTAAATGTACAAGAGAATTAAACATAAAATAAATATTGGTTTGTTTCAACAGAGCAGAGGAAACATATGGCTGAAAGTATGAGCACACAGTTTTATATGTGCGCAGTAAAATGGACCAGTTTGTTATGTCAATATTGCTGCAATGCTAATTTACGTTAGCACATCAATGGGAACTCCCATTATGTGTTAGCATCCTGCTAACATTCTAGACCTATTATAATGGCTGCAACATGTCTGCAAGCTAAGGAGCTACAGTGAAGATTTAGGCCGGGACTTTAGGAGACTTGGAGACTGTAAAGTGTGAATCTGATTATAAACTTATTTCACATTCTTTAAGTTCAGAGATGTGTGGACTTACTGATTCTTATGTTTGGCACCACTGATATGAGACTGGTACTGCTCCACGGAGTTGAGTTCAATGTTGCAGATGGTGCACGGGTAGCCCTTTAGTGTGGAAGCTGCAGACACAGAAAAGGAGAGATTACTGCTTATTATTTCATTTCTCTTCAAAGGCGTGATTTGTGGCTGGTTTGCGTGGTCCGACCTGGTGCTGTGGACGGGCCGTACGTCTCCATCAGTTTCAGCTTGGTCATCTGTTTTCTGTGCTTCTTGCCCACGTAGTGCTGCTGGGCCATGAGCGGGTTGTTGAAGGAGGCCTGGCAGATGGAGCAGAAACGGTCCGGGTTGTTGTTGTTGTTGTTGTTGCCCGTCGCCGGCGCGTTGCTCGAATCCTCTGCGGGTTTCTTCTTCGGCTGAGCTGTTGGTGGTGTTTGGGAGGCTACTGGTCAAGAGGAGATACAATAACACACAATCACACATATGTTGTTGTTAATTACACTCAGAATCACAAAGGACACACAAAAGAAAACACATACACTAATAATACAGTCACATAAGAAATTAGATAAAATGTAATACACAGAGTTAGAAAAGAAAATGGAGGGTAAAGAGCTGCAGGTTATGAATAAAATAACTGAGAAGTCATTCATACCTGGGGTCTGGGGGCCGACGGTTTTCAGCCTCAGGTTCTTGGCGTGTTCTTTGCCCTGGTAGTGAGACGTGGCCACCACAGGAGAGGAGAAGGTCATGTTACAGACATGACACACAGCAGCAGCATCGTCGTTGATGTTCTGTGGGGTGTTGGGATTTTATTAATAACATGATAAATAACATTATATTACAATACTATTAGAATTATAAGAACTAGGGTAATATAACATATAATAATTATAATTTTCACCATTTTTATTTTACTCTTTTGTCACAAACTACTTTAGTCAGGTCACTTTGCTTTTCCCTTCTCTGTTCCTCAGTTACACACCTGCACCCCTGCTTACTCTTAAAACACACACACACACACACACACACACACACACACACACACACACACACACACACACACACACACACACACACACACACACACACACACAAAAACTCGCCCCGCCTGCCTTCCCCTGTCTCTCCCTGTGTGTGTCTGATCTGTTAAGTGTCTTCATCAGCAGGATGTTTCATAAAGTTGGATTTTTTCCACCAGCAGCTGCTGAGCCTGAGAAGGGCTCATTGTTAATGATGGAGTATTACATTTGTTGGCATTTATTATTAAACTTTATTTTTCACAATGAAGTCCATCAAAAAACTTCACAAATATACTTTGGCTTTCATTCAAATTCAAATTAAGTGCTTTGACATCATCATCACCATTGTTATTGCAACATTACTGGAATAAATAATGATATAAATTTCCCATTACGATATTTTTTGTGCAACTTAACATAAAACTACATTTAATAGATGCCACACAGCCTCAGTTAGTAAGTGGGTCAGCATCTCTAGACATAAACTATGTGGGTTGCATTTCAATTAATGACGTGTTAGTTTGAATTTCCTCAGACTTGATTTTAAAAAACATGACAGCTCTAACTAGCAGTCCACTGCAGGCTGGTAAGTGAGCTGCATATAACTGGAGCACAGAAGCGAGCAGTTATGGCAGGAGATCCTGTGGGTGAAGGCGAATGTGGTGCAAAGAGCAGCAGTAACTGTTCAGTTTGTTCAGGATCAGATCAGATTATTTTAGAAAGTACTGGTGTTTTCAATTCATTGTTTGCAAACGGATAGTTCAGTTTATATGACAAGAGTTAACTGTAAGTTTGGCTGATTTCTTACATTATGTTCAGCTTACAATAACTCAGAAAACTGAGCACTTTTTACTCACGCTGTCAGGTGATGTCTTCAACTTTTTGAAAGATGTCTCCTTCTCATTTTGGATGGAAAGATAACGGCGCACTCTGTTGGCATGTTTCTTGCTCTGAAAAGATAAGAACAGATGTTTATCACAAAATGGATTTTTCAGAAGCACAGAGGAAATGTATCTGATGACAGGTCACACAGGAAAGAGGCAGCTTCTGCCTTGTAATGGCTGATATGTTGCTTTTGAACAACAACTGGCAAGAGGACAATACAATCTGTATCTTAAGAACACACACATGTCCATTATGGCTGCAAAATTTCACGTATAATCACTCCTTGTACGCTGATGCGTGGATTAGTTAACAACATTTATCTAATATGAACATTTTAATGAGTAATAGTTTGCCATCTATGACCCAAATTCTAAAAAGCCCCCACCCCCCAAAAAAACTGCACTGTATAAAGGATACTACATGGGTTCAGGAACACTTTGGAAAACCGTTTGTCAGTAAACAGTGTTTGTCTCTGCATCTACAAATGCAAGTTAAGACTCTACCATGCAAAGAGAAAGACATATGTCAACAACATCCAGAAACACTGCAGACTTCTCTGGACCCGAGCTCATCTGAGACGGACTGACGCAAAGTGGAAAAGTCTGCTGTGGTCTGACGAGTCCACGTTTCAGACTGTTTTTGGAAATCATAGATATTGCGTCCTCCCGGCTAAAGAAAGACCCTGGGGGGTTTGTTAGTGCTCACGGTGTCCTGCACGTGTTCCAGCAGCGTGTCTTCGTAGTAAAAGAGTTCAGGTACTAGACTGACCTGCCTGCAGTCCAGACCTGTCTCCCACTGAAAATGTGTGGTACATTAGCAGCTGAAGTCGTATATCTTCCACTTACTCAGTGTTGTTAAAAGAAAAAGTGATGTATCACAGTGGTAAACATGCTGCTGTGCAAACTTTTTCGGAATGTGTTGCAGGCATCAGATTCAGAATGAGCATGAGGATTTTTTTTTTTATATTTATGTTTCTGTTGTCAGACATGAGAATAAAAAGTTGTGACTTGATTGCACCTCGTCAATACTACCTACCTCACCAGCTTCATAATGATGTGATTTTATATTAATAATTAAGTCACCAATGTTATGTAGAGCACATTTAATAATCACACCTTCCAGCTAATAATCTTGCAGCTTTCCCACGACCACTGAGTATAGTAACACCATCAAAAATAAGTAAAGACCCCTGGCACTGAAACAGCAGCAGCAGATAGTCTTTGGGCTCACTGACCTGATAATGAGTCAACTTCTGAGACTCCGAAATTAGGACAGCACTGCAGACTTTACACTGGGAGTCAGAAAACAGGTCGCCATGCTCCTTTATCATCTTATTTACTGCAGGGGGGTGGAGAGAGAAACAGGAGGTTTTTAATCAGGTTACGTCTTCTGGGAAAATGCAATTATAACACAACGTAAAAAAAAAAAAATCTGTGGAAAAAGTTCAAACAACAATTCAGCTCGACAGCTCTGTTCAAAATACTTTTCTTTTAGGGACATAAGAAAACGCAAAAGTGTCCAACTTCAATGGTGCTATAATCCTCTGAATTTGATTTTTATAGAGTTTTTGAAGCAAGTCTCCTTTAAAATAAGCTTCCTTTCTCACTGTGAGTAATTCCCAGCTGGTAAATGTAAGACGACACCATTGTGCACACTTTAACAATACATGCAATCACGCTGGCAAACATCTATACAAAAAATCTATGAACACAGACGCATGTTTTGGGTCTAACTACCTCACCTACCAGAGGCCAAGTGTTATATTTGGTTGGATATGAGCAGCGTAGCAGCACGACATTTTACTTAGCTGGTTTGGATGAGCACTATTTAACTGAACCCTTTCAGACGTGGAAACATCACCGCCTTCATCTCTCTGTTTGTTTAAATATTTTACGGCTGCTTGTCATTCAGTCACAGGTGTCCTGTTACACAAAGGTTCCTCATGGATTTCTTCAGACATCACAGGATCTTAACAGTCAGACTCATATCGCTTAGATTTGGCACCTAATGTGCAACAGGCAGGTAGTTAAAGGTGCTAATATCAAGAAAAGTGTTCTGTTCTATGACAGGCTGCATCAGTGGTGCAGTTCTCTGCAACTGAAAAAAAATGTATATTTAGCTGCACAGACACACCTTAGTCAACACCTGCTGTTTTTCAAGTGTGCTCTATAAATAGTTTATTATTTATTATTAGTGGTCAACTGGGGCTGCAGCTAACGCTTATTTTCAAGGTTCATTTTTTTTTCTAGATTAGGCAATTAGCTGTTTGGTTCATCAAACGTCACAAAATGGTGAACAATGTTGATCAGGGTTTTCCAGACATCAAGATGACATCCTCACATGTCAAATGACAAAAATCTTATTTTGTTAGTTACACAAAGATATTCAGTTTATTGTCATAAAGGAGTAAAGAAAACAGAAAATATTCACATTTGACAAACTGAAATCTGAGAATTGGGACATTTTTTTCTTTTAAAAGAAGTCAAAACAATTATGAAAAAAGAGATTACTTTAATAGTTGACAACTAACCTATTAATCATTGCAATTCTAGATTTCATGATAGTTATTCCCCTGTTTAACAAGTTGGGAATGACTCCTTTAATTAGATAATTTAACTCTTGAGACAGTCTTCTACCAAGCAGGCAGTGTCATCCACCATTCATTCAATGAAGCCTAACTAACAACAACAGTTTGACTGACTCAGCTATAATGTAGCCTTCAGACAGAAGAAGAAAATAACCATAACATTGTGATAAAACAGAATTCAAGATAATATCTGTTCTGCTGTATCCAGGAAGCCACAGCTATTTCACTGGCTCCTGAAACTGCATGTCTAGCTGTTTTCTTGTATGTTTTGGCAACACATTAGTAGTGCAGAATAGAAGTTACATGCTCAAACTGACTCAAGTGTTAGAGGGGGGATTTTCACTGCAAGCATTTGCTAATGATGGTCTGCTAACACAAAGCTGGCAGCAGTGAAAGACTGAACAAAATTCACAAACACAGTTCTGAAAAACTGCATTCGGGCGTTTCATACACATCCATCCATTCAAAAGTTCAAAAGTATCGTGTGTCTTGTGTTAACTGCGTGCGTTACAAGCACTAAACAAACACGCATGAACAGGATTGCCGCAAGCTGTTAAGTGCACCACGCATATGACCTAAAACACGCAGGTCTGCAGAGTGAAACCCAGTGAAGCTTCCCTCAGTCTCCACTGGTCCACAGGCGGAGGAATCATTCATAATAATTTGGAGTCACATCGGATGCAGACACGCTCTCATCGACCTTGGAGCCGAAACGGGGACTGCTAGCTTAGCTAAGTTTAGCAACCCTGCAATACCGGCTAACGTTAGCTTGCAGGAAGCTAACGGCAGCACCGGCATTTTTAGCTGAATCAGCCCCAACTGGAAGTGAGTGCACTGACACATGCTGCTTTAAAATAAGCCGTAAAGTAGGAAAGAAACTGGCCATACCCTCCGCCGGCCCCGAAGGTAAGTAAGGAAAATCCTCAGTCTGCATCGCGTCGGCCATAATTTCTATTGCAACCAGCGGCGTCCTAATGCGCATGCGTAGCCGACAGGCAGACGGAGGAAAATAGAAGCAGGCTATTGGCTGCGGCACGCGGGGAGGGCGGGGTTTGGACGATCCAGCCCTGCCCTCCCGTGTGGTGTATTAGGTACGTTCGAGATGAACTGCGCGAGTAGACGAGATCAGGAGGCCGCAGCGGGAGGTGGAGACAAGAAGCTGCAGTCAAGTCGGACTAGGAGAGACTAGAGGAGGAGACGCGAGCATCCTGTTAGATCACCTGTAGGTTACCTGTAGTCTGCAGATCTTTACAACGTTCAGTTACGGCCTGATTATTCTGAGTACTCACATGTAATTATGATTTATTTGCCATTTCCCCCCTTTTAATACACTTCACCTTTTGGACTTTGGTCCATGTCAGTGTCCGTCTTTCTGTGGGTGTCTCTGGTCCTCTTTTGCAGAAGGATTGGTCCTAATCATATCAACACAAAAAGAATTAATAAAGTTAGTATTTTGAGTCATTTGACAGAGTGTGTAGATAAACTGAAAGCTTGTCAAATGGAAGAATGGAAAGGAACATCTTCAATAATTTAGTAGAAAATGGGGATTATTAGTAAGATTATAATTTTAAAATAAAGGACAACATTCTACCATGCTCAGTGCACACACGTTCATTATGATTAAGAAATGTTTCACTGGGTGGAAATTTCACGTTTTTTTGTCTTTAAATCAATCAATCAGTCAATCAATCAATCAATTGTAAATGAAGGAACAGCTGGACAAACTAATACACTTAGAGCTGCAGTGATTAATCTTTAATTGGTAGACTGTTAAATTTATCTGCATCTATTTTGATAATTAATTGTTTTGAGTCATTTTTTAGGAAGAAGCTCCAAATTCTCTGATTTCAGCTTCTTAAGTGTGAATATTTTCTGTACGTCTCTCTGACAGTAAACTGAATATCTTTGAGTTGACATTCAGTGTTGATCGACATTTTTCACCATTTTCTGACATTTCTTGGACCAAACAAATAATTGTTAACTGTCATTGACTCAGAATCATCTGATGTAAACTGACAGGCTCGTGCTCGCTGTCTGCAATCTGCATAATGGAAGAGGTGAAATCCTTGCTGCAGTGATTTTTATCTCTCTGATTCACAAACACAAAAGAAGCTTTTGTGTCAAATTACTGATTTTGTTTAGTGCATAACCATGTAACAAGCAGGATACAGTGCTGCCAACTCCTCAGTAAGGAAAGCAGCTATTGGCTGTCCTAAAAGTCACCAGAAATCACTAAATGACTAATTTGCAAAATTGTCAATTAGCATGTAATTGTAATGGAGACTGTAGGAGAGAGGAATAAAGTAAAAAAGAGTAAAAAAAACCACCCTAAATATGTTTAGAACTACAAATGAACTTTCTTCTGTTAATTCTTGGTTTGTATTTTTTAATTTCGTCAAATAGGACATCACTTCTCAAAATAACATCGTGGCTTAAATGCTTTATCTAGACCCACATTACATAAATCAAGTTTGTCCTGTTTTCTTAAATGCTAGAATATCAAATTTAATAAAAAAAGACTGTTATGTGGGGTGGAACTGCTAGCTCTATGTCCAGCCCTCCTCTTTTATCTGGGCTTGGGACCGGCAAAGTGTCCCAAAAGAGACACTTTAGCAGAGTTACTGTTCATTTAGTTTTATTAAGTTTGGTTTATACTGTTTGTTTAGTTTTATTAAGTTTGGTTTAGTGTCTAACCTTATGCTCTACAACAAGTCACAGTAAAACATGAAGATGTCAGACATGTTTATGACAACGAATGTATGTTTCTGATGGTGTGGGGGAACCAGAGCACCTGGAGAAAACCCACGTAAACACTAGGAGAGCAACAGTGTTGCTCTGACTACTTCTTCTTCATCCAGGAACAACCAACATTGCCAAAAGAAATGGAGAACAAAAATCCAGTTCAGTCCCCAGCTCACTTGGCCTCCTTGCTTGCCATCTCCAAAGGCCTGAACAGGGATTATGGCAGAGCCGGCCCCAGGGAGGCAGGGAAAAAACCTCAGAACACCTCAGTGTTGTTGGACTGAGGGCAGATTGGACACTACGGTAACTTAGTGTTGCCTTATGAGGCAGAGGCTAGCTGGTTAGCATGCTAACTTCAGTAGATATCTCTGCAACACAATAAAAAACTGTAATTTCTTCACATTCTGTTGATAATTTTAGTTAAATTTTGAATGTTTTACACAATAATTCTGCTATTCCTTTCAGATCAGAACCATTTCAAGGCTACTAAATGCCTAAAATGTGAAATCAGTTTGTATAGAATGTACTTTTGTATTTTCAAATGACATATTACCTTGTTCTAATTAAATTAACTTCTCATACCTGTATTTTGTATTTTATTTTAAATACATTTGATTAGCAAATATTTGTAATATATTTTTATGCATCACTGCCAGTAATGTTTCTTTATAAAGGCAGTACTTACAAGCAGCATGCACAAAGAAGTTAGTCAGCAGTGTGTTTCTGTTTAATCTAAGTCAGCCATTAGGTGGAGACAAATAGCCATTAATGGTACAGACACTCAAACACAACAGAGAACAGTGTTACTATAACATGCAGCAGTATTACAGTAATGGGCCTTGGTGGTTTCATTCACCTCAACTAAGTAATAATTGCTTTTTAAAGCTGTTATTGCTTCTGCAGAGCTCAGGGCATAGACTTTTGGCCTGTAAGCTCAATTGTGATATGCAGCATCCACCCTTTTTTCTTTTGCAACTGCCAGCCATGTTTACAGATCTTAAGTCATTCACAGGCCTTTCCTCAAGTTTGTAGCCATTGCAGACACATAAGTTGACAATAACACAATATGCTATTACATTGTAATTACGTTTTAGGTGTGTCGTGGTATTTTAGACGAAATGCCCTTCCTAGAATGTCATCAGTTTCCGTAGTGTAGTGGTTATCACGTTCGCCTAACACGCGAAAGGTCCCCGGTTCGAAACCGGGCGGAAACACGTTTTATTTTCCAACAATATTTTTAAAACTGTAAGATTGAAATATAAACATAATGTCACACATTATTAATTTTCAGGAAGTAAAAATGCCTCACAGCAGCACAAGAAAACAACTGCGTTCTGATATTCATCAGCAAAGTGACAACAAATACTCTGCCAATGATGAAGAATTGATTAAATTAAACTTAAACTGAGAAAAAGGCGTCCATTTTGTATCTCATTAATGATTATTTGATTATTGTTAATGTGTTCAACTATCAGTTGAAGTCCTGTTGTACAGTACGGATACAGTACATAAAAGTAGCAACATGCTGTATAATACACTATTGTTTGTGTCACTTCAGGAACACACACGTAATAAACGTGTCGTACTGCTGTACATCTGTACATTTTAAACATCTCAAAGAAGTACTGTTAGGAAGCACAGCCATAATAACTAAAACCATTTGATTTTTGTGTGGTGTTGTTGCCATTGTGAAAAAAAAAGAATAGGAACATTAATTTATAACAATTTATATGTCTATCAGTTGACAGCATGTTCGCTGACATATTTGAACCATTCCTAAATTTGATCCTTAAGGGGAAAATAAACAAATAAACAATGTTTCCGCCCGGTTTCGAACCGGGGACCTTTCGCGTGTGAGGCGAACGTGATAACCACTACACTACGGAAACTCATGCGCAACTAAAAAAAAGAGTTGAAAGAAGAAAAGAAAGATGAAAAAAATATATATATAATTACAGTGTTTTTTTCATCCAATAGGAGAACAGCAGTAATCGTTTTAGAAAGTAAAACAAGCACGCCTTAATACAGAAACGTAACACAGAAAGTCCTGCTTTGAAAATATTACTTAAAAAAGAAATATGTAATACGAAATATATACTCTACAATATATCATAAAATGGCCATGATATTATTATTTTTTTTAATTATTCATGTATATTATAGTGTTCTGAGTCATCAGCTGCTCCTGCAGTGACAGTAATGTGACTCTTGATGACTCACGAGAAGTAAACCAGCTGCTTTCTCTAAATATAAAAAGCTTCACTGTTAAAAACCTGAAAACAATTTGATCTCTTCACTATGATGAGAAACTTTCTCTCATAATAATGACTGACTATCCCAAAAATAATGATTTAATATCTCAAAATAATACATTCATATCTCAAAATAATACTTTAATAGTTCAAAAGTAATGACACGTCAAAAAATAATGCCTGAATATTTCAAAAATAATGACTTTATCCCAAAATAATGACTCAATATCCCAAAAATAAGGAGTTCATAACTCGAAATAATGAGTAAGTATCTCTAACAATGACTATAAATAGTCGATTTAAGAAAGTTTCTCATAATGACATGCAGGATCTTTTTTCATCACGTTGGCAGAAATGGGCTTTCATACTTTAACATCTATCCGATTGTTCATCTAATATTTCTAAACAAAAATCTCAGCTGTTAGTCATCAGCACTCGAGACCACATGAGATTCACTTGATCAAAACAAATCTAACTAAAATATTTTTTTTCAGTGGCTACGATGGAGGAAGTTTAGCTCTGTGGGTTTGTTTGTGAATTATTTTCGTGCTGTTTTTGTTCCTCTTTGCCTGTTGCAAAAGTTTAGGAAATCACAAGTTGGAGCTGAAAGCCCCTCTGAAAGCCCTCATGAGTGACACAAAGGGCCGGTCGCCACGGAGAGAAAGGCTGTTTCTGCCTGCGGAAGGACGGAGTCGGCGTGGACACAGCAAGAGGAAATCAACACGGTGGTTCCCCGTCTGGACTGTTGAGACACAGCTGCTGTCGGGGGAATTCTTCACTTGCAGAATTCCTTTAAATTTGGTCATTTACCGATTTTGAGTCGCTTAGAAATAAAACTATTGGCAGTTTCACTGTAACTGGTGCTGATACAGCTTCTGACATGGGAGCACTGGGAGGTTTCCCTGAGGACTGGTGGAAGAAACACTCAGATGCATTACTTAAGTAAAAGTACAGTATAGAAATAATCCTTTACAAGTTGAAGTCATGCATCTAATATCCTAGTACATTTACATACACAACAAGTATTAACATCATAATGTACTTGAAGTATCAGCAGTAAAAATAGTGACTAATAGTGAGTAAAATGTGACTGATATACGGTTGCATCAATGTTAGAGCAGTATGTTAATCTTGTAGCTGCTCCAGGAGGAGATACTGCAAACTATTTTACATACAGTTTGATAGTTTAGTTCGTTGGTTCCCAACCTAAGGGTCAAGCCCCTCCAAAGGGTCACCAGATAAATCTCAGGGTCATGAGATGATTGATGAATTTCCACAAATAACTGATTTTCTGGTGATAATTTGACCTCCTTATACCAAAGTTGTACAACACAATCTCTTCTTTAGAACAGTCATTCTCATTAGACGTGTTTTGATTTAACTGCCAAGAGAATTAGAAGCAAACTTTTTAATTATTGCAAAAAAAGAAAATGTGAATTAGTCGAGTTTTCCATCGACTGGTTTGAAGCGAATAAACATGTCTACATAAAGCGTAATTTCGTCAGCATAGTTTTGAATAGCCCAAAAAAAGGCTATTTGGGACGGCCCTAACCGTTTCCATCAGTCTTTCCTGTTGTGATACTTTAAAAATGCACATTAAAAGTACAATAAACTTTTATTGAATTGACAAAACACACTGAAATTCACAACAAACACACATTAACTACACAGAACAGTGGTTACACATTAAGAAATTGCCGATTACCAATAAATCATTCTAATTAAAAATGCTCGAGTATTAATTATAATAATATAATAATTTTCAAAACTTTTTTGTAACTTTATTCAATCTGATTTGTGAGGAGCTCAAAACTGATTTAAAACCAGTTTGTCACTGTTCTGTTCAAACCTGTGCTATCAATAAAATTAAAATTTGCTGTGACTTGACGTTATAATGATTATTTGGAGGTGATCAGAGTCGGTCGGTGTTTCCTGTAGAGCTTTGTAGATAAATAACGTACAGAGCAGCTCCCCTGTGTTTGTTAAAGAGGACCAGACCCCCTTTTCCTTAAAGACACAGCAGTGAGTGTCTGAGTGATAAAAAAAAGTCATGAGGCAGTTCATCACATGGCTGATTCATATAAAATATTAGTTTCTAAAATGAGATTGGAGTGGCACAAAACATTCTAATTATTTATTTTTGATTATATATTTTCTGAAAAACGTCTAGCATAAAACGTATGGCTGTTTCCATAGTGTAGTGGTTATCACGTTCGCCTAACACGCGAAAGGTCCCCGGTTCGAAACCGGGTGGAAACACATCTTTAGCTTCGTCACTCAGTAAATACCACTGTTTCCTCAGAGCAAATACGTGTGGGGGTCAAACCCAGCTGGAACAGGCCCTCTATGTGTGTGTGTGTGTGTGTGTGTGTGTGTGTGTGTGTGTGTGTGTGTGTGTGTGTGTGTGTGTGTGTGTGTGGGGGGGGGGGTTTGTATGTTCTCCCTGACCACAGTCCAATCTGGGACCCCTACACACACAAGAGTGACTCAGTGTGAAGTCACACTTGCAGCTGTGGAGGGTCACTCAAAAAAAGGGGGGGGTGAAAAAAATTACCGGCAGCTTTTGTCTGAAAGAAACTACTGTCTTATTATTTTAATTAGATAAAATATTAAGTCAATAATGTTATAAACAGCATTGATAAAGATGCAAGTGGGAATGACATGACACACACATTACATTTGTGGCACAATAAGGAAAATTATTAATTAAATTAATTAAAACTTGCTTCTTTGGTCACATCTCTTGTGTGTTTATCATATTTTGTCATGTCATTCCATCATGAGTGCATGAAAACAGTCTATCAAATGTCTGTTTGAGGTAAGGTAACTCATTATTCATCCTTCTGAATACCTTTCATAGTGTTTCCTCCATCCTGACTCGTTTGGAACAACAGTTAAATATGGCCGACCCTCCACGTGATCAAACGGAGTGAGAGTGGGTGGGGTCAGGGTGTGGGGGCCGGATTGGAATCTAAATGTAACACCTGGGACACCTGAGCATTGCAAAAACAAACAAACAAACAAAAAATTAACTACTGCAAAAATGCCAAACATTCACTGTTTCCAGCTTTTTAAATGTAAGGATCTGCTGTTTCTTCATCATTAATGACAGAAAATGAAGAGTCTTTGGGCTCTGGGAAATTTTGATGAACATTTTTCACAATTCCTTTTTTTTTTTTTTTTTTTTTTTGTAAAATTTTATCAACTGATCAACCTTGAAAATGATCAAGAATTTAAACTAATCGTTAGTTGCAGTCCTGTGCAGGACTCATATGTTCTATAATAAGCATGCTGTAGACTGAACAATTATCAGTCAATCAAGAAAATAATTTTCTTGTTGGTCTGCTTTATACTTCATAACATTTAAGGGAAATGTACTTTTTTTGTCAACTTTGGTTGCTGCTAAAACTCTGATGGTGACACCTACTGCATTTACAATATTATTATTCATATTTTAATAGTATTATTAGCATTATTAGCATTATTATCGTTAGCTTTGTTATTGTACAAGTGAAAGCAGCAGTATTTCCTCGTTTCTTTTCCCCTGTGATGAAGTTAAATGACTAATGAGGAGGAACTGACTCTTGTGGTGTCTTGATAATACGCTGCGCGCGCACACACACACACACACACACACACACACACACACACACAGTATATAAGCCTGATGTCTGCTGTGTTGTATGTCAGTTGGACTTCTTCAGTTCGGCGTATCTCATCATGGAGCAGAAGTACGTCAGGCATGTGGAGCTGCTAGGCTTCGAGAAACGCCTCTTCCCCAGTCAGCACTATGTAAGGCTCAAAACATCTCCTCTACAAACCTGAATTCTGCTAAAGAGGCTTCAAATCCTCAAAAAATTATAGATTTAAAGAAAGTATTTTTGAAATAACCAAACCAAGTCTTGAGAAAAACGATAGATCCTATTGTGTTTGAGCAGAACATGATATTTGGTTCTGTGTTTATGCAGGTGTACAGGCTGATGGTGAAATGGAGCGACCTCACCGAGAAGCTGATCTACAGGACGTATCCTGAGATCCACACCTTCCATGTAAGTTCCTCTGTCCTGCAAAACAAAAGCTCTGCTCTGACCCGACTCACGATTAAACTTCTTACGCTGAAATAAAGCAAAAGGTCAAAAGTGAAACAAAAGCGGATGCAGCTGCTGAATCTGTGCTCAGAAATGTTTTGTGTTCCTGTGACAGAAATCGCTGAAGGAGATGTTTCCCATCGAGGCTGGTCAGATACAGAAGAAAGACAGGATCATCCCGTCTTTACCAGGTAGAAAATAAGAAGAACTGTCTCGATATTTAAGCTGTTTGTATGTTAGAGTACAGATTGTGTCAGTTCTGTCATCACTTGGATTTCCTGCCATCAGTGCTGCTCAACTCTCATTTCTGCATTTTTTTTATAGGATGCCATTCTGCTTAGTTAGTCAGTTAGCTTTGACAAGTTTCATAATCAGAGACTGGTATTGAAAGATAACCCAAAATAAGTATGAAGTAGATGAGACATTTTAGAGAGAAAAGAAAACCTAATCCTAATCCTTTAAGTTAAAGCACCTCTGCATGCTGTAATGTACTTTCAGGAAGCACCTGTGGGGGAATTCACTTCTCTTTTTTTAAATGAGCAAACTGCGATAACGCCGCAACCACAATGTCAAAATATGCAAATACTTTGGCAGCTGTGAGCAGCGGTGAGAGCTGAATTTCCCAAAAACAAAAAAAAAAAAAAAAGACAAGAAAAGAAGAACAAGGAATCAGTTCAAACCAAAAATACAAATAAACAGACAACAGATAAAAGTCTGTCTCTGGAACTAGAATGATGAATGAACAGATCAAACAGAGAAGAGCTGGGAAATAGATCAATATATCGATAGTGAGGTATGAGACTTTGATTTTGGATTTCTTTATGCTGTGATATGACCAAAGCATTTTTCAGGTTTTAAAGGCTGCACTAAAGTAAAGTGATGCAATTCTCTGAACTCATCAGACTGTTCTCGTCGCTCTATTGTTTGGCTTTACACACTTGATAATTATATCCACATTACTAATCATTACTGATCAGAAATCTTATTGTATTAATATTCTGTGAAAACACCAATAGCCGTTCCTACAATATCAATATCGAGGTATTTAGTCAAAAATAGGGATGTTCCTGCCGACTAATTTCCCTGTTGATTAAACGCAAAATTTAATTTAGACTCGTCGACTAGTCTAACACTCAGAAAGCAGTCCTGGCACTTTAAATGCCACTGAAATGTCCTATTTTATATACAGTTGGGTAGTTTAATCTACAGCAATGCATCATATTCTATAAGATCATCACCATTTGAGTATTTCCAGTATTTAAGTTTAAAGAAAATGAGTGTATCAAAATATATATATCATATATTATGGCATGGCCTTAAAATACTGAGATATCATTTCTAAACTGTATTACTCAGCCCAGGAACATGCTGATTATTTATCCTTTCTGGGAGGCAACACAGTAAAGACGGAGCAGTGGTTGGTTCATGTCACGCTCAGCTTAGCTGTGTTAAGGTGCTAATGTTAGCTAACGTGGCTGCGGTTAGCATCAACAACTACTGGATGTCATCATTGTGACATTTAGCGTGTTAGTTTGTTATGAGGCGAACTCTTTGTCTGTTAATATCTGGTAACTTTAAAGCTCACTAATAAACATGTTTGCACCAAATTAGCACCATTGTAGTTTTAAAAAAAATCAATTAGAGGGGGGGGGGGGGGTGATAGTCATAAAAACTATGTATTTTGTCTCTGATAGTTCAAAATCAGAGACAAAATACACACGTCAGGAGAAATTAAATCAGCTACTGTGAAATCTAGTCTCCATCAGAGGAAATGCAGCCTGATGGGACTTCTGTCCTCTTCACCTTCACTTCTTTCCAGGTGTCATGAGAGAAACGCTCACACTGAGCAGGTCTGTGTTTCTACCCAATTATTCTCTGTTCCTGTTCAGATTTTCCGGGCCAGTTTTCATGAAAACAGAACTACTCACATTCCCCTTGTGAAACTTTAATTACAAAAGAAAACCTGTTGCAAGGTAGAGAAAGAGAAGCAAGGGCGAAACCTCAACCGTGATGCAAGAGAATCCACTACAGAGGTCTCAAAACTTACACCTCTTCGAAGCCGATTTAAGTCAGATGGAAATCTCAAAGCACACAGCAGAGGAACCACCTCGCTGAAATTAACCCTGACAATCAATACGTGCAAAACAAAATGTACAAATTTGTGGATGCATTTGATTGTGTACTAGATACTTTCTTGCATACATACATTTTTATTAAAGAATGTAACTACTGAATATAATATATAATATTACATTTAATATTATATTGCCATCTCAAAATACCTTTCATTCAGAGGAAGCTCATGAAAAACAGGATTCAATTCTCAGACCTTCATTCATATTTACCAAAGGATTTTCATTTACATTACTGTAAATAAATAAATGTAATCTGGTCAGAGATAGTCCAGAGATCACAGTATTTGGGGAATGTTACTGATTTTACAACTTTGCCAGAGTCAGAAACTGACAAATGTCTCTGGACAGCCCTTTTTTTGTATTTGGTGTCGTCTGAAATGATGTAAAACAGCAATAATAGCAATTGTTGAGTATCTCTGGGATCTAATAACATAATCATGTACCTACTGACATTCAGAAAAAGAGTAAAACTAAACAAGTAAAATAAGGGGGGCGTCTTTTTCCAAGCTTTGTCCGATGGTAGGCTCACATTTACCTTGTGAGTCCACCTTTCCAGGCTTCAAGTTATCTATTTGTGTCCTGCAGCCAATCAGCGTCCTAGGACGGACTATCGGCATTGTTCTAGGGGTGATGACAGCGAGAAGCGTCCATGGAAACAATCAATGGCGGCTCCTAAAGAGGTCAGCGTAGAAACAGTGATATCATCAGTTACATCAGAACCCAAGAGCAAAGAACGACACTGAAGGCGAAGACATTTTCGCTCCTCTCCTGATGACCGTCTTCGGCACGAGTTTGATCTGACTGACTGAAGTTAGCCCGTGTTAGACGTGATAGACAGATGCTTTTTTTTTTCGTGTCTGCCCTTTTCCAAACAGTTTCTAAGGACGACTTCTCAGATGGTTCTATGTAACAAACCATCTATTTATTCTGTTTTTATTTTGATCATGGGTTGAGATATGTGGATATAATTCAGATTTTTTTGCTGCAAAAACTTTATATTATATTGAGAAACATATTTTTGTTTTCCCCCATGACATGTCCCGGTCTCTGTGGGTTTAAGTTTCCTCTTTTATGCGTCTTTTATCTACTTGTCTCACTTTTGTTTGCTTCATTTTGTAGTCAGATGTTAATGAATATTCTGATTGAACTTGTATAAGGGAGAACTTATACACCATAACACTGTATGTCTTTTATCATGATATTTTAGTTTTCCTAACAAATAAAAAAGACAGACTCTTCCTGCCCCACTGGGAAACCTGTCTGTAAGTTATTAAAGGTGTTCTCTTTACCTATGACATCAGTGCTCTGCTGTCTGGCTGATGTGGTTTGTTTATGTCCTCAGCGCCGCGGTGGCTGGACAGCGAGAAGTCGACAGAAAACAGGAAGAGCACCTTGGCTGAGTACTGCCACTCGCTCATCAGCCTGCCGCCTCACATCTCCCGCTGCAAACACCTCACCACCTTCTTCAAGGTTCGACCAGAAGACGAAAACCCACCTGCCCCGAACACGTCAGTACATCACACACACACACACACACACACACACACACACACACACACACCTGATGTATAATATATAATAGTAGAACAAATGTAAAATGATCATTTCCTCTTCAGACTGAAAAGAAACGAGACGTTTGTGGAGTCCAGGGAGTTGGCCAGAGGCAACGCTTCTGGTAAGAGTCATTTTAAACGTCTTAAGAAAATTGACTACATCCTTAAAATTAAAGTTTTGATTGTTCACAACCTTTTGAAAATGAATACTGGAAAGAATAACAGCTCCATGGCTTCTGAATATATTTTCTTTGCATATTCCTTATTTGTTTGCAGGATCATTTTAATACACAGGTTCATCTATAAATGTATTTAATATGTTGTAAGACTTCTGCTACAAGCTACTGGATTAATTTTGAATTTGTCCCAATTAGTTTTCAGTAAATATTTCAGCTGTTTTCAGGACACCGAAGTGACATTACTGCGTTTTACCTCTCAGAGATTTCTGGCCCCATCATTCTGGACACCTACAGAGTGATCGCTGACTTCACCAAGACGTCCAAACATGAGATCAATCTGCACACCGGAGACCTGGTGGAAATTGTGGAGAAAAGTCAGAACGGTGAGAAGAGTTTAAACATTTAAACTCCACCGGTGCAGCCAGTCATCATGACCTAAAAAAAATGTTTTACTCTGAGTGATGGGATCGAACATGAACGCAGTTTGATCAGTTTTAGCTTCAGAAATGTCTGTGTTTTGTGTGTGTTTTTGTCTGTGCTCTTGCAGTTGCGCTCCTAAAGATGTCAGATACTTCTGTGATCCAAGTCTAACTCTTCAGAAATCATTTATATATATATTTTTTTTTTTTTTCCTGGACTGTAACTTGGGTTGATGCTTATTTAATCAAATCAAAATCAATTCAATCCATTTCAAAATCTCTCATTAGCTTCAAGTGTGGAGTTACTGCACATTTTCTCTTCTAAAATAACCAGGACTGTGACTGTGATGCTTGGATCGCTGTAACGATATGCAAAGAGGGTGTTACAGCCAAGAGTAATAGTTGATTTTATTCATAAGGAACAGTTATTGATAGGTTGATTGACAGCGAGATAGACTATCCGTTCGTGTACAAGCTTCACGTGAACACCGAGCAGGACGCTGGAGTTTTGCTGAAACTGACTTTTCCAAACATCTATCAGATCCTTCAGTTTTACTCGAACACTCTGGTTCTTTCATTAACATTTAGAAACAATGGTTAAATGCTGCAAAGGACCACACCTACAGTATTTTCTGGGGTTTTGATGCTTGCAGCAGGTTGTTGAATTGATCCCTGCTCCTGTTTAAAATGCCATTTTAATCGATGTATCCTGCTGTAGCTGTCACTAAGCGCCATCTGAGTAAAGAAAAATATAATATTACTAAATCCTGAATAAATGAGACCAGGTTTTGAGCTGCTGTGGTCGTGCTGTTGTGTTCAGGTTGGTGGTTCTGTCAGTGTGATTCTAAAAGAGGCTGGGCTCCTGCGTCCTACTTGGAGCCTCTGGACGGACCGGAGGAGGCCGAGGACCCAGACCCAGACTACGAAGGCAAGTCATTTACCGTGTTGCTGTTGTTTTTAAATAAAAAGCATTTTCTTCCCTCTGACAGGTATTGGCCAATACCTTTAAATGTATCAACTAGGGATGTCCTGATTCTCCAAATCCATGATTTGATTTCACTTTTGATAACAGGGTCACGATTAGATTCGATTTTTTGTTTTAAACTTTTTTTTCTGTGACACTGTTGGACTATCTAGTCTTTAATTTGCAGAGATCAACACATCGATGGTTTTATACCACGACAACTGTCATTTACATTTTCAAATTCTTCTTACAAAACATATATGTGTTATTAAGCATGATATAACGATGGTAAACTATGCTGTGCCATCTTTTTGTTTGTTTGTTTGTTTGTTTGTTTGTTTGTTTGTTTTGGAAACAGAGGGCAGGGGTGGACAGGAAAAAAATACTGGGAAAACACCAATTCTGCTTTTGATTCTGATTACTGACATTGAAAGTTCATTTGAATCGATTTGCAATTAATATTAAAATTGTGACACAAGTATTGACTGAAATAACTCCGTACAAGGCTGTTGAAACTTCCCCAGTCATGCAAAACCTGCGTTCGATCCTTTTTGTACACACATTTTTTGGTTTTTGGTTTTACTCACAGCATGCATTCTTTGATTTAATGTAACGTGTGATTGGCTCACTACCACAGAAGCCACCACCCACAGTCTGCGGCGTGGTGTCCAGCAAAACGTATTTGATGGAGCTATCAAAATGGTATAAAATGAGTCCGTTGCGTCACTTTAAGAGAACTGATATCTTCAGTTTTAAACGATACCCAGCCCGACCTGTGCGTCTTTGTGACAGCGTTGTTTGTCCCTGCAGGAGAGCTGCACGTCACCATCACAGCCTACAAGGCGGAGGAGGACGACGAGATCTCTCTGGAGCTCGGTGAAACCGTCGAGGTCATCCACAAACTGCTGGACGGCTGGTGGGTCGTCAGGTACGATCTGCACACAAACAAACATCCGTTAAAACAGGCACAGCTGAAAACTTTAAACAAATAAAATCCTACTGTCCTGCTTAACCTGGATACGTAAGACTGAGTTATAAATGCTGTTTTGTTTTTGTCTTTTTTACAGGAAAGGAGAGAACACTGGTCATTTCCCCTCCATGTTCCTGCACAAGGCCGGCAAGAAAGAGAAATATGAAGCAGAGAGGATGAATGTTCAGGGAAAGAAACCACCACCTCGCAGGTTTGTCAGAGACACACAGAACAAACGTAGAAACAAGTCATTCAACCTTTTTTATCCACCAGCCAAATGTGAAAATTTTACCAGCCGCTCAGTATATTACCATTGTTTTTTGGGGGGTTGGGGAAATTAGATTTGTGCTTTAAAAATAACTTAAAAGTAAATAGATCACACATATTAGTCAAGTTAAACTGTTTAAAATTTTTTTTCTAATTTAACATGCAGCGTATTTGTTAAAATCTTGTTTGAAATGAGGCTCACAGATGTGCAGGTCTGCACGTACTTCCTCTGTGGACACTCTGGCTTGAGCCATTTCAGACAAATAGGGAAGTGCATTACGCCACGGTTTGTGATTTCATTAATTCATTTGTGTCTGGGTACTTCTCTTTAAAAAAAACCCCAATCATTTTAATACAAACGCATTCATATAAAATGTTATTTATTGTTTGACCATGTAGAGCCTTATATGTAATATTTTATTACACAGACAAGAACAAAGCGCACTCTGGGTGTTACAATCTTTTTTTCAGGACTCTCTTTTTGACTTTTCTGCCCTGAACCACCCCTGATCCTCTGACCCCGCACCTTAAAAACATCCTGTGCAAAGGGCACAATGGAAGGGATGTGAGAGAAGATGTATGGCAAAAAAGCACATACATAAAATATCTCATATTGTGGTGCAGTAATGACAACACTATACGTGTATATCGAGGTCATTGTAATCACTTGCTCTCAACATCGTAGGCTACAAACAGATGAGGTAAAGGACAGAAAAATATATGTTAATATGTACCGAAGAGTAAAAAAGATCCAAAAAGGAAAACTCTTTCTACAAGACTTAGTACATATATTCGTCTTGAATCGAGGTATCTCTCACATTAAAAACTCCATCGCACTTTGCCTGATGACGTCTGGTCATTAAGTGGTAATTAATGGTATCAAAGCTTTGCTGCCCATTGAGGCTTTTTAAAGATCTGAGTGAAACAAAAGCTCCTGACTATTAAAAACCCTGGTTCCAAAAACAGTCCGTTTTGCTGTTTAGACCATTTCTCAGACTGTGTAGGTGAGAGATCACGTTATGACTGACATCTCCTCCAGGAGTACCGGTGTGAGGAGGGTAAACATATTTTAAAAAAAAAAGACTTCCAAAAAAAGATCAGTTTAACTGCCCACTATATTTTGAACAGTTTCACTGCTTTACTTTGCCGCCTGACAGCGTTTTTCAACAGGGAACTGAACGTCTACACTCTCTTCAAAGCCACCAGACTCCTTTGATAAAATCAGCAAGTTTACCTCACAGAACACAGCAGCTGCTGATCTTCTGCTGCCTCCGTCAGGTTGTGTGTGTTGTTTTACCCCGAGTTTTACCCCCGTTCAGATGTGAATCAATGCTGGACGAACGGAACTGCTCTGCAATTATATTAGTCGGACTAAACTAGAATTCATAAGGGGAATTATTATGCTCCTAAATTAATAGTGTGTGTGTGTGTGTGTGTGTGTGTGTGTGCGCGCACACTGTTAATAGTCTGTAAATGACGAGTGCTGCTTTGTGAAACAAGTGCAAAAACTTGTATAAAAGCTGTCGTGGTTTATCATGAAACCAGTAATCATTTCATCCTTATTTAGAAACTTAAAGTGAGGTCAGTTGTCATTACTTGTACACGTTTAGATTCAGTGTGTTAGCATTTCAATGATAGCATGTTAGCCTGTTAACGCGCCATGCTAGCATTAATGCAAATACATACGTTCAAGTTCAAAGTTTATTTGTAATTTCAACCATTAAAAAAAACCACAAACTGACAGAATTAGACAGTCTAATGTCTAATGAAATTTTTAAACTCATGAGTTGGAGGAAGTTCTGGGATTCGGGAGCATTTAAACTATTTTGAAATAAACACCCACCACCTCCACTTACGAGTACAACTCTGTGTGTCCTTTTCCGGCCTCAGGTCGACCATCCGAAACGCCAAGAGCATCCACAACCGGTCTCGCCAGCGGCTCAGCCAAGACACCTACCGCCGGAACAGCCGCCGGTACCTCCAGCAGAAGGGCAGCCGCCTCGCTGAGCCGCAGAGGAACTCCAAGAACGCTGCGAAGTCGCCACTGAGGGAGAGGAAGAACCAGGGTAACGAAACAGTCATCATAACTGAATCTAACGTGACAAGTTCTAATTCATATTTGTTTTTTACTCAAGTTTGATCAAAGTTATCTTAGTGTAGCACGTGGAAGGCAAATATTTGCACTTGGCCATAAACCCACTCAGGACACACATGATTTTTGTTATGTGTTACCAACAGACAACATTCCCGAGCAGTCCGGCTCCAGTTCGGAGAACGAGACGAAGAAGGAGGCCCCGGTCGTCCCTCCCCGTCCCAGTCCGGAGCTCATCCTGGAGCGCTGCAGCGACAACACCCGCAAGAAAGTCAGCATCCACAAGTCCCGCTCCAGCTCCACGAGCTAGCGTGAAGATTCACTGTACGTCTTATAAAGTTGGAATGAAACAGCCTGTTGAGAGTTTTTTTTTATACCTTAATTTTCTGTGGACAGATCAAGTAGTTCAAATGTAAAATAATGGGACATCAGGTAGACAGAGAAAGGAAGGTTGTCATGAAATCTAATGCAAGTACAAGAACAAGGAAAAGTGCAAAAGAGGCAAAAGTGCAAAAAACAACAAATTTAAAGAACCTAAAGATCCACACCAAGAAGTAGTCCACCACAGAACCCCCATACAGGGTTCCTATACGTTTTCCATCTCGGTCGATTGTTCAGACCATAACTGACGTCTGACTTTCTTTGAATCCTGAGCTAACTGTGCTTTATTATTGGGATTTTCAAGCGAGTCCATGCAAAACTTGCGTTTACCCAATGTGGCTGTTGCATCTTACGCAGGAAATTGAACAATGTTCCACAAACATTTCTGCACAAACAGGAAGTTAGCTAACTGCTGCTACCTATACTTGCATTATTTACTATTAATATATTGCACAACTAATATTACATTGCCCCCCCCCCCCCCCCCACCCACACCCCCATGTCTTTCACAAATAAAAACCAAAGAAAGTTCTATAATTTCATTTTCACAGCGTCTGAGCAGCCCCGTTTATTCACTGTCCATGAAAACGATGAGGAATGCAGCCACAGAGGTTTGGTTTCCTCATGCAGAGAAGATTTATATTTACTTTTGTGATGATGTCGTCAGTTCAAAAAGTGGGCAGCTGGTGGGTCTGCGGAGGAAAATCTGTCTGTAAAACCCTAAATTTGGTGGCCTCTGAAACATTCTGTCACTCTTCCATTGATAAGATCAATCTTGATTATTGTTTGCCTACCTGACTAAAATCACATAGTGAATTATAAAAAAAAAGGCATCTGACGTTTCCGTAATTAGCAAATGGCAAAAAATACAAATACACCAGTTCCTGTTTCGAAACTTTTTTTTTTTTTTTTTAACAGACTAAACAAACCAGATATAACGTTTAAATTTTTAATGTTTTAGACAGGAAGGTCATTTTTTCCCTTTGGACAGAGCCAGCCCAGCTGTATCCCCCTGTTTCAAGTGTTGTGCTAAGCTAAGCTAACTGGCTGATGCCTTACAGCTGCTCGGGACATCGACACACAGCTAACATTGAGACGGTACGACAAAAACGGCAAAACTTAGCTCAGATTGTGTTCAGCTCCATTTCTCTGTGAGCTGCTTGTGTTCACATTCACATCGCAACAAAAAAGAAGCTACGTAGAAGATAAAAGTTGAATTTATTTGGTTGCAGCTTTATACTTTTTTATTTGAAGAATTATATTTCTGTTTGTAACTTATGTGTGGAAGCATTTAGATCTACTTCCAATAGAATCTGTAGAGCTTTGTTTTTATTTATTTTCCTTTGTATACAATAATGAAAAAATAAAATGTTAAGCTTTTATTTTTGCAGTGTTCATGATTGTTTTCTCAAATTTTGCAAAATGTTACATTATCAGGTTTATATTAATGATCTTTGTTTTTAATATATTATTGGTACTTTAACTCATTAAAATATACTTTAAACTGAGTCTTTTGAATTAAATATTGCACATATTGCTCTGACTTTGCTAACTGTGACAGACTGTTTTAGTTCAGAGCTTCATAAACAAAGTTCTGTGAAAGCAAAGTTGGCGAAGGTTTCCAGACAAACAGGACAAAAGTAGGTTACAGGGAATGTAGGTCTGTCTTTAAAAAGCCTCAAAGTCAAAAACCTGGAGCACATTTTAGAAATGAGGCTGAGGATGTCGAGGACAGGGAGTTGATTTTAACATCAGAGGTTCCACTTTTCACTCTCATTCGGCTGTTCATACAATATCTGACATATGAAGACACTTGTAGTTAATTAAACTATTAATATGAAAACTGTGACTGCATGTTAATGTAAAACAACAAATACTCTAAATGTGAAACGTACAATAAGAGTTATTTATAACATAAGATCACTCAGTCTGTCAGGCAAAGCACAAAAGAATCAGTTAAATATCATAGAAAGAAAGCAGAAAGTATTCAGATCCTTTATTGAAGCAAAAGTACAAATATCACTGTGAAAATTACCTCAAAAAGGAAAAAAAAACCATTTTAAACTTATTGTAAAACTACTTTATTTAGCCTATTGAATGCATCATATTCTATAAGATCATCATTCGTTTGTAGCATTGTGGCTGAGAGAACAGCTGTTTTCAGCTTTGTGACGCCGCATTTCACACCTTATGCAAGAGGTATTTTAAAGAGTTTATTTAGTTTAAGACGGAGGAGAATTTTCTTAAGCCATAAAGGAATGCTTCATCAGTTAAACACACATATTTAAGATCAACACGTCTGGAGATACACGGTTTCCAGCAGATGGGAAGTGGAGTGAAAAGTACAACATTTGCCACAGAGATGAAGTGAAGAAGAAGTATAAACTTGAGTAAATGTATTTTGTTCAACTCAACTGCTGGATTAGATGATTTTCACAATCCCATAAGCAGAAATCACCCACGCAGAAGCAAATACTGTAAATACAGAACTACATAAAGTATAAACATTAAATGTATATTATTATTTATTATTGCAATAATGAAATTACACCTGACAGTTATCAGATATCTGATATGAGAGATTACGTGAGAGCATTTAATTCTAATTGTTTGACAAAATGCTCCATAAAAGCCAAGGTCTGTTTCTTTTTGATGTACTTCATGAGAAAATAAAAATGAACATTTGAAGAGTCAGAACTATTCTTTGTTTTTGTTGCAATAATGATGTCATATTAGATTTGGTTATGTCAGAATTATGAAATATTAAATCATCCCTCTTTGCTCACTACATATTAGCCTTTGTTATCTTCCTGTGTACATAAACTACAGTTCATAAAAACTTATTTTTAAGATACAAAAATGTTAAATATTAAATTATCAGTTATCTCATTAGCATTGGCCATGACAAGCAACATACATACAAAACTAAATGCTGAAATAATTTGAAGACTAATTCGTTTAGCTATGTCCCTCTTAATTACAGACATTTGCTTACTTTAATTATGCATTTAATTATTCATGTCTGTATTTATTCAAGCATTTGTCTCTATATATTTATTCCTTAATTCTAATTAATTGTATCAATTTTCATGGTGTTTTGAGTAGTGTTTATATGAATAGGCTTCTTGTAACTAATATCAATGATCCTTTGTGTTGTCTGCACATACCCACTAATTATTTTGACAGGAAAAGATCCGAAACGACCAAAACATTTGACCCCGACGTGATTTGAACACGCAACCTTCTGATCTGGAGTCAGACGCGCTACCGTTGCGCCACGAGGTCCTGCCTACAATCGGTAAAATCGTTGGATAATAAACATGGACGAATTTTCAGATAATGGTATCACAATGTTAAAGTCTGGAAAATAAAACAATACAGAAGCTAGCTTGCAAGCTAAGCCCTAGCTAACGTTTGTGAGGTTTGGCTAATATTAGTTTAGCCAGCCAGCGTTCACATGAACAAACTGGATAACGGAAGAAAGTCATTTCTTAACTGTTTAACTGATAAAGTAAATTGCTTTGTGGTAAAGTTTGACATAAAGTATTCATGTGATCAATTTCACATAACAAATAGCAAACGTTTCTTCACTCTCTTTCAGAATAAATTATATGATGACGTCGTTCTGAATAACCTTCCCTGGTGGTCTAGTGGTTAGGATTCGGCGCTCTCACCGCCGCGGCCCGGGTTCGATTCCCGGTCAGGGAACTTGTATTTTTTAGTTTGGATGACAAATCAGAAATAGATTTAATGCCAAGTAGGTTAACAGAAGAGGTGTTTCCATTTGTGCATTACAATAAAGTAGAAGACACAAAGTAGAAAGATAAAGAGCAGCTACTTCATGTCGAGAAGCAGACCTAGATGATAATATGGGAAAAAATATGAGAATATATGCAAAATATTATTTACAGGCATGTATACATGAATACATAACTAAATGCAGACGATAAGAAAAATATATAAATACATGCGGAAAGAACAAACAACTCAACAATTAAAGGCAGAAACTAATACAACTATTTCTTCATTAATATTTGTATTTATTTATGTTTATTACATATATTTGTTTGATTAGTCTACTTTCCTTTAAAAAAATCTCTTAAAATGATAATTTTGTTATGTATCAATATTATTATTTATTTTGGGTCCTACATCTTTTAATTGTTTCTTGTACTGCCATAACATGTAAACTTGCGTTGCTGGGATCAATAAAGTCTTATTTACGCGTCTATTTGGCTGTAATATACTGTAGAACATAATATATATTCAGTAGGTTACAGGATCTAATCAAACAGAATAAAAGTGAGGTAACAAAGAAAACGCACATGGTTTACCTGCAGAAAGACATTACATCATAATTATTTGATTATGAAGAATACTGCAGTAATACTCCTGTAGTATGATGACAGATGTTGTAATAGTGGTAAAGACATTCACAAATCAAAGATCAATACAGGACAGAGGACACAATGGTGTTTGAGTAGAGATGCCCTCTGGTCTGTGTATCTTCATCTTCCCTCCTTCTCTGCAGAGAGATTGCGTGTCTTGCCTGCTGCAGAGAGATCCGTAAAGTCAAACAGGTTTCAGGAGAGAGAACCGGATATCATGTTATTATCCCTTCCCTTCAAAATAAAGCACAATAACAGTGAAAGGGTGAAGTCAGGTAATGTGGGACACTTTTTGGTAGACTACCACAAAAACCACTTAAAATTCAGATACTACTTTAGCTGTTATTTTTATAGCTTGTTATGGCTCTGTGTTATAATTCTATGAAGGAAAGTAGTTGGCAAGTAAAATATATTAGAAACTTTGGCCCTTCAAACACACCAAGAACCCCTACCTCATCTTTTCTGCCATGGTTTTCCTAGTCTCATAGTGTATTTCAATCAATATTTCAATAATTAATGCATCGGTAATCATAATACAATAATATCACATACATTGCTCGGCTATTCGATATAATATAACAATATAATATTTAATATACTTGTTTTGGCATGGAAATCTACTCAGATAAGGGAGCAAGATGCTGCATAATTTTAAAGGGTCTTAAACCAAAATGTTTGGGGACCAATGGTTTAGGTATTGTGCAACACATATATTTAATATTTTATTCTTATTCTTTATTTTATTCTTGTATAAATATGCATTTACTTTATTATATTCAAATGTTATTATTTTTATGAACAATATTTCACATACAGAAATGTTAATACTTATCTTTCTGTACAACTTTGTCTGTTGCTTGTTTATATTGTTCTTCTAATTTTATTCTGTCTTGTTTATATCTTGTTCATATCCTGTATATACGTTGTTTATGTCTTGTTTACGTATTTACTTATATATACACATCTTGCTGTTTACTGTTTACTCAATATCACGTTTTGTGTTTTTTTTTAAATTGCTGCTTCTGTATTCACATTTCCTTTTGCTGCTGTGAAAATGCAGATTGTTGTGGAATAAAGTAAGGATTATCTTATTTTAACATATCTTTTCACTTGTTTGATTCATGTGATTTTTATTTCAATGTGCAATAATCAGGTGTATTATCATCATTCTATGTTCAGTATGAATATTGCCTTTTTGCAATGGTATAAATTCAACTGCTCAGTCTCCTTATATTTTATATACATTCATATTTTCCCCGTTTGTAACGTTCCTATTTCTATTTTTATATTTCCTGTACTTAAATTGTTCATATTTTTCACATTTCCTCTCGCTAATATTTAAAAAATATATATATATATATATATATATATATATATATATATATATATATATATATATATTATTACTTCCTTATACTTTATACTATCACTTTTGTGTGAACTTCATAAAATTGATTATTATGCTATTGGTAAAAATAATTACATACAGTTATAGAGTAAGTTAAGAAGAAAGACTGCCAACTAGTAACCGCTTGCAGCTCTTATTTTGAAAACCTCGACGGAAGTGCGGTTTCCTCCTTGTCGCGCGCTTGACGGTTGGTGCTGCAGCCTGTGCAGTGGCAGCAGCGGAGCGCAGAGGAGGAGGAGGACCCGCTGCTCCGGTTCGTACCTCTCCAAATGACACCGAACACCGACAGCGGCCTCGGACTGGACGGTGCCTCCGCGACACACGAGACTCGGCGGGAACATGGCGGCGGGAACGACGAGCTGCTCGGTACCGTAGCGACGATAAAATCAGAGGAACGAGGCGGCTGGCGGGCTGTTAACGGAGGAGCATCACTTTACACAGGTCAACGAATCTCAGCGTAACACCTCAGAGAAGCTAAAGATAGATAGAAAGACAGAGAAACAGATCAATCAATCAATCAATATGTCTATATTTATCTATCTATTGATTACAGTCTCCCCATCATGTTGCCGTAATGATCTTGAGGTGACTTCATGGTCTCTGATGATGGCCTGCCTATAAATATATCTATAGTGTATTATTTAGCATATATCTACATTCATTAATTGTTGTTATTTAGTTATTATTAAGCCTGTGTATACTGTGATACAGAATTCAATATTACTGCATAAAATGTAGGAGTATTATGTTAAATGTTGAGCCTATTCTCCTTTTCTCTTTTGTTTTCCTCTCTTATAATTTCGTGTTAATTTCCTCTCTACAGGTCAGCTCAGTAGAGATCTTTATTGTCCCATAAGAGGACATAAAAACAAACACAGTGAGACATTTTGAAGGACTCAAAGGTGGCGATTAGAAGATAATACACGCAATACTTAATAAAAATACAAGACAAATACTGCAGCAGTTAAGAGTACAGATACGATAAAGTGCTGTGAATCAAGAGGCAATTACAGTTTGGGGTGTTTACTGAACATGGGTTAATAAAAACTTGAACCTGTTGCACCAGGTTTTCAGAAAACCGACTCTCTGAGCAGAAAGCAGGATGTTAAAATCCCTCTGGTTTGTCTGCAGCAAAAGAAGAGTTATAGTTTTAGATAACGTACAGTGAGCAGGTCATTATTGTTAAATAAATCCTGACAGGTGGTGATGCTCACGTCATGAATCATGCTAAAGCCGTTTATTTCACAACTGTACATCATCCCTCTCATTGTAAGGTTACACATTTATGTGACATAAAATATTAATTTAAAAACGTTTTCATGGCTTTATTTCACAATAGTGATCTGCTCACTGTACATAACTCTGCTTTTTACGTGGTTATGTACCAAATAAAATCAATAATTTGACACAAAATGTTAATTTTTAAAATGAGTTCAGTGATTTAACAATTATTTTATTCTTAGTCCAGAGTTTATGATCAGAACTGTGTCCACAGCAACGGTCTGTTATACAGAAATAACACACTGTAGAATGCTGTAACTGACCAATCAGAATTTAGTATTTAACAAAGCAGTTTAATAATAGCAAGCTAATGTTTAGAGGCAGTGGACAAAATTTAGAGTTTGTCCATTGAAGGGGAAATCTGTAATATATTTACAGGAATAAATCATAAAATGACTGTGATATTTTATTAGAGAATAAGGAAGCATAAGTTAAAATAGCTGCGGTGTTCCTCTTGTAAATTTCTGTTTCGGGCCAGAATAACTTCTTTTTTTTTTTAATTGCTATTTTCAGAGCAGTGGGCTTTTGTTTTCAGGATAGCGGGCTTAACTTTAAATTGAGAGACAACTGAGAGTTATAACTTACATTGTAGGACTCGTCCTCGCTCGCTTCAACCACAGGTTATATGCTAAACAGGAACCTATTCAATATACAGTCTATGGCTCCAACTCACTGTTTGCCCTGCAGCTCTCATTTTTAAACATGCAATTGTGATATATTTCTCCTTTTAATATTTCTGTGTCTGGGCTGTAAGTCATCAACAAGTCATCAACTTACCTGCTTGCAGTGTTGTTGTATATGTAACTAGTTACATGTAAATAAATTATAAAATACATGTAACATAATACATGTGTTCTTTCAGGTTGCATTGTGTAGATCTGCACTTTATTAAGTGATGTCTTCTAGCTTAGCATGAAAGTAATTTTTTACTTATTCTGACTGAAATTGTAAATGTGATAAAATTAAGTGGAAATCAGTGGGGGAAAAAAAACTATTAAAATTGTGATGACGTGATATTTATTGAGGTCTGAACCAAACAAAAAGATTTTTAGAGCAGGTCATCTCTGCAGCACTGCAGGACCTCATTGTAACGCTGTTTTCTCACACATTTTTCCTTTTTCAGAAAATTTCAATTTCTGGTTCTGTGATATAGATATTGCATTTGGTCATGTTGTGATTTTATTGCAATAAACGATTAATTGTGCAGCCCTAGCAGAACAGCAAAATGAGCATTATATGTCCTCTCTAAGATTTGTTGCACTTAATCCATATAGAAAGTTAGATTTACTTATTGATATGACATCAGATCTTTTTGATAGGTTGATCACAGCAGTTATTAAAGATATGATTTTTCCTTCCCAACACCTGAACATGGCCGATACTGAGTACTGATCAGTGCCAGTGCATTAAATAATATTATTATTAATATTTTTTTAACAGCTTTGAATTACATGATATCGTATTGGTGCATAGACCCAATCCAGCATTTCAGGCTGATTTTGAGACGTCTCTGATATTGATATTGATATTGGAACAAACGTTGTTATACATGTCAGTTCAGCTACTTTATAGTTAATCATGATGGATTATGTTTTGTTTTCATGAGAAGCTTTTATTCTGAAGTTTGCGAGTAGTGCCAAATTTCACTGTAAGCAGCACAAGTAGGTGCCCTGTGTGTGAAGATAGCTGACAGTGTGTGTATATATATCTCCATCCACAGAGGCGATGAGGGGCAACCTGAAGGCAGCAGCCCGTTTCTAAGCAACTACAACAGCAACACAGCGTGCGGTACCACACACCATGGGCTACAAGGTAACATCACCACTGTTCACCGCACTGAACAGCAGCAGCGTCCACTCCTAAATCCTACACACACACACACACACATCGTCTCCCAGTGAAATCTTCAGTCAGTATTTGAAAACTCCAGCGGTTCTTTCTCACCTCACGAATGTGTGTTTTGCCGGTGAAAATCTCCAGATGACTCACGGCTTCAACAGTAGTAACAGTTACTGAAGGTGTCATGATTCATTCACTGGACTGATACACCTTCAGTAGTATGAATTATGCAGATGTAACTATCTGCTACAAGAAATGCTTCAAAACACTGTCAGCTGAGAAGAAATCTAGGGCTTTAAATCAAAACAGAGAGTGCGCCCGGGTGGAGTTGACGGGTGTGTGCGGTGACACCACTGATGTATATTTGTGAGTCTCTGCGAGGGATGCAGCGGACTTAAGGGCGGTGCCGCGTAAAGACAGAGTTCTGCAGAGCTCCTCACAGGAACTATTAATTTCACTCTATTGTTCTTTCTAAACTGAGTAAGATGAAGATTTTTCACCCGCTGAAAAGAAACTACGAAGCACCGCGGAAAACGTTAATGAAAGAATCGAGGGCCGAGTATCTGAGCTGGAGGATGCAGATTCAGTCTCCTCCATGGAGGCCGATGTTATCGCTATGAAAAAAGTAACTGGCGACACTGAGAGACCGATGTGAAGATTTTGAGGCAAGGTTGTGGTGTTGTAAAGTAGGGATGCGGCAATTAACTGGTTTCACTATTAACCACACTTTAAAACATCACGGTTAATTAACTGTAAAGGCTGGAATGACCAGGGAGTCATTCAAAGTTGCGGCTGAAGGGTCTAACACATTAAACGTGATGCAGCTTCTGTGGGATCACCACCCAGCTTTACACACACAAGTAAAGGAAACACATAAGTGAGTTAAATTATGTTAGAGGCAAGTTACCTAGCGAGTCACTGAGTTGGTGGGGAATGAAATATAAATGTGCGAGTTATAATCAATGGTGTGGCGGTGAGAGTTGGGCTTTCAGCGCAACATAAACAAGCAGCAGCAAAACCACATGTAGTCTGTGCAAGTCGTCCTCTCGAGGGCTTCAGTCTGTGACCACATTACACGACCAATGTTATACTGCTGCTTCCTCCTGTCTGTGACGAGGAAACGCTCGGCATCGCAGCTTCATAACACAAGTGTAAAACACAAACATCACATCAGGAGCTTGCAGACTTCCACTACCATGAGATCAAATTTATTGCATTTCAGTTGTTCATAACACTGAATGAGAGATGTTCTTCATTTCTCTCTGTCATTTGTATTAAAGGGCTAGTTAGGAGACTTGGATTACACCAGACGAGCAGCATGGAGGCATTTTCTTTTCATTTAACATTTGAAAACTGGTCACCGTTCACTTCCATTGTTTGGGAGATTCTGCAACACTGTTTTCCTGTGAAACTCCAGCAGTGTTTTGCAGACTTACAAAATAAACCCGACCTTCAACCGGCATGAGGGCGAGTAGATAATGACTGAATTTTCATTTTTGAGTGAACTATCCCTTTAAAACTTCAAACAAAAAACAGCAGTAGACAGGATTTTCTCAGGCCCCATGTAAAATTAGATTAAATATTAAAAATAGTTTATTAAAATAAATATAACACACATTTCTCAGCAAAATGGAAACAGCTACACTGGTTCTTATATAAGGACCTGGTTCTTTGTTCTCGCAGTTTAATAGAACATTGCAGGGTTTGGAATTAACGTTACACTTCCTTAAACATTCATTTAATTTCATTTTTATTTTTCTCTCTCCTGTAATGCACATCTGTAGAAAAAGGAAAAAATGCTACTACACAAATCTGTTTGCAAATCTCTGGGAGCAGAGTGAACTTACTGACTGGTGCCAGCAGTCAGTACTGGTTTCTGTCAACATTATGTGGTATTTTCTATATTTAGCAAAAAGATAAAGGTGTTATTTTCTGATCTATTTATTGTAGGTTGAGCTGTGAGTTCCTGTCCGTTATAGATGTTTCCTCTGTGATACATTAATCTTGTAAAAAGCTTTTCAGAGCTTTTATTTACATTAAAATAAGTACATCATTATTTTACCATCTAAATGTTTGCAGATTGGCCAGTACATGTCTGACCGAATCGATTCCCAGTTGTCGTGGGGATTTTTTTCTTTTTCAGTTTTTGTTCAGGAGTATTTTATAATTTTCCGTCCTACCAAAAGATCGAGATCCTCAGACATGCAGCTGGGTTGTGGTTTCTGTTTCTGAGGCATAAATGTCACACTGCACCTACAGTCACCAACCAGACACTCAGGGTTTCCTTTGTACCATGAGAGTGCCTATGATGAAGCAGCAGCTAAAACAGCCTCTTGAAACCCACCTTGTACATTCAAATAAATAACTTGTACTTGTACTTGTGTCGTTCCCCAAGGCTCAGTGTTTGGCCTATTTTCATTTACACTGAAATGTAGTTATTATTTGAAGATGAACTTTATTATCCAGTTTTTACAGGCATGTGGCAGTAATCAGTAGCATTTTCTGTGGACATTATTTGGTATTTTCTATTTTTAGCAAATAGATATAGATGTTATTTTGTGATGTCAGAATCGTAGGTGGGGCTGTGAGTTCTGTCTGTTACGGATGTCAGTACATCAATCAGGCAATACAGCGTCAATAAAAACTTTTCAAAGCTTACAGATTTCAGTATGCAGACAACTTCACTTTTTTCTTTTTTTTTTTGCAGCCTTTTGTCTTCTGCCTTTTTGGTAAATATTATATTTTACATTTACTACACTTTTAAGTTGAAGTTTTAAAAAGCAGATAATTATTTTGCCAGCTAGACCTAAATGTTTGCAGGTTTGTCTGCACGTCTGACCAGACTGAGTTAATTTAGTTTTCTTTTGTGTGTGTGTGTGTGTGTGTGTGTGTGTGTGGGTGTGTGGGTGTGTGGGTGTTTTGTTTTTTTTTTTATTCAGAAACACCTTATAATTTTTTTCTGTCATAAAGGGAGAACAAGATCTTCAGCCATGCAGCTGGGTTTTGGTCTCTGGTGCATAAATGTCACACTGCACCGACAGCAACCGACCAATCAACCTCTCTGTGGTTTGATTCAGAGCTCTGCTGATGCTGACACATACATAACCATCTCACTCCCTCTCGCTCCGCCAGGCCAGATTAAAACACACACACACTGCAGATAGACAGACACACGCACACACCAGACACACACACACACACATACACGCACACACTGCAGAGACACACACACACACACTCCTACCTTTTAATCTTAGAGTAGTTTATGGCTCCATAAGTCCATGCATAATACACAAACACCTCTGGCTGTGTGTGTGTGTGTGTGTGTGTGTGTGTGTGTGTGTGTGTGTGTGTGTGTGTGTGTGCGTGTGTGAGAGGGCTGGGGATTTAGGGCGACATCTTTAAGCAGATATCGGGTGACGCCACCATCTGTCTGAGGCTCTGCAGCCCGCAGTGATGCAGCCGTTACATTCGTATATTCATTCATTCAGAGGCGTCACGTTCTCCGGCAGCCATGTTGGAGGTACACATCTGTGTGAGCAGCAGCTGTGGTTCTGTAAACTCATATCACACCTCTTAAAGAGGCATTTTTCTCATGCCAGTATATAAAATGACAGCGTGAAAACTTGCACCTTCCCTCAAGTTTGCAGAGGTTTATAATGAGGTTCAGCTCATTGTTAGCTGTCTAGCCACAACTGTCCTGATTACTCGCACCGCTTTGACAGCGAGGTCTTCAGAGAAAAGCCTGTAAAATGAAACTATACACTCTGTGCAGCAACAAACAGCAGACAGACACAGGTGGGACCTGTTTACACCTGGTATTAACATGCGTCCAGGGAGATCCAATCACAAGTGGACAGCTCTGAATACAGGTGCAAATGCACCCAAGACGCACTGAAATCCAATCGCTCGGAAAACCGCACTGTACTTTTACTTGTACTTAAGTATGCATTGCCCCATGTAATCTACTCAGTTACTTTTAACATCATAATTGAATACTGAGTACAATTTGAATTAATATCCAAACCTTTCATCTGAGGTTTTGTGTCCAATAAGGTGATCTGATCACATGAAAACAATGACATATGAGAAACACAACACTGCAGGTTTGAAATAAGCATGCTAATGGTTAATGATTAATCATTAATTGCTTTGAAGAATTTAATGAATTAAAAATGTATTAATCAATTAAAAATGCATTAAAATGTTTTAATTATGCAGTAGTCTGGAAATGGCAGCTATGTTTGGTAGAGCCATTCGCTGAATAAGGAAACTTGAACTTTTTGCAACTGTCAGTTAAGGAAAAAGCACAAAATGTACAACCCTAGATTGGAGAGGTGACTGTAAACACTGAGCAGCAGAAGAGTTTGGAGGAATTCAGACCAAAGAGTTGGAGAAACAGAAATTTCTTTGACTGAATGTCTGCTATTAATGATGTTAAACATCAATGATTAAAAAGTAACTCAGTTCTTGACAAGAATACTTTTTTTTCCAGCATTTGTACTTTTACTTGTAATTGAGTAATATTTCTTGTACTTTAGTACAGATTTTCAGTTCTATTAATAACTGATGAATTGATGCAGCTGTAGTAACCAGTACTCCTTGTATAGGCTACATCTTTGTCGCCCATGGTGACACTTCCCAGACTTCCTTAAAAAATTCTGCAATTTTGTGTTCTTATGTGAGGAGACACTTTTCTAAACTGTGAAATGCTGTCTGCAATAAATTCTTAACTGTTTCGGCCTCCTTGTAAATTCGGCAAATGTTATACAGGAAGTTCTTTCTTTCTCTGTGTAGAACACGTTGGGCATCGTGCAGGAACCGCTCATACAAGCATTGCTTATTAGCAAGCTTATTCTTAAGTGGTGCATACGAGCAATTTAAGAGAACTTGTGGCATTCACCAGTTTTCTCGTGTTTTGAATTTTCTGTCGGATACAAACACAATTTACGAGGTCCAGACCTGTCGTAGAGTCATGTGCAGTCAGTCTAATGTTATCCAAAGTTTTTGACTAATGACTGAATATTTCATCAGTTTGAAGACATTTTGAGTTTGAAAATTAAATCTGACATGCTGTGCACGTACAGGGAGGGGGGGGGCAACTACTAAATGGTTCGAAACAGTTCTGCTGAGTCTGATATAGATAAAAAAAAAAAAATGTGTGCCAAAGTTAATCAAAGAGGCCACAGACAGCTCCATCCTTCAGCTAAAGAGAAGTGGAAGCAGCTGTTTCCCTCAAAAGCCTCTTTATTTTCTCCCTGAGGTCAACCATTGAAATCTTTTCCGTCTTTTCAGTCACAGTTTTATTTCAGCTGGAAATACAGATGGTCCATTCACAGCCTGAACCGGACCGAGAGCTTTCATTTTGATGATCTCACTGGAGAAAGACTCTGAAGTGTTTCCCAAATTCATTTCATAGTTTTGTGAAGTGAATATTGTCGTATTCCTAAAAAGCTAACTTTCCTGTGACACAAAGTTTTGTCGGTTTCAGCCTCTTCATGATGATGCTGTGGAACTTTTCTCCTCTTTTTATTAGTTAAGTCAAAACATTTAAAGCAAAATAAGTTCCCACATAAAGTCATCGACTGATTCATGAAACGAGCACCGGCCCAGTTTGTTCGTACCACTGTGTGTATGTTAGTGAATCAGAATCACTCTGAACTGACAGGCTCGTACCCGCTGCCTGCAATCTGCAGACTGACATGCCCTCTTTTCTCTATATAAAGAAATATGTTTGCATAGGAAATATCACTGAGGAAGCGGTGAAGTTGTTGTAACCACCCCAACCCATTCAGCCTGTACCACGGACACACCGCTGCACTGCCCGAGTCCGAGGAGGAGGACAGAAAAGACACTTTTGCGACTCATAATAAAAACTCCTCAGGCTGCAATAACTGAAGTGGTGCATGTTGTGTTGTTTCCCAGGAGAAACGGACTGTGTCTCAGATGAAAAAGAAATGGTTTGACATTAAAGTTGATGCATTAAAAGGAAAAACAGACCAGAAGAAAAATAAGGAAACAGGTGGAGGAGAGGGAGCAACTGAACCGTCAGCCCAAGATCAGACATCTACCAGTGGGATAAAACAATGAGGGTGAAAGTGATGACATCCAGCAAGGACTTTCACCCAATAATAATAATAATAATGATGATGATGATGATAATAAAAAAATAATGCAGCACAATACACTCATAAAATGCAACAAAAGTGCTTAACATAAAAACTGACAATCAGGACATTTATTGTAAAATACTAACAAACTCAGGTAAGAAAATGATGAATCCCAGATTTGTGTGTAAAACGTTTGTATGCAGGATTTAAGAACAAATCTGTGTACACACAGTTTGTGAATGAGGCCCACTGTGATGAAAATCCCTTTATGTTTCATTTCAAATACAAAGTCCTTCACTCACCGCTGCATTCTTTATGATTTGGTGAGCTGGAAGTCATTGACAGCTCACTGACAGCAGCACTGGTATACGTTCATCTATAAAGCAGCACTTCCAGCTGAGCCTCTGTAACCTGCTCTGTGTCAGTTATACGCTCCTGGTTGCTTTTCAATGTACCAATGATTTTAACTGATTTAGGGAAAACTGCATTTTTCTACTCTGCACCACGGGCATGAAACAATCTGCAAAAAGATCTTAAATTAGTTACGCTGACATCCATTGATTAATTTAAGGGCATCAGAAAAAAATATGTTTAAATAGCTGGCATTGTTTTGCTGTGGATTTTGGTTTAATGTCTTGTATTTGTTGTATTTTGCTATGCTGTGATTGGCTGCTGGCTTGGCCAGGTTTCAGTGGGACATCCTGCTTCATTTCAGACATTTTATCAACAAACAATCATTTTATCAGTGCTGAAAATAATCCTCACTTGCAGCCTTTGATTAATCTATTAATGAATAAAATCATCACATTAATCAATAGGCAGTCGTCTTTACCTCCAGTTCTGTCTGAATCATGTGATATTGATGACCTGAATAAACCTCAGCAAACATACACTCAGACCAGCTTGTCCTCCACAGAGCACCGACTAGTTGATTTTTCTGTCGTATTAAGATTGTTTATTTGTGTTGTTGACTTTTATCAGCCATCAGCTGATATTTTTCTTATCAGATACTCCCAACTCATAAATATTTCAATCGCTCAAATCCATTAAGAGTTTACAGTTTCCACTGAGGCTCTTGATAGGAATAATAATTCACTTCAAACTGCTGTTGTGTTGTTCTTCATGTGTGAAGCAGCACAGAGCGGAGCTGCCTGCTGCACATTCAGCCTCTAGCTGCGTGCAAACCAGCTGCTGTATGTATAGAAATAACACAACAGGAAAATATTGATTTTATAAGTTGCCTGCACTCGTATGCAGCCCAGCAGGCCACCATGTGTGCATTTGTGTTCAGCGGGGCCTCATATATTCAATGGATTCAATTGATTTCTCTCAGGTTCATGTAAAAGTCATTTCTTGTCGTTCTCATCTCACTGGCTGTGGTTTATTGTGGAGTTTGTTGTGGAGCGGCATCATCTGAGCTCAGGTGTCGGTGTGTAATACTAAATCCAGGGTCGGGTAACGTTTAGATCCTGCTTCGGGTTCGCTTATCAGTTCTGTGACACTCATCCAGATCAAGGTCACGATGGCATTAAGCAAAGCAAAGTAGCTCTAGTCGGACTCATCGGATGTAGAATATGGCTATAAGCCTGACATAGAGTGTTATAGGGATGACATTAGAGCTGCAGTGATTAATCGCCAGCTATTTTGATAATCGTTCCGTTCCATCCACTAATCATTTTGAGTCTTTTTTTTTTAATTCCAAATGATTCTCTGATTTCAGTTTCTCAGATGTGAATATTTTCTGGGTTCTTTTAGTCCTCTATGACAGTAAACTGATTATCTTTGTGTTTTGGACAAAACAAGACATTTGAGGACGTCAGCTTAGGCTCTGGAAAACAGTGATCAACATTTTTGACGCCAAACCACTAACCGATTAATAATCGATTAATCAACAGGTTAATCGATGATGAAAATAATCGTTAGTTGCAGCCATAGATGACAACCCAGAAGTTGCTACGGATTTCTCCATTGAAGTTTGAATTAATGTAGAAAATAAGCAAACAAAAGTTTATTTACTTATTTATTCATTTATTTGTTTGTTTTGTTCAGCAAGATAATCTTCACAAATGATCGTCGCCCCTTTAGGTGACTGATGTTCGACGATAAGACGTTTAATGTCCCCGACAACCTTCGTAGTCTCATTTAGCCACTTTCTAGGAATCACCTTTTTAAAGACACGTAAAAGCTTCAAAATTCCTGAATTTACTGAATATTTTATGTTGTAGAACAAAACGTGAAACTTTCTGAAGTAGAGCTGGAAGTTATGGACGGTATAGAAAGTAAACTGCTATAGATTTGCCCTACAGTATGAATTTGACTATATGTTGAGACCATGATAAGGCGCTCACTTTGCTCGACGAAAAAGCAACATGACAATAAGTTACAACAAAACATTGAAAACAGATAAAAGAACCAATAACATCGGAGCTTTGCCATAAATTTACTTCAGAACACAGCTGGAAAAAGACTGATGGACATGGTTCAAGTTTAGAAAGTCAAGCAGGAAACAGTAATCTAGAAATCATGTCAGATGACAGAAGTCGTAAGTGGCGGTAATACCAAAGTTTTTTTTTAATTTTCTCTATTTATTATTCCAGTTTTGCAAATTAAATGTTCTTAAAATACCTCTGTACTAAATATGTCCCAGTAATACAGAGTGCAGTAATCAGATGAATCCAGATTGAAATGTAAAGAAAAACAAATATGCTGTGATACCATTTTAAATTATATAAATTAATTATAAATACATTTTACTGATTACCAGATTTTAGGCTGTACTGCCCAGCCCTGCTCTGAGGCTTATTTTAGGCATCTAACAAAAATCTATTCAAAAAACAAAACAAAATGCTGACTTCTAGACGAGTATGCAGGATTTTTCCAGGTCTTCTGTCGACTGCCTGTTTCAGGCAGCGTTCTCCCGCCCTGCAGCTCTCTGCTTTTTACCCAGGCAGCAACTTCTGTGGTTCCTCAAATGGCCACCTGAGGCTCTCTCTCCAGAACATGTTTACAGCCCGGTACAAAAACAGTTTGGGTCTCTATAGATAATTTCTCCGTTTATAACAACTCAAATGATATTAAAGATTAAAGTTATGCATCATTGAAGGCGTGCTGGCATTGAGTGACAGGTACCTGCTTCTTTCAGTCGCCTCGGCTCCGCCTCTTTCCTGATTTTTGGATTAGATGGGAGTTAAGCAGAATCAGGCGCTGCCAAGAGTCACCACACTGTGAGCTTCAAAATGGCTCATCAGAAACCTACGGGTTTTATACATTGTATGGTTTTACTGTTTACAACAATAACATCATTTAAGGTAGCAACCTATATGTGGAAAATAGCAAGTTACCCGAACCCCAACCTGAACCTGCTAATGGTGCTAACGTTAACAAGCGAGCGGCTGGTCCCTTTTCTGGGGATTTAGCCATTTTAATACCAGGTGTGCAGCTCCCGGTTTGCAAGTTTTAACACAGAAAGAAGTTCACCCTGACATTGTTTATCAGGGGTGCCGTCGCTGCATCCTGCTCTGGTTTAACAGTAAACAAACAAGCCAGTGTTTTCTTCCCCTGTTGCAGAATGATCATGTAGACGCCGTCTGTCCAGCTGCCTCCTCTTGGGGCATCCCAAACTGTTTGTATATAATCCCTCTGGGGCAAACCCAGTACAAGTCAGGGCCCCCCCCACTGACAGTATGTCCACTGGGAGTCAATGGTGGAGGGGGGTTTTTTGTGTTCCTGTGTGCCATACAGTTCTTTGTTATAAATAACAACATACTTCATAATTACTTGAGGCTAAAACGATAAAACACAGGAAAAATAATCGCAATGTAAATACTGTCGCGCCGCCTCGTGTTTCCTTGAGCTGGACTCCCTGCGTCAGCTGAATTTGAGGTATCAAAAGCTCTGCACTCTTGTATCTGCTGCAGGAAATGCTGAGTCATGTTTGACCACCTTTCCCCCCCCCCTGCAGGGATTTATTTTGGCTCAGTGATTACATTTCACTGTGTCACTACTGTTTTTGTGGGACTGAGCCTCACGCTTCAGCACCAGCTCAACCACAGGGCTAAAAAAAAAAAAAAATCTGTGGACTGTCAGTAAGGCCTGAATGATGCTGGTTGGTGTGTCAGTTTTTTTTTTCCAGTACAAGATATCTTAAATCAACATATTCACTCCTGTTATTATTCTCTGTCTCATTTTTTTTCACTTTGTAACTATGGTTCCTTTAATTTGGGACTTAATTTGGGGCTTTGGGATGTAAACAGGAAGTATAAGTCCTCAGTGGACTACTTGAGCTCTGCATTTGTTTACTTTGATACTGAAAATAACCTAAAAACATGATGATTCCCAGGCAATTTATGAAGTTATAAGGAGTGTCTTTTTTTATCTATGATTTCTATGTAGAGTTAGGGACATGTCTTCACAGTGGACGTAGTGATGAAATCCTTGTAAGTCACACTGAATCTCAGGGTGCTTTCACACCTACCTTGTTTGATCCCCACTTTTGGACTTTCCAGATTAATCTGAACTGAAATAACAGGTGTTTTATGCCAGTAAATGAAGAGTCTTTGGGTTTTGGACTGTTGGTTGGACAAAAAAAAGTGATTTGAAGATGTCACTTAAAGCTCTTGGAAATCCTGATCGAGAGTTTTTCCCCAGTATTTTTATTTTTATTTTACACGATGACTTGTGAAAAGACTTTGCAGATTAATCAATAATGAAATAAGTCTGTAGCTGCAGCCTGAGTAAACACCAATCAGTGTCTTCGACAAGCCCCTCCTTAGCTGTTTTTACAGGATACATGTAAATATGCAGGAGGAAAGCGCTCTACTTTCTGTTTCATGGGAAGTTGAAGTCCTCTGCAGGCTACAGCAAAATCACCAGCATGATTCTTTAATGTTGTTTGTGTTTTGTTTGCTTTTTAATATTTTACATGTTTTGCAAACCACTCATTTTCACGTCCACGGTCGTGATCATATCTCTCGAAGTGGTAAAACCGCACCGTTCAGCAACCTCATTTACTTCCATTAGATGTGACTGATAGTCATGTTGGATAGCTGCAGTCGTATTGAGGGATAAAGGCCGACTGCCGACTCCTGTAATGGACTTCTTTCTGTCCTTCCTGTTCTCTCCATCTCTTTCTCTCCTTTTCTCATTATCTCGAGGCCTCTCTCATCCCGCCTTCCTTCTTCTTTTTCCGTCTGGCCTGTCCTCTGATGAATCAAGCCATCTTCCTCCTCCTCCTCCTCCTCCTCCTCCTCTCCCCCTGCTCTTTCTCCCTGATTTCACCCATCGCCTGAGGCAAAGATGGCATGCTCCGGCGTCCTTATTCTTCTTTGTTGTTTCACTCACTTACAGTATCAGAAGCAGAAATTCAATGAGAAAACCTGTTTTTTTTTCTTTATTTGTTTCATCCTGTGTTTGAATGAAATAAGCCATCATCTGGGGCATCTTTGAAAATTAGACGAAACTGACCGTCTCAAAGGGTTCATCCTGAGATAATAAAGTTCTTATCAAAGGGTTGGTTCAAATAAACAGAATCTCTTCTCACTCGCATCTAGTGGCATCAAGCTGCTTTTGGTCTTTGGCTTTATTATTATTACACTGTCTTTGTGGGGAAATAATTTTAATGCATTTCATAAAGTGATATTTATAGGTACTGAATACAACATTCAGACACATCAGATGTCACCAAACAAGTATTTGCAACGTAAAGATATAACGGAGTAACGCTCTCCTGAGCAGAGAATGACGTCACACTCCCTGTGTTATTGTAGTTACTCAGTCGTCTCGCGTGTGCATGTTCATGCGTGTTCGTGAATATTTATGCATGATCATGCTCTGACCTTCCTCATGTCCGTTTTAAACATGGCGGCCCGTTGAGCAGCTTAATCATATGACAGCTGAACAGTCGCTAAAATTTATTTCGGAAGACATTTTAAGTGAGAAAGAGGTGATGCTGTATCAGAAAAACTGAGCCATTTCTGATCAACACTGCTCAGTTAGACAGTTTCAGTTTCAGTCTCCTTTGGAAATGGAAATGTCTTCATCTGCTCTCTCTCTCTCTATGGCTCAGTGTCTCAGGTCTAAGCTGGTTAGCTTAGCTCTTATTCCAGCTGCCATCCACAGCTGTGGTCTGGCTGAGTGACCCGTCTCAAGGTCCGCTGCACTAATCGAGTCCCTGCGCTTCCTTTTCCCACGTTAATGAGTGAATTTCTGTCATATGTCAAATGGTGAAATCCAGCAGGTATATCTACATGATAGATGTTTGCTGAGATGGTAGCTAGCTTTAGCTTCTTTTAGCATTAATATTATAACATGTATGTTAGCTAACTTTACATAACATTTTCACAGGGTTCTCGTTTTAAAACGTGTCAGATGGAAACATTAAAACATCAGCTGGAGTCTTCTCGGCTGGCTCAAGTCGACTTAACATTAGCATTAGCTTACATCAGCCAGCTACACTAATGAAATCTGCTTGTGAGTCATTATTTTAGCCGACAGAATCCACCGCCATCAGCTAGAAATGAGAATCTGTTTTCGTTTACGTCTCTAAGGAATCACAGACCTCGTGTTTCGACAATTACTCACAAATTCGATGTTAAATCTCCCGCCGTTATCACTGTGAACTGCATAAATGCAGTGCGAGAATAGAAAGTTCGGCAGGCATAGCAACAGTAACTAAAGAGGGTGGGGCTTAGCATGAGCAGCATGGAGGCATTTTATGTTTTTTTCCAGCTATTTTTTTACATTTGAAAACTGGTCACCATTCACTTCCATTGTTTGGGAGATTCTGCAACACTGTTTTCCTGTGAAACTCTAGCAGTGTTTTGTGAACTAACAAAATAAACCCGACTCTCAATCGGCATGAGGGTGAGTAGATAATGATTGAATTTTCATTCTTGGGTGAACCTTTAACTTTAGTGAATTAATTAGTATGGTCCTCACAAAGTCATGGTTTGTGCTGATAAATAACAGCTCATCACTGCAGTTACAATCCTAACAAGCATAAAAAGTGCTGTATATGTAATTTTCATACAGGTAATTCCTGAGCTGCTCGTTCTGGAAGTTTAAATTCCATCATTCCCATTTCTCTCATTATCAGGCAATAATTTCTTAAAGTTAGTTAGGTTTTAATATTTTTTTCTTTTGTTTACAGGTATTATTCTTGTTTTATTATGTTATATGTGTAAATGTCAGCAGTGATAAGAAACTGTTGTCCTCCCTGAATGCTGAGAAAAGGAGCTTCAGTGCTTCTGTCCCATCGAGTCTGTCTTTTATTAGAGGAAAGGAGATCCTGCTGACCCACTTGCTCGGGCAAAAAAAACAACAACTCTGAATGCAGATGAGTTCTGCCAACAAACACTACATCAGTCCAGATTTAATTTGCACTCACAGTAACTAAAAGTGAAGATGATAAACACTCATTTAAACCTCCAATAAATGAAAAGCAGGTGCTTATTTTCACATCCGACAGTTTCAGAGCAACACGATCATTTATTTGGATTCGTGTTTGTGTCACCTGATGAATTTAATTTCAGTATTCGCTCTCTTTTAGCTCGACTCTGTTTTTGGCCTCTGCCAACAGTTTATGCTGCAAAACAGCAAACCAAGAAGCTTCCTTTGGTTTGTGTCCATGTGTTTGAGAGAGAGAGAGAGGATGTGCAGTGTGCAGGGCACAGACTGAATGGTAACCAGAAAACCACTGAATCAGGGAAATCAAATGTAATGTAATTTCCTAATTGGTTCACACTGGTTATGCTCTAAGCATAAATAAACACCCCTGCACACAACACACAATCTTTAAATCAATCAAGCAATCAATCAGACTTTATTTATATATCACTTTTCCTACAAACAGAATGCAACACAAAGTGCTTCACACAATAAAAACTATAAAACAACACCACTGCAGTAGGTCTTGAGTTTGCTTTTAAAAATATCAACACTCTCTGCAGCCCTCAGGTCTTTGGACAGGCTGTTCCACAGATGTGGACCACAGCTATGAAACGATGCCTCACTGTGGGGGGATGACTAAAAGGCCACTGCCCAAAGACCTGAAGGTTTTAGAGGGTTCATATGACAAAAGCAAATCTGATAAATAGGTAGAACTGAGACCATTAAAAGCTTTATAAACCAGTAAAAGGATCTTAAAATCAATTCTGAAGCGCCCAGGAAACCAGTGCAGAGACTTGGTGTAAACTTGGTGTAATGTCTTTATGGTCCTGGTTCAGACTAGATTTTTGGGAAAACTGACAGTCTTACTTTATTACTTAATCACTGCTTGAAAGTAGGGATGATAACGATTAATTGACGATCGATTCATTGTTAAGAATTCGGTCAATCGAGTAAAATTGAATCAATCTAGTCATAAAATAAAGATCTGAAATATAACAGAGGTAACTTTTATGAGTTTCATTGGCTCTGTAATGCTGTCAGAGAATGTGCATTATGTCACTGTGGAAAAATGCATTTGATATAAGCAAAATTGTCTTTTTTGTAATAGCAATTAATTGATTAATTGATCATTAATGTTACTAATGATTAATCAAGGGAAGTGCTCAGAATTTGCACAATATGAACCTTTCTGGACAGTCGACTGTGACTGTTTTCTGTCCTCTGCAGATCCCCGGGGCGGCGATGGACAGAGTCAGCCTGCTGTGGCGTCTGAGGCGTCGGGCTCGCCGCGGAGCGCTCTGCATGGCCTTCTTCTGCATCTCCATGGCTCTGCTCTACGCCATCTGTGCCGAAAACAGCGTGCCCGTCACAGACGCCATCTTCGGGGTGCGGGCGCGAACCCGGGCTCAGCCTCGCACACACTCCGTCATCAAGGTCTGTCGCTACGTCACGCTGTGGCACTGGTTAAAATGCAGTATATCCCAATATACACATTTTCTCTAAAATAGCATCGTATATGATGATCTTATAGAATTTGATGTATTAAATGTATTGAAGTATGTATTGAAAATGTATTGATGTATTAAAGTAGTTAAAATGAGCTCAGCCTTAAACATCTACAGCAGTAAAATGCAACACACACATTAACGCAGCAGTGATGCAGTGTCTGTGTTATCGGCCGAGTTTTCTCTTTTCAGGGTTGTTGCCTTGTGGGTAGCCTGTGAGTATGATGGAGTCTAGTGGGTTTGTTGTTAAAGTGAGTTTTTCTCAGTTTGAGCTGTAGTTGTAGTGTGTAGATAAGGTCAGTTTGCAGTTTAATAGTTGCTGAGGGGCTCAGCGTTGTGCCTGCTGCCACAGAAAAGTAATGAAACGTCTGTGTTTATGTAACGTTACTATGGCATCTTCACAGCAGAGACGGTCCACACTGTGAACAGCCAGTGAGCAGCAACCAGTCAGGCTGAAATAACCTGAAACTGCAGGTCTCATAAATATGATTCAGAGCTGTGGAGCTGCAGGTGGAGCAGCAACGGCAATCAGATGATTGATCACATTTTCTCATTTGATTTTTTTAAACCCATAGCTGCTTATTAATTAGTTCTCCACAGTCTGCTGTGAAGAGTACGAGAAGACACTGTAGTAATGTTACATCAACAGGAAGTTTGTATTTCTTTTCTGTTGCAGCGAACACAACAACACAACATCTTTTATGTCGCAAGTTTATCTACACACTATATGACTGACTAAAGTAACATAAACCCTCGGTGGTGACCAATATTTGTTATATTTCACTTTAATTCATACTGGATAATATCAGATACATTCTTACTGTAATATTATTACTTTTCCCAGAAACGATTACAGTTTTCATTACATTAGATACTAATCCAAGTAACAGTGTGTTAATGCGTTAAGTGATCTGTATGCATGGATGGTCTGTGAGTCTGAGCATGTCTGCATAAATCATCCACCCACCACCCACTCAAACGTCCTGTCGTCTCCAAAAGAGACCCACAGCTGCACCTCCACCCGTCTCTGCAGGCTACATTACCTTTTAAAAGATGTTGAGCAGTGCGAGCTTTCCAGGTGATTTTTTTTTTATTGGAAACAGGAAGTGCTGGGTTTTCATCAGTTGTAACTTAACAGGAATTCTGTACAGTCCAAAGCAAACTTGAAAAGGTAAAATAAAGCAGATACCTGCAACTAAACTAAACTTCTGGGACACTGGGACTCAGCTACAATCTACAGGACTGAGAGCTGAACTCTTCTGCACAAACATTTCACTGTCAACACACCTGTTTGAAGCTGGCCAAGCTCCGGCTCGACTGGTTCAGGCTCGATTTGTCTGTCTTTCATTTTAAGTGGATTACATTAATAAATTACTCTTGTTTGGAAGAATTTATTGCACTTACAGTAATGTAAGGTCTCAGTCGCTTTTCCCTCTCCCACTTTCTCTCTGTTCCATCTGCGAGCTTGTTGCTGAGGCGCAGAGGAGAGAAAGGAGGCAGAAACACAGTAAAGTGGGATTGTTCCAACGCAAATAGGTCAACACGTGAATTCACAGGCGCCCAGCCCTTGAAAATCAAAATTTTTAAAAGAATGCCTGCAGTACAAAACTTGGGCTGATTCATGTGGTAATTTATCAAGCAGGGACAGTCAAAGAAAAGTGTCTGTATGTAGCTAACTAGTTGGCTGTTATGGATATGTGTAGTGATTCAGTAGCTTAGCTAGCTCACATGATTGCACATGCTTCATGGCTAAGCTGATTTATCTCAATAATAATATGTTGAATTCATATATTTTCAGGCATATTTTAATTTTTGTAGAAAAAAAAAGTTGCCAGCCCCTCTGCAGTAACTCTGAGGACCCCCCAAGGGGTGCAGACCCTCTGTTGAAGACCCATGATCTAAAAAGTGTTTCTATTAAACAACCTTTTAATAAGCTTATTTTCATCAAGTGTTCCCAAAACAAAAAAGGAAGTGCTCTTTAATATCAGCACAGGAGTGATAAAGGAATTTAGCAAAGTTCTAACAGTCAAACCATAAATATGTCACTCTTACTCCTTTTCCACCAACATGGAACTGGAACGTTTTATCATTCTGAGCATTTCCACCAAAACTAATTGGTTCAGAGCCTGAAAAGTTGGTTCCCAGCTGAACCAAAATAGCAGTTTTTCCTCGGGAATCACGGTCGTCGAGTTGAAGACATCCTTGATTATTTTGGTTCCACTCAAAACTGGTGGAAATGTGGGCTGGTTCTCTAGATAGCACCAAGGTTCCAAGGATCTTGAACAGAACCGGTTCTGATTTGGGCTGATTTGGTGGAAAACAGCCCTCAGAATATTTGGCCCGTTCTGAGTGATTTCCTTTGAGATCCTTCATAGAAACTCGTCCTGGATGTTGAACCTACAGGACTTGACATCGCCGTCTCTCTGACTCCCACAGGTGCTGCGGGGCGGAGCTAAGCCCATGTACATCGACCCCCAGAAGCTCCCCGGTGTCGTCCCGGGTGACCCCCACCGTCCAATCCCGGTCCTCTCCTCTCCAAACCACACCCATGAAGCAGCGGACTTGACGCCAAAGCGGAGGTCAAGAGAGCGGGAGCCCTCTGGGTTTTTCGCTCGCCTGCTGCCACGCCCCTTCACTCGTGCGCTGGAGACCCTGTTCGGAGGCCGGCGGAGGGGGGAGCTGAGTGGCCGAGGGGGGGATGCTGAGTTTTTCGGGCCTCATGGACTTTTGGGAGAGGTGTGGGATGACGAGATGTCCAGTAGCATGCTGGGAAGCAGGCTGAGGAAGGTGGTGCAGAATTATCAGGTGAGAGTTTGTTTAACATGGAGAAAGAAAAACACTGAATTTTGAGAATAAAACTCATGAAAATATCACCAAAACTTTTATTTTACTCACAAAATTCTGCACTCTAAATATGATAACTATACTGTCATAATTCTGACAATTTTTCTGAAATCTGAGAAGATTTTCTGTACAAATTGTTTCTTTTTTGTCCCTGATTTCCTTCTTGTGTTCCCGTCAGGCGATGAATAAATACGGAGTGGAGTTCTCCGGTCCTGGCGGCATGTCCAGCAGGCCCAAGCTGAGCGGCCCCGAGCTCCTCTGCCAGCTGAAGGACAAGGTCGAGGTCACGACGTTGACCCCTGAGCTCCAGCCCTTCTCGTCGCTGCCCTGGGCCGCCCAGCTGCCCCCGAAGCAGCTGACCTCCGAGCTCGGGCCGTACAAGAGCTGCGCCGTGGTGTCGTCGGCAGGATCGCTCCGGTACTCTGGACTGGGCAAAGAGATCGGTGAGATGTATTTACATGGATGTTTATTCAAGAAAATCAAGTTTGTCTTCTTTATCTCTCATACCATAACTATGCAACGAAAGGACAAATAGAGGCTTTGAGTTTAAATCCTCCTCCAGGTTTCAGGTTTCATGGTTTTGTTTTTTACTGCTCAGTTCACTGCTAACAGATCCTTCAGCTTCAGCTCTGTTGATGCAGTAACATAATGTTTAACTGTCCAGATAAATATTTTACGAGATGTCTAACTGCCAAGTAAAAATGTAGAATTTTTGTGTTCTTTGTACAGTTAGGAGTTAAAGGAGAAATCTGTAATATATTTACTGTAATTCTCTGAGAGCAACACTACAGTCGCAGTGTTCTCCTGTGAAATCTCTATTCTGGGCCAGAATAACTGTTTTAGTTAGAGGTCAAATTAATGCTGAATGTTTGTCGAATGAGTAAGTGTCTGTTTAGGAACCCGAAAGAGGAAGAAATCATTAACAGTCTTTTAGGAGGAGCAGACGTTTGTAACGGTTAAACTGAGCGAAATGTTAATGGAGTCTCCTCATTTCTGCACATGCAGTTGTTAAGTATTTCTCCTTTAACTGCTAACAGAGTCTGCAGCGTTAGTTCTGTTGATGCAGTACTATGATTTGAAGAGACAACCGACAGACAGTTAGTAATATTTAATGTCTGTGTCCTGTGTTTTTGTTTTTTTTTAGTTGTCAAAAATGTCTTTTTTCTGTACTTTTCCTGCCTTGTTTTACTTCAGAATATGACTGTTTTTACATGAACCTGCTCCCTGCAAGTTGACGTAAAAACCAACCTGCACAACGTCCATTTTGTCTTTCCCCTGAATGAAATTGTTTTATATATTAGTGGTTATAAAATAACAGCAAAGACGTAAGTTAATCATCATTTTGATCTAGAGTTGAAATGACAAGATGACGTCTTTAAATGTCTTGTTTCGTAAGTCTGAAGAATTTTCAGTTTAATATGTCACTAAATGAAGGAAAGCGTGAAATCTCCATACTTGAGGACGTCTTCAGAAACCTTTTCTGCCATTTTGCATGAAAAATCACTTTAATTTTAATTTTACTCTTCATATTATGAATCATTCCAACATGTGGCTGCATGATGGAAGAGGGTCCATCTATGTTTAATTTAACCAAAACATTTACAACTAACACACAGTTGCAGCTTTTATACCTGATTTATCTGTCAATCTGAGAGTCAATCAGAAAGATGAGCTACGGGCCATTTAATGTTTATTCATTTTGTCTGATATATAACTTTATTGTTAATGTTTTGTTTGTTTGTTTGTTTGTTGACCAAAAATGTCTCCTGGGCAGAGCGAGTTGAGTTCCCCTGCTCTAGACTCACATCTATTAACTGAAAAACACTGTGTTCACTAGAGACGACCAGTTCCCCCACTGATTAAATAGGAATTTAAATTTAGACGAGTCAACAAGTGCAGAGTGTGAAGGTGTGTGCTGACTGCAGGTCGAGTGACAGCGTTTAATCCCAAATTACTCTGCTAGCTGTTCATGTAGGCTAGCTGTTTATTCGTTGTTTCTGTACTCTGCTGCGATCCACAGTGTCTCACTGTCCAGAGACTGAGTTTAGGTGGTAACAGATTGAATAATTGTGTGGATACTTGGCTGAGATCAGGTTGAGCCTCTACTGCTCGCTGCTTTCTTCTTATGAGTCAGGACGTCCCACCAGTGACCCTAATCAACACCTGCTGTTCATGTCAGTAAACAGGAGACGCCGCAGTGCACAAACATCAGACTGACAACAAGACAAAATGAAGAAAACCAGTCAGTAGAATGTGAGGTTTTAGAAAAACAAGACTCTTAAATGCACACAGCTGGTTTAAGTCACTTCTTCTGCAGCACGTATCAGAAATGATGCAAATAATAACCATCAACAGAACCTGTCCTTAATCTGCAGTTTCACAACACCAAACTGTTTCTACTTTTGTGTTTCTGTTTTCATCAAAATGATTTTTACAGACATGGAAACACAGAATGTCTTGCACCACTGGCTCAGAAAGTTTCACTTCTTTTAAAACTGTTCTTTTTAATAAAAAAATTACAGATTCTCATGATGCTGTGCTGCGCTTCAACGCGGCGCCCACCACCGGCTACGAGAAGGACGTCGGGTCGAAAACTACGATCCGCCTCATTAACTCACAGGTAAACACCGAAGCTGACCCGCCGAAGCACACAGACAACACAGCACAGACACAGACAGGAGTCCAGGAAAACCAAAGCAGAGACAGGTGTGTGTGGTTAATCAAAATGAAAGTGCATCAAATCCCAAGTGTAAATGTTTCAAACACAAGAAGCAGTTTCAGCTTGAGGAACTAAAGGTTTATAAACAGATTTATTTATTGAACAATTATGAATAATTACAAATTAATACTAAAATGAATCAGTAATTGAAGTCCTACTAGCAGGATCAACCATAATAAATGAAGAATCAGTATGTTTTAGATCCGAGGTTCCCTTTTTTTCAGCCAATAAAAAAATAAAACAGCGGCCCCCTCATGTTTGTCCCCTGAAAAAAATTTGGCTCAGCCTTTTTTTTAATTTTTTTTTTTGCACTTCTTCTTAATTATGTGAAAGAGCAGCAGGGAGAAATGCATTAAAAGATATGAGACTTCTATTGAAAACATTTGCACCATGTCAGCAGAGTACTTGTAACACTCACACATCAAAACTGAGGGCCCTACCAGTCCACAGTTACAGTGTGTGTAAGATAGCATCTGTGCCGCTCTGGGCGGGAGGTCTAAACATGAAGACAAAACGAAGGCGTGGTCGGCGCGTTTGCTATCTTGTGCTCAGCACATTGGGGTAAAAACCGCTCGCGCTTGAGACCGGCCAAAACCTGGTCGAAGCGCAAAGTCTGTGGTCTGCTGGTACAAGATCCCGGTGGGCTTGGCTGAAACACACACGTCTTCATGATCACAAAACACCGTCATTATTGGTCATTCTCTTCCTCACACGGGAGTGTAGATTAGTTAGTGTTATTTGAACATGTTTTCTATCAGCAATAAAGTGTAAATATTGAAGTTAAGAGCGTTCGCGTGTCTCGCGCTTGGCTGAGGCGCACACACGTCTCCACAATCACAGAACACTTTTCATTAATGTTACATTCGTGTGTGTGTGTGTGTCTTTAAAGATAAACTCCTAATAAGGAAATAAAATAGAATTATGAAGCCTAATAAATCTAAACAGACCTGCAAAGTGCACACAGGCCGCGATCACAGCTGTCAGATCGTCTTTATCAGATGAGTCAGTATGACAGCTGGAGCAGCTGTAGTGTTTGTGTCTGTGTGTTTGTTATGATCCAGAAAAATAATGATTAAACAGAGCTTATCAGAGCTGGTTGGAAGATCTGTGCGTAGTTTTGCGCACTTCAAACTTCAGAAACTCTCTGATTGTTTCGCTGCGGGTCAGAGGAGCGAGGATGGGAGGAGGGCATGAGGATTAGGTGAGAGAGGAGAAGAGGGAGGAGCACAGACAGCCGCGTATCTGCTCCTCCACCTGGCTCAGGTGGGCCAGCGGAACCGGGAACCTTCGCGGCTGGACTGGATCTGTTCGCCTCCCCTCTCTACCGCACCATCTCTCTCCCCCGCTCCTCAGCCAGCAGAGTTAATGATGATGATGATGATAGAACACGATGTGCGAGCCGAGACATCTCTGCAACAAAAATATTTTTTTTAAAAATTGTATTTTGACACACAGTTCATCTTGAACAAATATTTAGAGTTAGAGATTGTTAGATTAGAACATGATCTATGAACTATTTTAGATTTTCAGATTTTCCTCAGTAACACACCTCAGTGTATGCTGATGGTTGTTATAGTAACTATTCGGCTCGATTCCAAAACAAAATAACTTGGTGCACTAGTAGCTGGCAACAGCGATGGAAAATCACGTAGGTGTTAGAGACCCTGAGCGTGGGCCCCAGTGAACAGATTATACCGGAACACAGCTGGAAAAGCAAACAGCAAGAATTTGCTTTATTTTGGTTCAGCAACGGCATCATGTGTCTTACAGTTAGATTCCAGGATATATCCAGTGTCTTTCTCTCACAAACAGGGTTTTATTTCAGTTATTGATTTACTACAGTCCAGAGTCCATTCAGCTTCACACAGCTAATGATACATATATAACACACTTTTACTCACTATGACAACTACTTTGTCAATTCTGGCTTTTATACTTACATTACTTTGACACTGGCGGCCATTTTTAGCACAAAATAAGCAGCTGTCAGGGTGATACTTGAGAACACACGAGCAGGTGAGTCCATAAACATCCAACGAAGTATGAAACAAGCCACTGACATCAAGTTCACTAAGAGCTCAGCCTTTCCTTTCTCTTGACCAAAGTTACGTTAGAATAACGTTCAATCCTGACCTTCAGAAGCAACATGACTGTATTTACAACGAAAATATGACTTGGTTTATTCACAAAACATCAATTATTATCAGTAGTAAGTGAATAAAACCTGTCATTCTTTTTCAGCAATACCAAAAAGTGACACAGAATGAGAGTTTTCCTGCCAAATGTGCCTTAAAAATCTCTGTAACAAGAACAAGTTTCTGTTCCAGAAGCTTCTTACAGTGGAAACAACAATTTTATTTTGTCTGTGTTTATAAAATATTATTCATTAATAACAATTTATCCAATGAGATGTGAGTCAGCGTCACTTTGTTGGAGATATAGTTTTGTTTTTCTGTCCTGCAGGTGATGGCGTCTGATGACCATCGTTTCCTGTCCAGCTCTCTGTACAGCTCAGGTGCTCTGGTGGCCTGGGACCCCGCCCCCTTCTCTGCTGACCTCACTCAGGTGACAGTTTCAGTCCCAATTGGTTATTTTTAGCCTTTTTTATTTTACATTTTGCTAAATTAGCAGCATTGCTGAAGTAGTAGTGGCAGTTCCTGTTTGAAGTAGATGACAGACAGCTGTCACTGAGTTAGTTTGATATAGAAAAAAAATGAAAAACGCGATGATTCTCTGGAAAAGTCTGCAGTTACATAAGGAGCGTCTCTTTTTCTAAGCAGATTTATGGACATTTATTTGGAAGAGATACCAGAGATAATAACAAACTGAAAGTGAAAGTTCTACAGAATCTAAAAATATGTGTATCATGTCTGTGTTTGAGTTATCACGATTTTTGCCAGCATAATTCAAATCACAGTGTATCTTTGCCTCCAGAGGGACGACTACAGAAAACATTCACAGTTGCATGAACGGTGTCTGAAGTCTGTTTCAAGCCGAAGCTAATTTCCAGGGGAAGGAAAACGTCTGGCTATTAATAACTGCCAGTTGTGTGCAGACACCAGAACAGAACAGAGGCCATAATGGCACCACACTGAAAAGAAAACTAACCTGGATCCTCTATTACTTTACAATTACAGATCTTTTTTTTTTATCTAAGGTGCTGGAAGAAATCTTTTTAAACCAGTTAATTTCATGTCCTCATTTCAGTCGTAGTGTTCCCCAAAGATCCGTCCTCGGGCGTCTGTTACTTTTCACGTACATGCCTCCTCGTGGCCAGATCATTTAAAATCACAGTGTGTCCCACCATTGTTTTGTGGTCGACACTCAGTTATACTCAGATGTTTATATCATCTCTTTACCTGCTTCATGGATGTCAAACGCTTCATGACGCAAAACTTTTTAAAAATTGAATGACGATAAATGGGAGATCAGAGCCGTTTCTCCTACAAACTCCACCAGCCTGGTAGAAATAATGGTGCAGTTCTCTGCTTTGAAGCTAAAGTGAGGAGTGAAATGTTTTAATAAAAAGAAAAATGTGTGCAGAGACACGGACACGTTGTCCTCCACATGAAAGTCAAGTGTAGGGTTTTCTTTTCGGAACGGACCCCAACAAATACATTTTGAAGTTTCCTTTTCAGTGAAAATGAAAGTTGTTGTGCAAAATTGAACATTCCCACTCGTCATGAGTCATATCTGTCAAAATAATCCCAGCATGATTTTTTTTATATCTTATCAAGCAGCGCTATTGTTCAGTCGTGTTTCTTTCAGCTCAAAATAAGCTCTGTCTGATTTACATAAGGTTATACATGGTTTATTTTTATTTTTCAGCCGGGGCCACTGTAATGCACTTCATGCTGGCATCAGTCAGAGCTCCCTCCCTGCTGCACAAGTTGTCACAGACATAAAACAAAAACAAAAACAAATGGCTGCCCGTTTTATTCCATATTGATTTTAAAATCTCATTTATCACTTTTAAAGCATTAAATGTCCTTGCTCCAATTGTTTTTAAAGATTTTTGGGCCTTTAAGCCTTTATGGACAGCCGCAGATTGAGGAAATGGGGGAGAGAGAAGGGAGAAAGATAAGCAGCAAAGGGCCATGTGATGGATCTGAACTGATGGATGATGCTCTGTCCATCCCTGAGATCAGTGGATGCAGATCTACTAGTTGTTTTTTTTCAGCACACACTTTTACACGTATGTAAAAATCAGTTGTTGATAAAAGTGCAATGCAAATAAAGTTTCTTCTCCCCGCAGTGGTTCAACAGGACAGACTACCCCATCTTCACCCAGTACCAGAGATACAGGAGGCTCCATCCCATGCAGCCCTTCTACATCCTGCATCCTCGCTTTGAGTGGCAGGTCTGGCAACGAATACAAGACAACATGGCCGAGCCCATCCAGAAGAACCCGCCCTCGTCTGGCCTGCTTGGTATGTGAAACTCCCTCGCCACATCCTGTTTTTAATCTTTTATTTCTGGGGTCTTGCCGTCGCTGAGTCAGCCTGGCTGGGACGTCTGGGATGGAAACTATTCTTGTATCAGATATGATCACATGTCAGAGGAGTAATATGTGACAACTGCACGTCCAAAAATGAGAACTGCAGTCCAAACAGCGAGTTGGAGCCTTAGACAGTTAATTAAATTGGTTGAATCCCTGTTTAATATACGGTCTATGGTTGAAGCGAGTTGTTTCTTCGAGTCCCCTCCTCCCCAGAGTCGAGGAGGCTCAGGCAGGCAGCAGGAATACTGCAGGAGCACAAGTCAGTGTAAAACTAAGCCTGCTGCTCTGAAAATACACACTGTGGGCTTCCTGTCTCACTGCCTGCCAAACCCCATTAACAAATTGCTCAATTTAACTGTTCTTAAAGATTATTAATAATTCCTTTTGACTCCTAAACACTGCCTGTTGTTATCAGAGAAGCGAATATTTCAGTTTTGCTTGTTTCCTTTATCTCTGATGACCTATCATGGTCATTTAACTGTGAATATATTACAGATTTCTCCTTTATTTGACGCGTCCTCTCTGTGTATCCTGTCCAGGCACTGTCCTGATGATGTCACTGTGCGAGGTGGTGCACGTTTACGAGTTCCTGCCGTCCCGCAGGAAGACAGAGCTCTGCCATTACTACCAGCGTTTCTTTGACGCCGCCTGCACGCTCGGCGCCTACCACCCTCTGCTGTACGAGAAGAACCTGGTCAAACGGATGAACCAGGGCCGCGACCGCGACATCTACAACCACGGACGCGTCACGCTGCCGGGGCTCGGCACGCTGAATTGCACGCGGGCTGCAGGAGGTGCCGCCAGCCGCTGACTGGGGAAACACAGCGAAGCACAGACACACGCGATGCATGAAGACACGTAACGACGAGGACAGACGCATGAACACTTCATACTCACTGCCGAACCAAAAGGAACGCTGTGCCGCTCACTCTGAATATTACATGTTGTTATTACAGGCTGTCGACACTGGAACACACACACACACACACACACACACACACACCAATAGATGTGCCTGCTGTTCACACATCCATATCCTCATGAAGACTTTCCACTGATGAAGTTAATCCCTGAACCCTAATAACAACCCTTAAAGGACCATACCGCTGTTTTTGAAGATTTTAGTCAGTTTTCTTTAGAGTGTTTTTTGCAATTTGTGTCTCTGTTCAACTTTATGTTTAGCATGATTTCAGTTTCAGTGCAATTCACTGACATCGCTGTCGTAAATAACAACAGCTGTAGATGTGCTTTTGTATAAACTAGCGAACAGCTTTGCTAACACAACCTAACCCAAGGCAAGTGAAACAACACAAGACATAGCAAGCTAGCTAATATCACCGGCTAATCCAGCAGCAAGAAGACCAGCTCAGCGTCAGTCTTGCAGCCTTTTATTTCTCAAAGTTCTCACCAATCATTAAAAGCAACATTCACTCAAAGTCCGGGCAGTGCGGCTAACATAGCTGGTATTTAACTAGGTAACAGCAGCTGCAGTTAGCAGAACTTAGCGGCTACTTTAGCCACAAGTGAAGCCATCTATGGTAATGCTGTGAAGCGTTATGCACTTGTAGCAAACTGACCACTAAAGCATTAAAATGATTTTGTTATTTTTAGGTAGAATAGTTACACAATGTTGCTTTAAAACACATGTACACTTTGCAAGTGTTTTCCAAAGCACACTGTCAGATTTTAGATTGATTTCCCAAACAAAAAAAAGCTCCTGCACGCAGGCGACACAAACAGAAGAAAAGTGCATTTGTTGGGGACTATTTTCACAGCTTATAGATCCACGAGTATTTATTTTCTGCTTTTTTGTAGTCAACTCGCACATGCCTCAGTGCAAAGGAAAATATTAATTTTCAGTTCCCAAGTAGGTTTCACGTTTGCAAACTTCTTTGGAATCATCAGTAATGTGAAGTGTACACAGTACTGAAACATGTCAAATCAACGGTATGGTCCTTTACTTTAATCGTAGTCTTTAACCAAAGTCGTAAACTAACCTGCTGAAGAAGCGAGACCCGGCCAGGATCATTAATTAAAAAAAAAAAAAAACAGTCCTCACAGCCAGACACCATCACAGTCCACCACACAGACCTGTACAGAGAGAGCCTTCACCTTTGAGATGTAAATATTGTAACATACGAGTCATTCCACTGTGAGGCGCCGCTCTCACTCCTTCACTTCCATCTTTGACTTTTATTTTGAAACTCAATCACAAAGCTGTTTTCCTTTCAGTTGTTTGAACAGCAGCTGTTTCACATTGAGCACAATTTTTTTAATTTTCTTTGTTCGATGGCGGAGTCAACTAGAGTCTAGATCAGTTTCTGGATCACTGCCGATACTGCTTCCCCAATAATCGATCATTCTGAGGACCAATCTGATTCAGCTCAGTTTGAAATTAGTCTTAGGAGTTCATAACAATCAGTCTGTCCATGCGACAGAAAATTTTACAGCTGCTTCATGTTGGTTTCTGACACGCTTCCTGTAGCTTGGAGTTTTAGTTTTTTAGAATTTTTTACTGCCCTATTTTCAGGGCTTGAAAAGAACTTCTTCAAGCAGCAGGAAGTCTTGGCTTGAAGTCAGCGGACTCCTCCAAATGTGAGAGTGTTTGTTCTCAGACTGTGTGAGAAGGAAAGTTTACTTACTGTGATCAGTGGTGTTAAGTGGTGTCCAGAGTACGCCCACATTAAGCTTGTTAAAATTTAAAATGCATCTTCTTCTTTCTTTCTTCTCTCAAAAAAACACAGAGTTGTATAAATCTTATGACATCAGCTCAACGTCTGTAACTAAACAAGAGTATCTGCAGGCTTGCAGGTTGTCCAAGTGGACGCTGAAAGTGAGCTAACGTTAGCTTAACAGCTTAAATGGCTTAAATAAATGATTAACAACTAACATAAGATCTCAAGTACTGGACTGATTTGTTTCTAGGACTCTGTTCTGGTCAAATCAGTTGGTAAAAATCATTTAGCTTTGGGCATCCAGCAACAGCCACGTCTGGAAGTCATCCTCCATTGTTATTTCCAAGCATCTGTTAACTGCTGTCACCACCACAGAAGGCCCGTCTGGAAAATGGAGGGAAAAAATGACACTGACATTTTCTGCTCTGAGCTGAAGTTTTTTTAACTTGAGCAGAGCGCTGGTGCAAAACCAGGAGGGAGCGTCACGCGGGGCAGCGCGCAAAACTCTTACTGCCACCTGAAAACAACTGCAAGAGAGACGCTTCCACTGCAAAAACTGCTCCGACTGACCGAGGTGGAGTTTCAGTCAAACAGCTCAACTCAGAGTGGATGAGGGAACATTTAAGCAAGAATTTTAATTAATTATTTTTTAACTGATTGATGTGTTATGACAGAGAGCAGGAGGAGACTGAACTGAGTTTTAACCAGTGCAGTTTTTGTTTTTGCCAACTTAAAAGAGGACCGAGAAGAAGATGTCTTTCAGCACGGATAGAGATCTTTTGACTTATGACTCAGAAACACTCGTAAAAACAGCATCATAAAAATTAGAGTTACTGTGGACACAGTCTGAGAGCAAACACAAATCAAAAAGGGTGTTTAAACTACAACATAATAAAAAGTAGAGTAAAATATGGATGTAGTAACTCTCAGCCAGCAGCAGGGGACTCCAGACACAGTTGGACTGGTGATTAACTTGATATTAAATCCAGTAAATACAGTCCATCCAAGAGTCAGCTCTACCTTAAATAAGATACATGTGAATCAAACAGCTTTGTCTGAAGGTGTGTTTGCCCCCCTGCTGCTCGGGCGCAAACGCTCTGCGCTGGATCCACCGAGATGAATACGATCTACTCATCTGATTCTGGAGAACACAAGAGAACCAGCGGATGTCACTGAAATGTTGGACTGCTCCTTTATGAAACCTGTGGAGCGAGTGAATTGGTCAGAGAGCTGAATGTCTCTGCATGCCGCACACACACACACCTGGATCTGTCACTGAAGAAAATGCTGCCTGCTGATGACTTGACTCCTCCTGTAACCTCCTGACCCAACAATCCAGTAAAAAAACTCCCAAGTTAAACATTTTGTACCGACACTGTCAACCCTGTAACCACCTGTTCCCAGTAATCTTTTTATAACTCTTACATGGTGTATATATTAGAGCAGTAACACCCAGGAGGTCTTCAGTGTGATTCTGTGACTCAGATGTGTGAAGCAGAACAGAGTCTTACTTCTTCAAATATTCATACACAGAATCCTGAATCAGAGCAACACTTTTAACTGCAACATTTCCTCTGAGAAGTGGGTAAACTAAACACAGTTTTGGCTGCAACGGAGAGACAAAGCCCCTTCTCTTCCCCTTTTCTTGGTAGGCTAGTTAAGAGGCTAGTTTTTTTTTTTATCCTCTTTAAATTGTGCCATGAATTCCACATAAAATGTTTTGATAATTTTGAGATAATTCAGAGTTTGGTCCTAAAGCTTTGGACAACAACGTCTCGCACAGAATCCATCACCTCGGCACATTTCACCTCCTTCCTCTAGAAGGACGGAAAAAGTATTAAAAGAGGTGAAAGTGCGACCATGTTGAGAGCTCCAGCTGAAGTAGAGTCAGGCCTGGATTATACTCCCGAACAGACGTGTGCGTGGACTTGAATAATCTGACGTTGATAAACAGCCTTTGTTTGATTCATGGCACAATTCAAACAGAATTTTTAAAAAAAATCTCTTGTTTTTGAGTACCATACATAATATTTCCAAAATAAGGTCCCGTGGTGACCCACCGGGAGCAGGGGGACTTTGCTTCTCTATGTGATGCTAAGGTAGCAGCTAGCTAATATAGTGTGTAAAGTCTTGTACAAAGTTAGCTGTGCTAATTCCTTTAAAGAAAAAATATTTATTAGCAACCATATATAATATTTACCTCAGGAGACAGTTAGTTTAGCTTAGCATAAAGACTGGAAGCAGGGAAAACTGCTAGCCTAGCTCTGTCCAAAGGTGAAGAAAAGCATACCAAAAAAATCGATAAATCACTAATTAACACAATATATTTTCTTTGTTTCTTAACAACAAAATAAAATGCAAAAAATTACACATAGTTTTACAGGGATTATCTGCTGGACTGTAGCTGGTTATCATCTCTATGCTAAACTACCACCTAAACACACCTGACCAAGCTGGTCTCATATTACCTTAACAACCTGAACCAATTATATGTTTTAGTTGTTTCTACCTCAAAGAAGACATCTATGCTAGCATTATTAGCACAAAACTGTGGTTTAAAATAGTAGGTAAGCTGCCTGGCTGGGTAAATCATCTAACTGTGTCTGCAAAATGTTTGAGGAACTAAAACTCCAGTCTGCTCACACAACCGCAGCTCTGTTGTATTTCCAATATAATCGCAGTAAAGAACAGCCTCCAGGGTATTATGACTTTTATTCTATTATTACTAACGCATGTGTATCATCTGTAAAAGTTTTCTTCAAAATAGTGTAGCAAGAAGAGAAAGCAAGAACTCTCTATATCTCTGATGAACAGAGAAGTTTTCCGCATGGCACGAATTCAGCTGTTATCGTTTGATTTTTCTGCACTAAACGTGACCATTGATGTGCATATTGTTATGAGAATCATCACATGTGAGCCAGGTCATGTGCATGTAAAAAAACAATGAGCCTGGAGTAGACAGTGTGACTGTGATGCTCCATGGAAGATGGATGTTATGTGTTAAAATATCAGATTTTTCTTAATTAAGAAATAGAAACCTCATTGGTTTGATCTTGGTTGTAAGGATACAAGGTCTTGCAAAAAGATCACAGTCCAAGCAGACAGATAGCAAATGGCTTTCTGTCAAATGGGAGCATGTGTTCCAGGATCCTAAGTTCCTAATGTCCTAAATCCCAGGGTCCTATGTTCCAGGGTCCTAAGATCCCAGAGTCACAGGTTCACAGGGTCCTAAGATCCCAGGATCATCAGGGACCTATGTTCCTAGGGTCTTAAGTTTGCAGGACTCCTATCTTCCCAGGGTCAAACTTCCCAGGGTCTTATGTTCCCATCATCCTCTGCTCTGTGCTAATATCTAACGCTTATCCCTTATGTGTGATGTAGAGCCGGGGAAAATAGGATCTTGGGATGTCATCTTGTTTGCTGATTTGCCGAATGCAGTCAACAAGGCAAATATCATCTCGTACTGATCTTCGTCTGATCAATCAGTGCATTCCTAGTCCTATATTCCCGGGGTCCTATGCTTCCAAGGTCCTATGTTCCCACAGTCCTATATTTCCAGGGTCCTATGTTCCTAGGGCCCTGTGTCTATGCTAATCTCTAATCCCTAACCCATTACGTGCCATAAAAACCTGGGGAACATAGAACCCTGGGAACACAGAAATTGCCCTGCCGTGGAATTAATGCAAAACTAGGGGGCACCATCGTAAAACCAAAAAACATAAAACATGCAGTAAAAGTGAGGTACAGATCCAATCTGTGCGCTGTAGCAAACAAAAAAAATGCAACTTAATTTCAGTTGGACTTTAATGTCATTTGAGTGAAACGTGTCAACAACTTTTGGATGGATTGCCATGAAAAATGGTACAAACATTCATGTTTGGTGATCCTCTGTTTTTTTTTTTTTTTTTTTTTTTTATTCTAGTGCCACCATCTGGTCAAAGTTTCAGTGTCAAATACTTACTTACCTACTTTATTTGCAAATACCTGCAAAACGAATGATGTTCTCGTTGTCCTCAGCTGTATTTACTAACACACTGAACTCAGATGGTTGACACTGTAAACATACCAGCTTAACATCAGCATATTAGCATTGTCATAGATAGCTGCAGGGATGACAGATTTTTTTGGGGCGACCTTGAAGTTAGCACCGCTCTCGTTCCCTCCACAACAAGCTGATGGTATTTGTCCACTAGATGTTTGATTAGTGCAGAAAATAAACTTTGTAGTGCAAAAAAAGTTTGATACTTGCAGGTCTTGTTCAGCAAGATAATCCTCACAAATCACCACTAACTTTATGATGCTTGAAGCGTAAATGTCATCGCCAGAAGTAAGCTAATGTTAGGTTATGAATGAACTACAGCGCTAGTGTTCGCTGTGTTGACGTTAAATGTCCTTGATGGCCTCTGTAGTCTCATTTAGCCACTTGATAGCAACTGTCTTTTTTTAAGGCATGAAAAAGCTTCAAAATTCATGAGTGGGGTATTTACTGTGCACAGTGGTTTCCAGATTCTAGGACTCATTCCTGCAGCACTCTATTGTAAGCATGTTAGCATTTAGCTCAAAGCATGGCTGTGCTAAAGTGCAGTCTAACAGAGCTGCTAGCATGACTGTTCAGGCATAATTCCCAGTCTTATCTGCATGTCTGTGTGGTGATGAAGCTGCCATGTGTTATTTGCTCTGTACTTTGTACCAAATGGGAACTTTGGAGGTGACAGGGGACATTCACAGGACAGTAGGTGGGAGGGTGGGAGTCAACAGTGCCCCAGGATCCATTAAATCCCACCATCACCTCAGCCTGAGGCCGACTGAATCAGAGCTCGAGCGGTCTCCCAGAAACAAAATGGCTCCTCTATTGTTTTTCTAATCATTTCAGTTTCATGTTTTTTACCAGGTCGTTATTGTTTATTCAGGAGGCAAACACTTGAATAATTGATGTCATTGCATTTCAGAGGAAAACTAGGAGAACATTTTCTCCCTATGCAGTTGCACTCTTGTCCCGACTCCTGCTCGTTTAATTTCAGCCGTCAGTGTACGTTTGTGTGAAACCTTTAAGAGGCATTTTATTTTAGCTTACAGATGTACTTTTCCCCCCCGCTTTGCCTTCACCCTCTTGGTTTCTCAGAGGGTTGGTTGTTGAGCTGTTAACTGTGGTTTCATGTGGTTGATTGTACTTTTTTTTATGTCTTCTTTTATTTTCTTGTGGGACTGGATTCTTGTCACTTGTGACAACAAAAATACGAAGAAAAACACAGCTTCCATCTGCCCTAGAAACAGACAACTGCCTTTTGTGAGCATTTCAAAACAATGGAAAAGTTCTGCCATCAGTTGACTCTATTTTAATTAACGTTCATGAAACATCAAGAGCTGATGTGTAAATGCAAATAACGCAGTTTGCTTGTTCTTAAGTAAAATATGTCCAAAATATTAACTTGTGTTGTTTTTAGCGATGCTAGCTGCCTGGCTCTAGGAATGAGTGTTGGTCAGTCCAGACTCTCACAAATTTCTGTTCAGGTGATTCTGACTTTTCTTTCAGCGCCACTATGAGATTTACATCTGTGGTTTCAAGTTGAGTATCTCAACAACTATTGGATGGATTATTACTCAGATATTCATGTCCCCTTATGGTGTGTTCACACATAAAGCAAAGTGAATTTTTTTGTCTGCGCCCTAAACAGCTAGAACACGTTAGCTGTAAGCTAGCAACAGCAGGCACAGGTGCCCTGTGTGTCTGACTGAAGTCATCAGTCACAGGAGACCTTTCTGCCCAGTGCTACAACTGAATTTTCCGCTCAACTCGAATAATTACACCTCACATGAATTTCAAGTATTCGTGCCATTTGCATTAACCAGCAGAAATTTGCGTCTAATCACATATTTGCATCGCCTGTGTATGTAATTGTACCGTGCAAAGAATTTGCTTCACTGTCTGTGTGAACACAACTCTTAATCCAGCGCCATCATCAGATCAAATTGTGTCCAATACTTTAATTGACTCCCGACCCTTATGTGAACTTTCTCATTTCCTGTTTCCTGTACTTAGATGATGTGTGCTGGGCTCGTCTGTGTTGAAAAGAAAACCACATTTTGTAGATGGTTAAAAGGTGTGACATGTAAAAGCTACATAGTTGTATCATATGTTAGCTAATGTTAGCAATTTGCAAGCTAACTAGCTAATCTACATCAATGGTTAGCTAGCTAGTTACAGATGATAGCTAATATTCCCAAACTGCAAGCTAACTAGGCAGCTGGTCTAGATCTGCTAGCCACTTAAGATGTGACTATATACTATTTAGGTTTCTTTTTACAGCATCTTCTAACTGTTTTTATAATGTGGTTTTCTTTTCAATGTAAACAAAGTGAGCACATACAGGAAGCAGGAAAGGAGAAAGCTGACTAAGGTAGCAACCTTGTTATCGGAGGGAGACTTAGAACGGGTCAATTTAATTGGTGTATATGCGTCAATACTTTAATTGATGATGGTGGTTATGCTAACATCGTCACTGTGCGTGTGGTAGCATCATGGACGTGATGCTACCATTTAGCTCAAAGCCCAGCTATGCTTAAGTGCGGCCTCACAGAACTGCTAGCATGGCTAAAAAACCTTTAGTCCTGTTTTCTGGTTAAATATTGGATATTGTACTTCTTCAATCCCACTTTGGGTACACATGGATCATGTTGTTAGCCAGTTTAAAAAGTGTGTGTGGGGGGGGTCACAAGTAGGTTTATTTTAGGGGATCACGAGCCAAGATGGCTGGGAACCACTGATGTAACGTCCGCGCTACCTGAATATTATATTTCACTTTCACAGAGGCTATAAAACCCACTTCATGGCTCTAAACTGTGGGTCATGACCCTGCGTCTCTGGTTTCATTTGCTGTATTTTTAACCCTGCATGCATCAGATTCCAAAACCAGTGCTGTAAATGTTTAAGTCAAACTGCTTCTGTTGAATGAATTATTATTATAATTATTATTAATGTTGTATTTTGAAGCTTCCCCATCGTGTTACAAAAGCCGTCTGTGAACCGTTTACATGATGTTTGGTTAATGACTTTATGTTTCAGGTGTCACGTCAGCCATTTTCTCTGTGTGAGCAGGAGGTCGTGACAATCGAGAGTGAAACACATCTGTCTGGATGTTCTGATGAAAACAATACATGTATTTAAAACTTAAAAACTGAGGCCATCTGCCAATAAAGAACAACAACAAAATGGCTCTGGATCTCATTCTTAAAGAATCAAAGTTAAAAGACTTTTTTTCATCTTTAATAAGTTGAATTTTTTTAGTCTTTAATAACTTTACATAAAATTGATATATATCACGCTATACACACAATATGCTTTAAATAAATAAAATAAAAATTCAGACCAATGACAGAGTGTTTAGGACCAGAAGTGTGGTGGGAGGTGTAATGCAGGTGTTTGTCCACTGGGTGGCTTCAAAGCACCGTCTTAATGTTTTTAATGACACCGCTGGTTTTTCTAACCTTTATTCAGCATCATTAAAATAAAAAATAGGCAGTATCATTTCAATCAGAACACTAAAATAAAATAAACAAAACAAACCCAAATAGCACTAATAAATAAAGTAATACAATTACAATAAAAAAGTAGATAAATTAAATGAAAGAGGGATTTAAATAAAATATAATTCAAGTAAATCAGATAGTCTCAAGGCTCTTCTACTAAGACTAAGAGAATTTTTTGAAATAAAAGAATCAGCTATTTGATTTATGTATGTAAAAATGACCTATAATTAAAATATTATTACATAAAAGTTTACAGTCTTTGTTTTGCAAAAGAACAATTGAAAGGATTACATTCTTTTTAACCAACCGCATCAGTTTCCAATCTGTGTCTGGAGAGATGAAAAAGTAACACCTATCAGAGGTGTGGATTTCATTACTTGATTTGTTCAGAAAGAACCGCTAATTAATTAAGTGGTCAGCGCTGGTACGTATACAACACGGCAAAAAGAGGTTGTGTCCGTCCTGTGTAGGTGCTTTTAAATGACTTTAATCAGGTAGTTGCTTCTTTTATCATCTGAATTTGAGCAAATACTAGTTAACTTTTCAAGGCCCTGACTGTTGTCTGTTTCCTTCTGTTGTCATTTCAGATTTGAAAGATTGCGAAAGCAATTTTTTTTAGAGGTGTGGGTTTCATTTTTTGATTTGTTTGAACAAAAATACAAGCTTTCCCAGGTCTACAGAGTTGAACCAGTGACCCAAGGATACCTGTCATTAACAACCTGTCCGCTCTACCAACTAAACCATCAAAACCAGGAGCACACAACCTTGGATTCCCAAAGAGTTAACAGCAGCAAAGCAAACAGTCACCTACAGACACTCTATGTACAGTATAGGCTCTAACACTGGTGCGTGTGAAGCTGGCCATCTAATGTGGCACTGGATGTGGATGAACCTTAAAATCCACACCTCTGAAATATATTCATTTTGCATAACTCCAAACAGCTGGAAACCCATGAAAAGCTCATCCTTCGAGCCGGAGTTGAACCAGCGACCTAAGGATACCTGTCATTAACAACCTACAGTCCTCCGCTCTACCAACTGAGCTATCGAAGGGAACACAGAGGTCAGCATCCTAACGACTTACAGCGACATGACAAACAGCCACGCATCTTACTCTGCGTACAGCATTACCTCATTCAATACGGTTACTTTAACCACAAATTTACTGAAGATTGAAATTGGCTACTTAATGTACCAAAGGACCTGAGAAAGTGAGAAAATTCAGATGATGAAGAAATCAATAACCTGGTTAAAATCATTTGAGAGCAGCTACACAGGACGACCATAACCTCTTTTTGTCATGTTGTATATGTGTCAGTGTTGACCACTTTAATTAGAGGATGTGGACGAGCATCTTCTTTCAGAACAAATCAAGTAACGAAATCCACACCTCTGAAATCTATGACTTCTGCATAACTCCAAACAGTTGGAAACGCACGAAAAGCTCATCCTTCGAGCCGGAGTTGAACCAGCGACCTAAGGATACCTGTCATTAACAACCTACAGTCCTCCGCTCTACCAACTGAGCTATCGAAGGGCACACACAGTCAGAAATCAGAAAGAGTTACAGTGAAATAACAAACAGTCACCTGTCTTACTCAATGTACAGTAGCTCATTCAATACTGTTACTTTAACCACAAATTTACTGAAGATTGAAATTGGCCACTTAATGTACCAAAGGACCTGAGAAAGTGAGAAGATTAAGATGATGAACAAATCAACTACCTGGTTAAAACCATTCAATACCAGCTACACAGGACGATGTGTCAGTGTTGACCACTTTAATCAGAGGATGTCAACGAGCATCTTCTTTCAGAACAAATCAAGCCATGAAATCCACACCTCTGAAATCCATGACTTTTGCATCTCTCAAGACATAAGTTGTAGACTAATGAAAAAGCTCATCCTTCGAGCCAGAGTTGAACCAGCGACCTAAGGATACCTGTCATTAACAACCTACAGTCCTCCGCTCTACCAACTGAGCTATCGAAGGGAACACAGAGGTCAGCATCCTAAAGACTTACAGCGACATGACAAACAGCCACGCATCTTACTCTGCGTACAGCATTACCTCATTCAATACGGTTACTTTAACCACAAATTTACTGAAGATTGAAATTGGCTACTTAATGTACCGAAGGACCTGAGAAAGTGGAAAAATTCAGATGATGAAGAAATCAATAACCTGGTTAAAATCATTTGAGAGCAGCTACACAGGACGATGTGTCAGTGTTGACCACTTTAATCAGAGGATGTGAACGAGCATCTTCTTTCAGAACAAATCAAGCCATGAAATCCACACCTCTGAAATGCATTAGTTAAGTAGTTAATCTCTAGACACAAATTATAGACAAATGAAAAGCTCATCCTTCAAGCCGGAGTTGAACCAGCAACCTAAGGATACCTGTTATTAACAACCTACAGTCCTCCGCTCTACCAACTGAGCTATCGAAGGGCACATGCTGCTTCAAATCAGAGAGACTTACAGCGACATGACAGCCACCTGTCTTACTCAACATGTAGTAGCTCATTTAATACTGTTACTTTAACCACAATTTACAAAAGATTGAAGTTGGCCACTTAATGTACCAAAGGACCTGAGAAAGCTTTTATTTTTGTCCTAACAAATCAAGCAACAAAACCCACAGCTCTGAAAAAAACTGTCTTCAAAATCTTTCAAATCTGAAATGACAACAAAAGGAAACACACAAAAGGCAAGGCCTTCAGGCCAGAGATACTTCAGTGAAAAGGTAATAAGTGTTTGCTGAAATCCAGATGACAAAGACATTGTCATCGTCCTGGCTGAGCACCTGCGTAGATGCTCTCAAATGACTTTAACCAGGTAGTTGCTTCGTTCATCATGTTGCGTATATGTCAGTGTTGACCGCTTCATTTATCAGTGTATGTTGATGAACAACTTCTTTTTCCGAGCAAATCAAGCAATGAAATCCACACCTCTGAAATCTATGACTTTTGCATCTCTCAAGACATAAGTTGTAGACAAATGAAAAGCTCATCCTTCGAGCCGGAGTTGAACCAGCGACCTAAGGATACCTGTCATTAACAATCTACAGTCCTCCGCTCTACCAACTGAGCTATCGAAGGGAACACAGAGGTTAGTATCCTAACGACTTACAGCGACATGACAAACAGCCACGCATCTTACTCTGCGTACAGCATTACCTCATTCAATACTGTTACTTTAACCACAAATTTACTGAAGATTGAAATTGGCTACTTAATGTACCAAAGGACCTGAGAAAGTGGAAAAATTCAGATGATGAAGAAATCAATAACCTGGTTAAAATCATTTGAGAGCAGCTACACAGGACGACCATAACCTCTTTTTGTCATGTGGTATATGTGTCAGTGTTGACCACTTTAATCAGAGGATGTGAACGAGCATCTTCTTTCAGAACAAATCAAGCCATGAAATCCACACCTCTGAAATGCATTAGTTAAGTATTTAATCTCTAGACACAAATTATAGACGAATGAAAAGCTCATCCTTCGAGCCGGAGTTGAACCAGCGACCTAAGGATACCTGTCATTAACAACCTACAGTCCTCCGCTCTACCAACTGAGCTATCGAAGGACACACACAGTCAGAAATCAGAAAGAGTTACAGTGAAATAACAAACAGTCACCTGTCTTACTCAATGTACAGTAGCTCATTCAATACTGTTACTTTAACCACAAATTTACTGAAGATTGAAATTGGCCACTTAATGTACCAAAGGACCTGAGAAAGTGAGAAGATTAAGATGATGAACAAATCAACTACCTGGTTAAAACCATTCAATACCAGCTACACAGGACGATGTGTCAGTGTTGACCACTTTAATCAGAGGATGTCAACGAGCATCTTCTTTCAGAACAAATCAAGCCATGAAATCCACACCTCTGAAATCCATGACTTTTGCATCTCTCAAGACATAAGTTGTAGACTAATGAAAAAGCTCATCCTTCGAGCCAGAGTTGAACCAGCGACCTAAGGATACCTGTCATTAACAACCTACAGTCCTCCGCTCTACCAACTGAGCTATCGAAGGGAACACAGAGGTCAGCATCCTAAAGACTTACAGCGACATGACAAACAGCCACGCATCTTACTCTGCGTACAGCATTACCTCATTCAATACGGTTACTTTAACCACAAATTTACTGAAGATTGAAATTGGCTACTTAATGTACCGAAGGACCTGAGAAAGTGGAAAAATTCAGATGATGAAGAAATCAATAACCTGGTTAAAATCATTTGAGAGCAGCTACACAGGACGATGTGTCAGTGTTGACCACTTTAATCAGAGGATGTGAACGAGCATCTTCTTTCAGAACAAATCAAGCCATGAAATCCACACCTCTGAAATGCATTAGTTAAGTAGTTAATCTCTAGACACAAATTATAGACAAATGAAAAGTTCATCCTTCGAGCCGGAGTTGAACCAGCGACCTAAGGATACCTGTCATTAACAACCTACAGTCCTCCGCTCTACCAACTGAGCTATCGAAGGGCACATGCTGCTTCAAATCAGAGAGACTTACAGCGACATGACAGCCACCTGTCTTACTCAACATGTAGTAGCTCATTTAATACTGTTACTTTAACCACAATTTACAAAAGATTGAAGTTGGCCACTTAATGTACCAAAGGACCTGAGAAAGCTTTTATTTTTGTCCTAACAAATCAAGCAACAAAACCCACAGCTCTGAAAAAAACTGTCTTCAAAATCTTTCAAATCTGAAATGACAACAAAAGGAAACACACAAAAGGCAAGGCCTTCAGGCCAGAGATACTTCAGTGAAAAGGTAATAAGTGTTTGCTGAAATCCAGATGACAAAGACATTGTCATCGTCCTGGGTGAGCACCTGCGTAGATGCTCTCAAATGACTTTAATCAGGTAGTTGCTTCGTTCATCATGTTGCATAGTGTTGACCGCTTCATTTATCAGTGTATGTTGATGAACTTCTTCTTTTTCCGAACAAATCAAGCAATGAAATCCACACCTCTGAAATCTATGACTTTTGCATCTCTCAAGACATAAGTTGTAGACTAATGAAAAGTTCCTCCTTCGAGCCGGAGTTGAACCAGCGACCTAAGGATACCTGTCATTAACAACCTACAGTCCTCCGCTCTACCAACTGAGCTATCGAAGGGAACACAGAGGTCAGCATCCTAAAGACTTACAGCGACATGACAAACAGCCACGCATCTTACTCTGCGTACAGCATTACCTCATTCAATACAGTTACTTTAACCACAAATTTACTGAAGATTGAAATTGGCTACTTAATGTACCAAAGGACCTGAGAAAGTGAGAAAATTAAGATGATGAACAAATCAACTACCTGGTTAAAACCATTCAATACCAGCTACACAGGACGATGTGTCAGTGTTGACCACGTTAATCAGAGGATGTGAACGAGCATCTTCTTTCAGAACAAATCAAGCCATGAAATCCACACCTCTGAAATGCATTAATTGCACATATCTCTAGACACAAATTATAGACGAATGAAAAGCTCATCCTTCGAGCCGGAGTTGAACCAGCGACCTAAGGATACCTGTCATTAACAACCTACAGTCCTCCGCTCTACCAACTGAGCTATCGAAGGGCACATGCTGCTTCAAATCAGAGAGACTTACAACGACATGACAGCCACCTGTCTTACTCAACATGTAGTAGCTCATTTAATACTGTTACTTTAACCACAATTTACTAAAGATTGAAGTTGGCCACTTAATGTACCAAAGGACCTGAGAAAGCTTTTATTTTTGTCCTAACAAATCAAGCAACAAAACCCACAGCTCTGAAAAAAACTGTCTTCAAAATCTTTCAAATCTGAAATGACAACAAAAGGAAACACACAAAAGGCAAGGCCTTCAGGCCAGAGATACTTCAGTGAAAAGGTAATAAGTTTTAAAAAGTCTTCAATTCAGATGATGAAGGAAGCAAGTACCTGGTTAAAGTCATTCAAGAGCATCTACACAGGTGCTCGTCCAGGACGATTACAATCTCTTTGCTATGTTGCTTATATGTCAGTGTTGACCGCTTCATTTATCAGTGTATGTTGATGAGCTCCTTCTTTCTGAACAAATAGAGCAATGAAATCCACACCTCTGAAATATATTCATTTTGCATAACTCCAAACACAAGTTGGAAACCCATGAAAAGTTCATCCTTCGAGCCGGAGTTGAACCAGCGACCTAAGGATACCTGTCATTAACAACCTACAGTCCTCCACTCTACCAACTGAGCTATCGAAGGGCACACAGAGGTCAGCATCCTAAAGACTTACAGCGACATGACAAACAGCCACGCATCTTACTCTGCGTACAGTATTACCTCATTCAATACTGTTACTTGTACCATGTCTACTGAGGCAAGAACGCTGAGTCATCATCTGTTTGTCCATTACAATTCTGAGGAAGTTTAAATGTTTAAAAGTTTAAAAGAAAGTTGCATCTTATTACACGAAAAGGTGGACACTTCCATAATGGTGAAAACTGGCACAAGAGAACAACATATCTGTTATGTTGGACAAATATGAAACAGTAACTGCCTGCAGACTTTTTGGGTGCAGACGCCCCCTGTCTGTCAAACTGCTGGCTGATAAAATAGCTACAAAAGTATGGAGGACAAAAAGTGACTTATTTGTCAATAAATAAATGAATACATGCTGAAGTATATAGAGAAAAACAAACAAACGGCCACCACAACAGTGACAGAATGTCAAAAGTAATATTTCCCCATTTATCTGATAATTTTGACTTTTGAACTGATGATTCAAACCTTTTTTAACTTACAATTTCAATGTTGTTGTCATAATTTCGACTTTTTTAAATTTCATAATTATAATTTTTAACTAATATTTTTTTTTCATCTCATAATTTTAACCTTTTATCTCATAATTATGACCTTTTTTTTATCTCAGAATTTTGACCTTTTATATCAGTTATGACATTTCTTATAATTTTGACCTTTAACTCATACTTCTGATTTTTTTATGTTGTAATTTTGACTCTTTTTTTAGCTCATAAACATGACTTTTTGTAATTTGATTTGGACCTTTAATGCCTTCTTATATTCTAATTAGGACTTTTTAATCTCACAATTCCGACGTTTTATCTCATAATTGCCTGACATCAGAGGTATGTTTTCTTTTACTGGCGGAAATGGGTTTTTACATTATGAACAAAGTAGTATACCCCAATTAATGCTTTCACCAAACTATTTATGTAAGTCATTAACTATCAAATTAAAAAAATCTGATTCTGATTCAGTTGGCTTAAGGCAGAACCAGTGACTGAAAATTACTTTTTTCAGTTTTTAAAATGGGTAATTGACATTCAAATGCAAAACACTGAAGTGCTGTACGGAGATTTCCATGATTTGTTCTGTGAGGTCAGAGGTATAATTGTACCAGTCCTCGTTAGTATAGTGGACAGTATCTCCGCCTGTCACGCGGAAGACCGGGGTTCGATTCCCCGACGGGGAGTGTACAATCTTTTCCACTGTGCCACTGTGTCTTTCACAACGCTAACAACGAGGTTATGGCCGTAGTCCGTGAAGGCAACAATGAGGCGATATTAACCGACAGTTCGTGAAGGCAGCGTGAAAGACGCGCCATACGTATGCGTCACGTGATTACGTAAACAGAAACAAACATGGCGCCGCGAAAGTGAGGAAAACTCTACTGTGAGTGTTTTGAAAATGAATATTGTTTGATTTACTGCCGTTTTGTGTAGCTGTTCACCTAATCAACACACACACGCCACATGCGTTCTTTCATTGTGCGGTTAAATTAAACAGAAAATCGAAAATGCGAACTTTATCCGCAGTTTTTAGTGTCTCGTGTTTTCAGTTTGTTTCCATATCGACGGATGTTCTCGCGCCGTGTAAGCTAACTGTGTCAGATATTTGCTGTGAGTGAAATCTGAGCGGAGCTGAACAGTGTGTGATGTGATTTATTCTGATTTCCGACGTCTCTGTCTTCTCACTCGGCTGTTTTAACTCTAACACACTTAACACACAGGGTGAGTCGGTGCCATCCCGTCACACGGACCCCCGCCCGGACAGATGAGAGGAAGAGGAGGACATTCTTCATCATCAGGTAGCTACCTGCTGAGAGTGGGCCAGGATGATGCTCTGTCATTGGCTTTGCAGCAGTTCAGGGTTAATACTGTGCGTTTAATACGTACAGTTACAAAGAAATCACGTGGCCTCTTATATCATATTATCTAAGCTGTGACTTACTCTGATTTAATACTCAGCTTTAGTCTAAAGTTTGTTCTGCCTCGTTGAAATCACCTCAGTGCCACAGGGCTGCACGATTAATCGCAATATGGCCAAGTGCAATATCCAAATTGCATTTTTTGAAAAAGTAAAATTGTATGAGAAAACAGCATAATAATCAGGTAATATAGAGCTGCATAGATGACCTGGCCCAAAACTCTTCTTCGTCACAAGAAATAAAACCTGTTTGTTCGCTGCAGACTTCAATAAATATCACATCATCATTTAAATAGTTATTTTAAGTGAACATGAAAATTGTAATTCAGTTTTAGGTGGCTAAAATGCTTTTTGCTGCTGACCCTGTTCACAGCAGTACATTGTTTAGCTTTCTATATCAGCACTCCTGCTGCTTTTCGACAGCCATCTACTGTAGATAATATATCAACCATGGTTAATTACCTTGTACATCTCAGTTTTAATTCATCTGATCTATCCCTCTAAATCCTTTTAAGATTTAAAAAATATCTGGAAAACCGGTGGACTGTGTGGTTTTGAAACTTCACTCTTTTTTGTGTCTCCGATGTTCAGAGTTTCTCAGGAGGCGGCAAGGATGGCTCTGAGGAAGCAAGTAGTCAAGGACGCCAGCGACGTTCCCTCTGGAAGCCAGCAGATTGACGAAGACACACAGGACGATGAAGCTGTCAACGACAGAGATGAAAATGTAAAGACACGTGAACATTAGCCAGAATCAACTGAGATAAATACGGGTTCATATTTCTAAACTGAGGAGTTAGAGCACGGCGTCACTGAGCCTTGTTCTAAAGCAGGTGAAGCTCAGGGTTCATTCAGTGTTTTCATTTTTTCATTTACATTCCAACCACAGTTTCTTTCCCAGACCGAAATCTCCTGCAGGAGCCTGCCAACTTTCTTATGAAAAATGTTAACAGAGCAGGTTTGTTGATTCAGCTGTGACTCGTTCATAAATTATAAGTGGTAATTGTGTAATAATTTGAACATAGTTTGATGAATTCTTCAGATTAAAAAGGGCAGAAGGTCAGTCAAGATCAGTGAACAGGGTGTGTATGGAATCTTAAAAAGGTTTTAAAGTTGATAAATCAGTTTAGTGACAATTAAGGTCTTTAGGAAGTATTAAAAATGTTTTCCAACGTATTGCATTTTGTAGCTTGATAGTATTACGTGAAGGCCCGTAAAACTACCTAGTCAAAGGACAAATGGTTGGAGGATGAGGAGTGTACCGCTCTGTGTGTCAGTAAGTGATAAGGGCAGCCTCAGTGAATCAGTGCTCCCACGTGAAAGTGCTACAGCAGAGGCCGGATGCACAAAACTCTGTGTAGATTCATGACTTAAACTGTGTGCGCACAAAGGCTGTTTAATTGTGTTATCTTACAATTAATGTGTAGTAAATGTAAGTTAAGGTGAGTCGCTGATGAAACCAGCTAGAGTCTTAAAAGGGATTAAATTTAGCATCAGGATACCTGCAAATACCCCGGTGAGGCAAGAGTCATTTATGAATTAGGGGAAATGATGTCACTAAAACTCTGTTTGTTCTTCCAGGATGAGCTCTCATCATCACTTCTGCTGCCTGTGTCAACAAGAGCAAAACGCAGGAGGGAGAGGGAAAACAAATCCAAATCCAAAGGTACTTCACATGACATGTAGGATACCAAAATCATTATAAAACACTTGACTTTTAATGTTTCTGTGTTTTTGTGCAGGAGAAAACACTGCTCGAGTTTGGGAAATACAGAAATAATTTTAAACGCAGACAACTGATATACAGATGTTCTTATCGTGACGAGAAACATGTGAAACTGATGTCAAGATAACTTTAAATGTCACACAGTCACTACACGTGATACTGTACCTTCAATATTTTGTTGTGATGGTTGCATCAGTCTGTGTGTGGATACGTATGATCACCAGAACTTTATTGAAGCTACTGTAATTGCTTTTGAGATGCAGAGTTAGTGATGGCATCAGAAGTTTCATATGTACAAGTCTAAGTCTACAGAATAATAAAAATAAAAATCATATATCCATACTAATTAAGTCACTGTGTTAGTCAGATTTAAAGCCAGTGTATTTTTTGTGAGTCTGTAATAAATACAACCCTGTGTCAGCCTGTCTGTGTTGTTTTCAGAGATGACAGAGGAGGAGATGATGGACTTGGCCCTGCGTCTGAGTGAACAGGAAGCCAGCATCACTGCGCTCAGGCTGCAGAAAGAGGAAGAGGCCGTGATGAAAGCCATTCAGGAGAGTGTGAGTACACAGTCAGCTTTATTGGTCAAGTATGTGATCACAGAGGAGACGGTCTTTCAGACGCTACTGTGTTCTACAAAGTAAAATGACTGTTTTTGTCAGAAGAGTCTGGTTGCTTTGGAGAGATCGGTACTTGACTTATATAAGTGTGGTCTCCTGTCAGAAAAGGCAGCAAAATAAAGCAGTGAAAATATTCTAAATATAGTTTACAGTCAAATTGATGTGGTTTATACTTCAGGAATGTAACTGTGTAACCGTTTTTGACACATTGCATCAGTCTGTCTCAAAGAGTCAAGCATTTACACAAGTTAATTTAGTATCCAGTTCATTATTAGTTAATATAGTAAGCCTTTGTGTTTTTTCTCTTGAAGATGGTCAGTCAGACACAACCGTGTCTGCCTTCCCAGAGTCAGAGCCTGCTCGCTGATCCCGAACCCTCCCATCGAATCTCCTCGCGACGGAAACTCTTGTACTCAAACGGGAAGCCCGCCATCGATCAGGGAGCGTCAGAGGACGGCTGCACACCAGAGCCGGGTAAGTCACTGAGAACCGCTGATGGATTTATGCTGTAAAATATCCCACAGTGCTCAGTTTCCTTCTGCACCAATTCAAGTAACATCAAGATTCAGCTGAAGTACTGCAGCAGGAAAGGAAAAAAAACAAATATGTCATTTTGTCATTTAATCATCGGCATTAAAATCAAACTGCTGAAACTTAAAATTTTGAAAAATGCTGTATTGTGTTCCCAGGAGCAAAAAGAAGTGGACCTGAATATATTAACTGTGTTAAAAAGCGTAAAAGGAAAGAAGGAAGTCCTCTGCTGGAGATGCCAGACTTGTCTCAAACTCAGAAAGTTGACTCTCAGGCTTCTTCACCCTGCAGCACAGAGATCCTGGACCTGCATCTGGACTCACCTCAGGTTCGTCCATAAGACTTCAGACTTTTCTAGTCTTTTGATTTTTGGTTTGGTTATTTAACTTACGTGTGTAGTCCGAAAATGTCAGGAAACACTGCTGGTCACAGTTTCTTAGAATAAAATAATTCATATCCAAAGATATTCAGCTTGTGGCTGCAGCTGCTGATGACTTTCTTATTTCAATCATTCATTTTACAATGATTTAAAACAGATGAAAAGCCAATGATCAAAATAAATTAATTTTCTTTAAACTTTATGGAATAATAATTTACAATGATGTAAAATGGAGAAGAGCAGATAAGCCAAACATTAAAGTATGTGGACTTAAACATGAGTCCAAATGAATGATCATGTGTGTATTTGTCTTCTCAGAGCTCTGACTCGACCCAGATCGACGACTGTCAGCTCCACAAATCCCCCGTCTTCCCCTTGACTGGCTGCAGAGCAGAGGTCCAGGTCCCCCGGCTGAGCCAGGACCTGCTGCAGTCCTGCAGAAACTCAGGATTCGTGTTATGCTCTCAGGAGAGTCGGACATCCCCTGAACACCCCTCAGCTGCTCGACCCAAGAGCCCAACATTTCCCAAAAGCTCCGGTAACCTCGCGTCAGCGCTTCCCGACAGTCCTGTCTTCTCAGGGACTGATCAGGGAGACGATGAAGAGACGGCAAAGAGTCCCGAGTGTTTTAAAAGTCCAGTATTTGGCAGGAATACTCAGCACGAGAAGTCTCCAAGTGCCTGCAAACCACAAGCCAGTGTCTGTAACTCAGGGTTCACGTTCTCCTCTCAGGAGAGTTTAACCTCCTCTGTGAGGTCCGCGTCCTGCAGGCCTAAGAGCCCAGTATTCCCAAGCAGCCACGGCCCTCCCAGCAGCCCCCCTCCCCCAGAAACATCAGCGAACTGCAAAAGTCCTGCGTCCTCAGAGACTGATGGAGGACAGACGGAGCAGGATCATGATCGCAGTACCAGTCCAGTGTTCGGCAGGACTGGACGACCACTGAAGGTTCATCGTGGTGTCCAGGAAGTCTCTGCGAGTCCTTCGGCTGCAGAGCTCAGGGGTTCAGGCAGTGAGGGGAGTTCAGCCACTGCCAGGGGACGTGAGGACAGGAGTCTGAGACAGGTGAGTCCAGGTTTCTGTACGCTTCAAAACAAAACAAAGTCCCTGTTGGACGAGTGACTTCACAGCAGTGAAACAGGCGGAGTCTCTCTTCAGCCCTGAGGCTGAAAGTCTTTTTGTCCTGTTTTCAGTGTGACATCAGCAGCCAGCAGCCTGGTGGTGTTAAAACGTAAATAAAGCCCGTCTTTATTTAGGTTTTCATCTGTTCTTCAAAAATATTTTTACATAATAGAGTTTTTTGTGCAGCATTTTAAAATCATCATACACTTGCAAAGTCTCCTCAAAGGGGCTGAAATGAAGAATGGATCATATCGCTTCATAACTGTTTTTTTGGTTATCGATGTTTCTCAGACTTTAATGATTTTCAGACATGAAGCAGTGTCTTTTTTTGCATCTTGTAGTATTTCAGTCCTAACATCCAGACTTCTTCCTGCTCATGTCTGCTCATGTTCTTCCTGCTTTTGAATTCAGGACGGTGAGACTGATCACGATCGAGACGTCCGGCTTAACGAGTCATTGAAGTCGGGTACAGTCACACATCACATTTTACTTTCTTAATAGTTTGAATTCAGTGGTCACGTGATGAGGCTTGATCGGAGTGTGATCGGAGTTCTGTGTGTTTCCTGCTTTTAGATGATGCAGAGGAGGAGCCGAAGGAAATGTCCAACAGGTACTTGGCCGAGATGGAGCTGACCAGTGATATGAGGCTGCACTGGTCTGACGAGGACGATGACATCACGGTAAAAATCCAGTAAAAAGACCAGAAGCATAGAGCTCCATTAAAACAAAAACATCAGTGAGCCACACTGCTGCACAGGGTGACGTGTTCCTGTGTTACTCTGACACACAGTTTATTTTGACCCAATCTCACACACACACACACACACACACACACACACACACATACACAAACACACACACACACACACACACACACACACACACAAACACACACACACACACACACACTGTCCTGCTGCCTCAAAAAAACAGGCTGCAACATCTGGAGGACAAATAAGTCTGTCAGAGTGTGTTTGTCACTGACAGGCTCAGATTGTTACTCTACGTTTCTGACAGTATTATAGAAAAGATCACTGCAGAGACGGACTGAACACGCTTCTTAAATAAATCTTTGCTTCCATCTGTTTCAGTATTTCCTTACATTGGCACTTATGAATGTGTGTAATCAGTTAAGTCACAGTGTTTGAAATAGAAGTTTGATTAGTGTGATGTTCTATCAGGAAAATCAACAGTTTTTTTTTTTCTTTGGTTCTTCCCTCCGCTTGTTGCAGCCGGTGGGCTCTCCCAGCCCAGTCTTCCCAGAGGAGAGACCAGTTCACCAGGCCGACAGCCAGTCTGCTTCCCTGAACCACGAAACTGCAGCTTCTCCAGGGACGACCGAGTCAAACTGCAGGTACAGAAAAAAAACCCTCCAACATCATAAGAGTTTCTGTATCACGTCTCATTGATAATACATTTTGTTTTCTGAGTGATGATACCCGACACGCTGTGAGTCCAGATTATGTTGATTTAGTTGTTTATCAGTTTTAAATTAGTTGCACAAATAACCTCCAGGTCTGAAATAAACTTTACTTACTTGTCCCATTAAACACTCCAGCTCACTGTAACTCTCCCCACTTCTCACTCAGACCATCTTCCTCTTCTGCATCCACCAGCCGACAGCAGATTTCCACCACAGAGCGAGAGCAGCGACCGATCAGCAGTCAGGGAACAAACTGCGAGGCTTCAGCCCCACCTGGGGAGCCTGCAGGCGGGTCGACGGTGCACTACTACTGGGGGGTTCCCTTCTGTCCGCGAGGCCTGGACCCAGACAGCTACACAAAGGTGAAGGTTTCTGTCTTCTAATCAACACTTTTTCCATTTATAGTGGTTCTGCACACCAGTTCCACCAATTAATCAAACAATTTAAAGTTTTTTTATCCAGTGAAAATTATGATATCTAGTTGCAGCTTCTCAAATGTGAGGTTTTACTGCACATGTTCTTTTCTCTCTGAAGGTGTTTTTTCCATCCACCTTAAATATGCACATTTTCATTTTGCACATAAAAACATCAGAGAGAAAAACTTTGTAATGTCACAAAAAGTTTTTACGCTCGGCTGAAGGTGGAAGAATAAAATGTGACACAGTGGACGCAAAGTCAGTGAATAAATGACACGTGAATCGTGTGATGAGGAGACTGTGACCATCTTCACATTAAAACATGATGTTTTCTGTTTGGTTTTCCATCATTTGAGCTTTGACTGAAACTTTGAAACTCCTAATATTCACATAAAAGTTGTGGATGAAAACACACTTTAAGTTTCATTTTCTGTTGCAGATTTTCTCTAATTTCTGTTCAAATTCAGCATATTTGGATGGAAACCTTTTGCATTTCTCTTCCTCTCTTCTTTCATTGTCTCAGTCTGTAATACAAGAATAAAAATCCATGAAATTTGAAATGTAACTTACTTTTTCATCTGTTTGGTCGTCCGTCCGTCCTCCTGTGTCCCTGCTTTCAGGTGATCCTGGCTCAGCTGGAGGTGTATGAGAAGAGTCTGAAGCAGGCTCAGAGGTGTCTGCTGAGGAAGGCTGAGTGGGGGGAGGCCATCCTGCCCCAGCCGGAGGTACGATGATGATGATGATGATGACTTTAACATGGATGCTGCTCAGTCTCTCACTGGTTTATTTATGGACTGTTTTTGTTTATTTGCTGGACTGGAACTCAATTCAATAAAAAACATTCACTGTAAGTTATTCAACAACTGTTATCCATTTTTTCTGCAGAAATCTCCATCACCTGAGTCGCTGCCTGAATCTCCTCAAGAACAGCTTTTCTCTCGAAGGTAAAACCTTAATGAATTTCAGCAGCTCTTCTTCTGTGGTGCAGAAATGTGTGTATAGTGTTTGTCTCTTCAGTCTCAAACCAGGACGCTCAAAGAATGAAAGACTAGTTTAAAATAAAAAAAGATTATTAAGACATAGTCATTATGATTATTTACTGTAAACCAATTGGACTAAAGGTATAAAAGTATGTACTGTGTGTACTGATGCACTATTTTGATCGTTGTTATACAAGAAATGAATCTACTGTTTGTTTTGTGGAAACAGAAACTCGTGCAGTTTGTGTTGGTGAAGTTCACCAAATTGAAAACTTTAGAAATAGCAAATAGAGCAGGTTTGGACTGTTCTCTTTATACAGCCAACAGCAACAACAACATTTTTGTTTGGGGAAAAAAGGGTGAAACCACTTTTATCAAAATAGTTTGAAACTTTTCTTTCGATTAACTAAACAATTAATCAGCTAATCGTTGCAGCTCTACTGATAAATTAAGTGATTTTGTTTGACACACACACACACACACACACACACACACACACACACACACACACACACACTCACACTCTCACACTGCACATTAACAGCACAGTGGTGTATTTCTGCCACTAGATGTCAGCAGTAAATCAGATTAGAAATCCAGAGAATGGCTCTGAACCAAAACTTTGACGTCTTATCAGTCTGATTTGAGGCAGAAACTTATTATTTATTAATTTAGAAAAATGCCTTCATGGCTTTAAGGGAATATTGCACAAACATTTTAATTACTGGGAGTAACAGAGTAATGACAGTTTACTCTTTCCCGATGCTTAAGATTTAATATCACTTCATAAATTCATTCATATTGTTGTGTTTTTTAAACAAACACCGCCGCAGTCTGTGTGACTGAGATCTGTTCGATCAACGGCGTCCACAGCAGCTGAAGGAGCCGACGTGAGTCACGTTTGTCAGAACTTCTCTTTAGCCTTAAAAGTGTCCTTGTTTCTCTCACTTACTTCTCACGTTTTCACAGTGGCAGAAGTTTTAAAAGCTTTTGCTTCAGTAAACGCAGCAGTAACACAATTTAGAAAACCTCTGTTACGAGCAAAATCTTCAAAACTTGAAACAAGTATCCAAGCATCATCGAGAAACTTCATCAACGTAAAAAAAAAGTGATAAAGCTCATTGTCTTTTCCATCAGAAAAGGATCAAAGATATAACAATATAATGATGAATTAAAAAAAGATGCAGATTAAAGTTGTTGATGGGTTAATCTGCTCTGAACTGCAGACCTTCAGGTTCACACAAATTTACAAAAAACAAACAATTTGTGGAACAGCCTGATGACTCCTGTTTACTTACTGAAAACTGTTTTCAGGCGCGGCCGCAGACTGAGAGGTAAAAAACTCTCTGACACAGACGATACTCCTCCTCCTGAGGCAGAGGAGGAAGAAGAAAACAAAGGTGAAGAAGAAGAGGAAGAGAACCAGAACAAAGAGGAGGAGCAGAAGAAGAATGAAGGTGAAGGAGGCGGACAGGTGGATACTGATGACTGTGAGGTTTGTCCAGGTACTGAAGCTCCACATTTCATTTGGTTATCAAGGTGCTTTCAAGTTTTGTATTTTTTAAGCATCTAACACATTAAAGTTCACACCGTACCTTAACACGCGACTGTCTCACATTTTACTTTCACGTGTTCCTCACTTACCAAACATGATAAATGTAGTTTAATAACTTTGTTTTAGTGACTTACATCACTTCATCGACTCGCTCATGGAAGTTCTGCAAGTTGATAAATGAATGTCAAGACAGGAAACATTTGTTCTCCTATTTTCAACAATAAAACACACACCTTCTGAATCCAGGTTTCTCACTTCTACCGGACTATGATGCCTTCTTAACTGATCGTAAAACAAACTTAATTCAAACTTGAAAACAAAATAAAACTCACCAAAACCTTCCGTCCGTCTTTCTGCTGTTCCAACAGTCACCAGGTCAGTTCCCTCGCAGCGGCACTCGCTCTGCAGGTCATTAAATCAAGTAAAATGACCAAAATCACCCCGAAAAAACAACTGATGAAAGACTCAACGATATATTCATCCAATCACCCCGCCCTTTTCCTTTTTACTGTGTCCCAGACAGAGTCTTTGTGTCCAAGGTGCAGTTTTTAATGTCCCCCAGACAGAAGGACATAACTTAATCTTAATATTCTGTGATCTCTCTGACACCAGAGACTCAGCTGAGCGACATCGATGACGACAGGACGCAAGATCTGATGATGGACACCGACGCTGGAGCAGAGGTGAGCTCAGAAATACTCCGCAGTCGGTGGACGACAGTAACTTGACACCTGCAGACAGACTGATGTAATTTAAACCTGAACGATCCGATCAGATCAGAATTTTTTAAACTAAACTCTGGCAGTAATACTTACAGCAGTGTGCACTTTATTGTGTGAATACTTATTGTGTACTTTCTAAAATCCATCCTGAGTTTGTACTTCATAGCGTCCATGACATTAAGCTCATTCGAGACGAGGCAGGCCTGCGTAGAATCAATCAGTAGCGATCGCCGCTCAGTGCGTGCTGATTGGATCTGTGTCCGACCTGATCCTGACTTTCATGTTGTAGAAAATCCTTTTTAGTCTCAGTTTGTGCAAAATTTTTTTTTTTTTATAATTTTTTTCATGTTGGATGTATGAATTGTGTTTCTTGTCCTGACGTTTGTTGTCTGTGTCGCAAAACAAATGTCAGACTTGTTCCAACGATAAAAGTTTCAATCGATCAATCAGGTTTGACAGGAGAGCAGGGAGAAAAGGAGGGGATGACCTGCAGCAACGGGCCACAGGCCAGAATCACGCTCACGTCTGCTGCAGACAAACCAGATGTTTAGATTTGGTTTATTAAGAAGCAAGCATTTAGACTTGAATCAACAACTTGACTTGTTTTTCCTGTTTCACTGTGATAACAAACCCACGTTCACCTGGCAGATGGCAGCGATTTGCAATCACACCATTCCAGATCAGTTGAACTTCATTGATCCGTGACAGGAACATGCGTCACCACCATGTCATTTTCTCTGGTTTTGATTTCCGTCCGACAGTAAATAGAGTCGTCTAACCTTGCTGGGTTTTCTCCACAGCTCCCACCTAAGAGCCCGGAGCTGCCAGAGGTCGAGATGATTCTCCAGGACGATTCTCCAGCCAGAGGCGAGCTGCAGGACGAGGAGATGGAGGTGGAGGTGGAGGTGGATGGTGAGGCTTAACAAATATTTGTGGTATTCTGTCTGCTGACACAGATTTTATCACCCTGGCTGTTTTTATCTGTTTTACAATGATACAAATATTGTGCAATAGAAGGACATAGTTCCTGTGAAAATGGCACGTTAAGTTCAGCTGTCTGTCAGTCAGGTGATCTAGGCTAACCTTTGCTAACGCTGAAATTAAAGGTATGCTTTTTCTTTTGCCGTAACTGAAAAATATTGATTTTGATGAACTGACATCTTTGTAATTCAGTTACTAAATGAGGCTTTAGCTAAATGTAATCATGACGGAGGTAATAACCTAACTCAACTTCTGCTAAAGCTAACTAACCTGGAAGAGGAGCAGTAACTGACACTACCTTCAAATTTACAATAAATCTATTAAAGTTGGAATTTATATTAGGGCTGCGAGTAATAATTATTTTCTGGGTTAATTAATTTGTTGTTTGGTTCATAAAATATCAGATGTGTTGTTTTTGTCCACAACCCAAAGATTTTCAGTTTACTGTCAGAGAGAAGCAAAGAAACCAGAAAATATTCACATTCAAGAAGCTGAAATCTGAGAATTTAGACATTTTTAATTAAAACAAAATGATGCAAAAGGATTAATTGATTATCAGAACAGTTGTTGATCTTATGATAGCCGATTAATAATCAATTAATCATTGCAGCTCTGATGTATATATTGCGTTGGTTCAATATAAGTATTAATAGCAGGCATTAGTGTTTGGGGCAAAATTGTGAACTTCAAAGGGCCTAAAACATGAAACATTAAAACTATAAAAACTTTAAACCCCTTTTTCCTCGGTGTCACCGTCTCTGTGGTCACTGCTCCCTGATTCTGTTGGGAAGAAATTAACGTAAAAACATGAGCGTCTGTGTGTTTTCAGCTCCAGTGGACAGAGAGACGAAGGGAAACGCCGCCGTCAGCAGCAGCGACGACGTGAGAAAAGAGCGGGAGGCGACAGAGGAGGCCAGGGGGGATCCAGATGTGGAGGAGATAACGCACCGAGGGCTTCAGCGGTCGTCGTCTCCCGAACTGGAACCCGCCGTCATCCCTCAGAGCCCTGAAACCAGCGTGGACTGTCCCATCTGCCAGGGATCCTTCCCCGCGACGGAGATCGAGATGCACGCTGCCTACTGCGACGGAGAGGTGGCCGTCGTGGCCGAGAGGAGACCAAAAGCCGACGCCCAAGGTGACAGAGGCTTTATTTTAAAAGACACTCAGGCTTCTGTAAACAGAATTCAGGACCGTTTTTGTGAGTCGATGAGACATCCAGCTGTTAACATCAGTTTAAACAGTGTCTGTTGTTATATTCGTGCTTCAAAACCTTTTTCCACTCTGTAGTGTCGTCGAAGCCCCGTCGGACGAGAGCAAGGAGAGCAGAAGTGACTCCTGAAGAGACCAGCGACCCCTCCAACACTGTTAAGTAAGTAGGGCTGCAACTAACAATTATTTTCATAGTCGATCAACTGGTTGTTTGTTTTAAAATGTCAGAAAATGCTGAAAAATGTCCCTTCGTGTCCTAAAACCCAACATGAGGTCCTCAAATGTCTTGTTTTACTCAAAATCCAAAACTATTCAGTTGACAAAAATTATTCACATTTAAGAAGCTGAAATCAGAGATTTTTTTTTTCTTCAAAACGTGTTGCAGCTCTGTAGGTGACAGGAACGGCTCAGTGTTTTCAGGTGGTCAGTTTTATTTAAATTTGGTTTTATTTTCCACAGAACCCAAGAGAAATGTTTCATCTGTCAGAAGAGTGTTCCTCTGAGAGACTACAGCACACACACAGAGCTCTGCATCCAACGGCAGACATCGAAGTCTGCAGCGGTGAGCCTCCATTACTCACTGAACCATTCAGTAATAACAGTAACACACCTCAGCTGACACAGCGATGGAAATTAGTGAGTTGAAAAGAAGTTACTGTACAACCAAAGCTCAAAATTACACTTGGAGATGCAGAGACGTGGAGCTGAACCCCCTTCACGTTTATGTTCTTGCTTTTTTTGGATGTAGTCTGTTTTGTTGAGGATAAAGAATAACTTTTTGTTTTCTATATTTCTGACCTTCCAGAAGGGAAACCTGCTGTCGGCCCTGGAGAAAACAGAGAGCAGAGATTCAGGTGAGTCTGAAAGTCTTTAAAAGTGAAACGAGAGTAAAAGACTGTCACACCAGCAACGATAACTATACATTCTTCAAGATGAGCATTCAGGGTTTGTTTTTAAACAAAACCAGATTAACTGGCTTACAGGTGAGATTTTCACCTCAGATGAAGATCAGCATCCAGACAAAAACAGAACAAATGTATCAGCAGAGGAATCGGCTCTCAAAACTCTGATCAGTCGAACTTTAGTTGACTGATATTTTACTGACATGTTGTGTTTCTGTGTTCTCAGAGGCCGGGCCGTCTGGATCCAAACTCCAACCGGGGTGAGACGCCTCACACACTCTGTTTTAACGCCTCGCTGTATCAGAAATATTCAGACCTGTCAGTGGACTGATGTTGTAGAAATGTCTGTGCTGATATTTAACCGTCACATTTACTTTTGTGAGACTGTTAAAGGGTAACTTCAGTGTTTTTCAACCTGGACTTTATTTCCCCATTTTCTCAGTGACTAATGGGGACTAACATCCGATGCAGAACCAGCTGACCCTTTGCTAGGCCCCGCCCTCCTATGTTACTGTTGCTATACTGTTGTTGGGATCTAACAGGTTTATCTGGAGGTAAAGTTAAAGCTAGCATTAGTTAGCCAGACATGCTAACGTTTGCAGCTTCTGTTAGAGCAGATGGAGACAGAGTTTAGTCCATTCACCACACGTGTGCTCTTGTGTTTCATGTTTTTGAAAGACGACAAAAAAGACGCCACCGTTCAGACTCATGAGTAGTTATGGTTGCTAAGCTATGATTGGACAGTTGCTGGTTGGAGGTGGGGCTTGGTGAAGGGTCAGTTGGACAAGTTGATAAGAAATCTACTTGCCCAAAGTCAGTTTTTACTTGCCTCTGTACAAATTTTTTTATTTATTAGCAGTAATCAAATATCTCACAAAACAATCCCAGTGTTTCAGAGTCTTTAAATGTCTTGTTTTGTTATTCAATGACCAAATATTCAGTTTAATATGATAATAAATCAAGAAAAGCAGGAAGTCTTCGTATTTGAGAGGCTTAAAACAGCATTTTCTGCTGTCTTCACATGAAAAACACTTTCATAATTACTTGATAATCAAAATAGTTTGATTTATGAGCCGGACATAACATTTTTCTCTTGAAGCCAAGTGAAAACCAGCAGTCCTCCTTGTTTAGCTCTGTAGATGCATTTTTTAAATCTCCTTCTGTTCTTTTTCAGCTTTTATTCTTCATGATAGCTGCATGAAGGAAGTTATAAGTGACCAGTCATGTCATGCTTGTGCGCTGTTGAAATTTCAGAGCAAAACAAGTATTGTGAAATAAACTAATGTATGATTACATTGATGGGTGAGAAGCAAAAAAGTAAGCCACAAAAAGCAGTAGTCAGTATTTCATATTCCACTCTGAAAAGAGTTTTACTGTTTCATCATTATATTTATTAATGAAAGTTAATTATGTCTGCGGTCTTACATGAGATCAGTCAACACAAATAAAGAACAAATGACTAACTCAGCGTTTGTTAACCAGTAAAATCATCAACTTCCTGTGTGCACAAATATTTTCTGTTTTAACGGATTTGTGTTCTTATCTTAGAGATATTATTGATCTGCGGGATGATGATGATGACGAGGAGGAGGGTGGCGTCTCAGCGTTCAGGATCAGCGACTCTCCCATCAGATCCTTCACTCCGATCTCAGAGGCCACCGACTGCCTTATCGACTTCAAGAAACAGCGGCAGCCCTCGAAGAAGCTGGGCCGAAGACGAAGATGAGGACGACCTGCTGCAGACAGACTGAAAATACTGGAAACCAGAGCCTTAACTAAAGACTAAACAATCATCAGGTCGGACTTCACAATCAGAAATGACTTTTTTTACCTTCCTGATGTTAAGTTTTGGATATTTATGCAGGTAAATGAATACAAATCGAGCACTTGAAGGTTCAGAATGTGTTCAGAAGAAAGCGGACGGACCGTTTTTTGTGCCACTAAATGTTTTCTGTATTTACGTTTGTTTATTCTGAAGGTGTTTCAGTCTACCTCCTCATGAAACATGAAACATTTCCTGTTTGTTACTGTAGGTTTGGTTTCATGTCTAACTGTTAATACGCAGCACTGTTTCATTGAGTGTACTTAAAATTCATACAAACAACATTTTACTGGCCTTTAGTTTCAGATATGAGCAGTTACTGTTAGCAGCCATGCTAACTGTGAGTCTGTGAGTCCAACACTTCAATCAAATCTCAAAAACTATGGGATGGATTGTCACGAAATCTTTTGCAGACGCTCATGTTCTCCACACGAGGGATCCTACTGACTTTGATGATCCTCCGACTGTCCCTCCAGCGCCACCATGAAGTCAAAAGACTCTTTTATGACACTAAAGCTAATGACTACTTCAGCCTCATCTGAGTTTTGAGTTTCATGCTAACACAGCATACTGGCTTGCTAACTGTGGGCAGGTGTAGATGCTAACACGAAAGAGGGCTATCGTGCAAATTTACTAGCATGCTAATGTTAATTGTTAAAGGGATAGTTCAGTTTTTTCTGCATTGGGGTTAGCTACAGTCAGAGTACTGGCGCCTTTTCCAATGGGAAACTGCTGTTATATGAGCCAAATGTCGCTATCTCAAATGTCACTCAAACCAACCAAACTCCATTGACAAAAACAGTAATTTTACCTCAAAGAACAGAGGAGTTGTTGGTCTACTGCTGCCTCAATCTGTTAGGTCTTTTTGCATTGTTGTGTGACTTCAGTGACTGTAAATTAACCTTTGAAATCACTGAAGTCACACAATAACAAAAACAAACTAACATCAAGGCAGCAGTAGATCAGCAACTCCTGTGTTCTGTGAGGTAAAATTACTGTTTTTTTCAATGGAGTTTGGTTGGTTTGGAGAGAGTTGTATTTCGCTTTTATAATGGCAGTTCCCCATCAAACAAGGCTGTCTCACAGCGATGTAAACCTGTGAAAATATTCTAAATATAATAATATTTCAATAAATATATTGTACACTTAAACTATTGTTGCTTTTTTAAGTGGCTAAAATATGTTTTGCTGCTGTCTCTGTCTACAGCAGTACATCGCTTAGCTTCCTGCACCAGTACTCCTGCTGTTTCTCCAAACTGGAGGCATTTTGACCGTCATCTACTGGAGGCAATACAACCCTGCTTCAAAAAAACCCAAACTATCCCTTTAAACATCAGCATGCTGCAATAAAATGCTGTACGCAAACATCTTAAAATTTGAAATTTTACACACAGGTTTTGCACGCAATTTCACATGCTAACTTCTGCAGCCTGATGTTAGCATTTCAGCTAATGTTTAACTCAGGGGTTTTCATACGGAGACTGTGGGCCTCCACTCAGACAAAGCTTGGAAAAAGCCCCCACCCCACCCGACTTTACTTGTGTAATTTCACTCAATTTCTGGATGTCAGTTGAGCCACAGTACCTTAATGTTGCTGTCTGATATAACTTCAGATGACACCAAATACACAAAAAAGGTCTGTCCAAAGGCATTTATTACTGTCTGACTCTGGGAAAATCAGTACGTTCCCCAAAACTATACATTTGAACTATCTCTAACCAAATCACACACATTTAGGTGATTTTATGTGACCTCTTTTTGATAACTAATGTAATATTTTTTCACTTCCATTCACTGATCCTCCCTTGAAACTGTTTGGAGCCTTCCACTCTGAGAACCTCTGCTTTAACTAATGCAAATGTTACGAGCTTGGTGTTACTCTGATGCCAAACTGAGTATTTTTAGTGACTGGAACAGGTTTGGTGCTGTGTTCATTGATGGAACAGAAGCTGAGTCAATCAGAGCTGATTAAGAACGGTGATGTCATCTTCCAACAGTGGCGTAAATAGTAGCTGCAGGGCTGCAACTAACAAACTTTTCATTCTCAGTCCATATGCTCATTATTAATTGTTTTATCTTTAAAATGTCAGAAAATATTAAAACTTTACTAGAGATAGAACCCTGAGTGACGTTTTCAAATACATTTTTAATCCAATTAAACATCCAAAGATATTCTTTTAACTGTAATATGACAAAGAAGCTTCTCACGTTTCAGAAGCTGGAACCTGTTAAGCCCAGTTGACCCTTCTTAAGCCCCGCCCCATTTTGCTCTGTGATCCAACAGCAGTAAAGGTTGGTACGTATGCAACAAGCGCAGCTCGTCTTGAAAAGAAAGCAAAATATCAAAGATGGTTGAAAGATATAGTCACATCTTAAGTCAGCTAATGTGAACAAAATACTAACTGGCTAGCTGGCTGTTGATGTAGATTAGCTAGCTAGTTATCTAGCGTTGTGCTCACTAACTAGTTAGCTAACAACTGATGCGTTATTTATTTTTTTCCCCCAAAGACTTTTCCCTCAGATCCTGCCCTACTGTACAGTGATTGGCTGCAACTACTCTGCTCTGATTGGCAGCCAGCCTCCTTTTTCATCTTTGTTTTTCTTGTTTCCTGGCAGATATTTCAAGGCCAAACAGTCTTCAGACACCTCAGGAAGCCAGAATTAAATTTGATCTTAAAAACTAACTGTTTAAAGAGAGGTTTAAATGTAATCTTTCTTAATGTTAAGCTTGTTTGGTGCAACATAATTTAAAAGTAAAAACATACTGTAGTTTTAAAAGACAATCAGCATCTTGCAGTTGCAAATGAATTTGAACCAGTATTAATGATAATTATATTTTGGGGAAGGAAGTGTGATGCATTAAAGCATGAAAACTCTGAGTTCCTCCTTTAAGATGATAAAGTGATGAGCAACATCAGGAGACAAAGTTTCATTCCACTGACACAGAACGTAACCTTGGCGTGTTTTGAGTTCCTGTAAAGATCATCATCATCATCATCATCATCATCATTTATCATCCCAGATATTTCCTGTAAAGTTGTTGGAGGTGTAATTTACTGTTTTTACACCCACTTTCTTTCTGACTGTTTGCTTTGGTCTTAATCACTTTTTTTACTTGCTAATTGTTTTTTTAGAACAGAAGTAAACCCGCTGTAGTACACTGATGCTGGTTCCATGATATTTTTTGATACTTCAGTTGTTCTTGAGACAATATTTCCTCACGGTGTCTCAGTGACGGACTGATACAGTGGCTCTGGTTGCATTTTGCTGTCAAACTGCCGGCCTTTGGTCTGTGTTTCCTGAGACTTTGAAGCAACACGCAGCAGAGTGTTGTTTTGTAACTCTGTCACAATGTTCAGTTGCACCAACCGAACCAAAATTCAGGAGAAAAAAAACTGTTAAAGTCAAGTTCAAAGGAAGGACAAAGCTGTGAAGTAAAAACTGTAAAAACTGCAGACAATATTCAATACATGCAATGAGTACAATATATGGCCAAAAGTAGGCAGAGGCTCACACTTTACACCAGAGTGTGATTCTGTTCATTTATGTTCTGTAACAGACGGTGGTGGAGCAAAAGTACTAATATCACACTGTAAAAATACTCTGTTACACGTATCCTGGATTTGAAAAGTAGAATTAAAGCATAATCAGGAAAATGTGGGCCGTAGGTTGCATCAGTTGATTTTTTTGTTTTAGCTTAAAATTAAATTAAAACCTCAGTTTAGTTTTTGCTCTAAACAAAGATAAAATTTATTTCTGTTGCAGGAAAACTTAAAACTCCAACTTAAACTGTGATCCAGTATTAATTTTAAACTTAGACTTTAAAAGGATTGAACAAAATAATCAAGTTCCTGGAAGAAAGTTAACCCAGCTGATGATGCACTTCCTCTTTACTTCTTTACTGTGCTGTTGTCTGTTTTTTAATCTGTTATTTTGCCACATAGCTCCATTAATTCAGCCAATAAGAATGCAGAGATTCTCTGTCGAGCCGTTATGAATCAGATAAATTGGCTAAATAACTATCTAGAAAACAGTGTAATGGTTTGTTAACTTTTTAGCCAAGTAGTAAACAGTGTAACATTTTACCAACTTTTTATTTATTTATTTTAATACAAGTAAGTGGTTAACCTCTATTTAATCTCGGTTTCCATCAGTGAGATGATGAATTGATTAGTTTTTAATTGTGCAACAGAGTTCTGCTTAATTTTAAATCTCATTTTAAACCTCAGTGCTACAAACCCGTCCTTAAGTGTGATAAAAGAATTAAAAATATTATTTTTTGATGATTATATTATGGATCAATCTGCTGATTATTTTCTCCATTAAGCAATTGATTTATTGGTTTGTAAAGCAAGCGAGAAATGCTGTCACAGTGTTAAACCTTCACAGTGTTTTGTCCAGACAACAGTCCAAACCTCAACATTATATATTTTTAAAGTGAAATAAAGAGACTCATCATAAAATCTTAACTGGGCTGAAATTATGTTTCAACTTTCTTTAGAGGAACTTCATTATTTCATCTAATTGTTCTAATAAAGGCAGACATTTTCAAAGTTAAACCATCTCAAGTGTAAGTTTAAAGTTAATGCTGGATCACATTTCAGACTGGAGCTTATCAAAGTTTTGGTGCAACAGAATTCAATTTAATCTAGGTTAAGAATAAAAACTAAACTTGAGTTTAAAGAGAGGTTAAAATGTAATATTTATTCATGTTAAGCTCGTTTGGTGCAAGATAATTTGAAGTTAAACCACTGATCCATGATCTAATTTAAAAATAAAACCAGCATTAGTTAGACTCCACCTCATACTGTAGCTTTTAGAAGAAAGTCGGTGTCTCGCAGATGTCAATTAATTTTCAAACAACAGTAATGACGCCTAATTTAAGCAGAATTTATTTATTTGTCTTTATTCATGTTTGTCCAAACGACAGAAGTCTGACTCTGCGCTCCTTGTGCGTCTTTACGCGCGGACAAACGACAAACACCTGCGGCTGCAGACTGGTCGAGCTCTGCCGCAGCTTCCTCTGGACTTCATCGTGACCTCAGCACGGCGTCCTCTCGGTGAAGCTCTGTTGTCGACTTTATTTCGTGAAATCAGCTGTTTGTGCGCGTAAAACATCTGACAGCCGCGCCCGCGCCCGCGCGTCCTCCTCCTCCCCGGCATCTGTCAGCTCAGATAACAAACACACACACTGCACGTCTCCTCGTGTTGCGACATAAATCCTATAGATGAGGTGGGTGTAAACTCTCCCAAAGTGAGTCTCACACACTCTTCATCTTCATTAAGGAAGTTGACTCGTGTCAGTGTGAGCGGCGCGGCGGGACGCAAAGGTGAGACACTTTACTTCGCAGACTTTTACAGAGAATCAATCAGCTGTTTGATCAGGTTCTTAAAGAGATTCCAACATTTTTCCAAAGCTCATAAAACCAACAGAATGTGGGTGGTTTTTTGTCCTGTCTGAGCAGATTTAAAGTTTACATCCTCTCTGACTCCTCAAGTGTGACACAGCAGCTCCTTCGTTTTTAAAGGACCTCAGAGGGGCCCCTGAACCCCACATTTAAAACCTTGAGCTTTATTTCCACCTGTGTCTTTAACAGTAAATGTTAGCTCTTTTGTCAGTTTATGAACCAACTGGTCTGGTGTGTTTTCTGACACCTTCAGGAACCCTAAAGTGGGTCAGACTTGTGCTGCTGCGTCTGTTCATGCACTAGTGAAGTTAAACTCAGTCTCAAGTTACAGATCAGATTTTAGATAAACTTTACATGTGATAAACTTGTTAGTTTGCGGTATTTTAAAGCTGTGACATGTCAGCAGACTGTCTGTTAGATCTGGAAACAGAGAAATAAGAGCAGCTGAAATGACTCAAAAGTAAAACATGTTGTACTATTTCTGTCTCTACTCAGGTGTGACTCTGACGGGGCGTGACTCAAATACAACCTGCACAAAACTGCATCCAAGTGTGAGAAAAGTGAGTGTTACAGGTTTTTTTTCATTCACGTTAACAGGGTCGGTGACATTCTCTGTGTGACGAGTGCAGTTTTTAGCCCTTTTCTCTGAGACTCATCATCTCATTGGTTCGATTTAACTTGTAACAGGTGACGTTAAAGAGCCACAGGGCCTGTAATATGATCTTAAAGGGCAACTCCACCCAAAAACACAACAAAAACTTAATCTGGAGTGTTGACATCAAGCTGGAGCTTCCCCTGAGGTCACAAATGTCACAACCTTTGTGGTGCAGATCAGCAACACCACGCACCGTAAAAACGCTCCATCACAAGTCAAATATCCTGCTAAACTGAGTAGACTAGACTAAACTGATAAAACTGACTAAAATGATGCCCTCAGAGCTGAAAGTTCTGGTTCAAAAACATTTATATGATCAATATTGTCAACAAAACACCAGTTATCAGGTTATACGAGTTCCTCTGTGTTGATTGGGTCACAGTCAGCTGGTCAGTGGCCGAAGCAGCAGTCCTCAGTGATCATGTGCTCGTAAAATGTGACTCCTGACCTCAGTATTAAGGAATTAAAGAAAGGTCGAGGTTCTCTGACGGAGCGGTTCCCAAGATAGAGAGTTTCAGTTGCCTCTTCTTCACGCCTCATCGTGATGTGCTTGATGAGAGGATGAACCCACAGGTGGAAGTGAAATAAGAGCTTGTTCCTCTTTTGTCTGTCACTGGACCTTCCTGTCGGTGGACTTTAAATCAGTCGATCAATACTGGAAAACCACACCATCGGGGGCAAAAAAAAAAAAAGGATTCTGGGTGAAATCTGAACGGTGCATTCAAAGCGTGCGCTCTCAAACATCTGGTGGTTTCTGGGGTTCAGTGTTCATCCCCAGAATCCTATTTTTGCCCCGTGACTTTCAGTTTCAGTTTGAATCATTCCTTGTGTTGTCTTACTGTCAAACTGCCAAAATCCAGAGTTAAAATCCTTATCTGAGTCATCTGGTGTTATTACCATCAATGCGCTCACAGTAGCAGGTGATATGGGGACTTTTTTGCTCCAAAATTGGCTCTCAGGCAACACTGACGCTGCACGACCCAAAGATATATTTAAGTATACCAGCAATTAACAGGAATGTCAAAGGGATAGTTCCCCCCAAAATGAAAGTTCGGTCATTATCTCCTCACCCTCATGCAGACTGAGTGTTGGGTTTATTTTGTTAGTCGGCAAAACACCGCTGGAGTTTCACAGGAAAACCACAGAGTCTCCCAATCAATGGAAGTGAATGGTGACCAGTTTTCAAATGTAGAAAAAGAACTGGAAAAAAAACATAAAACACCTCCATACTGCTCATCTGGTGTAATCCAAGTCTCCTAAAGCCCCAACATGAAGTTTGCACACCGTCAGACCGCACACACACAGTTCAGACAGTGTGCATGTGAACGTGGCTCCAAGCTAAAGATCTACAGTGAAGATTCAGGATAAAAACATGGTGGAAATAACTTTTTTTTTGGTCAACTTGGCATGTTGGGGCTTCGGGAGACTTGGATTACAGCAGACGAGCAACATGGAGGCATGTGTGGCTAATAGATAAAAAGATAATTAAATGTTAGTTATGCTATCAAAGGTAAATGAAAAAGAAAAGAGTCCAGACCTGCAGGTTCAGGCCTAATTGTCAACACCTGAAAACTAAACAAATCTTTATTGGCTTCAAGCTCCAAAACAAACATTGATTCAAGGTGAGTCTAAACACAGCTGGTGAAGCACAACCAATATTTGATTATCATTTTAGACCACAATTACTGAGTGAAAGTATCTATAAACAGAGTCTGTACTTCTTCAGGAACTTAACATCTGTACTACTGTGAACACCTCGTCATTATAGTGTTTCATAGGTTTGCATTTAAAGTATTATTACTTCTTGTAGTGTGTGTTGGATATTCAGAGGGACATTTTAAAGAAGAAAGTATATTTTATTATTTTTATATTTGTGGCCTGTGTGTCTCTCTGTTAGGCTACATGGTCCTGAAAGACCCAGATGCTATTTATTAATTATGTTTCTGTTAATAAAAAGTTTGAAGACTTTAGAGGTTTCTGTTCACTGCAGGTGCATCAAAAAATTGGGAAAGATCTTCAAAGTTTTATCTTGAGCCCAGCTGAGCTTGTTCAGGAAGTTCAAAATTAGTCAGCTAGCTTACACTAGCTTATGTTATGAATTAGTTATCATGTAGTTATTTAAAAAGAATATATTATTACTATCATATTATGCTTATCTTTAATTTAATCCCAGCTCCTTGTTTCTCTGAAGTCAGTTGGCTAACATTTAGCAGCTAACATACAACTCCTATGGGGTTTTAATAGCATGGCAGTGACTGTCAGGTGTTTTATGCTAACCAAATATATTTGTTAAAATGACCGGATTTGCCGTCAGTTAAGCAGAAAGCCAGTTTCTTTCTCTCATGTTAGCTGGCTAACATTTTGCAGCTAACTAATTTCACCTCCCACAAGGTTTTGATAGCATGTGCTTGTTGGCTAGCTGTTCATGCTAACCAAATAGCCTATATTTGTTAAAATGACAACTTTTGCTGGCAGTGAAGCACAGACATGGATAAAGTATATACACAGAAAACTCTAATATAATGATTTAAAGCTCACTGCACAAGCTACAAGCTAAGCAGTATAGCCTACTGTAAATTTAGCCTTTTTTTGTTACAACAGGAGCGGTTTGTGACATTTCAATGAACAGCGTCAAGAGTTATACTTTTGCTACAATTTTATGGTATTAGCCCGAGTAAAAGGCATCGCTGTTGAGTTTTTTTTAAGCCATGCTAGCAGCATTTTGGGGAGGTTTTTCAATCTGTACGCTCCACAGATTGTAAAGCCCCTTGAGGTAAAATTGATTTGTGATATTGGGCCAATACTTTCAATTATGACCAAAAACCTGCAAAACTAATCACATTCCCATCAGCCTCAGATGTGCTTTGTGTTCGGCGCAAATTAGCAAATGTGATTATTTAAATTTGATTTAAATATGTTTTGTAGTTTGGGTGAACTGACCCTTTAACCTTCCCTATCCAGATGAGCAGCACAGCAGCAAATGGCGAGGACCGCACACAGTTTTCCAAGAGGCCCAGAAGGAGCAGATACAACTCGGTTGAACACCTGGACGGCGTCCCTCCGGACATGCTCAGTAAGGTACGTGTCACCTGTGGAGGAAATAATTAGAGATGTTTTTTTTCCGTTTTTTCAAAATGCTGAACATTTAAGATAAAAGTTTTATAAACATCAGCTGCAACTTTATGATGGCCACCAAAATTATCCTTGTGATGTTGCAGACAACATGTTCTCATTCCCAACTCGTCAAATACAGCAGCTTGGTCAGTGGCTCTGTGCTTTAAAGGAATAGTTCACCCAAAAATTTTAATTTAGCCATTGTCTACTAATCAATTTTAATTTTACCCTGACCTCCAGCTACTTTTACTAATACCATGGAGATTATTGCCTAAAAACAGTGCAACAACTCAGCAACTTTGATATGTTGCAACATTTATGAGCTTCCTTCACTTTATTCATTTTAGAGACATCCATAACTTTCCGTCTCTGTGACATAAACCAGTTTGCAGGGAGGGTTCCAGATTAGGAAATCAGAGAGTTTATATCAGTCTGATTCATATGACGGGACCATTCAGCGACAGATAAAAAGAAATGACCTAAATTATGACTTAGTTTCCTAACAACAGAAGACTTCCCATTTTGAAAAACCTCTGATGCATGGGTCACACCCAGCGCTCCTCTTTATTCCTAGAAAGTCTCCTGCAGATTTTTCTGAGTCAGCTGTGATGATGATTGTACTGAGTCACTGATATTATTATTGTGTTTATTTTAAAGGGGTGGATTAATAAGACACTCATGATGACACACATTCCTGATCACAGAAAAGTTCCTCCTCTTACGCGCTCTGTTGCACCGTTGCACTGTTGCATTTTTCCATTTGCCAAATATTTTATTGTTGTTATTGTGATTTGAGTCAGATCAATATATTGATTGGCCAATATTAGCCTGTCGCAGCTCTATTGACCTGTATCGGTATCGATGTACATGTTGTCAGATATGTACCAAAGTGAAAACTTTTTTTTTTTGGTACCTGCTTTAATTTACAGGTCCCCTGATTTCTTGGCAAATAGGTGGTAATTACCAAACAACATGTTTGAAATGTCTTTGAATTTACCTGCAAATTAGCCTCAAATCTCGTGGTAAGAAATAATTAGCAAGTGTTGTTTTAATACAAGTAGGTGAAAATGACCATTTCACATACTTGAATTTTCTTTGGAACTACCTGCAAATTTACCCAAAATTCCATGGGAAATATGTGATAATTAGCAAGTATCATAGTTAATTAAAGAAAAAAAAATTTACTTGGTTATTACCATCAACTACGTGAAACAGAACTTGCAAATGTTTACATACTTTATCATGAAATTTTGGGTAATTTGTTGGTGATTTTTAAGAAATTTCAAACATGTTACTTGGTACTTTAAAAAAAACGTCACATTAATAGCAGATATATATATATATATATATACACACATATAAGAAGAGGCATTTTCTTCTTTTTTTATTTCTTAGTCCTGTAATTTTATCCCTTTAACTTTATTGTTCAAAATAACATCAGGTCACTGAACATTAAAATGTCTAAAAATAAGAGATCTGTGTTACATTTTCAGTTGAGTTGTGTGCTTGCATTGTATTGTTAAAGTCGGGTGTGGCTCAGGAGAGCAGGTCGTCGATCCACCGCTCCTTCAGTCTGCATGTCAGAGTCCCTGAGCAAAACCTGCAAACCTAAACTGCCCCAGATTGTTGTGCTGTCAGAGTGAATGTGTGTGTTTATAAATGGCTCAATGTTACATGTAGTTGAGTGATTTACAGACTAGTAAAACGCTGTATTAATGCAGTACGTTCATGTTATCACTGGATGTTTCTAACAATGTTCAAACCCAGAGAAATCCACGATTTATTCAAGCTAACGGTGCGTTTTTTTTACTTGCCACTAGTCTGTAAAACTCCCAGGAAAACACTGAATGTGTCAGTGAGGAAGGAAGTCGGTAGCCCCACATTTACCAGGTCAAATAATTAAATGATACACACATTAATCATCTGCAAAACCGTGTTTCTTTTGGTAGCATATTTTAAGTATATTTTTATGCTATACTTTTGTATTTTTACTGAGATAAAATCTTCAATGCATAACTTTTTTTCTGCACTGTAATAATGCTACTTTTCAATGACAGCGACTGGTTTATTGCAACTCTATATTTGCATATGAGCGTGATTTACAGTATATTGAAAGCTTGTGAAAGTCAATATAAAGTATTTTAATAGTCCAGATCATGAGAGTCATAATGGAGGAATGAAGTCAGCCACGCCTCCACCGAGGTAAAGTCAGGACCGAGCATGTGGAGACAGGAGAGAGAAAGAAAGGGAGGAAATCACATGAGGCTACGAGAGAAGGAGGTGAAGAAAGAGTTTGACTCTGCAGAGAGCAGGAGTGAGACGAGACCTGAACAAACACGCCTCTGGAAAATTACTGTAACTCATGAGAGAGAAGAAGAAAAAAAAGGAGTTGTCTGTGTTTGTACCCACACTTCATGACACACACCTCATCCTGATCCTGGTGCTAGAATCAGGAAATTATCACAGACATTAAGGCATGTATTCAGATGCAGTAGGTGAATAATACAGAAAATGATAGATGCAAAAAGAAAAATAATGAATAAAGGAAAATGAAATAAAAATTAGGAGAGTGCAGATTCTCACCAGGCAACAGAATCAGATGGTGAAGCACCTACTGCAATGCCACCACCAGAGGTCGGAGTAAGTGACACGTTTGCAAGTCTCAAGTCCTAAAGGGATAGTTCACCCTGTGAAAGGAGTTTCACAGGAAAACAGTGATGCAGAATCTCCCAAACAATGGAAGCGACTTGTGACCAGTTTTCAAACCGAAAAAAATGCCACAAAAAAACCCCTCCATACTGCTCGTCTGCTCTAATCCAAGTCTCCTAAAGCCCCAGCATGCTGTTTGCACACCGTCAGACCGCACACACACACAGTTCAGACAGTGTGCATGTGAACGTGGCTCCAAGCTAAAGATCTACAGTGAAGATTCAGGATAAAAACATGGTGGAAATAACTTTTTTTTTAGTCACCTTGGCATGTCGGGGCTTTAGGAGACTTGGATTACAGCAGACGAGCAGCATGGAGACATTTTATGAGTTGGTTTTTTTCCAGAAACTATTTTCTTTCTGCTAAAATAGCAAAATATACTATATATGTGCTGTGTGCAAAAACAAAGCTTGACATGTGCAGCGACAGTAACTAAGATTTGCTGAAATCTTCTATCTGTGACGAGCCAATAACTGATCTGATCATCAGATGCAATTATGCATTTCAGCCGGATTTACTGCAAACATTTATTACACACAGTTCCTCTGTGATTTTACTCTCATATGAATCACAGCAGCAGCAGGACTGTTGAAACTTGTCTGAGGTATTTCAGACTCTTCGGACTGTAAAGAATACATGCGATAAACGGTGAGATAAAACAAACAGCCCGCCATCATACCACCAAAAACTGGTTCTGTCAGCAATCCAGTCTGTGCCTCCATGTTGAAACCTGGATGAAGAAACCTCGGGTGTCCCTGAACGCCCCCAGCGCTCACAGACAAACACACAAACACATCGTGCCCAGGCACATTTCACAAAATCACCCACCAACACAAGTTGTAAGGGTGTGTTTGCTGCGTGTGTGTCTGAAACAGCTTATACTGGATTTAGGAGGGTTTAGTTTGGTTCATTTGACCTCATGAGGACACATTTCAATAGAGTGCAGATCAGATGGTGAAGCACCTGCTGCAATGTCACCACAATTGCCAGATGCTCCCAGCAGGGATCTGCAAAGAGGTGACAATGTTATCATGAGTCTTAGTGGGCGGTTAAGAAGAGTGAACAGTCAGCTGTCAGTGGTCGTATAAAACAGAGCAGTCAAAAAATAGAATTACTGTCTCCACCAACCAGTCAACTTACATGATGAATGTGAACACAAAAATTAGGCTGATAGGTCCAGATTTTATTTATTCGTGATTAGCTGCAGATTCGATGCGGCCATATTGGTCACGCACGCACACACTAAGGCGATTGCATGATTTAAAAACAAACAAACAAACAAACACTAAAGGTGAACAACAAATAAAGACAGTTGAGTGAAAAAAACGTCTGAAACAGGAACAGAAACACAAAGTTTTCTGATTTTAATGAGAGCAGTTTTGGCATTAGTTAGCTGTTGAATTCATTTAGCTGTTCTGAAGTAAATAAAGTTCTCTAATGTCTTCTGAAAGACTCTGTGTGAGGTGTTTACCCAGAATCCCTCTCTCTGTGGCTTTACACGAAGTTAAAGCCACATCTTTGCTAAAGCGTTTCTCTCAACTTTGACTTTATTTTCCATAAAGGAAGCTCAGTTTGTTGGGAGTGCCAGTGTAGACAATACAACAGGAGCTGTCCATAGAAACAGAACAGGAAGCTGCACATCACTGCAGCCTGGTGAGTCTTTATGACCCAGATGTTCAACACAACAACAGCAGCTGTAACAAAGGATTGATGAAAAGCTTATTTGAACTTATGTTAATAATCCGCCTGTGTGAGTCAGCTCATATTTCTGGTTAGTAATGAGTGTGTGGTTGTTAGAAAAACTTAAAAAAATTAAAAAATAAAACTTCTGTGCTGCAGTTTTGACCACAGACAGTGTTTCTGTAGGTGTGATCACACCCATCTGTCACACTGTAGAGAACTACTGACCCTGTTACTGTAGGAGTATGGATGCAGTTTGGTGCGTCGCCGCGGCCGTTTGCAGCTTTTAAAAAAAACTTTGCAGTGTTTTTTTTGTTTTTTTTCCAGCTCTGAAGGAAGCGGAAAGCAGGAAGAGAAATGTGAATTGTTGCTGCCATCTCAGGAGGAACATAACACGCTGTAGCTGCCAGGCCTCTTCCTGCAGAAAATCACTCTGAAACGTTTAATTTAACAGAAACAGGAGCGTAACCAGACACATGCATGTGTTTTTTTTTATTTAGATCAAACATGTTATTAAATCAGTGGCTGGCAGTTAATATTTAGTCTAATTTCCAGACTGACATGAAGTCGAGCAGACGATGTTAGAGAAGAATTAAGTGGTTGAATGACTGTTAATGTACAGTGGGAGGATTTGTCTTGTTGCGTTACTGTAAAACACCATTTTATTCACTTAAAATGCAAATTCTTCTTTAGCACTGGCCTGTGGGGAGAAAACACTCCATAAACAACCATGCAATCAAAACATAAGACACATAAAATCTGAAAAGAGATAAACTGAAGTGAGCGAATGAATCTTCTGACACGCAAGTCGTCCAAACATCACAACACTACATACGGGCAGCGCACATAAATAAATAAGATAATGTAATAGACAGATAGATAATGTAAATAATTTTTAACCAGTCTTCTAATGTTGGAGCGTCTGGTTGTAACCAGTTCGTCACAGCTTTTTTATCCGTCTGATAAGTCATATTTTCATCAGATATTTGTCTGCTTCAGTCTGAAGATTCTCATTTTGTATTTTAATAAGTTCCTATAACCTGCAGTTTTTTTTTTGCACACCTGAGAGCAAAGATGGATGATTTAATATTTCATAGCTCTGACTAAACAAATCTGACTGACATATCACCACAAACTCCTCAAATATTCATGTATTTTTTCTGCATATAAGACTTCACAAAAAAACTTAAGCTTTTATTAAACATTTTGACCAAGAATTCAAATTAATTTTGACATAATCTGTCAATTCAGACATTATTATAACTGATAAATAAAGGTTATCATTATAGAACAATAAATATTCATTATGTCTGTCTATCTCTTAACAGAAGTACTCAGATCTTTTAATTCAGTAAAAGTTGTAATACCACAGTGCAGATTGCTCCCATGTTAAAAAAAAAAAACTGAAGTCCCCTTTAAACGCTTTTATGGTAAATAAAACATAATAAATGTCCTCTAGTTTGCCTTTTCAGTGATAAACATGATCATGACTTTCACATACAGCTGGTGTCCTTTTTATTTTTATTTTTATTTTTATTTTTATTTTTATTTTTATTTTTATTTTTATTTTTATTTTTCAAGTCCTCAAAACCTCCCACCACTGATTCACATTTTCTTTCACAATCACTGACTCAAACCTGTCGACCAATCACTGCAGACATTAAGTTCATTCATGAAGCGTGATGTCATGTACTGCCGCAGGGTTCGGCCCCGCCCCCTTTCTTTATCTCGGGAGAGACTCTTGAAGATGTTCGGAGGAAACTCCTCACGGCGACTTTGTTCTGAACACAGACACAGATTCCTAAAATACCAGGAGCTGCATCAGAACAGGTGGGACGACAATCTGACCCTGAACTATTTGTTCAGGTTTATTTTCACAGACCTGAAGCTCCACATAGCTTCATAATTAAAATAATTATTAATTATAATTAATGATTAATTATTATTGATAATATATTATTTCAGTGCGTGAACCTTCAGTATGTTGAAGTTTGTTTCCTCATTGAATCATATTTCCTCCAACAATAGAAGAAGAAGCTGCAGGTTTCTGATTCCACCTCAAACACTCCCTGCATTCCAAATACTTTTTCTTTTTGCTCGTACTGCAGCTGCCCCTGCAGGGTTTGTGCTGCTGCATGCAGTTTGCATACAAATGGGACATAATACTTCATCATAATATTGTGCTTTGAACTCTGACCCTCTGGCTCAAACATCCATCACAATATTTAATTCATGACAGTAGATTTCCATATGCTTTTCTCTCTCGTTGCTGCTGTGTTTTCATAGTTATAACCTTTAGTCAGTTGTCTTTGTGTTTATTTTGTTCACTCCAACAGTTCTGTCACTGTGGCTTCTGTCATCTGTCACAGAAGCTCAGATGTGATGTATCTTCTGGCACACAGAGCATTGTGGGTCAGAAGAGCCAGGAAGGCATGCAGGCCTGCAAACTGCACAATGCAAGTGGAAGCAGAACACCCTGGTACTTTTGACATACTGCATTTGACACAACATTGGAAAAGAAATTCTAAATGGCATATTATGGGTATTGGAACGTACACAGTGTTTTAAATCAGCCTGTGCAGCAGTGGCTGTCTGCTGTTTGTTGGCAGATGCTGCAGATGTTGAGAAAATGCTGCCATCTTGTGGATAAATGATGTGAAATCTGCTCTGTCTCGTGCATGTTTTATTTTTTGTATTACTTTTAAATGTCAGAATGTTTTAATCCCAGTTCAACCATGTAAAGTATTTTATAAATTTGTTTTTCAAAGTGCTCATTATTACCTTATTATTTATCGGTGCGCGCTGCGTAGAATGCACAGCTTGTTATTTATATTGTTTCAAACATTTTTTATTGTGAAGCCTGATTGTAAAGGTTACAGAATATGGTGTCGCCGTGCTTCATTTCCATACACACAAACAGAAACACACTCCATCTAAAATAAATACATAAATAATAAATACTGGCTCTGCCCAGCTACCAAAATCCCCGTCCCAACCCCCGACTGTGTTTAAATTTGGTTCCATCTGCAAGATGCAAGAGTAAAGGCTGCTAAGTTTGTCCATCAGTTCTGTGACCCATAATTTTAAAGCTGGAACATCTTTCTTTATCCAGAATACAACGTTTCTGTGCCTGTTAAAGTTTCTTTATATCTTTAGAATATCTCCAGAATGATCAAAATTGGGTCTGAGTCTATATCTATCTAGACAATAAAGAGAAGACGTCAACCCAGTAAGCTGTGACGTTCATCACCTTCCTCTTCCTCTTTCACACATATCTTTTGTGCGTGTGTGTCTGCAGGTGCAGGACTACCTGAGGCCTTTCCGTCTGTCTCTGGAGAAGCTGCAGGAGGTTTCTGCTCGGCTGAAGAAGGACATGCTTCGAGGTTTGGGGAAACACAGTCATCACAAGGCGGCCGTCAAGATGCTGCCCACCTTCGTCAGGGCCACACCAGACGGGACGGGTGAGAATATTTATCTATTTATTTTAGTAGGTATTTTAAATTATAATCCTGCTAATGATGCACATTTTTCCTAAATGTATCTGTAGTATCTTATATCTTTTTTGTTTAACTGTAAGAGAATGTAGCTAACTCCCCAAGCCTGCTAAAATACTTATTTTCCTAAACCTTTATTTTGAAAGTCTAACCAGACGTTGCAGTTTACCTGTTTGTTTCTCCCGGCAGAGAAAGGCGACTTCCTGGCGTTGGATCTCGGTGGGACAAACTTCCGGGTGCTTCATGTCCGCTTGATGGAGGAGGACCAGACAGTGCGGAAGATGGACAGTGAGATCTGTGCCATCCCACCGGAGATGATGCTGGGACCTGGAGAACAGGTGACACAGACGCAACGTTAAATAAAATAAAGACGGTTAAGAAAACAGGAATGCAAACAGAACAGAAAAGATGCAATACAGCATTAAAAATAAATTAATAAATAGATTAATGAAAGCAGCTTTTTTCTTCTCCCAGAGACAGATGTTAAACAAATGGCACCATCAGGACATCCGTAATGTCTGTTTAAACCTTTTGAGATGTTGTCCCAGTTAAAAACCTGTCTGTCTCTCTCCGTCTGTCCAGCTGTTCGACCACATTGCGGATTGTCTCGCTAAGTTCCTCGTTGCTCAGGATCTGAACGGACAAACTCTTCCTCTGGGCTTCACCTTCTCTTTCCCCTGTGAACAGAAAGAAATCGACAAGGTCTCACACAAACACACACAAACACACACAAACCTGGTTTTGTCCATTTGTCAATTCCAACTCAAAGAGAAAAGAATATTCAGATGTGACCTTTGTAATCACCAACATTTTGATCAATAAGTTAGTTCTGGAGACTGTCTACAGAAGTCTTGTTGAAAGGGTTTTTAACTTTCAACATCTGTCCGTGTTGCGAGCATCTGGGTGCTAAGAACAAAAACAGATTGTCCAGAATCACAATCATGGCCAGTAAAATTATTGACAAAGAGCAGATGCAAGTAGAACGTGTATATAAATCACAGGTGAAACAAAAAACCCAACAAACTGTTTCTGATCCTGTGAGAGAGAATTCATAAAACTGTCGTCAGGTAGAAGTTCTTTCATTTCTTTCATACCAAACGCAATAAACTCGCTAAACTCATAAACATGATCCAGACTGCAGCCTGTTATTGTCGTCTCGCTCTGCTTCTTCTGTTATTATTGTGTGTATTATAATTTAATGTGATGTATTTTTTAAAAACTAATAGATCTAAATGAGAATTAATTAATATATTTAACCACGTGTCCATTCTGCAGTGAGCTACTTATGATTATTTTGGACTCTAACATGTTTTGCAGCATTTATGAAATTATAGATCGAAATTATTTTTTACCAAAATAAAACATAACTGAACATTTGTTGAGAAAAAAATCCAGTAGCGTGTGTAGGTTTACTGTGAAACAGAGCGGCTGTCCAGGCCTACTTTGAGTCCTCCCCATGTTTGTGCAAAAAATAAATAAATAAAATAAAACATACTCTGATAATGAATAAAACACAAAAACAGTTAAAAAAAAATTCTCAAAGCCACAACGCCATGTGAGTCTGGAGCATATTAGACATTTGTGTGAAATGTTGTCATAATCAGCGTGTGGATTCTTGAGTTATGCTCAGAAATGTGTCTTGTGTGTTCGTAAAATCCTTGAGTTCCAGTGGACGCTTGTACCAAAAAATTGGACATTCCCTCAAGACATTCTCGGTAAACCACGCTTCACAAGAGCGGGATGGATGTGAGGTCATGTGACTTTTGACCTCCAAAATCTGATCAGTTCAGTCCAGGCGGTCGTGTTTGTCAAGTCTGAAGAAATTTCCTTAAGTTATTGTTGAGATATTCATGCCTCTGGCCACAGCTGTCTTTGTCTTGAAGCCATAAAAAAGTTTTTTTAGTTAGTTTAGTTGTTTTATTTTCTGAGATTAGCTGTGGACAAGCTTCAGGTCCACTGGTCACACACAACCAATCACATGATCCCCTCCAGGGTTACGTCTGATGGAGACACTAATAAAGTTTATTCAAATAAGACAAACTAACAAACTACATCCTCAACAAGAAAACTTTATCAGACTCATTTTGATTTATTCAGCCTTTTTTAATGATGCTCTTTATGACATTATAATCTAAAATGTTTTTGTGTGTGATCATGATGACAGTGTTTGATTAGCTTTTTTTTTTTTTTTTTTTTTTAACATTTTTATCTCACTTATTCAATGTTCTCTCGACACAGAGCATCCTGATCCGCTGGACCAAAGGCTTCAAATGCTCCGGAGTGGAGGGAAAAGACGTGGTGAAGTTACTGAAAGAGGCCATTCACAGGAGAGGGGTCAGTCTGACACAGTGACGCTCAATTTATGGTGATTTTTAAAAGGATGTTAAACAAGTCAGCGCCTAACAATAAGCATGAATATAGGCTGGAATAAGCTGTTTGCAGAGATGACTTCAATGGTTGTTTTTCTGGTGAGGGCGGCCTGAGAATTTCACTATATTCTGACGTTTTATAGACAAAATGCTCCATTGATTAATTAAGAAAGGAATCGGTAGATTAGTCCATTGATTGGTCCTCAACCTGAGGGCTGTGAGATCATTTCTGGGGGCTGTGAGATCATTTCTGGGGGTTGCCAGATGGTCGTGGAGACTAAGATAAGATGTTGTGGCGAGCAGCAGGGGAGGGAGAGTGAGCAGCTCTGAGTGACGCCAGCCTCATAAAGACATTCAACATCAGGGACAAGCACAGAAATATGCAAAATACAGGCCTAAAGAAAAGTAGCAGCGACCTCAGCGATAGTTAAAACTCTGCACCGGCACAAAAATGAGTATAACCAACATAAACCACCATGGTCTCAACAGACACGAGCAGCAATATAACGCAACATAACAGCAAATGTAAGAAACTACTCAGTCCAGCAAACATAATGAGGGCCTTATTTTAGACCGTAGGATAGTTTTTACATCACATGCTGTGAGTTTGGTGGATTCCTGAACAATCTCAGGCAGATACTGAAGGGGTCACGGACGCCAACTGGGTTTTTCTTGGGGGTCCTGACTAGAAAAGGTTGAGAACGGTGGACTCGTGGCTCAGTTGTGAGTCCAGGTGCTGAGGCTGAGTCCTCTGCAGGAGCCACAGGTGGGTTTGAATGCATGCCACCGTCCCAACTGTGTCCCTCTGTCCTGTCCTATCAGATAAAGGCATGAAAGCCCCCCAAAAACTGGATTTGTTAATCATGACAGAAATTGTTGTTTGCAGCCCAAGTGATGTTCTTCATGAGTTTGGTTGAAAACACAAAGAACAGATAAAAAATGTTGTGCATTTGTCTCTCAGGATGCACCTTGTGCCCTTTCCAGGCACTAATGCAAGTCAGTCATGTCCTTAAATGTCTCAAAATGTCTCCTATGTCTTTCTGCATTGGAATCTGAGCAGAAATGTTAAAAATATTAAATTCATTAGAACTAGATTTTGACACAAGACCACAGGATTAAGTAATCAGGCTTACATAAGAGAAATTCAAAGTTCCTTATTCTGATTAAGACTGTGCATTATAGGTGCATGTTGCCAAACTCAGTGTTATGCAAGTTCACACTTTAAAAATGTTCACAGTCCTAAAAATAACCAGTTCATGTTCAGTTCCTCCATTTTCTCCTATAATGTGGTCTGCAAGGTAACCACTCTTCAGTGTAAAAGTGTAATTTCATCATAGAGGCTGTAATGTAGTGCTTATTCATACCATTATATTCACTTCAGCAGATATGAGATGCGACTTGAAAATTGCCAGTAATATGCAGGACATAAAGATTTCCTGCTTGAATGTAAAATGCAATACTGGGCAAATAAATTTGGCAACTCACTTGCACAACCAGGGAAGCATTAGTAAGTAATTTTTCATGCAAAGTGGCAGAAAATAGCCTCTCAAATATGTAGATTTTCCACTTCTCTTCATTTTTTAAATCATATTAAACTGAATATCTCTGAGTTTTGAACTGACAAAATGAGATTTGAAGACTTCACTTGAATTTAAAGACTTCACCTTGGACTTTGAGAAACCCGGATAGACATTTTTTTTTCACTTTTCTTACATTTTATAGACGTTGCAACCCTAGATTGAACATGACAATAAATTTCAGTCTTTGTTGTTATTTTTAGATTTAGATTTTTATTTGTAGATTTCGACATTAACGTCGGACCCTGATGTTAATTAATGCGTGATGACCTGCTGTCGTTTTGTTGAATAAGACAGATATTCAAATGTGTTGGATGAACACAACCGGCTTGCTGTGTTCTGTGCGGGAGCTAACAGCGCTAACATTCAGACACGTTCAGTTCATGTTCTCTAAAAACACGAGCACGTCCTCTCAGGCTTTGAGGACAGATGAACATGCATACAAACAAACAGTGTATTTAAATAGTTAAAAACAGTTCATGCTGCTTAAACTGTGATAATAATCCAAGGAGTTTTACTTTTGATACTTTAAATATAATAAATCAGATTTTATTTGTCCACTTTTTCCAGCAGAAAGACGTTGCACTGACGCTGACAGTAAATATATCAAAGTGTTGACATGTGGTTCTTTAATCTTTTTATTCAGATTTTTTTGACGAGACATTTCTGGACGTTCTGGTCTGTTCGTGTTTCCGTCTCATGTTCCTTTGCTCTCTGTCAGAACTGCAGCTCAGACTCTCATTAAAAGCAATGTGACACTGTGTGTGTAGGCAGGTTATTTGGTATACAGATTATAAATAGGAAGGACATAAACACACCTGTCTGTCGCCTTGTCTCTCTGCTGCAGGACTATGATATAGCCTCAGTTGCCATGGTGAACGACACGGTGGGCACGATGATGAGCTGCGGCTACAAGGACCAGAGCTGTGAGATCGCCATGATCATCGGTAAACTTATATTTTCACAATTCGACAACTTCAGGATGTCCTCACACAAACCTGACATGAGTACTCAGGTCTTTCACTTAAAGTTATTACAAGGAACTTTGATATTTTGTTGGTTTTGGAGGCCCGTGTGTTTCCACAGCAATAACCACAAAATTTAACATCAAAAATACGATTATGATCATTGTGAGCATGTTAGCATGCTGTAGATGTTGTACTGGAGCTGATTTGTCTCCTCCAGAATTTCTTCTTTTTTTTTTTTCAGAAAAATGAAAGAAATTCTGAATGAGAGATTTTATTGAGTTGGAACAGAACCAATCACAATGTTTGTTATAATTTAATGGCAGCAACATGTTGATTTTTTAAATTACATTATTTCAAAGTAAAAAAAAAACAGCTCCAACACTCAGATGATTCAGATGATCAGCTCGTCATCAAGCCTCTGCAGAAGCCTGATAACAACCTGATCATTTGAATCAGGTGTGTTGGAGCAGGGAACATCTAAAGCATGTAGGACCAGGGTTGGGAAACACTGCATTAAACCAATCAGACCAATTTAAGAAGCAGATGCACCAGGAGGACGAGCTGTGGCAGCTTGACGGTGGATTTACCAAGAGGTAACAGAGAAAAGAATTTCAAGAGAGGAGACAGATCTCCTGGTTTGAGAAGTGAAAGCATGAGAGCGCGTGATACATGGAGACAGCAGGACGTCTCTAAAGCAGCTTCATGTGGGAAAAGTTTATTTTGCATTAACGCCTGCAAAAATTAATTAAATGGATGAACCGATAATGTCATGCAGATGTGTAACTGGTTCTGCTTGGCATTAAAGCACCTTCAAATGATGTTATATTTTGCATTTCATTATTATCATCATCATTATGCAGCTCCACTGGCTGAAGCTCCTGAAGGAGGAGCTGATGGGAACGAATCCAGCAAATCCCACAAATCCACCTTCACCACCAGCACAAAGGCTTTGCACCTGGTGTAAGAAAGGGCTCTTTATCTTAAAAGATTACTGTCACAGCTGAAAGTGACAAAAGAAATATGCACATTTGCAGTTTGTACATATCTCTGCAAGAGACTGTTGGTGCGATGTCACAGTAATTTGGTCTGTAGTCGGGCTGCGTGATATGGTGAAAAAGTCATATTGTGATTATTTTGACTGAAATTGTGATTGTGATATGCAATACAATTGATGGAAATGATCACAATTTTATTTATTATTTAGAAATTACCTATTAAAATCATGATGCTGTGATATTTGTTGAGGTCTGTACCAAACAAACAATACTTTCTTTCATCTGGAGAACGACGAACAAAAGTACAGTACTTCATTTTAATGCTGTTTTCTCACGTTTCCTCTTTCAAAAACTTGAGATTCAGTTCTGGTTCTGCGATTTAGATTATAGCAATTTATTGAAATTATTTGTGCATCTCCAGTCTCTAGTTATACTGATCATACATGTACAGAGAAGAACTGGATTAAACTGTAAAGAGACGTGAGAAGTTTTTATTTCCTCCATGAAAAATTAATGGCCGACATGACTTTCATCTGCTGTTCTCTGTGACAGACGAAAACCGCCTTTCAAGCCTGCGGGTTCAGTGTTTGATATTCAAAACTTTAACGTACAGCAGATACACGTTTCTTCAAAATATAATTCCAACCTTGCAGATACGGTAATTGGCATTGTGGGAAATCCATGTTACCCAAGAGGCTTTCCTTCGCTCTTAACAACTAATCATGGAAAACGGCGTCCTCTCAGGTGTTACTGAGCCTCACAGAACATATTAAGTCTTACCTCACAGAGATAATGTGTTTTACCTGGTGAACAGGAGAGGCGGCTCGACAGCCTGATCACATTAGATATAATGAGGGTCGCGCTGTAGCAGAGAAATGTCTCCTTTCTCTGCAGTAATTAGTTTGGTTTGAGCGCTCGCTGGAATATGAATCAAATGGTCTCCCTCTGGAGATGATTACACTGCTCGTCTGTGTGTGTGTGTGTGTGTGTGTGTGTGTGTTGGTGACACACACTGATACAGAGGTGGTGGAGAACGAGCAGGAAGGGTTGATAGTTGTGTATTTTTTCCTGAGTAAAAGTACGAGCAGCAGAATGGTCCCCGTTCCTGTTGGTTTGTGGGTAACACAGCTACCCAAAATATAATGTTGATGGTTTGATATGATTGGATTTTTTTGTAGACTGGGTCCTAAATGAATCCGGGAGCTCCTGTTTGTCATTTTTCCTGGCAGATACGTCCTCAGAGGTTTTCAGAAAAATATTTTAATGTAAGGTTTAGTTGTAATACGAGGAAATTTGCAAACCGGCTGCTGCCATTTGCAGCCCTGCTTGTGGCCCTTTTCCACAGACAGAGATGGACTGGCTTGACTCGGTTTGACTCAGCACTTCAGCCCAACACAGCAGGGATTCGCATTTCTATTAAACCAGGGCTTCCTGCTTGAACGTGTGGAGGCTCGAGTCGAACTGCTGTAAAACGGTGTATAAACCATTCATATACGTCTCTAGGATAAACACAGTTTCTTTAAATTCTTCACAATAAAAGTCCCCAGTTGTTTCGTTACTTAAATACTTTTATTATGAAGCAGCACAAACAGGAAATGTGAATAGAATTGATGGCGAATATAAAACAGTAAAATAATGCAGATACCTGAAAGTACAAACAGCGACACAGGAGAGAAACTACATTTTGAAACATAAATATTCTGTTAGAAGCTACTGAGAGTTGAACATAAATAGACTTGCTTGTCCAAGGGGGAGAAACATCACTGCAGCCCGCTTGGAGGAGGGTCAGCCTCGCTTTGGCCCCGCTCCAGAGTAGGTCCATCTCAGGCACGGCTTGGCGCAGCTCGGTGCACTGAAAGAGATAATGGAAATGCAATTCAGTACAGTTCGGTCTGGCTCAGCACGGCCAAAAGCAACGGTAGAAAAGGCCCTTTGGAGACTAACCAAGCACCACTACGTCATGCACTGCTGCTCTGATTGGTTGCAGGTCTATCCACTCACATCCATGGGCATTTTGGCCAGCTCGTGTTGATAACGTCCCTCGGAAATTGAAAAGGAACCGAGAGGTTCTGACAGACTACATATTTAAAGTTCTTTGCTTTAAAATTCATCTAGAACTCTTCTTCTTGTACATAGTTTGAATTATGTGGGAAAAAGGACATGAGCTCCCCTGAAAGTTTACTTTGAGACAATTAGTGGTCGTAGTAGTGAATGACAAATTAAAAAAAAAAAAAATCTTAAGGGAAAAGAGAGAATTTCATAGTTTCAGCTCCAGACAGATTTGTTGGCCAAAAATGGCTGTTTTGATTGTAAAGACTGCAGACCCCTCTGACATTTCTACATTAGTGCATGTCTGTGGGTCTGTTTGTGCATGTGTGTGTAAAATAAAGACATTGAGTGGAAGAGTGAAAACATTTAATAATTTTTTTTTAATAAAGCCTACTTCTTCTTCGTTTTTTCCACTGTAGGTACGGGAACCAACGCCTGCTACATGGAGGAGATGAAGAACGTGAAGCGTGTGGAGGGCGAGGACGGACGGATGTGCATCAACACAGAGTGGGGCGGCTTCGGAGAAGACGGCTCCCTGAACGACATCCTGACGGAGTTTGACGTGGTGGTGGACAAGACGTCAATCAACCCCGGCATCCACATGTACGTGTGACGATCATTTGGAAAATGTTTTTTTTTATTTTTCAGCTGAAACACAGAAAATTCAAGTCATTCAAATATTCAGATATTTCTTAAACTTTGACCAGTTGGTGCCACTAGAGGAAAAGTCAGGGGATCGTCGAAGCCGTTAGGATTCATCCTCTGGGGATCACAAATGTCTTTACAAAATGTCACGACAATCCATCCAACAGCTGTTCAGATGTTTCAGTGTCCAATCTGGGTTCTCTTGTGACAAGAACAGCTCAGAAAACGATTACGATGATAGATAATATAGAAAAAAACAGCTTTAAAATCTTCTGCTTGTTTTTTCATTCATCTTTCTGCCCTGTTTGCTCCTCACGTAGCTTTGAGAAGATGATCAGCGGCATGTATTTGGGAGAAATCGTTCGGCTGGTGCTGGTGAAGATGACGGAGGACAAGCTGCTGTTTCAGGGACAGGCCTCGGAGGCGCTGCTGACTCCCAACAAATTTGAGACGAAGTTCATCTCTGAGATCGAGGAGTGAGTGTCTGATACGGGCTTCTGAAATGAATCATCCACCTTTTGTCAGGAGGCATCGATAGCGCAGTCTGCAGTGGTAGACGCATCCATTTAACTAATTTCTTTAGAGGAAGTCAGCTGTTACATCTGTTCTAATTACATTTGAAGCACAAATTCCTGAGATATCATAATCAAATAGATATAGATAAGGCTATTATAGACAAGAAAACATTGTTTGGTTCAGACCTCAGTAATTATCACATCATCACAATTTTTTTTTCAGTGAACATGAAAATTATCATGCAAAACTGATCATTTCCACTAATTTTATTGCGTATCACAATCGCAATTTCAGTCAAAATAATCGCACTGTGGCTTTTTTTCACTGAATCATGCAGCCCTGCTTCGTAGCCAAGTTTACATGCAAATGTAGCGTAAAATTTTAACCAGATTTTCAGAAAATTGACAAAAAATGTGAATGTAAGCAGGTTTCCACCCACTACTGCGATGTGATTATTATAAGATAAACAGTAGGTGATGCTTCAGTCACTTGACATTGTACTACAGTAGAAGAAAAGGACACGAGTAGACGAGGTTAAAAGCATAGACATTTATACAGAGATGCCACATCGTCTGTCAGTGTTGTACTCAGAAAGACTGACCTGTGAACAAATGCAAAGAAACAGGGAGCTACAGTTTTTATTTCTCAACTGATTTCAATGATTCACGATATATTCAAAGGTTTATCATCTACATGGTGAAGGAAAAGTTTAGTTTAGTTTTTACTAGTTACTCCAGCAGATCATTTTGTTTAGTTTGACCGTTTTATCGTCTTTATCTTCTGTCTTTGTCTTTTTCTTCAGGGAGGAAAACGGTCTGGAGAACACTGAGAAGATTCTCACTAAGATGGGTCTGAAGTTGGAGCCCGTCGACTCCCGTGTGGTGCGTCTGGTCTGCGACGCCGTCTCCTCGCGCTCCGCCTGTCTCTGCGCCGCTGCCCTGGCGACCCTCGCCAACCGCATCCGTGTCAACCGTGGACTGGACCATCTGAAGACCACTGTGGGGGTGGACGGGACGGTCTACAAAAAACACCCCAAGTAAGAAACTGAATCTGTTTACCAGACCTTTTTACAAAATGCAAGAAAAGTGAATATTTTCTGGTTTCTTTACTTCTCTCTGAAAGTAAACTGAGTATCTTTGAGTGGCAGACAAAATAAGACATTTGAGGACGTCATCTTGGGCTTTGTGAAACATTGATCAACACATTTTTTTTATCATTTGCTGACATTTTATGGACCAAACAACTAATCAATTAATTGAAAAAATAATTGACAAAGAAAATAAGTTAGTTGCAGCTCTGTGTTATTCCAAACATGAGGCACAGTCCTCATCCTCATGACTCGCTCAACTCAGACTGACAAAATAACTAGTATGACTTACCCAGGTTATAAATTGATCAGTACAGTAAATATTATATAAATATTAGGAACAACATAACTGTTATTCTTACCTTAACTTTTTCAAAATTAGCAAAGACTTTCCTCAAAAGTTATTGCGTGAAGGCAGCCATGTTGGATTTTGCACTCACAGGTTGGCTGCTGCCTGCAGTGCAGTGATAATCCACCAGAGGGCAGAGGTCATGTCTCAGGTTGGTCAGGAAAGTGTTGTTATTTACTGAAAAATAACATCAAGTCTAGTTCACAAACTCTGTTGTACCTAAGAGAAGTTCTGAGTGTCAGTGAAGCAGGATTCATCAGTAAAGATTAAAACAAGTTCAGTCATTTTTATGTTGTGTGTTTCTCGTCGATGAGAGGAAACTGCCACCATGCACATGAAGCAGGAGGAAGTCCTGAGTGTGTTTTTTCCTCTTTTTTTTTTGTCCTCACAGTTTTGAGGTGATGTGAAATTGTATTTATGTGTCGGTGTGAACAGGCAGGAGGTGGCGCTGGCTGTTGACACTTTGATAAACTTCCTGCCTTTGTGAGAGGAGCAGCGTGATGAGAACATTCCCATGAATCAAACCATCGCTCTGTTTAAAAGTCTCTTCCCTTCACTGGTTTTGTCTTTTCAGCACATTTCTGCCGCAGATCTTTAACTTCTGCTGTGACTGGGCACATGTTCATACTGTGTAATAATGCATTCATTATTGTTTATTTATATATTTACACATTACTCTGCACTTTACTGGTTAGATGCTAAACTGCTTTTCATTGTCTCAGGCACTGTTTACACCTGGTATTATTATGCGCCTTGGTGAGCCAGTCTAAGTACATCAGTTCACACCTGGCATTAGACAGTGATAGGGTCTCACCTCGCCACTCTGCATGCAAATTAACACGTAGCTGCATCATTTCCATTTGCAAAGACCAAATGTGTCATTGTTTTTAACCGCCATCCCAACAGTCTGTTTGTCCCAGCATGACACAATGTTTTATCCACAAAGAAAGAAATAACTTCAAGTAGAACAGTTGCCGAATTTACAGGAAGGCACAAATAATCAAGAATTTGTCATAGACAGCATTTCACAAAGTTTATAAAGTTTCTTCTACCTTAAAAACTTATAAAATTACACAATTTTCCAAGGAAGTCTGGTGATTTCTCTGCCTTCTTTCATAAATTTAGTGTAAATGGTGAAATCACCACCGGTACAGCAATGCTGCAACAAACTGACACAGTGGTTTTTATAAGGACGGAAACAACTGAATTTAATGCAAGAATGATTTACTGAAGTGCACGTTAAAATGGAAGATAGCTTCTATCCATCAAATCAAAACACTGATGTTGATTTAGCAGTGAAAAAAACCAAAGTAAGGAAGTAAAGATGCACAGCTACACAGTTATTCCAGTTAGAGAACAACAAGTGGAATATGCATGCATATATGCATATGCATATATGCATTTCAAGCAAACAAAACACTAAAACAAACTAAACGCAACAAGAATTATGCATATATACGTGTTCTTAACCTGACCTTTGTTTGTGTTTTATTTTAATCAATATTAAAGCAAAAGAACACAATTTTTGTCGATCAACATTAGAATTAATACAAGTTTCACATCCAGCTTGAACTTCATTATATCTGCTGCTCGCTGCTGTGATTTGTCCTCCGGTGTGAGCCGAGGCTGCGAGTGTGAGCCACCTGCAGCAGGTGAATTCAGTCAGCCGACCGTCTTTACTGCGGTACAGGTGCAATCATCACAGGTCAGCCTGCGACAGAGTGAATCTGATGGGCCAAAAGGCGTTACCGTACTACCTAGAATAGAGGCGCAATCAGACAAGATCAGACTTGGAGTGTGTGTGTACTTTTTTAATCGTAGCGCCTTGTGCTGATTAATAGGCTGTGTTGTGTTTTACCAGCACACACACAGTATGAATAGATGTTATTGCACGTGATCATATCAAAGTGTAAATATAAATATACATTATACTGCACAGGATAATTTCACATTAATGATATGATGGATTACTGTATGTTTATATATAAAATTATAATTTTCTCCCCTGTCTCTCTCTCTCTCTGTCCCCCTCCTCCTCCTCCCCTCTGTAGTTTTAGCGAGGAGCTTCAGGAGACGGTGCGCTTCCTCGCCCCCAAGTGTGACATCACCTTCATCGTCTCGGAGGACGGCAGTGGGAAGGGCGCTGCCATGGTAACGGCCGTGGCGCAGCGGCTGGCTCTCCAGTCCCGACTGTTAGAGGACAGTGAGGGTGAGGACGACGATGAAGAGGAGGCGGACGAGGAGGAAGAGGAAGATAAATAAGAGCACAGAGGATGCAGATGATACACAACAGTTTGAGTCAGAGCAGGCTGCAAGCTTTTCTGTTTTTTAAAGCCTGAAATATTTTCATTTTTATGTCAAGTTTCACTCCTGATAATTTATTATTTATTAACTCTGCAGCTGAGTGACGGGTGGATGAGATGATTTGATTGAAAATATCAATGCTTTTGTAAAACAGTGAAAAATTGTCAAATTATTAGATAAAATCAATTAAATTTGTCTTAAAATGACTTAAATTCTCATTATCACATCAGTTTCATTATCACTGAGGGTGAACAAACTTCAGTGTTTCTGATAAATCCAGATTTTTCAATAATTACTTCATGTTCAATTTTTAAAAATATGATGCATCTGTCAAATTTCTCAACAGTCTGTCACTCGGTCTTCAGTTGAAATGTTGTTGCCTGTTTACTCAAGTTGTGTTTCAGAAGGTGCAGATTTAAAAAGATGTTCACTGAAGAGATGGAATCAAAAGTGTTTACACGCTTACAGAGAGCAGAATATCGTACATTCAGAGTTAAACGTAGCGACAGAGGAGGGCATTAAAAAGCAGAAAACAGAATAAAGTAAAAAGTGGATCTGGGACGTGGATGTTGGGTTTACACTCTTTGATGAATATGCGCCTGTGTTTAAAGAAAACTGATTTTATCCATAAGAGATGATTATTGAGATAATACATTTATTACAGTGATGTTAGTCGTCTGTGCGAGCAGCTTATTACAGCCCATATTAATGCTTATTATTGGGTGGCGACCTCTAGTGGCCGTAGTAGTTAAGGAGGAGGAAAGGATGGAGACTTTCACCCAGGACACCAAAAGTCAATGTTGACTTATTTAAACTTAACGTGTGCGAGTTAACTTAGGTTACATACCTAACCGTCGTCGAACAGGACTGTGGTTTGGTTGCAGTGTGCAGTGAGAAAATGAATGCAGACGGAAAAGAAACTGTGCAGAAAAAAAGCTTTATCACTTTATTTAGCTGTATCGCCCAGGCCTAGATTAACAACTGTCACAGTTTGGTTGGGTTTAGAAAATATTGAACTTTTATGTACTAAAGTTAAAATAAATCAGCATCAACTTTTGGTTTTACGGGAGACACGAGCTGCAGACTCTGGAGTGAAAAGTTCTGTTTGTTTGAACCGCCTGAACCTCCTCCATACGTGGAATTTCTCGCTGTTTACAGCACGACATCGCCTGACACTTTTTCTCTTTGATAAACGGTTAAAGGACACGCCGTCTATGCATAAGACAACAGACTTACTCTGCACCAAAACCAAAACACCAGGGGTCTTTGAGTGGGTTGTAGGGGGGTCACCAGCAAAGGGAGAACGTTTATACATAGAATATTTTATTTTTTATAATTTTTCTGAAGCTGAAACAACAAGGGAAGAAATAGAATTAGTGGTTTTGATGGATGTTTTAATCTATATTGTTCCCAGTGTGATCATTCATTGACTATGAACACTTTGTTATCTAAAACTTAAAAATATTCAGAGGGGATTGCTTCAGACAAAATCCTCTTAAACTGTGGGTAACATGAAAAAGTTTGGGAACCCCCTGCACTAAAAGGATGAAGAAGCAGCTGCAGATCACTTCGAATAATATTTTTAAGTCTGTTTCACTCCGCTGATATTGCAGCTAATAGAACACTGATAAGAAAATTGATTTGCCTGCACCATCACAGAAAATGTTCAATCAATAAAATTTAATTCACTTTGAAAAACTAAAGTGAATTCCTCGTATCAAGTTTGTTGATTGTTAATTTTCTGCCAGCATTCTTCTCTTGATTTATTAGCAGCAACAGTGTTTTTTTAACGTTGTATATATTTTTTGGGGGTTTTTTTAGCTCTTCTTTACAACAACTTGTTCGTCTTGACTGAAGTAGGCACCATGTGATCACCCAACATCTCTTTTTATCTGATTAAGAAAACCTGGCCGGCTCACGCAGAGAAAGCCGGGACGCGTTGAGCTTCCTTCGTCCACATCGTCAGACGCGTTAATAAAACACTGCAGCTTTAATCGGTTCGCTGCTTGTTTCTGCAAAACTTTGACCATTTCGGTTCAGTCTCCCTGTTGAATCACACAGATAAGGAATGAGTCAGTCAGAGGTGGAGACGATGAGTCACGGACGCACTGGAAAAACTTTTTATTACTTGAAATCTGTCATGTTTAGAATAGTTCTTCATGAGGTGCTGAAAATCTCCTGCTGTTTTTGTTTCAAATGGGAAATAAAGGCATATTTTTCACATGCTGCGAGTTATTTGTCTTTATTAATACTGATGCATGGACATATTATGAAAGATTAGAATTAAAATCCAGTCAACAAAGTGGAATAAACAACAATACAATGACAGAAGAAGAGAAGAAAATGTGTGTAAATCTTTACAGTGAAGCTGCTGCTGCTGCAGCTTCACTGACCTGCAGAGGACGAAGTGGAGCTGCAGTCTGAAGCTTGTTGTTGTGTTTCTGCAGACGGTTTGCTGCTGCAGTCTGAAGCTTGTTGTTGTGTTTCTGCAGACGGTTTGCTGCTGCAGTCTGAAGCTTGTTGTTGTGTTTCCGCAGACGGTTTGCTGCTGCAGTCTGAAGCTTGTTGTTGTGTTTCCGCAGACGGTTTGCTGCTGCAGCCTGAAGCTTGTTGTTGTGTTTCTGCAGACGGTTTGCTGCTGCAGCCTGAAGCTTGTTGTGTTTCTGCAGACGGTTTGCTGCTGCAGCCTGAAGCTTGTTGTTGTGTTTCTGCAGACGGTTTGCTGCTGCAGCCTGAAGCTTGTTGTTGTGTTTCCGCAGACGGTTTGCTGCTGCAGCCTGAAGCTTGTTGTTGTGTTTCTGCAGACGGTTTGCTGCTGCAGTCTGAAGCTTGTTGTGTTTCTGCAGACGGTTTGCTGCTGCAGCCTGAAGCTTGTTGTGTTTCTGCAGACGGTTACAGACATACTGTTTATCTGCAGCACACCTTTTTATAAAGCATTTAAAATGTGTATATTGTTTTACTGATGATAGAAAAAAAGAGCCTGATAATTTGGCCTGAATGCATTTATTTTGTTAAATGCTAAAATTTTTTCTGTTCTGTAAAGTGAAAAAGTTGAGAAAACACAAAACCTAAAGGCAAGGCAGGTTTTGAGCCCAACTCAGACTCTTTAGTTTTGCACAACTTTTGCCAACTCAAAATGTTTTGTTAAGATAATTTAATTTTCTTCTTTAGATAAACTACTTTTAGAAACTCCCAAAAAAATTTATTTTAAAAATTGAGAAGAGTCGTTGCCTTGAAATTTTGAGTTATGTCAACTTTTTTGAGGTTTGTTTTCTTAATGGGAGGAGATAAAAAAAGATTAAGATGGCCTGTTAACTCAGCCTAAATGCATTTAGTTTTGTACGTTGTGTGTACTTAATGTCTATATGCATTTTAAAAAAGTGGGTCCCAAAAACAAATGAGACGATTTGCTGTTTCCAGTTTTTATTAATTCCAGCCACCAGATGTGACTCACATTTTCCCAGTACTAAGTTACACAGATAAAATGAGGCAGGAGGAGATTTTTATTTAGATAATTCTATTGTTGACATTATATTTTGTGGTTTTGGCAGTCACTTTAAATAATTATAACAAATATCATCAGTTAAGAAAAAGTCATGAGGTAAAAGTGAGTTTTAAGAAGAAGTTTAAAAAGAGGACAGAGAGTTTCCTGCCTGAGATTCCCAGACATGGAGCTCTACAGCTGAAGACCCTGTGACCTTTAGTGACAAGTAGAGATTTAGGATCCATTAGTGTGGGTCTCAAGCAGCACTCAGGCTTATAAACAAGCAGTAAAATCTTAAAATCACCTCTAAAAATTCTCAAACTAAAAATATATAAGAAGTTTGACAGTAGATTTTTGTATCAGCTGCAGTCTTTGGGTGTTTCTCCTGCTGATACCAGAATAAAGTCAAGCAATAGTCAAGCTGGGAGGAGATAAAAACATGACTCTTTGTTTATTCTGCTGGAGTTGTACAGTGGACACTCGTGCATCATCCCGTACGCTGCCACCCACTGGCCGGGAGTTAGAAGTGCAAAACCAAGATGGCTGACAGAGGGTCAGAAACACTTCTTCTACAGCAGGAGACCTTTGTGAATGAATTCAACTCTGTAACATCAAGAACAACCAAGGAGCAATAAAACTGTTAACGTTTCCTAGAAATGATCTTAAACTGGGAGGAAATTCAAATGAATCATTTGTCCACTAAATCATGCATTCCTGGCTACATTTCAACATTTCATACCAACACTGGGACTTTGTTGTTCTTGAAAATACTTCTTCTGCAAACACAGAGAAGGAAGTGAAAAATTAAGTGAAAACAGAATCAACAAATTTCGGTCTGTATCAGGAAGAATATTTTTTACTGGTTTTCAGCTCAGTAAGCTGGTCCTGATGATGCAATGCTGTATTATTTATATGGGCTTTTTTTATATATATACCAAAAATGTTGTGTGTTGGTCAGGGGGTTCTTATCTGCAGACATATTTCAAAGGGGTGCATTACTGAAAAATGAACTGATACACAAGTCAGTAAAACTGAAGAGACTGTAGTGTTGAATTACGAGTATTACTAGTATTTGAAGAGACATGGAAAACATTTTTCTTTGTAGAAAATGTTCATCTGACACAAAATGTGCAGTTCAACAGAGAGAGAGGCAGTGAGAGGCTGAGGAGTGTCAGAATATCTTCACATATGTGAACACGCTAGTTTAACATAATCAAAAATAATATTATTAACATTATTTTAAAGTTGTCACATTATTTATCATTTTATTCACTTGTTTTGTTAAATACATATTCCTCTTGTTGAAATCTGTCTCCACAAGTGAACGTATGAAAAATCAGAATCAGAATCAGAAATATTACGACAACAGATGCTCCTAATCAAGAATGGAGATATATAGCATAGAGAAAATACAAGAAAACAGACACGGGTATTTTAAAATATGTATACATGTATAGGGAGACAATATTGCAATAACAGAGCAAAAAGATGTACCTTATTCTCCAAAACAGAAATATATAGAGATAGAGCAGCAACATATATATAAGAAATAACAAGAATTATACAATAAGGATTAGAAAATAAATATAAAAATTATGCAAATTATGCAAAATGTGCAACATGATACAGAAATCAAATAAAATCAAATAGAGAGTAAAGCAAAAAGAGGAAAGCTGTATACACTGCAGACATTGAATTATTTAATTAAATGAAAAATGCATGTTTAAATAAAAAAAATGTTTCATGCCTAAAGAGGAATAAAAACACTTTTGACTGAGGCGGTCATAATTCGTGCATGAAAGGCAAAAGTCATGTATTCACTGGTGATAATAATCATATACGTTTTTGTTGGTAAAGCGTCCACAGCGCTGCAAAAAAAAAAAAAAAAAAAAAAAGTGAAAATAAGGAAATGCAGGCAGAGTGTCTGCAGATACAGACACAACCACTCACTTCTATAAATAATGACTGTCAGGAATTATGTTTACATGAATCTAAATATTTTTTAGGGGGGAAATGGCGCATATTGTGCCTTTAAGTAAGTCTTTGAATCAGGACTCGTGTAAACGTGAATATTTTCAGAGTGTGTTATTTACACTTTCACTTGAGTCTGTTCCTTTTGACCTTCAGATTTCACACAGTCAGAACAAATTTAATCTGTGGAACAAAGTGGAACAGAGTTCATGGAACAGGAATATTTATTGCTCAGTTTGCTCGATGTGAGTGTTTTGAGTTGAGGCCTGCCTCTACATGAGTGTCATGCTGGAGCCTCATGGTGGTGTGTGTGTGTGTGTGTGTGTGTGGTGGGGGGTGAGTTCACTTCAGCTTTGTGGAAGTTTTACACAGACACGTGCTTCCTCCCCCTACTGGACACAGCTGGTAACAGCAGCTTATGTATTCTCACAGCAGGGTTCATGAGTCTTGTGCGAGATCACGTTTCTCTGCAAAATCACCAACCGAGCTGTCAGCTGAGAGGCCGCCTTACATTTTATCTGCAGCACGAAGCCTTGGTTTAACACTTTGTGTGTGTGTGTGTGTGTGTGTGTGTGTGTGTGTGTGTGTGTGTGTGTGTGTGCACTGATCATCAATATGTATTTTTAGATGTATATGAATTATTTATCCTCAACAAAATCCTGAAAACTTAACCCTTAAAGGAGTAAAAGTCTCAAAACAAGACAGACTTTTGGGAGGAAACCGAGCAGACAGACAGGAGAACATGTTCGCTCCTTTTTTTTGTCTTATTAAATCATTTTTACACACAGTACTGTCCAACTTCTATCTGTGGACATGATGCTGCAGTGTTTGTACGCCCAAAATACACAACAAAGGTTTTCCTGGAGGCGTCCACTTTGGTTTTCTGACCGGATCCAGATTCAGATCAACTTTTGTCCAGTGCTGCAGATGAACACCATAGAATCCACAGAAAAATTTGATCCCGCAGAGATAAAATGAACAACAAAGTCCAATAAAAACAGTCAAAGAAAGTTTCCGTCAGATTTGAAGTGGGAATATAAAAGTGAAAGTGATCAGCAGAGAGATTCAGCCTGCGTGTTACACAGGCTGATGGCTGCAGCAATTAAAGACTTCTTATATCTACTTTTTTTTCTTTCTGTTACTCCGTGTCATGTTGCTGCTGCAACTTAATTTGTAGTGAAGGAGATGGTCCTTGATGATTTTTTTTAAAGACTTTGGAGGTGTAGAAGCTGGTTTCCTGGTTAATACGTTTAATTTCCCCGACTGTCCTGATTTGTCGTTGCAGCCCGATTCGGACCAGAACAAATAAACACTAGAATCTGATGTATAAAACATCTGTCTGTTTACATCACAAAATAATTAAGTTTGCACTCAAGTTTATTATCAATTTTAATTCAATGGCATTTGTATTTTGTGACCAATTCCACTGTTTCACAGTTGATTTTTGCAGCAGGCAGTGCAGTTTTGTACCCTCTAAAACTGATTACCATTTACTTTGTTTTCTTTAACTTTAAATCCAGGCACCACCGTACAAAAACACAATAAATTCAGGTGTGACGTCATTCCCTGCTTCAGCCTCTGAGCTGAATGGAACACAACATCAGTGGGTCCAGGATGTGGTTAGCCTAGCTTAGCATAAACAATGGAAGTTGGTGAGAACTGCTAGCACAGATCTGTCAAAGCTGTTATCACATCATATACTTTACAACAAAAAATGAGACTGTGGTCAGTTTAGTTTCCATATTGGAGATATTTATCAACTAACAGCAGATCACAGTCAAGTCTTTGGATTGTTGATGAGTATGTAAGATAACAAGATGCCATAAAAGGTGCATTTTACCATTTTTGGCCGCCAGCTGTAACTTAACCATCAGTTTAACCTCATCACTGAGGTTGAGATCCATCTGCAAGACAAACAGCCTTTTTTGTCTCATGATCTCTTCATATGAAACCACGTCTGCTCGTGAGCCATCAGAGCAGGTTTTTTTTGTTTTTTTTGTGTTTTTGAACATGTGAGCAGGTCAAGAGGGATTTTCCATTTTCCCAATAAAATGACTTTCATTTTTAGAGGTTTGAAAAGGTCAAACTTTATTGCGTCTAATGAGAAAGAAGCAAACACCGGGGAGAATGATCCCAAACAGTTAGCAGAACGTTGTTTTCATATTTGTCCACACCAGTAATCGTGTAACAAACCGCTGGGAACCACTGGTTCAGACTGATAGCAGGAGAAATGCGCCTGATCGCTTGTGCTGCTTCTAGAGCTTTTAAAGAAACAGGCCACCGATATAAACCAACCTCAAACAGCAGCAGAAAGAATCAAAATGTGGATGTAGTCACTGCCTGTGTGTCAATTTATTGGACTTGTCAGTCAATTTGGCAACAATAGGAAGTTCATTTTGTAACTTTTGTTTGTTTTTGCACCAAGAAAATATAAATCCTGCAATAAAACGCAGCAAACAAACACTGAATCTGAAGCTTTGAGCCCCACGGAGCACTAAATTATTGACGTTTTAATGTGTACACACTATTTTTAGTGACATTCACGAGGTGATCCTGTGTGTTACTGTGTGTCGCAGCAGCAGCGACGCATCCTTTTTTATGTTTTGAGATCCTGTTTAATGTTTTACATGTAAACTTTGAATATCCAGCCATCAGATAAATCTAGTGAAATGGAAATTCTCCCAAAATAGAAACATATCCAGTATATTCCAGAGCCAAGAATTATCCAGTGCTTCATACTTTTGATGTTAAAGTCTAAACTTTATTTATATTGCATGAAGCTTTTGTTTCCATCATAAAGCTTTAACATTAACTTTAAATTGAGAAATTGGTGGATATTTGTGTGATATTTGTATTTTATGCCTCCATGCTGATTATTTTAGTGACCTGGCACCTGAAATAATTTATGAAACATAAAAGTGACTAGATGACGAGTGTCTTTAGCTATTCAGCTAAACATCAACATAAATGTTGGTGTCAGCACACATCATATATCTCATACTGACTTCTGTCAACGTTCGTCTGTCTCCTCTCCTGCTGTCACAGTGATATTTCTTTATTACTTCATCTAAGGTTTGTTTTACAGCAAATTTCTCGCATTAATTTTGTCGTTATTTCTCAACACATCTTCTTTAGTGCATTCATAACAGCTTGTCTAAATCTACTTTGGATTATGTGCTTGACTTTTCTCATCTTCTGTCCAGTTTAGATTTCTTTTTCTTTTTCTTTTTGAATCTTTCACTGCTGCTAACAAACAGCTCATACTTACCAACCCACACGATTTTCTCATTTTCATTACCCTCTTCCTGTTTTCTATATGTTCTTGTATTTCTCCTGATTTCTATTAATTTTTCACACCTTTTTTTAAAAATCTTTTCATCATTAAACCTGTTCCTGACACTGTACAACGTGTATAAGTCCTAAATGACTCTGAAAGTCTCCTGTTTCCACCCAGACAACAGTACAACTACATCAAAACATGAAGAATCCCCATTTCTTATTGAAAACTTTAAAAAGAAATGGACACACATTTTATAAAATCAGCAGCGTTGATTTTCTCTGAAGTGGCAAAAAATAAAAGAATGAAAGAAAAGTGATGAATATTAAGTTATGACAGAGATTTCATGGTACAGAGCGGTGTTTCCCCAAACTTATTTCCTGAGGACTCATTTTTAAAAAATGACAATCCATCGTGACCCAAATCGCAATTAGCCTCATCAGTAAATTTCACCAGTTCATTTGTGCATAAATGAACATTTTCACTGCCAACTTTGCGTCTCCTTATATTGTCCTGACACTTAACTGTTACTGTTTATACGTTTTAAAACTTTCCAAATGAGAAATAAATTCATTTAGGCTGCGTTAACAGATCAAATCATTGTTTTTAATTCCTCTCATCAGAAAAACCGGGAACATTTTAGCCTAAATTAGATTAAAAAAAGTGCATTTAGATGAAACTAACAGGCTCTTTATGAAAGGTTTTCCACAGATTCTACAAATCTTAGATTTTGCAGAATTTCTTCCATAATCTTTTATTTATTTGGGACCCAAATAGAATCTCCTGTGGCCCACCTGTGGGTCCCGACCCTGTCTTTGGGAACGACTGTTATAGAGGGATGAATTATTCAGTATACTTTCAAGGAATTAAAAGTATTCAGCTTAAAAACGCTGTTGCTGTGTACCTACTGTTTTGTTATTTTAATTCTTTAAAAGTCACCAGAATGCAGGAAACTCTGAAACTTTTTTTTTTTTTTTACTTATTTTCTTTTATTAAAATCCGTATTCTTCCTATTTTTGAGGTATCAAGGTTGGTAAACACGGCTAAGCTACTGACTAACTGAGAATGATGCCGTCTATTAATATTGAAGACTGGTGTAAATGAAGCGTTACCATGGTAACTGAGGTGCACACGCGCTGTATTATACCAGAGCTGATCCCTCTTCACACAGCTTCACTCACACATCTCCCCAACACCAAAATATGACAACTTCAGTTTGTTTGTTTTGTTTTGTTTTGTTTGTATCGTGATGTTGTTGTTGTTGTTTGTTTTGTAAATATGTTTGCCCTGCACAGCTGGTAAAGAACAAAGGGAGGAATTTCTTCTCACAGAAACACTTTGGAAACTTATGTTTGAAACTTACGGTGGTTTATACAAGCAGGTACGGGGGATTTATTACTCATTACACTGTATGTACATTAAAACAGCAGGGTCCCTACATGAATACCAGTGGTGAAATGTAACCTGAAGTACATTTTGAGGAATTACTTTACATGTATTTCTGTTTTCTGCAGCTCTATACAGTTCTGTCACGACATTTCAGAGGTAGATATAACCTACAGCTCATAACCAGGGGTGGAAGTAACTAATTACAAATACTCCAAGACCAGGAGTTTAAGATAATTTACACTGAAGATCTGGAGAAACAGAAACCTCTTTGACTGATAATGTTTAAAACACTGACTGTTAAAAAGTAACTAATACTCTGAGTAGTTTCTGAGATGAATACTTTGTACTTTCCCCTGAGTATTTTCAAGGTTCAAGATTCAAAATGTTTATTGTCACACTGGTTATACAAGTACGATTGTGTGAAAAACTTTTCTGACACCAGTACTTTTACTTGTAATTGAGTAATATTTTAGTAACGTAACAGTACTTTTACTTGAGTATAGGGTTTCAGTACTCTTTCCACCACTGACAGGGGTTTTTATGGGTACTTGTACTTTTATGAGCAGTTTTTCAAGTCTGTACTTTTCATACTTAATGATGCATTACAAGCTGTAATCTACTTAGTTACTTTTAAGATTATACTGAGTATAATTTCAATTAATATCCAAACCTTTCATCTGCATTTTAGTAGCCAATACGGGGATCTGATCACAAACGGACCAATGAAATCAAGGACATACAACTGAAAAACAAAACAAAACACTGCAGCAGCACACATTTGGGATGTTAATGATAAATCATTAATCGATTGTCGTTACTGTTGTCAAGAATTTAACCAATTAAAAATGTTTTCACAGTGGCAGTAATCTGAACTTCATTTGATTTTGTTTTGTCTGGTGGAGACATTTGCTGAACAACATAGACTTAAAGTGAGAAAAAAAAGTGACCAAAATAATGAAAATGAGGAAATAAACATGTTTTTTTAGCTCATAAATTATTTATTGATGAATCGATTGTTAGCATTTTCGATTACTGGTTCAGGAAACGCACAAAATTTGCAGCCTTAGTTTGGACAGGTGAGCTTGACATCAACAGTTGAAAGTAACTAAGACTCTGAGTAGTTTTTGCGACAAATACTTTGTACTTTTACTTAAGTCTATTTTTAATACCAGTACTTTTACTTATAGTTGTAACAGAGATAATACAGGAAGGATAACACTTATTTTGGATTACATTTCATTTATGATCTCATAGTTTAAATATTTTCATTCAAAATTTTGTAGTATTTTGATTGTACATTTTTAAATATATTTCTTTCACTTTTGAATTTTTCGGACATTCCTCAGTTGACCACTAGAGGGAGTTTGAGCATCAGCAGTTTGAGGTTATATGTCACACATGGTCAGTTTATTAAATATGATGCATTTCTACAGATTCAGTGTGTCTACACCTCTAGTCACTGCAACATTAAGAAGTTTTTTACATGTTTAATGATGGAAAATAACTAAGTGCATTTACTCAAGTACAATTTGAAGTACTTTCTCTACATTTGTGAGAGAAACATTGAAAGAAAAAAGGATTGTTATGAGATTAAATGAGTGGCTCCCAGGACTTTTACTTGTAAATAGTATGTAGTATAATTTATATAATAATAATATTCTTGCAGGGGGTCATTCAATAGTTAAAGTACATTTAGCTGATATTACTTATTATTACTTCTACTTTACTAATATTAGCTTTCAGTGCTTTTACTTGTTATGGATTATTTCTGTAGTGTTGTATTGCCACATTTACTTTAGTAAAAGATCCTCCACCACTGCAAATTGCATCTAAGCCCTTTGTTGTCATGGTTACAGCAGGTCTGATTATTTATGTCAATGAATATTCAAGCTTTATATTCCCACAGGATCTTCTGTTTGGATGTAATAGTTTAAAGCCTGATTCCGGGAATAAACATGTGGAAATAAGGTGCTTATAACCTGTGTGTTATTAGTGTTTAATGACTGTAGTGAATGTGGCAGCTAAAAAAGAGGCTGCATATATTTAGACTCAGTGTTTGGAGGCTGTCATTACAGGCTGATGTGTGTCTCTACAGTATTTTTAACCCGAGCTGTGCAGACTAGATGTGCTCCCACTGGAGACATGAGCCTCCCACCGTACATTCTAATAATAATAATAATGATAATAATAATAATAATAATAATAATAATAATAATAATAATAATAATAATAATACATCTCTTGTTTCTGTCTTGTTTTCTGAATTCAGGTTGTCAGCTAAATTTTCTGTTATCAGACACAAAGTGTTTTTATATGAGACAGGATGGGCTGGGGCTAGCTGGTTAGCATGCTGTCGTGCTGCTGTGATCCAGGTTGTGAGTTGTATAAATGTACGAAATCTGACAAATCTTTATAATGTCACCATCTCCTGACAGATCAGCAACTGAAAAGATAACGGAGAGTGAAAATCTGAAAGGATGTCCGTCCGTATTTCAACCTAAAAAAACATATATGAAAACACACTAGCTAGACAACAGTTAATGTTAGCATTAATCACCTCCTAGCTAATATAGCTAACAACAGTGTTATTGGGTATGATAGGAAAGGCTAAAATTAATTCTATCATACTGTGTGACACTATTTAACAGTAACATTAGCTAAGAAATGGATAAATGCTAGCAATAGCTGTTGTCTAGCTAATGGGTTATTAAATGTGTTGATTTAGCTTGAAATATGGTCCGATGTCCCTCCAGATTTTCACTGTCCGTTGTCTTTTCGGTTGCTGATCAGTTGGGAGATGGTGAAATGGCAATGATTTGTCAGATTCTCATTTGTAAGACTTGCAACCTGGAACACAGCAGTACAGAGCAGAGGAAAATGGCTGCCATGTCAATATGGCAAAATTAGCTACACAGACAACTGCTAGCATTAGCTGTGCGGACCAACTGCTAATGTTCTGCTATGCAGAAATCCCGTTTGCTAGCTAACTGTGAATATTACTATTACTACTGAAAAATATGTTGGGACTGTAAAAACACAAGCCCCAGACTGCAATATATTCAGTAAAGTTTACTTGAAGTCTGAGTATGAATATCATACTATAAAAAGAACATTTAAATGTTAAACACCGCCATTATGTAAATGTTAATTTGCATATAACAAAGGAAGAAACAGCAGGGCAAACAATTATAAACCTAATAACCAACATACAACATTTTATTTGGCTAAACAGTTTCACCATAATTTGTGTTGAATTTGTGTTGTTTATCTGATCTGTTTGGTTTTGTTTAGTTATTTGATGCAACTGAGTCACTGATCACTATTGAGCAGACTCTGGCAAACTACTTGAACAGCACAAGATGGCAGCGCTCCTATCCGGGACAATTTGGCTTCTGTTTTACAGAGGTAGCTAGTGAAACTGTGTCGGCCATCTTTATTTATGTTGTTGATACATGTAGTCACATCTTCAGTTAGCTAATGTTAGCAAAACACTTGCTAAGTAGCTACATAATCTATGTCAACCATTAGCTAACTAATTAACTAATGTATTGCTCTGTAGCAAAACAAAATGAAAATAATCAAACTCAAACAATTGAAGTTAATCACACCTAGATCCTGTTCCATATCAGTTTGATTTCCTAAGAATACTAAAGTTTTTCCAAATTCTCACAAAAAGCTAGTACCAACCAAAATAAATTAATGTGGATTTTTTTTTGTCAAATTGAGCTAAATCGTTTTATCCTTATATATCTATTAATGAGCTCAAACATATAAAAAAAAAAAAACTGTGTGGGATTTAGTGACATCTAGTGGTGAGCTTCCATACTGCAAACACCTCGCACCAGTCTCTTGTTATAAGTGTGTAGGAGGAACTATGATGGCTGCAAAACTTGTGAAAAATGCAAAACGCCATATCTAGAGCCAGCGTTTGGTTTGTACATTCTGGGCTACTGTAGAAACAGTGGAGCAACATAAAAGGCTGAGTCTGAGGTAACAAAAACCAAATAATTCTTATTTTCAGGTGATTTTTTTAATTTATTTTCAGGTTTCAGGTGATTATACACTAAAGGATATATTACATTATATTCAATTTCTGCAATATTCTACCAATAAATCCCTGTAGCTCTTACACATTGGACCTTTAAATGATCAGTCAGTGGACAGAAAATAAATCACCAACAAGTCTGACAATCAATTAATCAGTTTTTAAGCTAAAACACTTAAAAGTCTTTCCTGGTAATCTCAGTCTAATTTAAAAAAAAATATTTTTTAATATTTTTGATGACAGATTGAGAAGGCTATTTGTTAAAAAAAGAAGATGTTTTTTTTAACTGTAAATTTGTAAACAGCTAATTCAGTCAGTGAAATAAAAAAGATTAACAACATACAGATGAGACTTAAAAATATGTATTACTAGGCTACTCAGGAAGCTAAATACTACACATCAGTGCAGCTGTTGATAAAAATATAATAAGTTATTCCAAAATTAATCTCTCACTGAAGAGCAGAATAAGCAGCCCCATATGTCTCCACAGCCAAAATACAGTCACTTTTTTGTAGTTTGAGGATATTTTGGGGGATTTGATTTAAAACCCTGTCGTATATAAACCCCGCCCACTTCTGTCGCGTCAGGCGGAAGTACGTCACATCACTGAAGCTAAAGATGCTTCAACCGTTTCACTACTTTAACATGTAAGTTGTACTCTGTGGCAAACTTTGGCCACACCTAGATCCTGTCCCATTTCCACAAAAAAAAAAAAAAAAAAAAAAAAGCTTGCTTCTTTTTTTTTTTTCTTTCTGGTGCGTTTGTTTGTGTGTCGGCGAGTCCCGGCGGTGTAACCGGAGAGGGGCCTCAGAGAGGGAATGCAGGACTGCAATGGAGCACAATGCAATACAGGTAAAGCCGATATAATTTCCAAATAAATGTCGATTTATTCCACTTATACCCGGCGGCTTTTCTGACCTGTTGATGGGGGAAATATTTTAACCGTGTGTCGCTGTGAATTGAAGCCAAATATCGCGTTTTATTTCATTTAGTTTGGCCATGTCGTATTGATTGTTTTCTCATATCAGCCAAACCCCAAAGCACCGAGAGTTGCTCTGACTGCAATTACAACTTTATTCAACCAGGCTCAACTTTTTTTCTCCCTCAGAGGTGGAAAATAAACCGCTGATATTTGTATTTTTAGGCTGAAACAGTCGGCGGTGTCACCGAGCTGTCGCCTCGTTTCATATCGCAGACTCAGACGTTAAATTCCAGTTTAATATTTCTGATATTTTCGCCGTGTTAATGATTAATTTCTTTGTGTGTCGTGTCGACAGTCTCAGCTTCTCTTCTGGCTACCAACCCCCACCCACACCGACAACACATTAGCCAAATAAAATTAAATTTTCTGGCCTGAAAATATCAGGAAACTTTTAAGCTCGTCAGCCTTTTTCAACAAAAAACCAGCCAGCAGCGACTCGTTGCATCGACATTTTTCTCATTTTTGAACGCAGAGACTCTCAAAATTAATTTCCACACCGACGTGATATTAAAGATTGAAATATTTTGTCGACAGGGACTAGGTGGAGCAAGCAGTAGTGTTGGTTATAATAGGAAGCATATTGATATTATTATCAAATCCCTCCCGACATTTTGTCTCCGGCGTAATTGCCACAGTTTAAGGAGGAATGTTAATATTGTGTGTGTGTGTGTGTATGTGTGTTTTTGTACTTGAAATAACGAGGATTACACAGAGGACACACAGCCACAGCAATGTGGGCTTTTAGTCGAAATAAAAAAAAAACGAGCAAAGTCATTTTATTTTGACAGAAACCCTTCATGTGTGGCGTGGGATATATTAAATATTCCATTGGTGGTTGTATATTTTTGTAATATCCTTGTTGAAATATTAATTTATTGCAGCATTTGAAGGTTTTTTTTTTTTTTCTCCCCTTCTCTCCAGTGGTGAAGTTGTGTGAGCTTTTTCAATAACAGGATATAGCCAAGGTCAATACTGTGTAGACTGTATGTTTGGATTAAATTTATTTATTTATTGTCCAAAGCAGGAGACATTTTATTATTAATTTTCGTCGGAGGTTTTTTTTTTTTTTTTTCTTTTCCTCTCTCTTCCTGCCTGTGTAAAAAAAAATATCTCACTGCATTATTCCCAGAAATATCACGAGAACTGACGTAGGCCGGGTGCAGATTAAGGGTTTCCATCTTAAATTCTTCTGTGTGAGTGTGTGAGTGTGTGTGTGTGTGTGTGTGTGTTCACATTTTAGACAGTGGGCTGCCTCTCAGTGCTCAGATTATATTATGTGGCTTTTATTTTCCTGCCTGCTCAGCCCTGCCTCGTTTCCACCGCTAGGCTGGAGCACTGCTTCAGCCGGCCCTCCCCCAGGGCCAAAAAAAAAAAAAAAAAAAAAGAAAGAAAAACCCTCTGATGTTCATATAACACTTCTATAGAACATAATAGCATGTTTATGATACTCTATACTCACTTGATTGTAGTACTTATCATGTGATCTCACTATAATTAACTTAAGTATGTATTATATTCATTCTGGAGCTAAAACTGTGTCTGCAAAGCTAAATCTCACTTTATTGCGTTATATTTTCTTGCTATAGATAGATAGATAGATTTTTGATATTGTTTTATTATGATATGTCTTAAGTGTAACTCAAGGCTGTGTTACAATAAACTGAATTATAGCATATTTTTTAAAAACAAAAGAAAAAATCTCATTATGTTAATGATTTGTGTAACCACCAGTAGTGTACTACTTTAGAAGTCACAGTATAGTTTTTTTTTTTTTTTTTTGAGAAAATATCTGTATTGAGTTATGTATTAGATACTATGGAATAGACTAAATAAGCCAAAATATATTTATGATACACTTTACTAACTTGATTGCAGTACTTATCATGTGATCTCACTATCGTCAAGTTATAGATTATATTCATTCTGGGGCTAAAACTGTGTGTGTGAAACTAAATCTCATTTTGTTGTATTATATTTTCCTGCTATGGAAAGACGGATAGATGGACGAACATTATTGTGATATGGTAGTGGTGTTGCTTTGACCTGGCTTTAAGGCTGCATTTCTGTAAAGCAATGTATTTTTTAGAAAAAAAAATCAATATAGTGTATTGTCAAAAATCTTGTTATGTTAATGTTTTGTGTGAGCACCAATAGTTTTCCCTACAATATTGTCACAATATCAAAGAATTATGTCAAAAATACAGTGACATTTGATTTCGCTCTGATGTCGGATGGTTTAATTTAAAGCCATGTTCACATCACGTTCTATAACACCGTCATATTTTAGCACTGTTTGAGAACGTACGTTAAGTTTTCAGAGGAAACGTGTTTATCGAGATATATATCATGCATTTAACCTAAAAATATGAGTATTATTTATCAGCCATAGTGTGTTTATGATACACTATAAACTTCAGATTGTAGTACTTATCATGTGATCTCACTATAATTAAATTAAATATGTATTATATTCATTCTGGGGCTAAAGCCTGTGTCTGCAAACTTTGTTTTATTATATGTTCTTTCTTTCTAGATACATAGATTATATTATGATATGGCATTAATGTTACCTTTACCTGTTTTTTAAAGCTGCATGACCATAAAGTGATCTAATTTTGAAAAAATCAAAATAGCATTTTTGTCAAAAATCTTGTTATGTTAATGTTCTGTACAAGCACCAATACTTTTCCCTGCGATATTGTGACAATATTAAATATTTTGTCAAACGTGCAGTGATATTTGACTTTGTCCATATTGTACAGCCCTGCTGTTTAAAGTATCATATCTAAGTATGTATAATATTCGGTCTGGGACTAAAACTGTGCCCACAAAGTTAAATCTCACTCTGTTCTATTATATTTTATAGACCGATTGTCTCAATATCGAAGTATTTTGTCAAAAATACTGTGATATTTGTCCTTCAGCCCTGCTGTTGGATACTTTAATCTAAAGTAATATATCGTATTCTGTAAGATCATCTTATGTTTGTTCTATTTGAGAAGTTACAGTTTGTTATTTTAGATAAAATGTGAATATTAGAGTCTATATAATGTATGCTGCCCAGGGTTGCCAGGTCTGCATTTTTCCTGTGGACTTTGGCTACTTGTGAATTGTTGCTGTGAGATGAATTTTCTGCCCGCCGGTTGGTCGGACCTGTTTTGCATGCAAATCACATTAATAATATCTATAAATACACATCCATATTTGAAATTGAATCATTTATTTATACCTTAATCCTACCAAACTGACTCCAGATCAGAGTGTACTCACACAGACCTGGCACACGTCACACGGACACCCGAATAAATACACACACATACAAGGAGCCTGTGATCTCTGCCTGCTGGCGCTGTGTTTTTGGCCATTGGGCTGGTTTTGTCACAGAGACCTGGCACCCCTAATACCTCTGAATAGCATAAAAATATTGATGTTATTTAGGCCTTTAAGCCGTTATCCCCCAGACCTAATACCTAATTGATAGATATATAGATAGATATTAGTGCTGGGTATCATTTAAAAGAAATAACTATACCAGGATCCTTACAAATACTTCATTAGAAGTATTTTTTCCTATTCATTCGATACCCGTCATGTGAATGGAAGCATTCCTGAAATAATCCTTCCACACTTTTATGTTTTATCAGACTCCACAGGTGTGCAGTGTAGCCACACTTTCAAACTAGGCGTGTTGCAATATACTGCTATAATATCGTGATATTTTTTAGGTATTTAACGATATAAAAAATATATGTCAGTACACATTTTCTCTACAATAACATGCATCAGTAGAGGTGTAACAATACGTCAACCTGGAGCGACTCAGTGTGCAAATATCAAACGATATCGTCATCTTTAAGATATGCCTTTATTGTGAAAATTCCCTTTGGCGTTTTGCTTTTTGTGATTAATAAAAAAGTTAAAGATGTATTTGAACGATAGCATCATTGTATTATTATTATTTTTAGTTTTTTTTAATAGATGTTGTGATAATATTGTGGATTCTTTTGGCCACAGCGGCCCTGTTTCAAACATTTTGTCTGCATTTCGCCACACTGACCTGCCAACTCTGTCAGATACACCGTGCTCGACTTCATCATCACACCGCAGGCTGCGTAGGTCGTAGCTGCCGTACAGTGAGCCGATCACACGTCACGTTAAATCGCTTGTGGCGATTGGCTGTGAACAAAACCTTAGGTTTCATAGGTCTGGTTACAAAAAGGAGCAAATGCTGGTATCATTTGACTGGAGAAGTTTTGATGCTACTTGGTACTTGTTTTTTTTTTCTGTCAATACTTTAATGGTACTGAGTACCGATATGCAGCCTAAATAGATATATAGATACCCAGCCTGTATGGATAGATGTCTGTATCATAGATATATCTGTACTCTGGGTGCAGACTGGTGCAGACTTGTCTGGCCAGTGGACGTAAAAGTGGCTTGCTTGCACCCTGCCACCGGCCAAATGGCTAGTTAATATTCACATTTTAGCAGCCGCTCAACAGGTTACCTCTTTTTTTTGGGGGGGGGGGGGGGGGGGGGGGGGCTGATGAGTGAAGCAAATCTTCAAATCTTCCAGCTTCTTACTTATTTTACCAGCATTTGACTGGTGCTAATAATGTGCCCTTGATAAAAAGTCTGCAACATTTTTATTGTCAATTTCATTTTTTTTTTAAAAGCAAAATTGTCCAAATTCTCTGGTTCTTGTCAAATGTGAGCCAAATAATGAGCTCACCTTACATTGTTGTGTTCTTTTTCCTTTGTACAAACGGCTAAAGCTCAAACTGTTATTGAGCTGGTGGTCAGGAAATATGTGAGCAGCTATTTTGAATCATTTTTTAAACCAAAATGTCAGAAAATTTCTGGTTTTAGCTTCTCAAATATGACTCTCCTGTCATAGAAAATTACACCAACATGTGTTTTGGAAAGTTTTCCAGCATTTAATATGTAATGGTACTATGTTTATTGAAGTAATATTTGTTAAACTTACTTAATATATTCCTATAGAAGCTAATATTGTGTAGAGCTCAACAATGAACTGATAATGTTTCTACATGGGCTCACAGGAGAAAGTGGAGACTTTTGACTTTTACTTTTTACTTTAAAATATCTATAATAAACCTATAGGGTTCTAATATTTTGCCAATGGAACTTTATCATGTTATTTTTTCTTTGTGATGTAGAATATTTAATCTTCTATCAAACTTATCCAGTTAGGTATTATGTCTGTTGTGCTTTTTATTGTCCCATTCTCTCTTTATAATATTCTTTGTCCAGTGGTATCAGGTCTAATAATCCTTAAATAAATCTGTAATGTTCCTATAGTTAGGAGCTAGTACATATAATGTGTCTGTGGAGCTCAATAATGGTTTTATCTGACTTATAGTTCATTGTTTTTCCATCTTAATTCAACCTGTATACTTACAAACTGTGAAATATTCCTTTGTTTATAGTATTCAATAATGTTTTATTCTCACTTAAATATATTATTCCTCATCTCATGTTGAGTATAATAATCCTTTAAAATATATATAATATTCCTGTGTTCCTAAATGTTCTTAAAGCAGGGAGTAAAACTGCCGCAGAGTTTTTCCAGTTTTAACAAATGTTTTTTCCCCTCTTGCATGAGTATATTATAAACCGATCCACTTTTCCACCTGAATACTGACACTCAGACACATCGTCTACTTGTTTTTCAGCGTTTCGAGACTAAACTTTCTCCAAACTAAGGACATGTTTGGTTTTTTACCTCATTTAACTTCAATTCTGGGAGACAAAAAAATAAATATAAGCATGGTGTATCTTTGCACAGGGCGCTACAGGTCCTTAAAAAGTCTTAAAATGTCTTAAATTCACACTTACTAATCAAAGCCCTTAAGATGTATTAAATCTTATTAAATTCTGTTTAGGATTAGTTTATTGACTGTTGAAATGAAAGTCTAAAATTCACTTCAGGTGCGTGAGTTGAATTTGCATGCCTCTGTTAGTCCTTTTTGTTTTTGCTAATAAAAATATTTATATAAATCTTTGGATAAACTGTTTTTATAATCGGTCTGAGTATTTTTTTTCAGCCTTATTTATGACAGTAAACTCAATGGTTTGGGGTTGAGAACAGAATAATGTTTCAGGACGTTGTTGTTGTCTTTCCGAAACACGTTTTTCATCATTTTCTGACATTTTATACACGAAACAACTAATCGATTAATCGGACAATAATCAATGATGAAAATAATTGTTAGTTGCAGCCCTCGACAAAATGTTGTTACTTAACACGTTTGACGTTTAGTTTAATTGAAAATGAATAAAAGATTGGCATTAAAAAGTTTTAGATGTAAGTTGCTGATACATGTCGGCACCGTGGTGTAGAGCTGTTTTAATTTAATTCATTATTATGTTTATAATCAATAGAGATATCAGGGTATAGAATCTGGATCAGTGACGGCAACCCGATATCCGATAGGCGAGTTACGTCAGAATCGGTACTCGATATGGATATTTGATCATCAGACTGGTTCCACCTCTAATTATACATCGAGATATTGGACTATTCATAGCCGCTAGTTGTGTCTCTGTGACCTGATATTACAAATCAGATTCAGATGTGTTTATAAAGCACATTTAAAAACAAAATATATACATTTTTAGATCATTATAAAGTTTACATGTTACTCTGAAGTAATTTTATTTTACTAAAACACTCATATATTCCTAAAATATCTCCAGAATAGAAATTTATAGCAGCTACTTGTATCTAAGTTACTCTTTGTTCCAAATCCAATCCAAATTAATCTAGAAAGCACATTTTAAAATGAAAATATACATTTTTAGATCATTACAATCATCTAAGGTTCTAAAATACTCCTAGCATTGGTCACATCTTTAGATCATTATGTGTACTTGTTAGTCTGTAGTTATTTTAATTTACGCGCTCATATATCACTAAATATATCTTTAATTGATGCTACTTGTGTCTTTGTGACTCAGTATTCCAAGATAAATGAAAAAAAGTACATTTAAAACCCCAAAATATACATTTTGTCACATTTTTAGATAGTTATTATGTGTTATTTTGTAATTATTTTACTTTAGTGAATCACTCATGTATCACTGAAATATATCTGTAATATATTTATAGTAGCTATTTGCATGACTCAATATTCCAAATCTAATCCAAATTTAATCTTTAAGCACATTTAAAAACTAAAAATATACATTTTTATTGTTTTATTTTTGTTAAAATCAGAAATACTTGATTGATCCCTGGTGAGGAAATTGGTCACATTATAGATGCTCCCATTCAAGAAGAGAAAAATATACAAACACAGAAAAATTATAAGAAGTATAAAATAAGAAGTGTGTAAAAGCAGCATTATATAAATATAAAAACTGCAATGCAGAGAGAAATATGGTAAGAAATAGAAGTAATGACATGTAAGAATAATGTGAAATAATGTGCATCATCATATTTTTAGGTTGTTATGAGTATATGTTCCTGTGGAGCTATTTTATTTTAAAGAATCACTAATTTATGTCTAAAATATACCTGTAATATCTTCATTTGGACCTTAAAAGGACTCTGTACTGAGTTTACAGTTACTATTTAATCATTATTTAAACCTGTAATGTCTTTCTAATCTTCCTATAGGGACTTGCGGCGTGTTTAATGACTTAATCTGTATCCAGCCTGTAGCGATAAAATCAGTTTTATTCTCAGCGTGTCATTATTATAGCAGCGCTGTAACGTTTCCACAGGGACTCTGCGTTTGATTGAATCTCCTGTGGTTCTGTCATTTCAGTTCCTATAGCAGCATATAGAGAGCGTCTGACATTCAACAGTGACCTTGTCTGTTTTAGTGGGATTCTTTTCTGCAGCTGTATCACAGTAATAATATTCCTCTAATACGGATTATCACGTTCTGGAGGGACTCACAGCGACAGACCTTGTTTTTCATGAGTGTTTTTTGGTGTCTTGCAGTTTTCCCACCGGGCCTTTTTAAAGTGTGTCTGCGATACTCCGCCGTGACGCAATTAAGCCTTATGTCACTGCATCGTGCTACGTAGTGGCTTCTTTTAAACGTGCCGTTATTAATGTCCCTGTTTGACTCTGTTTATAGCTGATGTGTGTGTGTGTGTGTGTGTGTGTGTGTGTGTGTTTGCTGCTGTGACATTTATTCAGAATCTTTCTAAAAATTGATCCTCGGCCGGCCCGCCTGCTGCAGCTGGTCTGCAGTCAGAGCTACAGCGGTGGGGCGGGTGAGGGAGAGAGTGGGGGGAGGGCTGCCTGTGGTGGGTTATGGGTATTGGGGTGGGGGAGGGTGTGCTGGGTGGGGTGGAGTGGGGTGGGGGTTGTGGATGATCAACACAGGAGTGAGAATTTGAGAATATTCTGCATTTAGGCAGCAGTCAGGAGAGCAGCTACAGGACGTCTGAGCTCCAGTTTAGAAACCAACTATTTCTGGAACAGAGAGGGGAGGAAATACAGAATACACACATTTATTTAGTGAATCTTCATGTCACATCTATCATGAGTAAATGGATAGCAGCTGCACAGTCTGCCGCACCCTCAGTTTATACACTAGGCCTTTTATTTCATGTGGATAATAAGCCTGGTGAATGTGACCACTGCCGGGTGGATTTTAATTCACTTAATATGAAAAAAAAAGTAAATCCCTGGCACTTAAAACAGTGGCGCTGCAATATTTAATCGATTTAAATGATTAATGGATTCAAGAAAATTAATCTGCAACTATTTTTGTATAATTTATTAATTATTTCGGTCATTTTTCAAGCGTAAATGTGAAACTCACGCAGCTAGCGGTTTCTCAAATGTGAAGTTTTATATCGCTGTAAATTGAATTAGGGCTGCAACAAACATTTTGCATTTTGTTCACATTAGGGATACATCTGACATTTATTTTCAGTGTTGATTAATTGGTTGATTATTTATACGATTAATCGATTGGTTGTTTGGTGTGTAGAATGTAAGAAAATGGTGAAAAATGTTTCCCAAAGCTCAAGATTAACTCTCGCTTTGTCCACAACTCAAAGATATTCAGTTTACTGTCAGAGAGGAGTGAATAAACCAGAAAATATTCACATTTTAGAGGCTGGAATCAGAGAATTGGGACTTTTTTTTATTATTAAAAAACAACTCAAAGTGATAAATTTAATAGTTGGTTAATAATCGATGAATCGTTGCAGCTCCCAAAAAAAACATCTGCTGTCAGTCCTTTTTTTTTATTGAAGTTTTTAATTATACCAAGAGTGCAGTGCTGAATGGTCATTACAGAACAATCGTATATCAACAGCAGCTAGCACCAGCGTACCTGTATAAACATAAAGTGAACAGGTACAAATTACAAGGAAGTGTAACAAGAAAAAAAGTGAGAAAAATTTGCAACAACAGTGCACATCTAAAAATATCTCAAATAATCCCCTCCCAGTCACTGCCAGTATATTAGACATAGTATAAGCTCACTGCCACACCGAGAAATACTTATTATTATAGAATATGATTTACATAATACTGAATATATACATTACACACAACTTTTGCAATGTGATGGATGCAGGGTGTTTTCCAGTTTAATAATAAACATTATTATTGTAAATGATATCAGGACATGGAAACTGTATTTGTAATAATTATAAAGCTCTAGAAATAAAAAAAAACAGAACACAAATAGAGCAAAATATCTGTAAATATCACACCTGTTTTAAGAAAAACAATCAAATAGACCACAACGGCTCGTCACAGACTGAGAGTGGCCACGCAGGTCCACCTTAAACATCAGTCTACCTAAAGTGAGCCTGAGCCAAAGCCGTCGCTAACTTCAGGAGCTAACCCCATTCATCAGCAAATTAAAGACAAGGGAACCTGTTTGAGGTTATTCACTGACAAACAGCCTAAACTGTGCAAACACTGCACTGCCATGTTCACAGCTATTCATAGTTCATACTTATTCCTTAAAGGCGTTTGCTGCTTGTTTTTTAGGGCTGTGTATTGGCGAGAATCTGGTGATCCGATGCATATCGCGTATCACAGGGGTCACGATTCACTGCATCACACCGGGGTTATGTATTATTAATCTAATTTTAGGAAAACCATCATCGTAAAAGAACACACCTCCATATGCATAAAATCGGAGTAACTTTTTTTATGCGGTTAGAAGAGTGAAGATGGACGACAACACTGTTATCAGGCAGCAGGATGTTAAAATATAGCTGGCGCAAAATGAACCACCTCCACAAATCAATACAGTATCACAAAACGTAATGTCGCGACGCTCAAGTGTATTGATATTTTCTTCCTCTGCGTTTTTTAAAAAACATCTCTGACTCTTAGCTCTGGCTTGCAAAGCGCTGGCGGAAACTCTGACCAAGTAAACCAACTGAAAGACGTCTTTTATAAATAGCTCACATAAAAATGACTGCAGCGTTAAAACTCAGACAGCAGGTCAGTGTCTGAAATGTAGCGTGTCGAGAGGACGGGGTGTACGGAGACCTGCGTCCTCTACCAAAGCGGTGAATTCAGTTACCCTCTCTGTAATCTTTTTGGCCTTGTTGATGTTTTGAAGAAATGTCTCTCCTTCTGAATGTGCCCTCCAGCATTTGTGACTTTGGTGCAGTTTTTTTTTTTTTTTTTGCCTGAGTCACCTTTTATTTTTTAAGATGCCTTATGAAATAATTAATATCGAACGCAGCGAAATGCTCACATTGCAGACATTACAAGTGGCTGCAGACATTTTAACCACATTCTGCCACAAATGGTGCTCTCCATTTATGACACCTGTGTGACAGCTGACATAAACAAAGGATCGGGTTCAGGTTCGTTACCCATCAGTAAAAAAATGTCTCGATCGGCCCCGATACTGATCTTTGAGGTAGAAGTGAAACCTCCCTATTTTAATAATTGCTGATTTAAGTGATTTGACTATAAATTGTTAGAAAATGGTAAAGAGATCTGCAGGAAGTGTCATGAAACGTTGAATGTTTTGTCTAAACCCCAAAGATATTTACCTGAACAGAGAATAATTGCCAAATTAATATGTTGCAGCTCTAAACTGGACTTTGGACTACTGGTTTGATGAAACCAGATATTTTCAAAACAGTTAATTTGCACATTATTTAAATAAAAAGCATCAGTTGCAGCTTCAAATAAGACAAATGATAAAAAAGTAATAACTGACTGAAAGTTTCAGTTTGAGTTCGTGTCTCAGAGAAATGTTAGTTTAATATTTTGAGTCATTTGCAGCTTCTATGTCGGCAGCTGTGGGGCTGCGTATTAGGTTTCATGTAAAGCCGTTGTAATTCAGGTTTTTTCTTGCCTCGAACTTCAAACGGAGGATTTCAGAGGAGCGAGGCTGCGTGATGGATTCAGTATCAGAAAACAGCAGCAGCAGTAGTTTGATGGCAGCAGTGTTTTATTTAATGCTTCACGTCTGCTCACTGTGTTCTACGTAAAACAGTAAGGAATTGCAGTTAATCGTATTTAAAATAACAAACAGTGAATGTATCTAACATGTGTCCTCTGTCTCACAGAGCTCATTGAGTCACACCTCCTTCATTACTACGTGCACACACACATTGTAGTTAATTTTGACTCAATCCTTCATACATCATCTCTGCCCCAAATACTCACTAGAGCACCAACTGTAGATTAATCCGCCGCTGAAAATAGTCCCCATTAAAAGCACTGTTTCCTCCTGTTGGCGGTTTTAAAAGTTGTAATCGAACAGATCAGACGGACTAACGCACCGTTCATTTTGGTGTTTTTGTGTGTTCTGTTGACTGTAAGAAAAATGTAGGACAGCACCAGCCTTATTAATATGTCCAGGTTTTCCGGGATGTTGCGATATCATTTTTTCCTTCCTGATAACGATTCTGATATCTAAACTTTGTGAATCTACTGATCCGACTACCTTAAATAAGATATTGTTATTAAAAGGCTGAATACCAGTCCCTCCAGGACGTCGCAGGCTCTTTTTTGAGATGCTTGATTTCATGGCAGCTTTTTCAAAAAAAAAAGTCCCGTTCATTGTTTTTAGTAAATGGAAATTGAAAGAAAAAGCATAATTCAATAAAAATCAAGGACAGCTTGTTTCAGGGAGAATAAAACTGCACTGTGTCCTGAGTGTTCACAGTGACCTTAGTTAAAAACCTCATGATTACCAAAATTATAACAGAATATGCTTTATTTGTAAATGAACCCTGGGGGATATTCCACAGAGAACCAAAATCATTATGGAGCTCAAACTTAATAAAAAAAACAGCAAGCACAAAATTATGACATATGAAAGTGCACAGAGGTTTGATAAACGTGAATAACAATCACAAACCTTGTGTTCTTTTCAGTAGCAGCAGGCTGAATAATAAAACAGAAAGGTACATGAATGCAGACGTTTGTGCAGAAATCACAGGGATTGTTTGAATTTGCGTTAATTACTGCGATCGCAACTTTGCAACTTCCTGGAGGAACTGATATGGATGCAATATGATCGCTGTCATTGTTTTGTCGGCTCAGGTTTTTAAAAAAAAAATGGCTGACCTGATGCTGCAAGGAAGTAGCAGGATCCCGATTCTGGGCAAATAAATTACGATATTGCATCGATGCGTAGACGATCCAAGGGTTGAGGCTGTATGAGAGGCTTTTCTGATGCTTTTAAAAACCCTCGTCATTTGTGACCCTTTGAATATTGTGATTTTCCCCCTGATCTGAAAATGTATACCAAATGTATTTATATAAATTAGTTCTGATAAGATTAATCAGTTAGTTGCACAGAAAATCATTAGCAGCAATTTCAGTTATCTGTCCTCTCAAATGTATTTTCTGCTGAAGTAAACGTCTCTTATCTTTAGGTTTTGGGCAGAAAAAGACATTTAAATACGTCGTCTTCCATCATGTGGCAGATTAAGCCGTACATTCTAGTTTTCATCTGCAGTTATTGGCGCGCTGTATTTACTTTTGCTTGTTTATACAAAAAACAAAAGCCATGTTTTTGCAAAACCTCTCTCTGACATTAACCGAAAATAACTTGACCTAAAGCCCAATAAACTGAAGTGAAACTTTGGTCAGATGTGTGTGAGCTGCAGTTAATATTTCGCCTGGTTTGGAGGGTAAAGAGCCTTTAAATGAAACACAATCTGCTGACAAATTTACAAGCAAAAATGATTCAATTTGAAACACGGTGGTGATTATTTTTGCTCTCTCTTATTGTTTAAAATAATATCATTTGACAAAAAGTTGAAGGAATTTGAGGCATTTTTAATAAAATGCATTCAGTTTGGGTTAAAGAGAGTTCACATTGTTTCATTGTTCGGAGTCGGAGCAGGTCTGAGTCACCTTGGCTTGTGGATTTTGTGGTTATCTGTGAGTAATGTTTGTAGCAGAGCACATTAACACGCCTGCAGCCTGCTGACTGAAGCTGAGGCTCAGGATCCAAAATGGCAGCTCACCGTCCTCCTGACAGATTCACAGATTATCATTTGGGTCACGTACCTAAAGATTTCAAAGAAAGAAAATGTGTTTTCTGTTCAGTGTAAGGGTGTGATATTAATGAGCCAAAGGTGTCTGGTTTACAGACCTGTGAAGGCCTGTAAAAGCTTCAAAACATCCTTAAAATTGAGACAAACTGCCTCAATTTCTTGTGTGTGTTTGGTTTTATGTTTGCTGCTCTGGGTGTCTCAGGCCCGGGGCTCCTCGCACTTCCTCTTACCAAACAGTGAAATCAAAGCTGCAGGTTTATTCGCCCGGCAGCAGAGGCAGCAGCAGCAGCAGCAGCAGAGGCAGTATTGGCTTTCAGATGTATGAACCCACTCGAGGTGTGCTCGATTTATTGTTCGAGCCGTGTAAACACCCACAAACAGTGAGCGTTAGCTGCTTGTGAGGTAAGACGGATCAAGCGCTCCTCATCACGTCCAGAGTGTAAACACACAGGAAGCTGCTTGTAAACTGAGCTGTAGATTAAATAAAGACAAACTCGACATGAGAGTCATTGTTTCCAAGAGGCAGGGCTGCCATTTTGGGGACAAAAGGGGGAAACTGCTCTCACAGAATGAGCGCTGGAAAATGGTTATTAACAGTTTATTAATACACACTAAGCTGCTAAATATGACATGCGATAATCCTTTATTAATGCTTTATTAAATTTGTAGTGTTGCAGCTGCAAAGTGAATGGCAAAACAGAGTAAAAATATTAATAAACTTATTTATACGGCACCTTTCATACAAAACATGGAGCTCAAAGTGCAAAACAGGAAATCCAAAATCAGGCACTCAAATTAAATCAGGCAAGTTTTGATAAATTGGCTAAAAAAAAATACAGATTTGAAGGCATAATCAAAAATTTAAGGTATTAAAGGTCATTTAAGGCATAAACTGCTATTTAAAAAATACATATAAGATTGATTTAAATGTGTTAACAGCATAAAAGGGCCATTAAAAACAAAGACTATGATGATGTTAAAATGACGTGTTTAAAAATATCAACCCAGCCTGCATCTTTAATATGTTTGGTTAGGCTGTTGCATTTAATAAATAAGTAAACAAGCAATGTAAAAAAAAGAAGTATAAAAACATAGGAACAATATAAATAAAACTACTATCTGTTATTTTCTTGAGCTGTGATTACACTGACAATATTTCTTCAACCTGAGTGAAATAATTCTGGTTAAAAATTAAAAAATTTCGCCCCCCATGAAGCGTCTAATGCGTCCCTTCTGACTTTTAATTCCACAATTTTCAAGATGAACCCGTCTAAGGGTTCAGTAAAGGTCACTGAACACAGAACAATAAAGACTGAACTGAACTGAGGAACTTAGATCTTCTTTTGGAGCATCAGTATTTTCAACACTACTGAATGTTAATAATGTTTTATTTGAGAACAGGTGGTATGGAAATCTTACTGAAGTATCGAAACTTTTGACCAGCCTCATCCAAATGAAGGTGACAAACGGCGCAAGTTGTAAGTTTGGAATCGGCAGCAACGTGCCGAAACCTCTGCTGTGTTTCTGCTCTGAGTTCCAAGGCTGTCAAAAATATCAGAGTATCAATACTTTTTCAATACCTCATGTTTAAAATAGTTTCATAGCATCGAAGTTCAGCGACTGTTTGTGTCAGCAGTGCTGTGTGCACGTTGTTATATGAAAAAAAAAAGAAAGAAAAGAGAAAACGTCCTATTATTTGTACCCTGGACTTTTTCTTCTTTTTTTCCGTGGTATTGAAAGAAGTATCAAGTGTTTTTTTTTATACTAGTATTAAATCGTGACAACTCTGCTGTGTTCAGATTCACAGAGAAGCTTAAAAAAACAGCTGTGTTGACTCTTGTGTTGACATTTGTAGGCCTACTTTTTCTCCCACGTATAGAAAATTGATCAGGAAATCAATAAGAGAATCTGACCAATAAGCAGAATCCATAACGGCATTGGTATCAGCAGAATCTGATCAATCCCCATCCCTGATCTGGGGACAGTGTTTGTGTTTCTGCTGTTCTTTCTAATTAATCTCCGGCGCAGAGACGACTCCTGCAGCCGCAGAGAAGTTTTGTTTCTGAAACTCAGGTCAGCTGATGTTACCCCCAAACGCGCACGGAAAGAATCCAACCAGAGAGAAACAACTGCATTAAGCATTTACATGATTATCAGCTGCTAATATTTTCTTATTGAACGGATCATCCCCTCTCTACTGGGTTGAGGTGGTTACATTCAGATTGGGCTCATTCCATAAAATCACGATTAATCTGCCAGTTATTTTCTTTATCAATCCATTAGATTTCCGCTCTTTAAATAGTTAGACAGTCTGAATTTTAACACATGAAAAAAAAAAAAATATCTAGCACCTTGTGCAGCTGTAAACTGTCTATCCTTAAACATCAGTGCCTCTACAGGACCAGTAAGACCAGTAAGACCAAATGTTGGACATGACAACAATGAAAAAGAAAAGAAGTGACGTCTTCAGATCGCTTGTTTTGTTCCTCCAGCAGTTCAGAATCCAAAAATATTCAGTTTACTATCATAACAGACAAAGAAAATATTCACATTTGTATATAAACATCTCAACATATTGTTTTTTTTTAATATTCTATCCGATTCTTAATTTAATTATCTTTGTATTCTATGTGTGCAGCATGAAGGGACTACTACTGTGTTGATACCTTGATTTGAGGAGCCGGAACCAGAACAATCTTAGATCTTTCCTTAAAAATGACACAAAACGGTACATTTTGTTTGACCAACAGTTGAAGACTTAAGGCTTTTCTGTTTATAACATTATCAAATAGAAAAAAAAGAAGCTGGAACAAGGTTTTTTTTTTTTTTTGTTGGACTTCAAAAGTTTATCTGAAACAAACAGTCGATCAATCGCTGACTTCAAATTCATTTCCAAGTATTTAAACACTACCCAGTGAGTCCCCACATTTATTCTTTTTATATTTAAAAATATTTTTATTATTAAATAAGCAAAACAAGATGTGTAAAGACATCAATTTGGACTCTGATGGACATATTTTATTTTTTTTTTATTTTATTGACCAAACAGTTCAATTTCTGTCAACCAGCTAATTAATTTGGCTGATGTTTCAGGTTATTTGTATTTTATTTTACACAAATAGATCATTTTAAAGGTCAGTGTTGACTTTGAACATGGTAGTGTGATGATGATAATAATAATAATTAAAAAAAAAATCCTAATTCAAGCAGCTTGAAAGCTCCAGAAAAAGCCACTAATTGGATCCGGAGCCACTAAACTGTTTGTCAGAACATTTAAAATGTTTGATTTCTTTTGTTTGTGCAGAATTGACAGCAACACTGGCCTTTTCCTCTGATCTCTGAGGGAAACTGTGAAGTCTAGTGCTGCAGTGCAGTGATGATCTTGTTAGACTTTAGTTAATTCATTTCTTTTTAAAGGACACAGCGTGAACCTTCGTGCAGCCCGTGTTGTTTTTCCTTCTTCGTACCTGAACAACAAAATAAGCAGCTGCCGGAGAAAATAAAGAAATGCTACAATTTACTCCGACACGGTGTCAAAGCAGCCATCGCAGTCAAGTCACAGGAGGCGTAAAAAAAATTAAAATGGAGATTTGGTCTCAACAGCCGAACACAAGCTGCTGTTACAGTATCTGTCAAAATAATTCCAAATGCTCATTTAAAACAGAGTGTGTAAAGTAGAAGAGCTGGATTTTTATTTTACTGGGAGGGAAACTACACCACTGTCAGTTCTGCTGTTAAAAAATGAGATTTTGAGACACAGGTCATTTTATTTTCTCACACTTCATTTCATAGTGAAACATTTTAATGCTGTTTAGTTGAATGCTTGCTGATTTTAAGTTACTTTGTGCCGTCAGTGATTTTGTAATTGATGCTCTACAGTTGCGATGTGGAGACGCTACTGAGTTCGGGTGTGAGGAGAAAAATCGATTCTCTTGAGTGGGGCTGCAAATAACCATCATTTTCATAGTCGATTCACCTGTTCATTATTTTTTCAATTAATCAAATGACAGTTGTTTGTTTTAAAGTGTCAGGAAATGGTGAAAAATGTCAATTAGTGTTTCCCAAAAGCTTACAATGACGCCCTCAAATGTCTTGTTTTACTCACAACCCAGAGATATTCAGTTTATTGTCATACTAAAAAGAAAAAGAGAAAAAAAAGAGAATTTTTCTTTAAAAAAACAAACACTCAAATCAGTTAATTATCACAGCTCTATTCTGGAGTATCGTGATTCGGTTTTTCTTGATTCCTGAATCGATATTTCTTTATGCAGTTTAACTAGTGCTTAGCCTGTTAGCTTGATGCTAACACATAAAGGGAATTTCCATTAACACGCTAATGGAAATTAGCATCATGGTAATATCTTAACAAACTGATCCATTTGACTCCTCATGCTTAAATGATGTGTGTTCCCACTTTGAGGCATGAATTCCCTCTTTTTTTTTATTTATTATGCCATTATTATTTATATTACTTTATGTATTATTTTCTCATGGCACTGGTTTAATGAGCAGGAACAGATAAATTGTACTATTTTATTTACTGCTTTCATGCACAGTAGTATAGCAATGATGCTTCTGAAGTAAAACTCTGATAGACATGTGATGCTAATTGTTTTCAGAAATATGAATCATGATATACAGTCTCTAGAAGCGTATGATTCAACTTTTTTCCCGTGGTCTGGTTGTAAAAATACAAACAAAAATCACAATTATCGAATGGCAGTAATTGTAGAATCACAGTGCGTATCGAATTGGCACCTGAGTATCGTGACGATATTGAATCACAAGGTCAGTAAATCGAACAATTAATCAACTGGCAGAAAATTGATCTGCAATAATTTTGATCTAGACTAACTGATAAACTGATAAATTAAAAAAAAACATGGAATAATATTGAAAATAATCAAAAAAGGCCCTACTTGACTGTCATAAATTATGCTGCAAGTGAGCTGCTTAAAGCATTTTAATCTGCCAAAAACAACCTGAGCTCAGTGCATCACCGTGACAAAGCACTGCAAACAAATGTTAATCTTTAATAATAAAAGTTAATTGCTGTTAATACAAACTCAGCACTGTCCTGCAGCCTTTCACAAAAGAGGAGGGGCTTATGGCTTTAACTTTGAACTACTGCAGGAAGTCCAGATCAGCTGTCACCAACATACATTGATTATTGAAACTTTATATGTTTGATCCTCTGTGATATGTTATAGGTACTGAATGATTAACTGCAGCTGATTATTTTATGATGCTTTCTGGGAATCAATCATGTGGCCTTCATCCTGTGCAGTCAAGTGAAAGTAAAAGCTAAAAGTCTGAACCATTCCTATTAATTCAGCCTCTCACTGTTGATGTTTGTTAATTTAAAGTCTTTCAGATCAGTTTAACTGTGACCTCTGTGTCGTAGTCTAAGCTGCAGTTTGCAAAGTCAGCCTTTTTATTTTGTTTTCATTGTCATAAAATAAGGCGATGTTATCTGGGAATGAATTGTGAAATATACAGATGATCCTGCAGGATTACACATGTCTTAGTTTTCAGGTTTTCCCCCATCATGGTGTTTTTGTTCACTGGTTGTAACACTGGCAGACATTTTGTAAGAGCAGGTTGGAATACAAAAAAAAATAGCTGCATCCTTTCCTTCAGCTGCGGTGCTATCTGAACATATTTTGAGTCACTATCAGGGGCTGCAGATATGCCTCTGCCATGCTAAACAGTCTGAGGAGTTAATTTTTAACATTTCCTCTCCTGGTTGTTTAATATATTACAATATGCTGCTCAGAGTTGCTGTTTATGCATGCAAAAATACCGCCTCACTGCAAGATGGTGCAACTTTATTGTCAGAGGTGTTGATGCCAGAGGTGGATTCTGCAGAATTTATAGGTTGAACACACCCAGGGAGGACACTGTGGAATTTAGCCTACATTTTATTTGACACTTTTCATCGGAGGTGTTTTCCCTTTTAACATACATGTCAAAATGTAGAAAAAAGACTTGAGACTGAATATTAAAACATGGAGAATATGCCTTTAAAGTTGTTCACAGACTCCAGAATAATAACTTGATCTCTGGTGGAGATTTAAGACATGTCAGTCTGACACAATAACAAAGTGATCTTAGGTTAACTCTGAAATTAATCACCAAATCACAGTATCACAGAACATCTTTTTCTTTTCTACTTCCAGTTATGAGCTGCTCAAAGCTTCTCATTGGCTTCAAACATGGATGTGTCACACATTTTATTTTTCAGAATAACTTTGATTTTTATAAAAATTAAGATTATGTTACAGTCAAGCTTTATTATGAGCTACATTTAGTTACTTGAAGAATTAAAGTTTACCCAGATTTGTGGATAATGCATTTTAGCAGGGTTGTGAAATTGTTATATATTGTATCAAGGGTTGGGTATCGTTTAGAAAATTAGGATTCCAGTATCAATACCAGTACCCTTAAAGTGATACTGATACCAATGTACTACTTGATTCATTAAACCGTACATGGCTGCTAGCTGTAGCTGCAGTTTTGAGCTGAACACACACTTAGATTGAAGAATACTTCAGGTAATTGGCTGCAGGCAAAACTAAAAAAATACGTTTTTGTAGATCTGGGTGCAAAAAGGATTGATTGAAAGTTTGACTGGAGACGTTTCGATACCACTTAGGTGCAGCCCTACTCAATACCTTTAAGGTTGAAAGGCATTGATTGAAATAAGTCGGTATCAAGGATTATTTTCATCATCAGTTAATCTGTTGATTATTTTCTTGATTAAGTGATTATTAATCAAGTAGAGGTTAGGTCTGTAAAATGTCAGAAAATGGTGAAATATGTTGATTAAGTTTTCAAAAGCCCAAGCTGATGTCCTTGAATGTCTCTTTATGTCCAAAACCCAAGGATATTCACTTTACTGTCTGAAGAGGACTAAAGAGAGCAAAAAAATATTCACATTTGAGTAGCAGAAATTAGAGGATTTGGACATTATTGAGTACTCGCTACAGAACAGTAACACAACTAGATAACTAATAACTATAGGGTCACAGCAGCCTCATAACTAATCAATAACAAAAATGAAAACTGAGTACAACAAGAAAGATTTACTCAAAAGTAGCTTTAACTGGATTTTCTCTGATACAGCTGCAGTTTTAAAGAACATTAGCTTCCTCTTCTCCAACTTATTTCCTTTTTTCATTGACCTTCAGTCTAATGTGTTTTTTATCAGGCAGCTCTGCTTCTTTCTGAGATTTCACTCAACCGTAGACGTTATTTTTGTCTCCAGAAGAGGTTCATGGGAGTGAAATTGTGGTCCATGATAGATCTGCAGAACTTATCAAATGCCAAACTCTACCAGTGAAAATGCCACAGGGTACCGTTAACTCTTCCTCATCAGTGTTTCCTGTGCTCTCTTGTCCCTCTCTCTCTCTCTCTCCCTCTCAGTGGTTGGGTGCTCCCTCCTGCCAGCGAGGCAGCTTTGCCTTCTATAAGTCGGTGAGCAGCAGAGCTCAGCCCGATGGGCCCGTCCAAGTGTGGAAGCTCGGCGAGTTTTACTTCATCCGCTGTGGACCGCAGGATCCAGTGTGCATCGCTGAGGTGAGATACCTGCTCTCTGTTAGCTTAAAGCTGCTATAATCAGTACTTTTTTTTTTTATAATAACAGCAGTTTAGGATTATCATGACTAACTCCTCAATTTTATTGTTCCTTTTAGCTCATGTTGGTTTTCTCACCCACAACTTTACTGTTTTGGTTCATGCAAACCTCTTTCATCAGTGTTGTTTACGGATGCAGCAGGCAACTCTAAAAACCCACAGTACTGCAGATAGATACAGTTGAGCCCCTTTTACACTGGACAGAAACCCCACTAACATCTGGCTTTTGCCTCCAGTAGGAAAGGGTACAACTGGTGTTCAGTCCAGCATGAAATGACTCTTTGGTATCATGGATATTTATCAGCTCCAGCTCCAGCTCTGATTGTAAATGGAAAAATTACATCTGGTTTGACATGCTGAGTTTTGCCCCTTCTCTGGCAGAGCCAAAAAAGGCTTATCACCTCCATCTATAACTTTTGAAACTCTTTTGCCCCTTTCCCATCCATGCACATGTGCTGCTTGACTTGGTTAAACTTGCCGCTTCAGCCCAGCAGGGCGGAGTTTGCATCCACTTGAACGTGGGTATTTAACTGATGTGCACTTATCTTAAGTTGAGTGGCTGTAATACGGTGAATTAACGCATTAATTTGCTACAGCGTCTTCAAAAAAAGTCCCCTGATATTTTATCTAAAACTTCAGGAAGATTGGAAAATGTTTGGTTTTCTTCAGCAGTAACTTAACATGACTACTGTCCAGCTGAAAGCAAACAAAGCAGATACCTGAAAGTACAAACGGAGATGCAGAAGAGAATCTAAATTTCTGACTACAGAGATTCAGTTAGAAACTGCAAAAGTGCTGAGAGCTGAAAGCATCTTTCTTTATGCTCTCCTGCACAGAGTCAAGTCTCAACTTTCCAGTAACACAACAGAAAAAAACACAGAAAGGCAAACTTGGCTACTGCGAACAGGAAATAATTCAATGGCCAGTTTAAACAACCTGCAAGTACACGCTAAGTTTTGCATGAAAATGGTATTGGAGACTAGCTGGTAAACATGGTGGCAGTTAAAGAGGTTAAATACCCTAACCCTCAGGAGTTGGTGGAGAACAAAAGCAGAGCTAAAAGAGAGAAAATTAGTCAGGTGACACAAACACGCCTCTAAATGAATGATCATGTTGCTCTGGATCAGCTGGTTGTGTAAATAGACGACTGTTGCTAATACATTATCCATATCAACTTTATAATCATTTAAATTAACTTCACAATAAGGTGATGAGTCATAAGGATTCAGAGTAATTTATTATCATTACACCTTCGCGTAAAAAGTTCTCCTTTATCTTTAACACAGTAGGACGGACCCTTCGTCCTACTGGAGTCTTGCATGTTGCGTCCTGTCAACTCGGAGAACGCTCAGGCACATCAAGAGCACCAGCTCGATCCAGGATGGAGCAGGTCTCTCTGTGTGGCACAACAGCCTCTGATTTTCCCATTGTTTGGCCAGCCTGAGTTTCATTTCATTTTCCTGACCGGACGTTATCCAGGAGCAGCCTTAAGTCCCAGCTGTAGTGTGGCTCGCGCTCTTCCTCTTACCCTGAGGCGGGCTCTGGTGTTGCGTCCAGTTGATCTGGCTGGGTGGGCGAAAGATGCTGACTGCATTGTTGATCCACTCAGGTTTACTGCTCTGTAATCCGAACATCACGCTTCCTTTTTCAGTGCCTACGAGTGTATTTCTGTCATAGGTGATGCGTCTTCCAGCAGTAAAGCTGAAAAAAAAGAGATTAAAGGAGAAAAATAGCAAAGTTTGAAGGAGCTGCACAGCCATTGCCGTAGCAAACAAAGAAGATAAATAAAGAGCAATAGGTATTTTTATAGCTCAGTGGGATTGGCTTTGCTGTTGCTAGTTTTCCATTCACACTCAGAGCTTCTAAGAACTGGAGGGTGAGTCAACAACGCTAAAAACATGAAGATTATAGCTGCGTTTTAATTGCAAAAAGGTCAGAAATAAAGGAAAGAGTTATTTGATAGTGAATTCTGCTTCTTCCTTTCTAATATTCAAAATGCACAGGCAGTGAAAGACAGGACGTTAAGTTGGAACTGTCAATTAATTCCTGTTTACTCTCGCACTGTAAAATGTTTGACTTTATGTTTGTTTATTCCAGTTGACATTAAATATACACTGGAAATGCATGAAGACTCGATACTAGTTAGAGTGATTTTTTTTTTTCATAAGAGACGATGATTGAGACAATAAATGAATTACAGTGATCCTAGAAGGCACACCGCCTACACACACGGTGCGTTTAATCTCTCTGCCTCGCTCTCCGTTGCTGCTGCTGCTGTTTCATTCATCTGACAGCAGCCAGTTCAGATTCGCGTCGCGTTGAAAGCGATACAGAAATGTTTCAGTTCCGACCGGGGTGCTTCTACAGATGTGAGAGCATCATGTCACATTTCTGTCGGATTAAAGGGATAGTTTGCATTATTTGAAGTGGGGTTGTATGATGATAAGTAGATGGTGGCCACCAGTTTGGAGAAGCAGCAGGAGTACCGGTGTAGGGAGCTAATCAGTGTACCGCTGTGGACAGGGTCAGCAGCTATCGGAGCCATTTTTAAAAAAATCTAATTTAAGGAACTGTCACAGTATAAAGACCTCACCTCACATCATGTGCAGAAGGCCTGAGTTTAAAGTTGAAATTGACTTTTTTATGCAATCAGAACAGTGAAGATGGATAACAACAGTGCTATCTAGCAGTTTGATCTTTTAGCACAACACAAAATCACCAGTCTTTCCGTGAATTGTGATATCCCGATACAGTGTTTTTGAGAATCCATACAGTATAACAAAACACCCCTACTATATTTAGAATATTTGCTCTGCTTTGCTTCGCCGTCAGAGGGCCTTTTTCTACAGGAAATAACTGTTACACAAGATAAATATCGATCTCTCCACAGCAAGCAGATTACTTTGACAAAAACAGTAATTGTACCTCGCAGAACACGGAGGTTGCTGGTCTGCCGCAGCCTCGATCAGGTTGTTTGTTTGTGTTATTGTGTGAGTTGCGTGTTTTAAAAGAACGGTTTGGGTTCACCGAAGTCACACGATAACCCAAACAAACTAACTGATGGAGACCAGCAACTCTTCAACTCTAAATGTTTTTACCAGTGGAGTTTGGTTGGTTAGGGGAGAGCTATGTTTGGCTTACCTGACTGAGGTTTCCCATTGGACAATATTCTAAATACAGAATACACCAGTACTCCTGCTGCTTCTCCAAACTGACCAGTACATTTACTGTTAGTGTTCAGACAATACACCCAATCATCAAGAGGCTTGGGTGCCGGTTGGATATGTAATTCTTAAGTATTGCAATTTGATATTATGATTTATTGCAACTTTTGGTTGCTTTTTGACTAGACCAGGTGTCTGCAGCCTCTGACTTCAGAGTGACATGCGACTTTCCAGTGATAAAATGGAAATTCATAACAATTCGTCTTCATTATTATTATTTCATACTTTCTCATGGTTGTAGGCCAAGAATGATTCATACGTCTCTAACTGTAGAAATGTGTGCTCTATACCCCAAATAAAAAAAAAGAATGTTTTGATATTTCGTCAACTAAAATGTGCATCACAGACTGCGTCTACGGCTTGGTGCCTTTTCCTCTAAATACTGGCAGTGGCTGCTCTTATGCCTCCCTTGAGTAGCTATAGATGCCAAATCCAAAAGAAGAAAGAATTTAATAGTTGTGGCTCCAAAGAGATTTTTTTCCTTTTGTGACCAAAAATGCCTCTTTTGATTGTAAAAGTGGCTGACCTCTGCACTACACCATGGGAAAAAGTTGAATCATAAACATCTAGAGATTGTCATGAGTCAGGTTTTCCCAAAACGATGCACGTCAAACGTCAGTCAGTCTGAGTTTTATTTCAGCAGCATCATTCCCGTACTGCATGTAAAAAAAAAAGTTAAATAAAATCCTCTCTGAAGTAAAGTTCAACATGTAGCTATTCCTGCTCGTCAAGCGAGAGCCAGAACAAATAAATAAATAAAATAAGACGTGAGACCAAATTAAACAGAGCCCCTGAAAACGGCTCACAGCTCAAACGTGAGTTTTAGTTTCATCATATGAAGTAAAGTGGATTTGTAAGTTATCGCTGCAGTTGCAATGCTACGTTAATTCAGTAAGCATGTTAATGAGAATTCCCATTATATGTTAGCATCAAGCTAATGGACTAAACATTAGTTATTTACATAAAGAAAAAAATGATTCAGGAAAAAGAATCATGATACAAATAGAACTAATTCAGTTATTTGCTCCTCCTACCCTTACTGACTATGGATAAAAAAAAAAACCCAAACTGCCCCTTTAAACACTTTGTATTGCCTCATAGTTTTCCCTCCTTTCAGGGTTTCTCTTTTAAACAAACACATTGACCCCAAAAACATTAATTTCACCTCCTTCATTACAATCAATCACTGTCAATACAAAACTATCAGCCTAAATGCAATACGATCTCATTAACACGTTTTCAGCTCGCGACCTAAATTGACTAAATATAGCTTTGCCGTGGGATGTAGACTCAATAAAACATACTGTTAGTCTTCTATAGCCGGTGTGAGCAGGAGAGCAGGAGTGTGACCCAGTTATGGTTCAACGTGTCGCGGTTATGCACATATAAATAAATGTATTTATACATATATATATAATTAACAACAATAACCACAACCACATTTAGCACGTAATGTTCAGTTGGTAACATTTTATAATAACTATCATGAATAAATAATAGATTTATAGTTATTTCACTGTAAAACAATGAAATGATTACTTATGTTTACTAATGATAAATAATATGATAATTAACATTTTTTATAAAATATTATTTTGATAAAATGTGTATAGTTTATATATTCAGTCATAACTGTTGAGAGACAATCACAGTTTCATCCTGAAATAATTATAAAATCAGTGATAAACCTTTAAAAAAATCAATACATGGAGTGATCGACCAGTTAAAAACTTTGTAAACATTATCTGGGAGGCTATTATACAGTTAATGTTGATGATATTAGTGGTTTAAAAAGCATATTTAAACAATATTTGACTGTTAATTAACATTAAAGCAACTAGTGACTAAAGTTGAATTATTACATTTAATTATGGCTGATATAAAGTTTCTACTGCCAGTTTTACTGAGCATGTCTCTGCTCCACAGAAGAGCAGATTTTAATATTTACACTCATTTGAATGGATTTGAGAAATACAGTAAAGCTCCAGCAGCACGATCTGGTTTATCTGCTGCAGGAGGAGCACAGGTGTGACTGCAGGTGAGGCAGGTGTTTCAGTCTGTGTACTCAGTCAAACTCCTCCTGGGTGAAGAAATAAAAACCAAACAAAACAAAACAAAAAAAAAAAAACCCACCTTCCCTGAAAGAGAGAGACAGTCATGTTTAAAAACGCCGTCGTGTGATTCAGCCGAGAGTCACGTCTGACCTCCAAACCTGCGCAATCTGGTCCACTTCAGTTCACTTAACACTCACATAATGTTGTCAGTGACTCGCGACCCGCCAGCCGGCTCGCTCTGAATCACGCTGGGGGAGGATTTCTTTTTCTTTTCTTTTTTTTTTTGGACTCAATATTCATCTTCCTGTCAGACATTTTCCTGTTTGTCTCTGTTGTTTCCTGTTTCTTCATCTCTGCATCCACACTTCCACATTTGTAAACTTATAAAGAACATGATAAGATTTGTTTAGGACAGGATTTTGTTCAAAAATCATCGGTACTTTAACTGATATCTTCTTGATGCTGGTTCCTGAATGCTACTTATTTTCAGTACCAATTTTATAAAATCCATTTTAAGAAAAACAAAATAAAATTACACATAATACAAATCTTTACTTTTATTTTTCAGCTCTTTGGCATTTTCCACTCAAAGGGCCCCAGTTTAAAGATCTATTGGCAGGATTTTGTTTCCATTAGTGTATCACAGTCTGAAAATAGAAATAATTGTGTTGTTCCATCACGTTGCACCGGCATGTTTCTGCAGTCGCCCAGAACCTGGGCTCCACAATTAGTGGCAATATTATTGAAATCGCAATATGTCCAGGTGCGTCACCCACTTCACACAAACCTGCAATCGTTTTAGAAAAAGGAAAAACGTGTCATGTAACACCGTTGTAGTGAAGTACTGCAGCGCTGCACAGATGTCTCTGCCTATAAATCCTGGTCTCCAGATGTAAGAGAACGTGTTCATTTGGTACAGGCGCCAACAGATGTCACATCATCACAAACACAAACTGTGATACAAAAATGATCATTCTCATTAATCATAAGACAATCGCAATTCCAGTCAAAATAATCACAAAATGACCTTTTTTTTTTTTACCGTATTGTGCAGATCTCTCCACTGGCTTTTGTGTTTTTGCACGCTGGTCCTTTAGGTCACCGCATATATATCAGAAACGCCATCTTCTTCTGTTCTGTTCTAAACGTTACGCACCAGAAATCCCTCTCATCGGAGCACCGTCCTCGGTGATCCCTGATGTGGGGGAATCCGGTGGTGGAGATTTTGGAAACTCTGAAATGTTAAACAGACTTTCCAGGGTTCAACGTTTGCCTCTTCAGAAAAGTAGGTCAGAAATCTCCTCGCACAAAGTCAGTTTTATTTACGTATTTTCTATTTAGTAGTCTTTAGTGAATGACAACAAAGACTAAAGTTAATGGTCATGTTTAATCTGGGGCTGCAGTGTCTAGTGAAAAATGTTCATTTCAGTTTTTCAGTCCAAGGGGGATGCATTTAAATGCCTTGCTTGTCTCAAAGGTATTCATTTTAATATGATAGAAAATGAAGAACAGTGCACAATCTCTGTATTTTTTGAATGAAAAAATTCTTTAGTGAGTAATTGAATTCTGAAATAGTTTAATAGTTGCCCGGCATACATGTTACTTGCCCCGGGCAAGAGGGTAAACCTTATTATTGAGACCTGCTTGAATGTTATCCGGAACATGGCCACGGACGGTTCCTCTTCTTGCATTTGACCATGGAGCTCGTCTGCTTTAAATTTATTCAATGCAAGTTCAAAGTTGTTGCGTTGCCAGCCTTGCATACACATTGAGGCTGATCACACTTTTTAAATTTTCGACATTTTTTACACCTTTTGTGAGGCACAGTCAAAATAAAACAGCACACACATGTGAGCCCGTCTCTGGGTGTAACATTTTGTTTTTCCTGCATGCCTTCATGACAGGAAATGTTAGGCAGCCAGTATTACTAGATCTTAGTACATGCAAGCTGCAGTCCTCAGGTAATGAAACTGGATACTGAATGACAAGGCATTTTTCAGTAATCGAAGTATCAGAGCAGTCAGGTTGGTGCCATAAAAGTGTTGACTTTCAGTATCCAGTCTGCTGAAAGTTAAATCTGTTAACTAGCTTGTTTTCTGCTCGACTGCTGTGTGTTTTAGATTTTTATCCACCTGGTGGACTTTTAAAAGGAATTCAAAGTTTTTGAAAACTTAAATGTTAAAATTAAAAAGAAAAGTGTGAAAAAGTTTAACTGCAGACATGGTCGTCAGTTTATTTGTGATGCAGCTTCACGACGTTCCTTCTTTATTATTTTGTAGTATGAGTTTCCATGTTCTCCCCCTGATTATTACCGGTTCAGTCGGTGCTCCTGACCGAGGCACTGGTTTAGAACTGGAGTTATTTCCCAGGTGCTGCACAGCGGCTGCCCACCGCTCCGAACAAAAGGACGGGTTAAATGCAGAGACTCAATCTGACTGACGTACGTTGTTTGGTTCTGTGCATCACAATAAAGTTGACATTTACCGTCCGTCTTCTTCTTCTTAACGTTCAGGTGACCTTACTGTGGGAGGACCAGACCCGGCGCCACCTGCTGGCCAGCACCAGACTCTACTTCCTGCCCGAGGACACACCAAGGGGCCGGACCAGAGAGCATGGAGAGGTGGGTCAAAGGTCACGGGGAGACAGCTCTTCTTCCTGATGAGGCGTTTCTTCATTTCTACATGGGAAGATATTTCAGCCGTTTGTTTATTCCTCCATTTATTCCTGTAAATATGTCTGCAGCACAGTGCAGGCTTTATTAAACTCTCCAAATTTAATTTGTTTTAGTTTAATTTAAATGAATTATGACTCCTTCCGTCCAAAATACAAAAAAAAAAAAAAAAACCTTCCCACAGAAACAAAACTCTTCTGTTTCCACCACAGGATATCATGGAGACAAAATAAAACAGATTTAGTTACTGATAATCATGTAGTATACACATACACTAAAACTAGTGCAGTCTTACACAGTTGTCATTCAGGAATAAGGGAACTCCGATCGATCGACCAGCAATCGTTATCGGCTGATATTTGTTTTAAATAAACTAAGAGATCGTTGTCTCTATAAAGGCCGATCAGATAATGAAGCTGCAAAGTCAGAAACTTACTCCTGCCAAGTAACTAATGCGGCTAATGTTTAGTTTTGCAAGTAAAGGACTTCATGGTGCATTCAGGTACGCTTCGTTAACTCTTAAATCTACATTGCTTTGTACGGTAAAGCACGTGAGCACTGACTTTATGGTGCATTAAAGTCCACCCCAGAAATCTCTACTCAAATGTTCATGAGGGTTCTTTCACGACAGCATTTTTAACTTTTTTTAAAATTATAACAATACCCTATTAATTTCCTCTTCAATACAAATCGAATCAAACTGTTTTCAGCAAATAATAATAATATTCTTGCACAACAAGTCCTCAAGAGCCTCTGTGCAGCATCGTTTTGGAGGATGTGGTTTTTGGTGCTGTTGAACTGTATTGTGTTAAAGAGAAAGGTGTTTCTGCCGCTCATCTTTAAACACCTCAAATTGTTGCAGCGCTACACTGCACACAAAACTCAGAGCAAATTGTCAAACCAGGAAGTGCTGATTAAATATGAATATTCTGTTATTATATTGTCTATTTCTCGCTTAAAATGTTTACAGAAGCATATTTGCTGTACCGTTTAGCTGTAAGATGAGAGAGATTATCAGCAGGCAGCCGACATTTTGGCTCTAGTGTCCAGAAGGGAAACCCAGAACCATGAAAGATCTCAGGAAAGCGATCATTTGAACCCAAACTATGATCTTTCTTGAACTCTTCCCAAGTGTTTTCTGTCTCTAAACCCATCCAGCTCTTAAACGAAGCATTGTCACATTATAAAGTTTGTTCAGTCTGATCACACTTGTCAAACCAAGCGGTGTCGATCAGAAACGGCTCAGTGCGCCGTTACCGCATCACCTTTTTCTCGCCTAAAATGTTTTCACAAACAAATTTTAGTGTAACTGTGATATGATAAAGTTGCCCACCGCTGATTTCTGTGTTGCTGCAATGATGATAAATGATCTTGTTGTCTTGACGAGGCCGCCATGTTGAAAACAGCCACAGGGAAGATCAAGAGTGACTCGCATGCTCAAACACTCGAGGTGCAGTCATCTCAGCTCAACACAGACAACAACAAAAACACAGGGAGTGTGATTTTACTCTCTGCTCTGGAAGCAGGGCTGCACGATTTGGTAAAAAAAGTCATTATTTTGGCCGATATTTAATGAGGCTGTATGTCGTATGTAGCACCTTTAACTACTTGAGTAAATGTACTTAGTTACTTTCCACCACTAAAAATGGTAACCTAAAAAAAACAGAATAGTATGAAGCATGAAAAATAACAGCCCTGTCCCTCTGTAATTCCTGTGGGCTCGTAATGGGAGTCAACGTCTCCCTAATATAATCTGCTTAAAGAACGTCTATTAATAACCTCGTCACAGGAACGCTGCCTCCTTTTTTTTTTTTTATCCAAACATGTTTAGAATATAAAACGCGTTTCAGTCAAAATGTCTTAATCTGACTTGTCTTCTTTTTTTTCTCCCCCATGCTAAAATATATGACTCAAGAACAAACATTTTTATTTATTGATCCGCCTGATTAAAAAAAGATAAAAATCAGGACCTAAAATGCAAGAAAAATAAACAGTGATCTCACATGAGCAGAGTAAGAAAAGAAGTATCAGATGTGCCTGTGGCCGCTGAGTGTTTTTGATTAACACAGTTCACATGCAGGCTGTAGCTCACATGAAAATCCCCCTTTTGGGAATGAGACTAATGTATTACCCAAATGTAAATCCTATGACTTGTCTGAAACCAAATTTTCCACATTTTGAACTTTGATATTCCACTGCTGAAGTCTCGATATAGAGGTTTACTTTTTCCTGCTGGAAAAATTATCCCTGTGGAAGTTGTTGTGTCTTTTTTTTGCAGGAATCGTGGCCCAGTTTTCTTGTTATGTGAAGGATTTCAAGTGTTATCTGAAAGTCACCCTCTTGTCTTTGCAGATTGGTGGGATTAGTCAGTTTAAGCTTTGTTATACTGAAACATGCATTCATTTACTGAGAGTCATTTTTAAGAGAAACAAAACCTGTAATATATTAACTTTTTGCACTGATCAGACAAAAAAAGGACATCGTGTGTTTAGTCAGTGAGCTTCAGAGCTGCTGGTACGTGGATTTTGTCATGGTTGCACAGAGCAAGGCTAGCTGTTTCCCCCTGCTTACACTCTTTATGCTAAGCTAAGCTAGCTGGCTGCTGCCTGATCTCACTGTTTAGTCATATTTAAAAGTCACAGCAGTAATTTTTCTAACATTGCAAGTCTGAACTGCAGGAAGTCCGATTTATAAGAAGGCGACTGCTGCATGTTAACCCTTTGAACGCTGCAGTAGAAATGATCTGTCACACTGTGAAAATAAATTACTTGTTTTAACTTAGTGTCCTGGCGGCCTTAAAACTTTTAACTTTATTGAATTTGAAAAGATAAGTTGAGGTAATCTTAAAATGATTCAAAACCAATAACCGTTTCTGTTCAAACTTGATATTAATTCAGCCTTGAGCCTAAGAGACAACATGTGTTCAGTCACACTGACAAAGATAAACAAATTTCATTTCCTTTCACATTTTCTCAGTTTAAAAGGTCAGTTCTTCATTTCACAAAGAACCTACAGCTGCAGCTGCTCTCGTTAGAACAAAGACAGAATGTGAAACTGCTCCCAGTGAATTTATTTAGTTTTAAGAAGTTAATACTGACCTTCATCAGTTTCATGAAGTTTTCATTTTAATGAAAACAAACATGACCCATCTTAAAATGTATTTGAGACGTGCAGCAAGTTTTAAATCTCAAACAGTGCATGCTGGGAAGTCTGTTAATGTACTGGTTTCTAAGTTTAATTTAAGTTTAATTACTCAAATAAATAAATCAGCTTGTATTTGGTTGATTCCACTATATTGTGTATAGATGTGCAGTGTCATATTATTGACCACCCTGTTAATATTTATTAGCTTTACAGGCAGCATTCTGAGTATATTTCATCCTCTTTCTTCATTTAGGTTTAATACATTTATTTATTTTTTCTCTATTTGTGTTTTTTATATTTGTAGTTTATTAAAAGTACCAGTGGAAGTTTACTGTTTCACTGCCCTGTTATCATTTTGTACGATAACGTTTATTAATTAACTGTAAAATATCCTGCCTCCGTTACATCTTTGTCACGAGTGTTAATCATTCTTCAGTGTGTTTACATATAAATATTCTATATTTTGTATAAATAATATCAGCAGATATATTGAGGTTTTTGTTTATTTAAAAACTTTTGCATTTTGGAAATTATTACATTACTCTTTTTTTCCAATAAAATTTGACTTCTGGACTTAACAGGGTTAACCAGAATATCTAGACATGCAAAAAATAATTAAATTGTCAACATTATGAATGAAGGATGTAACTGTTGGGTAGAGCCACAGATTTCCCACGTACTGCGTTCCTCCTGTGGACTGAAGACAAGCCATGAGTTACAAAATCCACTTCAATTAATATTTAAAGTTCAGCAGCAGAAAATACTTAATTTTACTTTCCAGACATGTGTAACACATGTCGCAGCAACTCAGCATCTTTTTTAACTGACACAAACCAGATGAGCTGCAGCTGATTTATGTCTGTAGTTTTAGTAAATTTTCTGCTAAATTGAAAAATTGCAGTGACGCAAACGTTTGTGCCACCGACAGTAATTCGCACCAGGCTCAGCGAACGCAGCGCAGCGGCTCTTTAAAGTTGTGCGTGTTGCTCCTTTAAGTTTCCCTGACTGCAAACGGTTAACACACGTGAAAAACCGAGACACTCTTCGCCCAGTTCAAAGCTGCTGACGTCTCCTCCCATTCCAGTTTGTCAGCTGTGATCCTGCTCAGTCCTCGGGGCAGAGACGACACACAGCCCAACCCCCTCCCAAAAACCTCCTCCTCCTCCTCCTCCTCCTCCTCCTCCTCCTCCTCCTCTGGGCGGCAGCCAGGTGGGAGCTCCTCACATTCCTGCTCCTCCAGCAGCCAGGTGTGAGCTCATTAACACCGCAAAGAGCCGACAAGTTTCTGCACAAGGTGGCTCTGAATAAACATTTTTAAAGCTCAAATATTCTCACTCTGAAACGTCACTTTTCTAAGTGTGATTTTATTGATTAATGTCCCTCATTGCGTAAACATGATGCTCTGAATAGGTTGGAATTAAATTTCAGATTTTATTTGTTTACACATATATTAGAAGATACAACTTCATATATACATAAACGGATGAAATGAGATGGAGAGGTGCATAAAACCCCTCAGAGGGGCACGATCAGGGCACTCGGCAGTGCATATCCAAATCCATTAATAATGAATACAAAAGAAAAGGACAGAAGAAAAAAGTTAACGGATAAGATTGCACACAAGCAGATGATCAGATATATAAGCACGCAAAGTAATTAATTATTAGAGGGCAGCTTACAAAGATAATTGTGGACATTGTGGAGATAAAAACAATCGTTTAACAGCATTTTTAAATTGTTCTGGTGCAAAGTTTAAAAAGTTGAGATGCACAGCAGATCGGAGGCCCTGAGTTTATCCTTATTTTGAGTGGAATGGTTATGAAATTGCTGATTTAAAGAATACAGATTATAACAATATAAAGGAAGAGTTGACTTGATAAACACTGATGATGTCACGTTTCTACAGTAGCCCAGAGCGGACAAACCAAACACTGGCAGTAGATGTGGCTTTTCAGGTTCTGAAGGGGAGGGTGCAAGCTCACTGCAAGATGCCACTAAATTTTTACACGCTGGTCCTTCAACCCGAATGACTTGTACGTAAAAGTTACAGCGGTAACCTCAAAACTTGAACCTGTAACTCTTTTCAGATGCAGAATAAGGAACTTGACTTGAAAAGCATTTTAGCACAGGTTTTACAGAATTTAGGGATGTGAAGCATTTTAAGATAATCCAGGAAATGAAAGCACAATGAGCAAAAATACTAACAGAGGCACCGGGGAAATATTTCTATAAAAACATGTAATTATATCTCAAAACCTAAAAAGATTTATTTAGAAATAGTTTTTGTCATGTTTGTGCTTGTAGAAATCTTGTGGATCAAAATACTTTGTGTTTATCTAGTAAATTATATGAAAAAAACATGTCAGATTATTGTATTTTTTAACTTATGCCCTACTTGTCAATACTTTTTTCAGTTATTGTGGTTTATTTAGTTGTATTAAATTTTAGTTGGGCTTGTGCAGATTTTAGGAATATTAGTTCAGCGCTTTCTATGTGTTTCATCACAGCAAAAACTTGGTGGTTCTTCAGTAAATGAGGACAAAAGCAGTTTGGCCGTCAAGCTTCTACATAAAGGACTCAAATCCTTGTAGTAAATATCCCCCACTGGCTTGTTTTGGTTTATACTTGAGCTCAGATTCGGCCGATAACATGTAGCTGGACTCAGCAGAAGAGAAAACCTGAATGTCCTTTGTCAGTTATCTACAGATGCATGAAATTCTTTCAGTCCAACGTGGATTTCTCATCATAAACTTCCTCTTTCATTTTCAAATGTTGCATCATATGCACTCATGAAGGAAGTAAAGCAGCAACTATACAGCACTGCAAAAACACTCAAATGTACTTAAACGTGAAAGTGCTCATTTTGCACACAGTCCCCCTGCAGCGTTACATTATTGATCATCGTTATTGACGGTTTAATAAGTAAGCAGTACTTCACTTAGCGACAGTTTGACTTTTAGTGTTTTTTGTTTTATTTTCTTATTTTGTCAGGGGTGCCAGCCAGGTCTCTCTTCACATTTAAGATTAGTCAGTCAGGTTTTTGTTCAGTTTTTTAGTTTATTTTTGTTTTTCAGTTAAAATCAAACTGCACAAAGGATGAAAATAAATTAAAATCACTGAATGAACACTCAACTCAACAAGAACCAACCCAAACACATTTCAGCAAAAAAAAACAATGAATCTGTTTAAAGTCTTTTTCAAAACACCCCAAAATCCAAGAAAAATCAGTGCAAAATGTTTATATATTGACATCCAAGCCCTAAAATCCTAAATAAATATGAATATTAGAAATATTAAACCCAAAATTCCACTCCGTGTTTTCTTTTTAACTTGCCTTTTTTTTTTTTTTAGCTCAAATAAATTCAATCTCTCAAAAAGGGAAAAACATGTTCAGATCATTCAGTGCGATTCACTTCAAAAGCCAAACAAGAGCGAAAATAAAAAGTCTTAACTTGCATTAAAGTCAGCCAGCGATCCAGTCGGTCAGCGATCCAGTTCGGGTTTTTGCTGCTGTGTTGTTGAGTGGCCAGCTTCCTGAAACAGCTGTGAGTCAGTATGGAGCGTCCAGGAGTAACGTAGACTGTTGGAGTTTGCATATGATGATCAGAGGACGGCTGGCGGGGGCAGATGAAACGTTTTAACGTCTGCTGGCTAATTTACTCTTAAAGATATAAAGATGTAGATATATATTACTGCCTGTGTGCTTTCAGAGAAGCATTGTTCAAGTCAAAAAGCACAGATGATGAGGAATAATAAAAAAAATAATAATGAAAAAGTAAAAATTGCATTTATTTGAAAGGTGGAGTGTCTGTCAGCTTGTGGGGTTTTTTTACCCCAAACATCAGACTGACAGTTTATTAATGAGGTGTAATCTTATTGTACTGGAATTTAAATACTCAGGTCGCTTTGAAAGACTGAAATCTCATATTTTTAAAAAGTGAATTTTATTTATTTTATGTGATAGGGATGATGTGTTGTAACGTAGCTGCAATACAGAGGATGAAACTGACTGAGTTTAATTTTAAACTCTTGTCCCTAGTTGTGGTTTTACTTGGAGGTCTACAGTGAAATTAAAGTATACAGCTTCAGTTTTCATACACCACAGATACGGAAATAAAATACATATACCATAATACACCTTTCGAGCACAGTTGGCTAAAATGGAGGCAGCTCTGGTTTGCTTTTAGCTCTAAACTTGAACATCAAAGTTCAGTTTGAATTAGTGGTAAATATTTTAAATAGTTGCTTCTTTAGTTTCAGTTCAAGCTAATTTTCACACTGATGACTGACAGAAGCCTTATTTAAGTTTATCTTTCACACTCTGCGTGTTCTTTTTGTAAATGTCATGTAAATGTCCAGACTTGTGTGTCAAACATGCACAGGTGTGTTCTTAAATATAAATGAGCAGGTGAGAGATGAACAGGTGGAACATGGGAGGAGCAGAGTGGTGCTGTGGGGTAAACAAAGTGCCTCCCAGGACAGAAATCATGAAAATACAGCATTTAAAATCTGATTAACATCAAATTTGAGGTTTGCGTGATATTGAATCACCTCATATATGCGTTAATTGTCATGTTTAAGTCTTGAGACTGAATTTACTCAACATTTTCAGGCCTTATCGACATTATTTAGAATTTTCTATAGCCTACAAATAATTTTTTTTAAAACCCCACAGTAAATGATTAGGAGTGTGGTGAAGTCATATAACCCTCTGAACAAATGGAAGTCTGACTGTGGATCGAACCCCCCTGTGCGTTTAGGATGAGGTTCTGGCGGTGTCCAGGAAGATGGTGGTGCGGGTGGAGGACCTGGTGCGATGGTCGTGTCCGCAGCCGGCAGATTGGAGCAGCAGTGTGAAGGCGGCGGCGGCAGCGGTGGTAGTGGCGGCGGCGGCGCCCCCCTGTGGGATCAACGGCCTCCACAAACCTCTACAGAGCAGCGACGACAACGTCAGCAACAACACGGCCAACAAGAGCAGCGAGCCGCTCAACATCAAAAAAGAAGAAAGTAAGAAACAACAAAACACGCTCATCATTTCAAACAGTGTCATGGAGCCTAACTGGAAACTACATATTTGTATGTTACTAGTTTTTTAATAGTTTCTGCTGGTATTCACAATAAAAGCCTACTAGAAAAGGGAGTGATTATGTGGTTTGATCCTCTGGAAGGCTTTTAATGTGAAACCTCTTTGCAGGAAATGTCAGGTTTCACTGACAGTGGCTGCTGGAAGGTCAAAGACAGACATTCAGGTGGTCAGTCAGAGAAATTAAATGTTTCTTGCAAAATAATATCAGTATGAAAACGTCACACATCAAAGGGTCGGACCGTGTGACATCCTCATGAATGTGGACGTGTGTCCCCAGTTTGATCCCCGTTGCAGATCACTGGACGGACGGATGATTGATTTTTACCTCAGGAGGACATTTGATTCACGCGTGTTGTCTCGTGCCTTTTTGTCTCTCTCAGATGATCAGACGGAGCATCCGGGCATCAAAGTTCTCAGCTACCCGCAGTACTGCCGCTTCCGCTCCCTGCAGAGACGCATCCAGGACGGAGCACGGGGACCGGGGCTGCAGGACCCCCACCTGCTGGCCCTGGGAGCCGTTAAGGTGCTGCCCAACACCCGGCTGATGTACTGCAGGGACACCTTCAACCACCCGACACTGGAGAGCAGCGCCAACTTCTACTGGCAGTTCAGTGAGTGTTACAGTAAAACCACAGAGAGAAAATCCCAGAGCATGAATCATACTGAACTACTGATGCACACCGTTAGTTAAGTTAGTTACTGCACCCTGGTGCTCTTATACCAGAATAACACCTCCTATTGTGCTTTAACACAACTTTACGTAGCGATAATAAAGAAAACACAAGCTGTAGTCAACTACAAAGACAAGATATTTAATGTTCAAACTGATATTCTTTTGTAAATAACACTTATTCTGAATTTGACGCCTGCAGCACGTTCCAGAGAAGTTGGGACAGGGGCATCGAAAGACTGGGAAAGCTCAAAAAACATCTGTTAACTATTATTAAATTAAATTATTAGATATATTGTCTTTGTACAGTGTTCAACTGAATGCAATTCAAACAGGATTTGTGAAACACACAGCGTCCAAACTGTTTTTGGAACTGGGGTTGCACAGAGGCGACCCTTTGATTTAGGCATGGAAAATAATGTGTTAAGTCTCTTTCAAAATAAAAGGAAAAGTCTCCCTGTTTACAGAAACATCTGGAAAAGGATTTTAATTAATCATTTCTATATTTAGTTGCTCACATCAGAATTCTTGTATTTCACAGCTCAGATAAAATAACTTATAACACATTTTATCACATTAATAGATGCGTTTAATGTGAATATTTTCATGCTAAATCCATCTGCTGATTGTCCATCAGACAGATTCACATCAAATTTGTTTGAATATAAATCTTTAAAGTCGTAAATACCAGATTAAAAAAAGAAAAGTTTATTTCAGTGTTCTGGCTCGTCTTTTTCTTGCATTCTTTGAATCTTTGTTTGTTGTTCGTGTTCAGCAGGGAGCCCGTCTCTCAGTCTGCGAGGGCGACCTCGCAAGAGGAGAGGCCGCGACGGCAAAGACTCCCCGACCTCCAGCCAATCAGAGTCCTGGTTAGAGAGGATGAAGGTTTGTTCTTCATGTATAATGCAACCCCTTTACACCTTTACAAGCATTTACATTTACACCTGGTATAAATATGTGTCTCCAGTGTCCACATTAAGATCTGATGAGGACAAAAAGGCAAAAAGGACGGTCTAACTTGCAATATATCATTTATTTGTGACGTTCTGGTGCTCGACCTTCAGCAGGCAAACCAGTGTGCAGGAGTCCTTTTAACACCTGTCTCTTTTTATTTACTTTTTATTGACATTCAGTGACAAATAGTATGAACATCTACTACCATTATTAATCACAGAATATCAACCTGAATGTCCCTTTTTTTAGGAAAAAGAGAATACATATAAAGAAAAACATAACACGAACATTAACATGTAGGGAGTGAGATGTGGTTATTACTACATATACATGATGTATTATCTAAGGTTAGCAGTGTCAAAGTCCGGTCTGCGTGGTATTATGTAGTCCATCCATTTCTTCCAACGTATGAAAAAAAGGTCCCTCTTGTAATTCACAACTGCTGTCAGTCTCTCCATTTTGCAAATGTCCATTGTGATGTCCATCCACATATTTAAAGTTGGGCTCTCCCGTGAAAGCCATTTTTTTGTTAGGGCTTTTTTGGCTGCCACCAACAAAATACTACATAAATATTTGTCTCTTTTTTGCCATCTATCTGGGATGAGTCCAAAAAGTAAAATTTTACTTTGCATAGGTATGCAACTCCCAAAAATTTCTTGTATTGCATTATGTATTCCCTTCCAATAAGTTTTAATAACATGACACTCCCAAAACACATGATAATGATTTGCATTTGTATTTCCACAGTTTCTCCAGCAAACTGGGGAGTTACCTTCATAGTGAAATTTTTGACAAGGTGTGATAAAATATCTTGTCAGGCTTTTCCAGCCAAATTCCCTCCAACTTTGTGAGCTGCTACATTTCCATTGATATGCCCATACAGTTATCCACTCTTCCTCTGTTATATCTATTCCTCCCTCCTTTTCCCATTTTGTTTTTATATATAGGGTTGAGTGTGTTTTCATGTTCATAAGCCCTTTATATAGACCCGAAATAATACCTCTATCTTTATTTGAATCATATGCCTTTTTAAATAGGTCTAACAGCTGTTTGCTTGATTCTGTTACACTTTTTATCTTGTCACTGACAAAATGTCTCATCTGTAAATAGCGATAAAAATCCTGTGCTTCCAATGAATATTTCTCTCTAATCCTTTCAAAACTAAGTAGTGTACCTTCTTTCATTATTTTACATAAGGCCGTTAATCCTTTATTTGTCCAATCCTTGAATCTAGTGTCTAATTTATTTGGAGTAAACTGTGTATCATATGCACACCACTTAAGGATTACTATATCGTTTTCTAATTTGTATTCTGTTATTACTGTTTTCCAAATTTTAAGAGTCAACTTGATCCATGGGTTTTCTATATTTTTTATAAAGTCTTGCATGTTACTATCAGCTATAATTGCTTGTATGGGAATGGAGGTCAGGCCCTCTTCAATGCTTTTCCACTGAGCATCATATGAGGGATTACACCAGTATATCATATACCTTAATTGTGCTGCCCAGTAGTAGTCCCTGAGAGAAGGAAGGCCCCATCCCCCTTTTTCTTTAGCCAACTGTAAAGTTTTCAACCGAATTCGAGGCCTTTTACCTTGCCATATATATCTGGACAGAATTTTGTCCCATTCATTAAATTATTTTTGTCCTATTTCTATTGGTAGGGTTTGAAATAAATATAATAATTTGGGTAGTATATTCATTTTAATTGAATCTATTCTTGAATACATACTTAGATATGGAATTATCTTCCATCTTGCAATGTCCTCTTTAATTTTCCTTTGTTTAACACCTGTCTCATCTAACAAATGTGCTAAGTGCTTCCTTTGTAACTATTTTACGATGAAAGCAGCGAGCACTAGCTCCAAAAGTAACCAGAAGATACCAGATGTTGTCACACGATCATGTGCATGTTAATGATTTAGCTCAGCAGAGATCACCGGCCTTATAAAAAGGTAGCCAGAGAAATCCATAGCCAAATAATCACAAATCTGCAGCAGGACATCACATATTTGAAGTAAAAAATAAAAATCTACAAAAGGAGGGAGAGGAGCAAACAAACAATTTAAATATTTTCAAGCCCAAACTATTTTATCTTTATATTTTAAACCCCAGGTTTATTTTTGTATTCTCCTGCAGATTAGAAAGATGCTCACTGAGACAGCTTCATCACTGGAGACGGTTATAACACCCGTCATTGTGACCTGTACACTAAGGTCGGGTGGTCCTCTCTCTGTGTCAGACGTGAAACATCCTCGGTTTTATTCATTTATAAAACTCTTATTGTTTTTTTATGTTCTTACATCAGTTCAGTTCTTTCTTTTAACGTGTGCTCTTACTGAACTTACTTACTGATCTGATGACGCTGCAGGCGGCGGCTGTTTTTTACTGAACTGAATCCAGTTGTTCATATTGTTCACCTGCGACGTGGAACAACACGCAGAACAATTTAAAGATTTCCTCATTTTTATCCACAGGGTAATTTAAATCTTTGACTGTATCACATTTAACTTCCAGGTGTTCCTGTTGTAGCCGATCAATGTGCCCTACACTCTACCCGTTTTTACTTTTTATTGACATTTTTATTTAGTTCTAAATTTTTACTGTGGCTTTTATTGCTTTTTACTTCTTGTTGCCACTTTTCTGTAAGTTTCTCTTTGGTGTTTTCTCTGACTGAGTGCTTTTATTTTTATTTTTATTGTTTTACTCAGCTGCATTGAAAATGAGTTCTCTACCTCAAACTATTCCCGAGTTAAAATAAAGGTTGGACGAAATGATCTTTTTTTTTCATGGCACTCGTGTGAGTCCGTGTAGAAGACTGACAGAAGCTCACACAAACTATTTAGATGATTTGTAAGCCAAAGGAACATTATAATCCAGAGGTGAAGAGTGAGAGAAGAGTTCAGTTGCTGCACGAGGTGCAAGAGGAGAGGGAGACCCTCGCTCTAACGACAGTCACCAAATTGTCAACACGGAGTCGCGTGTGATTACATATTTCAGCTCATGTGGTTGCTGTTTGTGGACTGAAGACATAAGTGCATTTACAGTTGTTTAATGTGGTCGCAGTTTGTTGGCTGATTGGATTACAAAAGGTGTGTTGGGTGCATTTACAGCAGTACTTTCATGTGGTCAGGAATTATCTGATTGCAGTTTCATCACTCAAAACACATTTTGATGCACGGTGTAATATTCACGTCTGAATCACCGGTCGTTATTTACAGGATTTCATACACAGATGCTTCACGTGGACATCTTTTTATGTGTTTATGTAAATATCACAAGCGTTGAACTCAAAGCACCGCTGTGTCAAAGCAGAAGCAGCAGTATCGTGGCACATGACATATTGTATATCTTTATTAATAAAGAGGAACGGCATTTGGTTCGTCTCCACGGACGCTGATGGAGGCATTTTCACGGGACTTTTACCGAACACATTAAAAACTAAACGTAACAAGCTACGTTTGATTTATAGCTCTACTCTACGTCTGTGCACCTGTCCTAATGCTGGTTGTGTCCCTCTCAGGAGAACGTGATGGGCAGCGTGGAGGTCGGTTGTGAGGGCAGCTGGCTCCCTCACCCCGAGGAGCAGCTGTTCCTGGATCAGCTCTTCGCCTTCATGGACCGTCAGGGCTCGCCAATCCACAAAGTCCCCAACCTCGGCTTCAAGAAGAGTGAGTAATTTTTTTTCCTTTCCTCCTTCTCTGTCTTTCTTTCTCTTGTTGTGCTCTTGACATTTGAGGAATTAAACGAGGTTATAAGTTCAATTCCTTCCCATCATGCACTCTGCATCTGACTGAATCTGAATAACCGTCCATGTCCTCCGACCCTTCAGAAGATATTTTACTTTTATTGATCCAGAATCCGGCCACTCAGATTACAAATGTTTTTAAGATTCAGAAAACAAAGGATTTATAGTTTTGTTAATCATACAGAAACATTAAAGACAAATTAACAAAATAAAATGGTGAAATCTAAAACGAATTCATCATCTTAATAAAGACGACAAACATCAGCTGTTTAAAGCAGCTCTGTCAGGACACAGACGGCTGCAGCTCAGAACTCCTGCTCGACTGGTTTCATGATCACATGTCTGTGTGTTCAGTCTTATCTCTGCTATCAAAGACTGTTTCACTACTTACCAACCGCAGAAAATGAGAAGTCGCTTAGACCCGCCGTAAATTATTTTTTAACCACTTTGGAGCAGCAAAAACAAGGCGTGAACGCAGCTCTGACACAAAATCAGCTTTTAATACTCATTCAAAACAAGCCTGTGCCTACATTTTTTTTGTGATCAACAATTTTCATTTTCATTTTTGAACAGATAACAACAACAGGGTGGCACACGCAGCTTTTAAACGTGAATAAAAGAAGGGAAAAAAAATTGGTATGAATCATGTCAATGATTACTGAAAGCAAGAGGCAGCAAAATAAAAATGACATGGACTGAAAAGAAAAGTGCGAAACAAAAAAAAAATCTATCTAGGGAGTACCACCATCCGTTTCCACTAACTGTTACAGCTGGACAGTGGGTCTCATATTCCTGGACATGGAGGAGTTTGGGAGGGGCGGGAAAGTCCTGTTAAGTCATGTTGTTGTGCAATCGATGGATGCTGTGCACTGTGAAGACTCCAGGAAGAGTAGCTGCTACCTTGGTAGCGACTAAAGGGGATCCAAATAAATGGATAAAAATAAATGAGACTCCAACCAGCATTCAAACATGGAGAGGTTGGGACGGAACCACATTTTTTGCTGCAGTAAGGCCTGCCAGCAGTCGTCTGTGCTGATTGAAGGTTAGAGAGAACGATGAATCATCATTAAGCAGACAAAAGGCAGAGACTCTGTGGATCCTACCAACTCTGATGAGTGAGCATCACCTGTGTCCCGTTAGATCTATAATCGATTAAATGTTCTGCATCATTTTTTTTTTATAGCAAAAAATGTGCGTCTTAGATGTGAATATTTTCTGGTTTCTTTACTTCTCTCTGACAGTAAACTGAATATCTTTGGGTTGTGGACAAAACGAGACATTTGAGGATGTTGTCTTGGGCTTTTGGAAACTCTGACATTTGAGCAGGTGACACCCACCTGATTGAAAGTGATAGTTTGAGGTAATAAACTTGCGTGCTTGAGCCTACATGAAAGTGTTTAGAACGAGGTCTGTGGATTATTTTGAGTAACGGGGTCATGATTTCTGCAAAGAGACACTGGTGTTGAATATTTCAGAAGTATTTTCTGGTGCTTTGAGCACCATAAGTTGAAAAGTTCCATTATATTTGAGAAAAGGCAGACGTCTCTACTGATCATATCTCTACAACTGACTGGATACAGGCCTGAGGAAATATGTGAAGTTTCTATTTTGAGGTGAACTTCCCCTTTAAGGTCATTTTTTTATGGCTTCACCATCAAGTATCCAGTGTTTACAAGAGCCGAATAACAGTTTTTTTTAAAGGTGGAGCCGCCAGAAGGTTAAAATTTTGCAGCTGAAATCAAGATGTGGGTTGTTTTTCTGAAGATCATTAAAACTTCATCTGTTCTGATCTTGTTTATCTTAATTAAAGCAGCAGTCAAACCCGCGTAGTCGACCTGAATACACAAAAACACAGGAGTTTTATCTGGAGAGAATAAAATCATCGTGGTCAGTAGAGGGACGTTACAGATTGGGTTTATCAGAACGTGGCTGAACGTTTTATTTCAGAGTTACAACCTGATTTGCACTTTTATCTGCTTTCTGTTTCACATTTGCATGTCCCGTCTGTTTCCACTTGTCCAAGCTGAGTTTTAACTCGTTTCATCCTCTCTGTCCTCAGTTGACCTCTTCCTCATGTACTCTGTGGTGAAACGACTGGGAGGCTACAAGAAGGTGAGTCACTTCAAGTTTATGTAGCTCATTTAACCCTTATTTAAAGTGATACTTTGACATTTTGGGAAGTATGCTCGTTTGTTTTCTTGCTTGGAGCTGCATGAGAAGATTGAAACCGCTCCAGCTGCCACATTTAAGAGCGTACCTGTATGATATATCTTTGGAAAGCTAAGATACTTACCAATTCACCTTTGAAGCCTCACATTACTCCACTGATCAACGGTCTATTTAGTTAAAACACACCTGACGTCAATAAATGTCCACAAACTGCTACAAATGAGCCGATACATGCTCTAATCTTGCAGTTACTTTCTGTCATGAATTGAGTTAGCATGCAAATATTAGCAATATCTTGGTATCAGAGTGGCTGCTGCAGTCTGACCTTTTGATTGACACGTCACTTTAGCCAATAGGAGGTTCGGTGTCCTGTCTGCAGTCTATAGTAGCCAATGAGAGTCCGAGTTGAACAGGAGAGCTTCCCGCTTTCTTCTCTCACGTGAAGACAGAGCCAATCATACAGCCAATGAAATCCTGAAAATGAAAATATGCAGCTTTTAATCTGTCAAATAAAGCTAGAACATTTTAAATATTATATGAGAGATGATTTTTACATAAACCACTTCTCCACCGCAGCACTTCTGTTACGTGCACAAAATATAGTTTTAAGAAAAGAAAAAACACTAAAGTGTGTTTTTTTTCTGTGGTATTTTAATTTAGATTTGAACACCATTCACATTCAAAGTTTGGCGTAAATTTCACAGAAAATTGCTGCATTAAAACAAAAGATTACTTACAAACTTGTCCATCAGTCCTGACGATTATCTTCTCGACTAATTGATCAGCCGTTCAGTCCACAGAAAAATTTCAGTGCCAAGAGGATGTCCTCAAATGTCCCGCCCCGCTCACAACCCAAAGACATCCAGCCCACTGTCACCAAAGAGACCAGTAAACACTCAAACTCATCAATCCATCGTCAAAACAGTTGCTATCAAATCAGTAGTTGACAGCCAATCGATCAATCGTTACAGGAAAAAAAAAAGCACACGAACAAACAAAAAGACAAAGTGCCATTTCAGGAGGGCGTTTGTTTGACACTTTGTTTTTTATGCAGATTTAATAACAACATTGTATGAAAGGTAATAATATATAATTAGTGATCTTTAGAGGTGCATTTTGTTGCCTTTGGACGCTTTAGACTCGCCCCTTCCTCCTGTTTATTTTCTTTACGCTAAGCTAAGCTAAGCTCCTGCAGACATCTGACTTGTTTTTCCCAAAATGTTGGACTCTTTCTTTAACTACAACAGTTTCAGATTTGTCTGAAGGCGTCTCAGGATGAACTCAACAGTTACGATTAATGATTATTTGACTCATGGCTTCAGGAGGACCTGATCCTGTTTAATGTTTCATTAGCTCATGTTTGTGTCAGCGTGATTCTGCCTCAATCAGTAAATAAACACATAGTTTACAGTAAATAAACACACAACAAAAGCAGCTTAACAATAAATGATAGCAGACAGAAACAGGCGGTTCAGTTTGAGCTCAGAGCTGCAGTGTTCGCAACAAAAGGCCTGTTGAGTCGCTCGTTTCAGCCGCTGTACTGAACTGAGCCTTGCACTGAACAATAGTGTATTATACAACATGGTGTTACACCCCTAATGACACACTGGATAATGTATGTAATTGTTTCAATCCCGCCTCATGCACACACACACACACACTCATGCACACATACTGTATACACTCAGACATACACACACTCCACTCAGCACTGTGGCTTTTAAAAATAAATCAGATGAATTGCAGGCAACACATATTTAATTTGGGCTAATTTGAAGAACAGAGCCTATAGAGCAGCTCGCTGACATGAAGCAGGCAGCAGAGGAGCGACGCTGCTCGGCTGCAGCCACTGAGTGTAAAGACATTATTAAAGGCTGATGACAAATAACGTCTTTTATCTTTTTCAAATCGAGGAACGTTTTTAGCCCGTTGGCCACATTTTCTCCCTCCTCTGCCTCACTAATGCGAGGAAGGAAGAGTGTTTTTTTTTTAAATTTTTGATTTTTTGTCTCAGTACTTGACTCTTTTCTTCTCCTGCTGAGCTTCACGGACTCTCCTCCCTCCTGTAACTTACCGGTTGATTCCACCAAGCATGGAACGTCTGCACCACGGTTCTGATCCGATGTGTCTATATCAGTGTTTCCCAAACTTTTTTAAGAAGAACGACAAACCATCACAACCCAATCTACAATAGACATTATAATAAATCTCTGTAAGACTTTATTTGCGCAGAAATTAATGTTCCTCACCATTTTTATTTCCATTTCCGCATCACCTTATAGTTTTATCTTGACTAGAGCTGCGACAATTAATCAACTATTAAATTAAATGGCAACTATTTTCATAATTTTCAGGCATTTTATGAACCAAACACAAGATATACAGAGTAGTTCATGTTTTTTGTCTTCGAATGGTGAAAAAAAAGTGGTAGTGTGATTCAGCATATGCAGTAAACGTTTAGGATTTCAAAGTTGATCATTTATTGATCAAGTTGATCTGTGTGTGTGTGTGTGTGTGTGTGTGTGTGTGTGTGTGTGTGTGTGTGTGTGTGTGTGTGTGTGTGTGTCACAGGTGACAGTGGACCGTCTCTGGAAAGTGGTTTATAACGAGCTGGGAGGTTGCCCCGGCAGCACCAGCGCCGCCACCTGCACCAGGAGACACTACGAGAGGTCGGACAGAAACATGAACCCCCCCCCTCCCAAAAAAAAAATCCTGAAGCTATAAATACAATATTGAGGCTAAAAAAAAAAGGTGTCACGCACCGGCCGTCCTGTAACGGTGTGTTTGTGTGCGTTTCAGGCTGATGCTTCCTTATGAGGAGCACCTCAGAGCAGGAGGAGCGGAATTCAAAATCCCAGAAACCCCCCTGCCTCCGAAACCCAGAGGGATTAGAGGAAGAAAACCGCTTCCAAGAGGCAGAAAACCAGGACCCAAAGCCAAGGAGAAGAAGATTACAGCCCCTGCTCCTCGTACTGTAAGTGACGGATGCAGAGTGTCTGTGCAGGATGTCTAAAAAACAAATATATATAAGATGTTTTTTTCACTGCACCTAAAAGCAGAATAAACAGAAAAAGAGAGAGACAGGTTTTGCCACCATTTCTGGTTGCACTGCTTCTATCCTCTCATTATTTGTATGAAAATTGATCTATGAAAAGGTGTATTTGCATTATTATGCTGTTATACTGTTGAAAGTGAATGAAAATAACTTTACTGTCTGTCTACTATCTGTTGGACAGCATCGAGGTAAACAGTAGACAGCAGTTCAGGGGTTGTATTGCAAGAAAAAAAATACCTTTAGGAGAAGTTTTTGATGTAATGTTTTGGGATAATTATAGACCATTTTTAAGAGAATATTTTCATGGTGGTGCGTTAATAAGATCCAATTTGCACAGAGTCAAAACAATGCAGTATCACTGAAGATGAGGGTTTTTTACAACTCTGCACTACTATGACTGGAATAAAATCAGATAGACTAAATGTGCTTTACAAAATAACACAGACAACAATAAATAACATGCAGAAAGCAAAATAAAAGAATCCACAAAAAACTCAAACCCCCAAAAGACATTAAACCCATCACAGGCTCAGAGAGGCCAGAAATCACCTCTGATCTTCTTCTTCTTCTCCTCACTGAGCAGATCGTGAACCCGAACGGCACCGTGGTGGTGAAGAGAGGCCGAGGCCGGCCGCCGGGAACTCGCAACAAGGCCACGCTGATCGCTCAGGCGAAGCTGCTGGCTCAGCAGCAGGCCAAAGCCAAAGCAGCAGCAGCAGCAGCAGCAGCACCGACGGCAGGGGCAGAGTCCCAGCAGCAGCAGACTCCTCTGCTTCCAGCCAGAGGTGGAGGAGCGCCAGCGCCCAGCAGCGCACACAGGGTAACACAACCGACTCTACTGCACCGCAGGGAAACTCAGATTTACAGACGTAATATAGTTTCATCACTTGTAGTTTCTGATAGATGGTGGCTTCACTGGATGTTTAGGAGGAGCAGATAGAAGCAGAGCTGAGACTCTGTGGTCTGATTTAAAATAACTCTGAATCCAGGAAGTCTTTCTGCAGTAACGCACACAACTACGGGGGAAAAAAACACTAAGGCTCTTCAGTTTATTCTTCAAGAAAAGGCAAACAAACAGACCTTCATGCATCAACTCTGCTTTTTCATGAGGACCCATAGGGGGCGCTAGATTAGTGCCTGAGGCCTCATATACATACATGCCCAAAAATGGAGTGATGGTGACAGTAACATAAGATGAAAATTTATCAACGTAGAAAGAAGCCCAAGAAATGCTAATACGTTAATAACATTAAAGAATTTGAAAAAAAAAGAATGAAAGACAATAAATATCCACCCCCCAAAAAAAAACTCAACATCAATTAATAATAATAATTAACAAACAAGACTTATAATAATTGTATATAAAGAAAAAAAAAAGATTTTATACATATACACAGAAGAAACTCACAATAAAGCAAGTGCTTTGATACCAAAAAGAGAATTTTGTAGGACTCAAATGTGAATGAATCAACATATAATTAAAGCATTTACTGAAATATGTTGGCATATGTCGTGGTAAACAGTTATATCCAGTTTCACCAAGATTGAAGAATATTAAAAGAGTCGATGCGTAGTGATGTTGTAGGTTTGTTTGTTTGCCTTTGCTTGAAAAATAAACTTAAAGTGCAAACTCACCGGAATCCAGTGTGCCTTAGTGTTTTTTTTTTCCCACATGGTTTTCTGTATAACGAGTTGGTAAACATATTTCAGCTCTTGTTTTTTCTCTGTGTCATTGTACACAGAGAAATCTCAGGGCATGAAACCGAGTCTCAAAACCACCACAAACCACAAAACTAACTGTGACGGAAGCAGAGAAGAGAAACTGAGCACAGGTGACGCACTGAGTCGCCTCAACCAGGCGCACCAGGCGGCGCTCAGGGCAGGTGACGCTTGCTTGTTTGCTTGTTTGCTTGTTTTTGCCACTGACAGGCTCAATTGTTATTTTAAGTGTCTGACAACATTATGGAAAGCACTGCTGCAGTGAGAAACCTTTTTCTTTAAAACAAAAAAAAAAAGAGTAAAATGTGTTTTGTTTAATCGGAAACAGCTGCTTTTGTTGCTCTCGCCAAACTGACCAGGCTCCCTTTGAAAAATTTCATCATTGTCAGCTTCAGACTCGACAGAAACCAAATAAAACTTAACAAAAACATTCTTGGTTCGTCTTTTCAACAACCACCGGCTCTTGTTTGGGCAAAATAAAACTTCAATTCACGGCGTGAAGGAGCAGGAGAGAAAAGCTCCGCAAGTGATTTTATAAGTGAACAAAGTTATAGAAAGTAATCGTACTGGTAAAACACTTGTGTAGGCTGATGGAGGAATTCAGTGTGGCGCACTGAATCGTCAAATATTTGTGTTTTGTGGCCAAATCTGATTCAACTGAAGAAAAGAATCTTCATCCAGGACAGGTCTGCTGTGTAGCGATCCTTTTCCTAAAGTTTTCAGACACTTCTGAGCCTGTCGTGTGTTGATAGATTGTACTTTGATTTGTCTCATCGCGAGAACAACACGGTTTCTTCGATGTCCAGAGTATCAGTAGATCCAGTCTCTGTCTTTTGCTCGTCTTGCGATTGTTCACGAGAGAACTGAACTTTTTTTTTTTTTTATTCTGTGTGACACAAATGATGAGCTGCTTCAGTTCAGGGTTTGGGAAGGAGCAGGTCCTAAGTGATTTCCTTTTTCTCCTCCTCTGTCCCTGCAGCCCGTCCAGCCGGCTGTCCTCCCCGTCAACATGCCTCTCACCCCCGACCTCTCCCCGATGTCGGCGCCCTTCCTCCCCTTCCAGGCCAAACAGAAGGAGCTGAAGCCGGATCGAGGGGAGTCCGCCGCTCCTGCTCCCGGTCTGCTCATCTCTACGCTGCCTCGTCACTTCGTGGGAGGATCTCTGGGCGGCTTCAGCCCCATCAAAGGCGTCTGTCCTCTGGATGTCTTCAGGAACCGCATCAGTCTCCAGAGAGCCCCGGAGAGCCCGGCCCTGACGCCTCAAGACCCGACCCAGCACCACCACCCGACCATCTACACCCTCCAGCCCAAAACCGGAGGCCCGGATACGCCTCATCCCAGCGGGGAGCAGCTCCAGTCTCAGCCTCACCTGCTGCACCAGCAACACAACCGCTGCTCCGGGTGCAACGTGGACGAGGGAGCGCAGAGAGGAGGCAGTCGGGACGCCAGGAGCCGGCCTCCGCTGCCGCCGCTCCGTGTCCTGCCTCTGAACCTGGACTGCAGCGTCCAGGTGTGCCAGCTGATGCGGACTCGTCTGGGCTCGACTCAGTTCCAGACCTTCACCCGCCGCCTGTCCGAGGCTCTGTCCCAGGACCTGAGCGCCAAGCCCCCCTGCTCCCCCATCACGCCGCCCCCCGAGCAGGCGCTGCCCCTCAACCTCAGCAAACGCTTCACACCGAAGAGACCCGGCGCGGAAGGACCAGAGGAGAGTCCAGCGTCGGATCCAACGCCATCCAAAAGACCCAGAACCAGCTGCACGGACCAGCCGGAGGACGTCGGCGCGGGTGAACGGTCCAGCTCCGGTCCAGGAGGGAGTTCAGGAGGAGGAGGAGGAGGAGGAGGAGGTGGAGAGCAGGACGTGGAGATGAAGAACCAGGAGGAACCCGCAGACCTGAGCTCCCCGAGCAGGATCAGGGCCTTCCTACTCGGGCTGCCGCCATTCCAGGTGAAATTCGAGGAGGATCTGAACGGGACCAGGTTTGGAAAGTTTGTCCCTCCGGGATCGAAAGCTGAACCCCAGAGGACGGAGACAGAGAGAGGAGACGCGGGAATAAAGATGGAAGTAAAGCAGCAGGAGGAGGTGGAGGAGGTGGTTGTAGTGGAGCGATGTGAAACTGAGAGGAAGTCCGAGCAGGAGGAGAAAGATCCCAGCCTCCTCTCTGCTCCTGGTCCAGCAGAGCTGAAGCGAGCCGGACCCTCAGACACTGACACACACTGTTTTTAGCATCATTCCCTCTGTCGATATCAGAAAACTGTCGGATACGTCTGGGATTTGATGGTTTTGAATCTGGAAAGTTGTATCCAGCGTGGGGCTTGGTGTTGGTTTTTGGACGCCGGATGCTTCAGTTGGTTGATCTGGCTCGGGTTTAGAGCCTGAACACACGGAGCAGGGATGTTTGTTTTCTTCACCTTTGAGAACATTTGAACTTCTCCTTGTTTCTCATTTTATGTCTCCTGTTGTTTTTTCCTGTTTTTGTTTTTTTTCTCCCCTCGATCACGTCGTTGATTGAACTTTGACAAGGAATGACGACACAGAGACTCATGACAATCAGTTTCTCTTCCTTTTCTCTGTCGATTTCTGTCTCTTTAAAGGGATAGTCCGAATTATTTGAAGTAGGTTTGAATGAGGTACTTATTGACAGTCAGTGTATTAGCCACAGTAGATTTCCCCAGTTTGGAAAAGCAGGAAGGAGTACAGCATGGAAGCTTAACAAAGAACAAAAGGTATTTTAGCCACTTCAAAAAAGGTCCATCAGTATCAATTAAAGTGTACTCTGTATTTAGAATATTTTTACAGCTTTACCTTGCCGTCATATATGCCAAATATTGCTCTCTCCAAACTAACCAGACTCCATAGGCAAAATTAGTCATTTTACTTTGCAGAACATGGGAGTTTCTTGCCTCCATCTGTTAGTTTGTTTGTATTATTGTGTGACTTTGCTGAATCCAAGGTAAACTTTTAAAGCACAGATCTCACACAATAACAAACAAACTAACGAAACGAGGCAACAGTAGTCCAGCAACTCCCTTGTTCCATGAGGTAAAATTAGGGATTTTGTGAATGGAGTTTGGTTGGTTTTGGAGAAAGTCATAATTGGCTGATATAACACAGATTTTCTGTCAGAAAAGGCTCTGACGGTAAAAAAAAAGCACTGAATATATTCTAAATATAGTGCACACTTCAACTGATGGTGTTTTTTTTTTGTGTGCACCTTTTCTAAGTGGTGAAAACACCTTTTGTTGTAGACGTCGTCTACAGCATTTCATTGTTTAGCTTCCTACACCGGTAATCCTACAGCTTCTCCAAACCGGTGACATGCTGACCACCATTTCCTGTAGGTAATACACTGACTATGGATAAGTACCTCATGTAACTGTACTTCAAATAGTCCAAACTATCCCTTTAAGGTTAAAAAAAAGAAAAAAGAAAAAAAGAAAGAAACAGGAGTGAGACTGTGACTCTTTAACAAACACTGCCATAACCCTCCATAACACTATTAACTCCACTATTCAATGTTACAGTGAAATATTGAATAAGATCCATATTACTTCTTAAAATAAAAAAAAAAAATCAATATTACATCGATGGGTGATGCTATGCATCAATACGTCATGAATTAGCATCCAGAGTGTACTGTAGTTTGGTAGTTTCATTTTTAAATTGTACTCTACTTCTGTAGAGAGATAGTTATTTTCTGATAAAAGTGTCTCCTCAGTCTTCACATTATAGCTCGTTAAGTGAAGCCTTTCTATAGTCCTGCTCGTTAGCTGAAATTATATAAACTTTTCCAACACACACGTGCCTTAAATGGCCTGCGATCTGTTTCATCGCCGGCTTCAGATACATTCAGTTAAAGAGATACCTTGATGTTGGACCTGTTTAGTTTCCCTTCGCTCCTCGGTCGGACGGGGTGTCTTTGAAACACCAGTGTGGAAACGAGGAGTTTCTGTCGCTGAGAAATATAAACAAAGAGAAAGAAGCCAAAGTTCTCAGATTTAAAATGTCTTAAAGGGTTAGTTTGGGGTTGTATGAGGTACTTCTCTATAGTCTGTGTGTTAACTACAGTATATGGCTGTTTGCTCTCCCTCAGTTTGGAGAATCAGCTGGAGTCCTGGTGCAGGAAGCTAAACAATCTACTGCTGTGGACAGGGTCAGCAGCAAGGTCAAGCTTATTTTCATTGCTTTAACTTGCTGTCAGACTTTTTTCTGTCAAGTCAAATATCGCTCTCTGCAAAGTAACCAAACTCCATTTACAAAAACGGAAGTTGCTGGTGTACCGCTGCCTCGATCTCTTAGTTTATGTTATTGTGTGACTTCAGTGAATTCAGACTTTAAAATACACACAATAAAACAAACTACAGTTATGAATATATATTTTTGTGCAGGTGTGTGTCTATAAGTTTGTTACGTGCAATAAATGAATTAAAAAACGCACAAAATGTCATGAAAGGAAATAGTTTGGTGAAAGAGACGAAGGTGAACAGAAAGTGTACAGCTGCATTTTTCTGTTTAATAAGAAAAACTGGCGTAAGACTAAGATGAGTTTAAATTGGCTTTTTAACTCATCTTAAAGCAGACTTCCTTCAGACTCAACAGACTGAAACAAAATAAAACGTTCATGGGAGTCTGTCTCGCTCATCACCATTCATGTTTTTTCTTTTTTTTAGAGTTGAGCGATAAGACAAATATTTCAGCTAACAAAATGAGCCCTGCTCTTTCTGCAAGGTAAAATCATCTGTTTTTTCCAAAGGAGTCTGGTTTCTTTAGAGAGGGCGATGCATCTTCAGTTTCCTGTCAGAAAAGACTGTCTGATGAAGAGGTAAAGTGGTGATCTGTCCACAGCAGGACATTGTCCGGGGCGTGCCGACCGCCATCTACCATCAGTAACGCACTGACTACGTCCAAGTACCTCATGCAACCCCACTTCCTTCAGTATTAGCAGCTAAAACTGGTCAGATGTAAATTGAAATCAAAATCTCTAATCAGAGAAAAAAAAAAGTAAATAAGAGCACAGATGTGACCAGACATTGATGCTATGTTTCCTTGGATACTCAGTCCTGCTGTTTGCTCTGTAAAGACCACTGTGGCCACACGTTGGCGCCGTCGTTTTCGCCTTCATCGCTATCACTGTTCAGGTTGTTCAACCAGTTATGATATCCCATCACAACATGTAGCCCAGACATTCAGACTACCTCAGGTTTTCTTTTTTTCCTTTCTTTCTTTTCCCACCTGCTTTATCTGTTTACAGATGTGGGAGTCTATCCCAGCATGCATTGGGGTAGACAGCAGTGTTGGATGCTGCTCCATAAACACAGACATTTCCTTTTTCATATTGTCATCATCCCACGAAAAGATCAAAAACAGATCCTGAGAGACGGTTTAACACCGCGGCGTCGGTGTCAGTGTTTTCATGCGATGTGATGACAACATGAAAAATCTAGAATCTCTCTCTCACTCAGTCTGTATCTGGATAATTCTTCTTTGCACTTAGCTCTGGTATTAACAAGCGTTCTCAGTATCTCCACTCAGACCTCATTGTGATCGGATCTCAAATTAGGTGCAAAGCAGGGAGGCAGATGGCGAACTCGTCTCAGGTGAAGGAAAGCTGCGCTGCCGTTTGGGGCTCCGCTTATTTTCGTCCTCAGCAGAAGAGCAGCTCGTCTGTAGCTGTCAGTCGTGCGGAGCGTTGACCTTTCAGCTCGTTTTCTTACATTAATAGCTTGACATTTTGGGAAAAAAATTGCACAAGTTTTTGTGAGAAGATTCATCCAACTCTCATGTCTGTACGGTAAATGTGAAATTACCGCTAGCAGCCAGTTAGCTTAGCATAAAGACTTTAAAATGGGGATAAAACAAATAACCTGTCACTGTCAAATAAATAATAGTGTTAATCTGTACAAAGAACACTAGTGTTTTTTCTTAACGATTGGTTGCTGTCCCTGGCATGTTTGCTGGTTGCCTGGCAACCGTTTCCAGCCAAGAAATAGTCCTGTACAAACCTCTGAAAAACTGTAAGTTGTTTTGTTGTTTGGAAAAAAGAATAAAACTATATATTGTACTTTCAGTACTTGATCCTACAAGGTTGCATAAGTCATAAGTCCCTCCTTTCCTGTACCTAGATATGCTACAAGCTAGGCTAGTCTGTGTTGAAAAACAACTTTTTGAAGACGGTTAAAAGATGATGCTGTGGGACCTGTAAGAGACACAGTCACATCTTAAATTAGCTAATGTTAGAAACATTCTAGCTAACTAGCTAGCCAGTCTTCTGTAATATTAGCTAACAAATTACATCTGATAGCTAATGTCAGAAAAACACTAGTTAGCTGGCTAGCTAATCTACGTTAATGATTAATTAGCTAGATAAGTAGTGTTTTGCTCTTTACTTGAAAGCTAACGTGAGCTAGTTAGCCGGGTACCTAGCTTGCTCAACAGTTACTGGAGCACAGAGCAAAAAGTGGCGGGACTTTAGAAGGATCACTTTTACACTGGATGTTCAAATCTAAGATTAGCTAACAAGTTCTGAAATTTTGTTAGTAACTCGTGGCGTCCAATCTAATGTATCAAATCTAACTATTGGACAGAGCCAGGCTAGCTGTTTCCTCTTGTTTCCAGTCTTTGTGCTAAGCTAGGCTAACCCTCTCCTTATGGTAGCTACATATTTAGCATATAGACATGAGTGGTATCAATTTTCAAGAAAGCAAAAAAGCAGTTTTTTCAAAATGTCAAACTATTGTTTTAAAGGTTAATTCTGTTATTTTTAAACCTATTTTACATATTTAGGGTTCTATAAATGACTAATGTGTACAAAAAGTTTTAGAAGTGGTCCAGTGGATCTCAGCCTGCAGCTGCAACATGCGCTGCAATGACAAAGTTGTAAATCAGCAACTCCTGCGTTGAGTGTTTTTGTCAGTTGAATTTGTCGGCTCCGAGGACAGCGATAAATCGTCTGTTTCTTGTTAAACAAAAAGGATCTTATTATTTGACGGGAACGTTTGCCCCCAACGGTTACGGTTTAAAAATAAAGAGAAAGCGTCCAGACCGTACGGATGTGATGAACAGCTGGCTGGGATCTGATTACATCCTGACTGTTATGAGTTTGATCCAGATCAGAGATCCAGATACAGATCGTACGTTTTTAACGTCGGATGAAATTCACCAAAGAACACGTTGGCGTTTTCCACGTAAACTAATCCGCCGCTCCACCCGGCTTCTTCCTCTTCTCGTCTGAAGTGCCAACACGAAACACAGACTCCATATTGTGATTTAAAAAAACAAACAAGAAACCCTTGTGTAGCTCAAAAAAATTAAATGTCAAGGTATCCCTTTAATCGCAGCCTTTTCCTTCGACTCGTCTGTTTGTTGGTTCAGATTTGCACACCTACTGTACCCCTGTGCTTCATTTGTTTTTTCCATATTTATATTTGCCAACGTCTTGTTATTTTACAGTAGTGGAATCAACTACGACACCGAAATTAACTGGTGCTGTTTATTCTTAGTTATGTAGCTATCGCCATATTGTTTTTGTTTGTTTTTTTTTTAATTGATAAAGCTGCAAATTCTTTTCATCTCAGCAAGTCGGTAAATCTTGACTTCAGTCTCAAACAGCAGATTTATTTGTCCCGAGAGTTTTAAGAAAATATTTTAAAGGACTAAATTAAGAGATCCTCTGACTTGTTATGAAAATATTTGCAGTATTTCTCAGATTTATTTGGCTGTTTGCTTCATGTGAGGCAGATATGAATTGTTTGTGAATGAATGCATGAGTAGAGATATGATGTATACTCAGTAGATCATAGCTGGCAGACGCACCAAAGCACCAGACTCAAACCTCCATAAAACTTTTCTAGAACATTTATCATCATGTTGAAGTCAGAGTTAGTATCTCAGTATTTCGCTGCACTGGCTGATGATCCTGTTTTTGCTTTAAGAAATGTCACTTTTCATGATAATGTCAGTTTTCTCTTTCGCTCTGAGGGGAAAAATGAGCAGTACCAAGGGGAAGACGAGAGAATACTTCTTCCTGTCTGTGATTATTTCTTGAAAACAAAGTCATATTTTCATCAATGCAGTAAGATTTGATAATAACAGGATAAAATGTATATTTTTTTGTCTCACTCTGCTTCATCATGTCCGTAAACCTTTATTTATTGTGGTTCTGAGCTGATCTCTCGAGCAGCAAAGGCCTCAGTACGCTTCAGAGGAAAGAGTTTGTACGACCGCGACCGAAGGCAAAAGTGTTTGTCGCTGTTCTGAACTGACACGCTCAAATGGTACCGTATCGCAGTGCACATCGATCAAAGAATAATTGCGTCATGTTTGTTCCCTTTGATACAACAGAACATCAGAGAACCAGACGTGTTTTGTGCGTCTTGTAGCCTCGATGTTAATGAGAAACACGGTGCGCGCTTTCACGGTGTCGCACTCTGTTGTAAGTGACAGAAGTAGTAGTGTGAGCTCTGTTCACACCTCAACTCAGCAGACTATCAATCCATCATCTGTAACCACTGATCCTGACAGCTGACATCGGGAAAGTAGGGCTGCAACAGAGACAAACAACCAGTCGCACTCAGACCTACGGGCAGCTTCGCGTTATCACTTAACCCATTATATGTTGCACGTCTTTGGACTGTGGCAGGAAGCTGGAGGAGTCCTTTCTCCACACAGAACGTTCCTGCCCGATTCAAACTCAGAACCTTCTAGCTGTGAGGCGACAGTCGTCTCCACTGCACCGCCGTGCCGCTCACTAACCACACTCATGACTTACAAATCCGGCTCGGTTGTTGCATTTTCAGATTCGGAAATAAATGTCAGACAGTCCCCCTACAGATCATGATCTGCTGCATTTTTTTCCCTAATTCCTGAAAAACAGTATTCCCACCAGGCTGTTTACACGGCTAATAAAAAATGAATATTCCTCTAATTCTTGTTTACATGCAGCTGTGCACAAACAGCCTCCCTCTTTCATCTGTTCAGCCACATTCTCGTTGCATCGTTTGCACGTATCCAGAAACCCGTTCATCTTTCAGGGAATCAGATTCTCTTTCTCCAGACACGTAGCGTCTTGTTTTGTGCGTGCAGCTCTACCTTCGCAAACAGAGCTGACCTCAAACAGGCGAGAGGCCTGAGAATGAGAATGAGCATTGCATTTAGGGATTTTATGGCAAATGATGCTCAATCGGAAAAAGAAGGCCTCAGAAATCTAAATGAAATACGCTGTTTTCATGACCCATGTCTAATTTTCCTGTTATGATAAGTTCATAGTCATTGTTGCTGAAGCCTTTAGTTCTCGCATGGCTGCTAATATAAATAACAGACCTGAGTAAGCTGTAACTGACCAATCAGAATCGAGTATTTAACAAAGCCGTGCCTCTGACGGTTACTTTCTGGCGTAAAAGTAGGCGAGGCTTTATCTTTTCAAGCTCTTTGTTTTTTTTTGTTCTCGACTTCATCGCTTCTGTCACTTTACGTGTTAACAGCCGAGTGCGACGCCCTGAGCGCCTGCGTGTTTTTCACTGAATATTTCAAACACTTCTGCCTTCGGACGAGACTTCGTACAAACTCGTCTCAAGCGTACCCTGACACTCACACGCTGGGAGCCTCCCAGTAAAAACCACAGCTCCACTGGACCAGTTTTATCTCAGTCTGACTCTCCTGAACATTTTGCCTTAAGTTAGTTTTATTTTATTTGAATTTTTCCCGCATGTTATTTGTATGTTAATGACAACATGCCACTGAGGGGACGGGAATCTTCTAGATTAGAGCTGAGCAGCATGTTAAACCAGTATGAGAGTTGAATAGGTTGTTTTTTTTTTCTTCTTCTTTGGTTATTTAAGCTTTAGTTTGTAAAGGTTACTTTAGGTATATTTTCATTTTTTTTTCTTTCCTTTGATAAAGTTAAAATTTAAATGTTTACATTTTGTTATGCATGTTCCAACAGATTTGTTATATCCAGTGTTTTGCACACTACTTCAGCATCAGTCTTGAACGGCACTGCTCATTAATGTAAAGTACTTCAAATTAAGTGCCTGATACTTAAAAAGTGAAAATTGGAGTTGATCTTTGGAAGCAGATGAAAGTTAAACTTGCTCATTCGCCTTCATGCCATTGACTTGAACAACAGCTCCTGTTGTGATGTGATGTTTGATCGTGTCTGAAGCCTCCGCGGGCTGTTTGATCACACGAGGGCGGATTTTTTCTCGCCGAAGCGACAGCGGGACGCTTGCTCGGCTCCGTGGCGTCCGCCGGAGCAAACTGGACCTACAGGACTCGACAGCAGGGACACCTAGTGGCCATCGGAGTGCTCTGCGATGTGATTCATCCAGTGAGCAACATCCATGAAGATAAATGATCAAATTAAAAAAAAGGTGCCACATGTGACATTTTAACATTAAAAAAAACACGGCTAAAAAAGACTGTTCTGCAGCTTCTTCTTCTGGATTTAAAATGTGAGCCATCTGTTTGGATTTGGAGGGAAATCTGGAGCGTTTTGTTGCATGAAACAGGAAGAGGGAAGGTTGGAGATAGTCTTGCTTTGTAACCATGTGTTCTCTAACGTGTAGCATTAATTTCTGAAGACGTGCACAACACTGCTCTGTCCAAACCAACGCAGGATTTGAGACGCAGCCATGACACGCATGCAAACATAGTTAAAAGCAAGTATATCTCCGGTAGAGCTGCGATGATTAAACTTTTGATAATTATTTAAATCATTTTCAAACAGATATGTCAAATATTTTCTGGTTCCAGCTTCTTAAATGTGAGGAATTGCTGCTTTTCTTTGTCATTCGTGATTTTAAATGAAGAGTCTTTGGGTTTTGGACTGTTGGTTGGACAAAGGAAGCAATTTGAAGATGTTTTATTGATAATAAAATAATTGTGAAACATCCAGAGCTGCAATAAACAGAGATTAGCACTGCAGCTTCTTGACACTTCTTATTGTCAGTCGATCAAATGGAAACTTTTTGACTCTTTACAGACTAAGAGTCCTTTCATGCCTGCTTTGTTTGAGCTGGACTTTCCAGTTTGGTCTGAACCAAAGTTACAGGTTTGAAACTTCCCCTGGACAACCGTCCGGACTAAACAGCTGGACCTTGGTTTGACCTGAAAGACGTGTTCTCAGTGTGGAACCAACAGAACCATGTTTTGTCTGGTTTGGACTTTGAGATCAATTACATGAAGTCGTGGCAGATGATTGTCAGAACCACAGTACAACACAAAAGGAAGATTTAAAGATATTCAGTTTAAGAAAAAGAAATCTGAAACAGATTTCCACAAATGTTGTTAAATAATTTAACAGTAGATTTTATTTGAGACTTGATTTATGGTTTCAGCGCTAGAAATGTGTCCATGTCAAACATTTCTGGTGTTTAAGGTAATAAAGTTGTGAAAAATGTCCATCACATTACCCAAACTTCAAGCTGACGTCTTTAAATGTTTGGTCTTCTCTGACCAACAGTGCAAAACCCCAAAATACTCAGTTTATCATCATATAGTCAAAGAATTCCAGATTTGAGAAGCAGGAACCTGTGATTTTTTGTTAATTTTGCATTAAAAAATGTACAAAGTTGAATGTAAAAGGTTGCAGATTAGTGAATTGACAGAAAGCACATGGTTTAACTTTTTGGTTGTAAATCTTTCTTTGTAAATCTCACTGAACAACATATTAAACTACTTCAGGGACCGAGAGGTAGAGGCAGTAGGAGGGATTGTGGGAAATGTAGTGTGAATCTGGAGAAACACCAGCAGTAAAAGAACAAGACAGTGATTTATAACTGATGTTAAACCTGCTGCATGTGGCACCTTTTCTAAACTGCTAATGTTAAGTACCGATGAATGTCTCCGTCACATCTTACTGTGATCTCAGTTTTATCACTTGACACCATTTACTCTCATTTTTTTGTCTTTTTTTCTCCTTAAAAAGAAAACAAAAAAACTCAGATCAACTTTTAAGACTGAAGTGTTCTTTTCTTTTACAAACTGTGCTGAACCTTTGAAGAGAACGAACGCTTCCCGCTACGATCACGGTCACCCGCCTGCGCGGACCTAAAAATGGCCACCGCGCCGTTCTGACGTGAGCTGGGAAATTTGTGTTTGGTGTTGCATTTTGTGTGTGATTTGATCTGCAGCACAAACTCCAGTTCCATTTCTTTTGTTTCTGTAAGCGGTAAACGGCTGGCAGTGTCAGGTACCATTCCATTTTAACACTGTATATTTATAATAAAAGTAATCCGTTAATAAAACCTGAGTGGGGCTCGTCCTGTTTTTGTCTTCCCTGGTTTCTATCTGCACACATCGTAATGAGAATGAAGTGAAAAATCATTAAATTCTGAAGTAATATTAAAGGAAAAGTTGTAATTTTGAGACCAAAATGCAGTGAGAATAAAGTGTCATTTTAAAAGAAATGTAAAAGTAATTGTAATTTTAGGATTAGTATGAAGATTAATGCCATAATTTTCTGCAACAAGTTTTAATTTTGAGAAAAGTCGGGACGTCATGAGAGGTTGTGCAATAATTTTATAATAAAAGTTGTAATATTGTGACAACAGGTGGAAGAGGAAGAATAAGACACTTGATCCAGAATCATATCGATAAGCAGAACGTTGATGTTTTCTTTGAGTCTCAAACTTTGGTAAAAAAAATCCCACCGGTGGTACTCAGGCTCCCCCTAGTGGTACACAGAGGAATCTAAATACATTTACATTTAATTCATTTATTTAAAACAATAAACCTGCCTTCAACTGTCTGTAGCTGAACAGCGCAGGCTAAGCTGCTGTCTTTTAACATCAGTCGTAATGGTTTTACTTGGAGAGGCTGATCATTTCTGAGGTGGTACGTGATGTAAAAAAGTTTGATTGATTCCTGACCAATTTTTCTGCTTGAAAAAAGTCGGACAACACAAGTTTTTAGTGTCAACACGACTGTTTTATTATTATTTTCTCTGAGTCTCTTGTTGGAAGTTTTCAGCAGTGTAAACACCTGAGTCTGACGTCATTGTTTTTCAGTGTACAGCTGTCAGAAAAAAAACTTGCTGGCACTGATAAAAAGAATTGATAAGCTCAGAGGCAAATGGTTCTGATGGATCGGATGATTTGGAACCGGTTCTTGACTGGAACCAGGTCTCAATCAAGTTACAGCTTTAGGCCCTGACTCAATTTTCTTTTCCCTGTAACAGTGGTGTTTGCATTGAAATACGTTTTTGAGGTCTGATGTGTTCTGAAAACACAAGCAGGTCTTTACATACGATTCATATGTCCACAAAATTTCAATGCATCGACTCAACAAAAGTGTGTGGCAGTGCCTGCATCCACAGAAAGAAGATAGAATACCTTAAAAAGTAAAAAAAATATATATATTTTGTTAAAAATGATGCAATAGGACCAGAGAGGATGAACAGGCTGTTTAATCTTCCTGTGATTCCTCTGTTTGACCACTAGATGGAGGCAGAGCTCTGATAAATCAACAGCTGTGATTGGACAGTCTTCTATAGTCTGATATTCAGGACTGAAATGTATTTTTGAGTTATTTGTACTTTTTAAAACTTGTGCTCCAAAGCAATTCAAAGATATTTTTTCCCTCCGTTCCTCTGACAGCTTTAGTTACCGGTTAGATCAGTTCCTGCAGAGACATGTTTCACCTCTTGCTCCGACTTCGATACATCAGTGTGAACGATCCAATAATATTACACAAAATCAGTGACATCAGGACACATTTTATCAAATAGATGAAGAGGTTTTATCTCTTTGCTTGTGTTGTCTGAAGGTGCAGCATGGTGAATCCAGGAGTTTGAAAAATCAGTGTCAAGCTTTTATGTTTTCACACACACACACACACACACACACACACACACACACACACACACACACACACACACACACACACACACACACACACACACACAGTGTAGGTAACATTGTCCCTGCAGAAGACTGAGGAATGTGTTCATTTCCTCTTTGGTGTGAATGTTTACACTCTGAACGTTTCTGAAACACACCGAGAATAAAAATCCTGCAGGGAAGGAATGTGTGTGTGTGTGTGTGTGTGTGTGTGTGTGTGTGTGTGTGTGTGTGTGTGTGTGTGTGTGTGTGTGTAGATGATTATATTACTCGTGTTGTGGAGACATAAATCTCTTGACACACTGGGGACTCACTTTCCTTTTGGGGACAAAACACAAGTCCCCTTAAAATAAATCAGTTACTTAAATCTGTTTTTTTTTAAAGTTAAAGGTTGTAGGCAAGTAGTGTTCATGTTTTAAGGTTAAACTGGGCATAAACGTTACTTTGTGTCTGTTTCTGACCTGATTTTCTGTAGTCTTTTCTTCTGTAACTGCAATGGAATAATCCTGTTACATGTAATCTGTTACTCCCAAAGCCTGCTAACATACGACTTTACCTGAGAAAATGTGTATATATATTGTGTGTTTGTTTGTTTGTTTGTTTGTTTGTTTGTTTGTAGGTCTTATACAGACATTGGTACTGAGGCTGTTTAATGTCCAGTTAAAGGCTCCATGTTGCAGCTTTGAAGACAGAAATAAAATCAGGGTCGTCCTCGTTCACCCCAGCATCATTTCAACACTCAGCATCCCGCCTGTTAAACGCACAGAGACGGTCACAGAGCGTCTGCAGACTTTTAATCAGGTTTATTATTGTTGGGTTCAGGTTCAGTCCTCCGGGGTGTCTCTGGTCCGGTTCTGTTTTCTGGATTACAGAAGTCACAGCGGGGCTCCGTCTCACCGGTTTGGTATGCGAGTTGTATTTTTCCTGCCTGGCCTGAGAGACTTTTAACCCTTTGAGACTCATAAATATTTTCTTTTGAAGTCTCTCCTCTTTGTCTGACAGTCCACCAGCTCAGACTGTGTTAAAAAAAAAGATCCACAATGTATAAAGACAGAGCTCTGATAAATCGGATGAAAACTTGCAGCTTTACAGCCGCAATGGCACAAGAATCAAAAAACACACAAAAAAAATCCCCTAAATTAAAGAATTTAGAGACATTCTCTGATCTGATTGCATATTTTTGGTCTCAAACCTGGAGGAGATATTTAATATTTTCATTTATTGGGATTTTTGTGGGACTAAACATTCTTGAAAAGTTAGGAAACTTAGCACAAGCATCAGACGTGGTGCAAAATGCATCTATTTTATGGGTCTTGCACGTGGCTCGATGGCACACCCTCGCAGTACACCTGTTTCACCTACATGTACAAAAATCAGTAGGAACATGTGTCGTGTCCAGACGCACAAAAAAGCCTATTGGAGCCAAACCCTAAACCCAAATCTAAAAACAGGAAGTCGGCCATTTTGAATTTAGTTTTTTGCAATTTCTAGCCGTTCTACCTTAATGAACTCCTCCCAGAGAATGAATCCGATCAACTTCAAATCAACAGGCTTCATGCAAGAACATTTTCATGTTCTTGTCTTAAATTTCTGGAACTTTTCTTTGTATGAAGGGCTCGTTCAAAGACGCCACGTCAGATTCAAGAAAAGCTTGTAACTTTAAATGATCCACCTGTGTGTATCTGAGTGCACGTGCATCAGACCTCTAAATTAGCTTAATTAAAGCCCCAGTAATACCATATACGGCTGTGCTTCCTGCCCCATATGTCAGGAAGTGTTCATTCATGAAAATTAGAGTTTGGAGTTCAACGTCCTGCTTTCAGAGATCCATGAAAGAAAATCTGTCATTTTAACAGCGTCAGCGGTGGAATAAAAAGACCCACTGAAGCAAAGAAACGGGAAAAGAGAGTTCTGTTAATGCCGTCTGACAGGGTCAGACTGACACCGAAATAAAGAGGAAATGTCCAAATATAAAAATGACTTCCACAGTAAGGGGCGATTGATAACTGCAGTATGAGGACAGGACTAAGAGGAAGTTTGTATCTGAAAGAAAATTCAAAATAAGAAAAAACTGGTGAATGCCACAAGTTCTCACACGCCACTTAAGAACAAATCTGTTCATACGAGTAGTTCTTGCACGAGGCCCATTACGTGCTATCCAGAGACCTTCATGATGAAAAGCTAAGGCTGTGGTTTCAAAATTATGTTTTGCCATGAAACAGGAAGTGGCTGTAACTTGGGTCCAATCTGTCCCAAACATCCCAGCCTGAAGACGTCTACATGCCAACATTCAGTCAGTCGCAGCATCACCTGCTGGTAACAGGAAATGTCATGTCTTATACTTCGCTGAACTCCTTCTAGCACTGAAAAATACTCGCACAGGGGCCTGTTCATCGCTGCTTTTACTATTATTGGTTTCAACACATAAAAATGATCATTAGTGTATAAGATTGAGGACATAAAAGCAGCCACTGGTTTCCTCTCCGTCCTTCAGAGACCAAACCAGACCTGCTCAGTTACACCGACGTCTCTGCGGATGTCAGCAGCACGGTCACGAGCTGCAAATTTCTCTCAGACTTCAGAATAAAATCCTCAGTTTATTTCAGTTTTTAGTTTCTCTAATCTGTTTCTTCTCCTACAAACCTCAGACGTTCAGAGCATCAAATCTTCATACTGTGACTTTAAACATCCTTAAACTTATTGTTTCCCTTCGTTTTTTCTCCACTCAGACAGAATCGGGCAGACAGTTTGTGGATGAGAGCTGGACAGGATATCAGAAGAGGAATTAAAGAGTTAAATCAGCAGGCTTAACTCTGAGTCTGTCTCTGAGGACGTGAGCTTACAGGGAGAGAATTTAAAATGTGGTGATTTATGTCTCTGAATGCATCAAAGAAAACTAAAAGAGAGGCTTAAATGAATAAAAAGAGACTGAGTGTGTTTCCTTTATTGTCTGCAGTGGTCACAGTCCCCCTCACACACAAAGACTACAGATGGGAAGTGATCGTCCTTTTCTTTTTTCCCTTTTGTTTGTTTCCCCATCTGTCCACCTGTCTGCCTCCTCCTGCAGAGACTTCCCAGTATAGAAGCTGATCAATAAAATCAATCAATAACCCCTCTGTCACGGAGGAGCAGAACAGGTTCATAAAACAAAGAAGGAGAAGTCACAGTGACATGAACACCAGTTTAAAGACTTTTATTTTCTTCCACATTTTAACATCTTTGCTTTGAATCAAATGAAAATACATCATTTGTACGGATGTAAAAATATACTGAATATCACAATATGATATGACATTATTTTAATTATCATTTTCATTCTATAAAAGGAAATATTCATTGCTAAAGACAGTTTTTGCTGTTCTGTTTTCAGTCACATTTTGCTGTATTTATTAACATTTTTTCTTTCTTTTTGTTTTTAATATTGTGAGAAATATCTTATTGTAGACTTTTTAATCATACCTTGAGTTTTTTGTATAGTTACATCCCTGGTTATGGTATATTTAGATGATTTAGGATATATTGCACACATGAATTATACTCACAGGATCCTTTATATAAATTCTATTTACAGTGTTTTGTTTCTGTCTCTTAATGTCTGAGGAAGAGTCGAGCTTTCAGTATCTATCATGGTTGTGTAACTCCTTGTTACCAGAACCTTAAGGAAAAAAACAAAAACAAAACAGGATGACACGTCCTCTTCTTACCTGAGCAGGGGGCGGGGCCACAGCAGACAACCAGATTCACCGACCCTAAAAACACCTGCGGCAGTGACACTCCTGCTGCCGTAAAGATAAATCCAGGTGAGTGACTGAGATACTAATGTCTGCTAATGTGAAGCTAATGAACTGTAACGGATGAAAAGACATGAAAACGTGATAACAATGTTAGCATTAGCGACCGTTAGCCGCGCTAGCTTAGCCGTGCTAGCCACGGCCCACTCTGTTAGCGGCCTGGGAATACAAACTGTGATAGCTGCTAATGTTAGCTTGAACATCAGTCACTGTGTCCAAACACAACATACGAGGTGCAGCCTTGAATAAAAGTGATGTGTGCTCATAAGGGTTTGTGCAAATGTGAAATAGCACCAGACTGTTCAATTAGCCATGTTGTGATTAAAATTACCTCTGCTAGTAAAGCTAAAATGAGCTAAAGCTAACTCTGTGCAGATGTGTGTGCAGTTGTCATAGTCTGCATAGTTAACACTGAATGAGAAGAAAAACTGACATGATAAATTGATAAAGGAGCAGTGACATTTTTTATATTTGTTATGGCAATATAATTTTACTTTTGTAAAGGTGACAGACATTATAGATGAATATTACAAGGTTTTGTAACATCTGTCCACAGTAGAAACAACAGTAACACTGCTGTATCTGTGTTACAGAGGAAAGAACATGTTGAATTGTGACACTTTTCCTGGCTTTGTGACCACAAGGCCAGGTCTTCCTCTTCCTTCCCCTTTTTGATGACTGCGACTAAGTGTGTGATCCAGCAAGATCCCCGAAGTCTTCGGTTCCACTTGCTTCTGTTGGAGAGAAGTGTAGTCGGTCCTGGAGTGGCGAGCCAGATCCATGAACCGGATCCAGAAGAGAAGAGAGAAGCTTGAATTATTGGCCTTCGACTAACAGCGGTAGGATAAACACACACATCCGCCTCGCATCGGACCATAAGAAGTTCCAATAAAGTGGTAGGACAGTCAGAACCAACTGCCTCACGTCAGACCACAAGGAATTTGATTAGGCAAGAAAATACTTTGGCATCGAGCCTGACCTTAGAGGAGTACAACACAACCTGAGTTGAACTGATAGCCGTGAGCGGACTTCTACAGTAACTCATCACACTGAGCCTTTGATCCACTACTTCATTACTGCGACCAAGGTTAAACTGTTCTTGAATGTTTACAGTATTTGTAGTGTTGTATCGGTTGTTGATCATCCCTTTATATTTTGGTTTGTAGGTGCTGGTCTATCTGCGCTAACCAGTGTTGAAATCGGGTGAAATTAAACCGATTGTGAGTGTATTGAAATTGGATTCCCAATTTTGAGTTTTGTATAAATATAACTGGAGTACACAAAATATTAGTTTGAGAATTTCTCTGTTTATATAAAGTTGTTGTCTGTGTGAGATACAGGTTGATGCAGTAAGAGCAACACCAATAGAATACCCAGGTAAACATTTTATTTATCTATTTTGGGTTAATTGGATCCATTAAGCGCTTGATTTGAGTTAGAAACAGGGACAACTAACAGTTAAATGAGTCACCTGTCTAATTAGAGGCACTTTAAATAGGATTTATTGAACTAAATATTACAAAATAGGAAAAATTAATGAGTGCCTTGCAACTAAAATAGCATTCAGACTAAACAAAATTTGGAATTAAATACTTACCTGACAGGTGGATTCCTTGGTAAACCTGAAAGGAGAAGAGAAGAAGTTATTTTTTGTTTTGGTCGTGGTGTATGATGTAAAGTCATTTGCAAAATTGTTCTTATTGTTCTTGTGTGAATCTTTTACTAAGAACTAAAAAGAGAATAAATGTTCTATATTTTCTTTAAACATACCTGCTGAGTCTCATGTCTTGCTTCACCTGTGCCGCCTGGTTTCCATCTTCTCCCAGAGCGAACCAGATCTTCTGAGACGCTGGTCCACATCGAGATAATTTATTCCTCTCTTGTTTGCAGTACAGAGGGGGTTGACAGGAATTTGGGCAACTGTTCCGTTACACTTGGATGTGCTTTTGTAATCTTTGTATTAGTATTTGCATTAGTTGCCAAGTTTGAAATGAAAGATGCTTTTTAGATCAAATCCTCAGTCATATTATGCACCTATTTTACAATATATGCCAAAAAAACAAAAAAAACAATTGCCCTGTATTTCTATATCAAAATTATGGGAAAATTGCTCATTTTTTTCTACCTGTGAAAGAAAATATGATGTGCTCAACCAGTCATATCATGTGTTACACTCCCAAAGTTTATACATTTATCTTGGCTGCTGGAATTTATTCACTTTGGTATCTGTGACAGCTGACTACACGTGAGGCATTTTACAATAAACTGTTCAGCAGCTAGCTAACATTAGCTACATAGAGCATATCATGGGCTGGGGACCAGACCTCACTGATTAACCTTACTATACGAAAACACAACTTTATAACTACAAAAACGCATCTTAATGACTTTGGTCACTTGTTAGCCTGTTAGCATTAATGCTATTAAGCGCCACGTGTAGCCTTAGCACTCATTCAATGCTGCTGGATGCTTCAAGTCCCTCCTTTAGCTTCCTGTTTTTACAGAAAACATGCAGATATGCAGAAGCAAACTTCCAGCCATGAGAAATGACACATTTAGTAAAACTGTTTTAAAAACTTTAAGGAAATATTTAATGGCACAGAGCATCAGCCTCTCTTTCGTACAAGATGTTTTTTCCATCATGATGTAATGTTTACTTGTGTGGATCCCAGGAAGATTAGATGCTACCTTCGTAACAGTTAATGAGGATCCAAATAAATAAATAAATCAGAGCTGGAACACTGAAAGGGCCACAGATGAGCTCTCCTGTTTCAGAGGAAAATGGGGGTCAAAGATGAGGACGAGGATGACGAGGAAGGACACTCGTCTCAGATGAGATCAGAGCCTGTGCTGCATGAGGAGGCCTGCACACTGTGATGCTGTCAGTGTTCCTGCACAGCGTGGAGGGAAAATCACCATGTGCACCGCCGTTAGCCAGGAAGGCGACTTCCGTCTCCATGCCAACCTTAGTCCTTACAACACATAATTTCATCCTGCAAGATGGTTGTATATAATTTTGTCATAATTAGCGAATGAATTCTTGAATTATGAGCAAAATGTGCAGCAGATTCTAATCAGTTCATCCTCTAATCTGGTGTTTCCCAAACTTGTTTGGTATACCCCCCTTTCAGAAGCCAAAAAAAAAAAAAAAAACAGTTCATGCCCTGCCCCCCCCCCCAAAATTCTTTTAACAGTCATTAACAATAATTGGGGATGGAAAAAAAATAGAATTTTAGTGAAATAAAGGTTAGCAGGGTAGAATCAGCATATGCTTGTTTGTTTATTTCCCCTGCATAAATCATATTTATTCAACTTTCTTTCACTCTTTATTTCTCTCATGGTCCCACTCCCCGAGTTTGGGAACCACTTCTCTAGTCTAAGTGGACGTTTCTTCCTTGAGATATTGCATTTATTAAAAAAAAAAGGGACAGACAGATGGACAACCTGAAAACAAAAAAAAAACCTGAATGTTTTTCCCTGTTTCTCCTGTAAAATGCATAAAATTGATTCAAAATCATAAAAAAAATGGTTTAAATTAAATTTTTCACACACGTCAGCAAAAAAGTTTTTTAAAAGACAAATTAAAAGTAACCTCTGCTTCCTTTTTGGCAGAGGCTCTGACCCAATTCTGAGGGACTTATGGCTGCTCTTTGTGGCTATTTGGTGGATTAAAACTCACTGATTTTCTAAGTGTTATTTATTCCTTCCCGAAGCTGCGGCAGAGTCGCTGTAATCTCCACCGTTCAGCCCTGACAGGCCAATTTACCCAGTCAGAGGCTCCATTAAGAGCAGGCAGTTTAGTGTCAGCTCACTCTGCAGGCCCAGATCTCGTTTAGAGAGAAGATTTGCACTTTAAGGGTCATCCGTCTCATCCAGCTCTCCTGCTTTATTCTCCACGGAAAATAAGAGAAAGAATCGAGCGTCCAGTGTCAGGAGGCGTCTGTTTGTTTCTCTGAAACTTTCCACGTCATCTTTATGAAGAGTAATCAGTACGAGGACGCATTTATGGTAACTGCAGGCCACCGTACGCTCGCATAAATAATACATACACTCACACTAACAAACAAAACAAACACAGTGTCTGCAGGAAACAACGACCTGCAGGGTGAAGAGAATTAATTAATACTAACCCACTTCACAGAAGGGGGAGGGGCTGTGTGTGTGTGTGTGTGTGTGTGTGTGTGTGTGTGTGTGTGTGTGTGTGTGTGTGTGTGTGTGTGTGTGTGTGTCAAGGGGGGAGGTGGGGCTACAGAGTCATCGGATGAGACAGCATGGAGCAGACAGAGGAGGGAGAAAATTTAAAGATACCTTTTACACGGCACTTCAGCATTTCAGCCGCTAGCAGGTTGTTTCTAAAGACGACAAACTGTCAGACTGAAATATTTCAAAAACTGTTTAACATGTTTAACCTGCAGTCTTTCTAATGGCCAGCAGGGGGCGACGCCACTGAATAGGTCTGATTGTATGTAAGCTTATGAGAAAATGACGTGATGAAACCGTTTCTTAATGAGTTTATCTCCAGGTTTATGTCTTCTTCAATACAGTACATGGTTCCATTTAGAGTAAAATAGCCACGCCCTGAAACGTACCCTGCTCTGGAGTCTATCTTGTGATTGACAAGTTAATACCATGGCTTGTTTTGGGGGGGTCTCAGTCAGATCCAATCAGGATAGAGGTGTAGTGATTGATCAGAGTAACCCATCTGGGTACTTTGTTTTCACCCAAAAAGGGAAGGAATCATGATACAGCCATTCTAATTTGATTGGCGGTCAATACAAACCAGGTGCACAGTCATCATCACATCTTTGCCGATAAATGATCAGCATCACTACATAGAAAAAAAGAAAATGGGGTTGATGAGTGTCTGTCTTCATCAACGTGGAAAAACAACTGCACAGTTTGGTCAGGATGTATTCTGAGCTTATTGAATCTCCAGGTGACGTGGCGTCTTTTTTGTTGTCTCTCAAAAACATGAAACGCAAGCACATGTGTGGTGACTCGATTAAACTCTGTCTTCATCTGCTCTAACATAAGCTGCAAATGTTAGCATGCCTGGCTAACTAACACTAGCTTACTAGCTGCAGTAACTTTACCTCCAGTTAAACTTGTTAGATTTCACTGCATCTGCGTTTGTTCTGTGGGGGTTTGAGGAGGAGGATGTGGGCTGATGAAGAATTGACGACAATGAAGCTCACTCTGGCTCGCTGTCTCAGGTCTGAGCCGGGTTAGCTTAGCTCTTATCTCGGCTGTATTCTGTGATCACAGTCCGGCTTGTCCGGCTGGGTGACCCGTCTCAAGGTCCGCTGCACTAATCGAGTTCCTGCGCTTCCTTTTCCCACGTTAATGAGTGTATTTCTGTCATCTATCATGTAGATATACCTGCTGTATTTCACCATTCAACCAATGTTTGCTGAGATGTAAGCTAGCTTTAGCTTCAGTCTGTTAGCATTAACGTTATGTCATGTATGCAGCTGTTTGCTAACTTTACATAAACATTTTCACAAGGTTCTTATTTTACATGTCAGATGGAAAATTAAAACATCAGCTGGAGTCTTCTCAGCTGACTCAAGTCGAGTTAGCATTAGCATTAGCTTCACTTATGAAATCTGCTTGTGAGTCATTATTTCATTATTCCACCGTCATCAGCTAGACATGAGAAGCTGCTTTTGTTAAGAAATCAAGGACCTCGTGTTTCTAAAATTACTTGCGATTTTGATGTTAAATCTTCCACCGTTATCACTGTAAACTGCATAAAGGCAGTGTGAGAATGGAAAGTTTGACAGGCATAGCAACAGTAATTAAAGGGGGCGGGGCTTAGCAAATTGTTTTGAGTTCATTAACTCAAAAGCCGGAGGTTACTGGATCTTAAACTTTGTTTAGAAGTTCTACTATTCCAGATATTTAAGTTTCCACTACTTAGCACGACTGTTTGATTTGAGTATTAACAGGTTTTACAGTGTGGATTCAGTATGAAGGAGGCTGGACACCGTGTCGCTGTGAATGTCCCCGGACGGCGTGGAGGAAATATCACCATGTGTGCAACCATTAGCCAGGCAGGCGTCCTCCATCACCATGCCAACCGTGGTCCATACAACACCGCCCTGATCATCACATTCTTGGACGCATCCTCGTTCTAACCAGGCTGGTGGTAACTGGGCCTGGGCTGCTCTGGGACCTCGTCCCAGAAGTCTGAACTCAAGTAAGAGTGACATTTGGGATTTGACTGTTTTTTGTTTTTTGTTTTTTTTTTGGTGTTAACATGTTTTCTAACCACATTCAGGAAAAAATCTCTTATCTTGGGAGAGGAATTTAACAAAGACCCTCTCCCATGTCTGTCCAGACTCATAATGCATGTAGTGAAGAAATTTCATATGAAACTCGCCGCTATATTTGAAGGAATTTAATTAAGAGGTATTAAATGTATTTTTGCAAAATGGAAATTATCTCTATACATGTGTGATTGCAGTGAATAATTTCCAGTGAGAAACATGCCGTCTTCACTTAGAGACTGGAGGACTGAGGACTGACAGAGAGCTGAACATGATGACATCACAGTGAAGTTGACCTTTGACCTTTTGGATATAAAATAGATGTGCACAAAAATTACACATTTTATTTATTCTTTATTCTTCTTCTATGAGCCGAACCCTCTGCTGTTTCAGTCCTCTAGTGAAATGTTGGCAGTTATTAATGTTTCCATGATGCACCTAAACTGTGAGAACAGAACAAATATATATGTATGTACATAAAGTACACTGGTGGTGTGAAGGCTTTTTATTTATTAATGTAAGACAAATTGAGTCACACATAGAGTACGTGTGAAGCAGCGTTCCTCTTCTGGTCATTTATCAGGATGAACCTCAGATTAAAGGATGGGAGAGCTGCTCTGTAAAAATAAAAAAAGGAGCTTTACGTGGAAGTAAATCAAACATACAGCAGGTTGGATGCAGCAGCTGAATTATGCAAACTCGAGTGAGGTTTCAGCAGGTTCACCTTGTACAACATCGCCGTTTGTGCCAATTAAAGCGCCCGCCGGCGTCACCGCCCCTCCTCCATTATCCTCCGGCCTCAGGGAGCGTCGAGCTCCGTCGAGAGCCGGGGCGAAGGAAGGTATGTGGGCTCTGTGCCAGCCTGAGCCGAGCCTGGGAGAAAAAAAACAGCCAGGCCGCCCGTGTGGGGTTCAGCTCTCTGAGGCAGGCAGGTTACCATGGCAACCAACCACCGCCACTGCCGCCAGATTGGGGAGGGGGACCTCCTCTAAATGTCAACTTTTCCAGGAAACGAGAAGAAAAGAAGCTCATTTTCACTCTATCGTTCACGAGGGGCTGTTCTTTAAGACCCTACAAAGGGCTTTGAGAGGAATTCCAGAACCATCAGGTCACTGAAAACCTTTATTATAACAAACCTTTAAATTTAAATGTACAAATACTGAATCGCACTCAGATCATTTCTATAGACATCTGACTCGTGTTGTCAGAACTATCAGAAAGTGAAGTTTTTAAAAAGAGATGAGTTAAAGTGAGCATGAGAAATGTTTGTGGTAGAATCAGATCCTTTACTAAAAGCAGTAAAACCATTTTGTTTGAGTAAACGCACAAAAGTAGGAAACTTAAGGAAACTTACAGCTAAATTCCTGTGCCAAGTTGCTGTGAACTTTTAAATAGAAGCAATTCAAAGCATCTTGACTGGAAACACGACAAACTGGCACGGTCGGATACAGAAGTATCCGCTGCCTTACCACCAGACTGAAGAGCAGATTCTTTCCGCAGGCTGTGAGATGCAGTCAGTGTTTGGGAACTGACACTAACTGTTGAAGCGATTCTTGCTTGTTATATGACTTCAGCTGCTCAACAATCTTGGTAACGTGCAGGATTCATCTTGGCATCATCCTGTCTGTGAAAAAGATGCCGTCTGGATGGCAGCACGTGTCGCTCCAAAACCTGTACGAACTTTTCAGCTTCAATGGGGCCTTCACAGATGTGACAGTTACCCATGATGCCATGGGCACTAACACGCCCCCATAACCATCACAGCTGCTGTCTGTTGAAGTTAGCGCTGGTAACAATCTGGATGGTCCTTTTCCTCTTTAGCCCTGAGTCTGAATCTTTTCTTGACATTATGGATTGCAGTTGGTGAAATCTCTAAATTCCTGCAGGTTTGTGTTGACAAACCTTATTTTTAAACTGTTGGACTGTTTGGCTCAAACAGAGTAATGAACATCACCCCGTCCATGCCTGTGAATGACTGAGCCTTTTGAAGACGCCTCTTTAAAACCCAATAATGATACTGTCACCCTAACTGTTCCCAGTTCACCTGTTTACCTGTTGAATGTTCCAAACAGGTGTTTTTTTTGATCGTTCCACAACGTTCAACGTTCAACATCGCCCCCATCCCAACTTTTTTCAAACTTGTTACATTCAGAGTGAGTGTATATTCACAGAAAAACGATTTGAACATTAAATATTTTGTCTTTGTACTGTATTCTATTGAATACAATGGTTCAATGGTTCATTTCAGAACTAATTATTAATGCAATAATGTGTTCACTTTAATGCTGCAGCTGGTTATTCTATGTCCTGCTGGGAAGGCTGTGAATTTCAAAAGATTAAGTCTTTCCTCAACTTATAAGACGTAATTTATTTGTTGATGATTTTGTTTTGTCTGATTCTGCGAAGTGACTAAAGTTATCAGCTCTCCCACACAGAATCTACATCTTCCAATGACACCTCTGCAGATTTTAATTCTGGATCACCACTGAAAACTGTTAGAAAACAAAAAATCCTGTAGATTCAGTTTAAGCATTTTTATGAGATAAATGTGGAGGAAAAGTAAATAAAAAGGTTCACTTTGTTGTTGTATAAAACTGTAAAGTAGCAGAAAATGGAAATATAGGAAAATACAAAAATTAAGGACAGGCTTGAGTAAATGTACTCACTGTTTGTCCCATGTGAAAGAGACATAAATAGGCTGATCAAATGACAAACTAGTGCAAACCCTGACAAGCTGAGTCTGAAATGTCCCCAGATGGCCTCCATACTGAGGATAAACCTTGTTTTTCTCTCCTGTCTTGTTTTTGTCTTAAAGTGTCAGTAGTTCCCCAGCTGAGAGGAGAAACATGGACAGATAGTAAACTATTAGACCTCCAGGAGAATAAACCCTTTTCATTTGTCCTTTGAGTCCACCCTCAGGACAAATTTCTCATTTTTTGCCCTGCTAATGGCGAAAAACAACAAATGTCTCCATCAGTGATTTGTCCAACAATCGTCTCCTGCTGTGTGATGAGAAATACAGATGCCTGCAGACTTTTAGTTTAGTCACACAATCTTGCCCTGAATTTTTGTGCTCATTAGTGCTGATGTTGAACCTCCTGCACGTCCTCACGCCATCTGTGACAGAAAAGGCTCGCTGGGAACTCGGTGCTTTCTTGGACACCAGCAGAGTCGACCTGTAGCTGCTCCTGGAAATACATCCTAATTATCCACCTGTCTGTCCTGCAGCAGCAACGGAGCTGCAGCAGCCAGAATCTACGTACGCCTCAGACGTCGTCCTCTCTGAGAACAACCCCTCCCAGCTCGGCTCAGAGAGGCTGCGGGGAGGCCGACGCAACAGGAGACACACTGACACATTTCTGCTCCCAGGAGCTGCCAGAGAGAGTCAGCCTGCCTGCTGGAGAGTCGGTGTGTGAGAGAAACAAACTCACCACACAACTGATTTCATTTTAATGTCGTTTGGGGCTAAATCTGGTTGGTGGTCTGGTCGTTTAGTCCAAAGATACGTTGAAATTTGGGCTGCATTTAGTCTGATTTGGGCCAAAAGTGGCCACAAAGCATACTTTGAAATGTAGGATGTGTTTAGTCCATCTGATTTGGTCCAAATGTTAAAATGTGTCCAAACATAACTCGCAAATAGACCTCGAAATTTGGGCTGTGCTTAGTCTGTCTAATTTGGTGGGCTAGGTTTAGTCGATCTGATTTAGGCCAAGAGTTTGAAATTTGGGCTCTGTTAAGTTTGTCTGATTTTGTCAAAATGTTGCCCAAAAATAAACATTAAAATGTGGAACATCATTAGTTCGTCTGATTTCTATTAAGGCCTTTACACACCAGCAGCATCATGAATAAAAGGCTCCAAAAATTTCAATGTGCCTGAATATTCACATCAAGCACGACAAACTTTTGCAAATAAATTAAAAAGCTTTTAAAACAAAATCATGCAGCCTCAAAAAAAAGAAAAAAAGATGTAATCATCAAGTGGATGTGACGTGCAGCTTGTTGTGAGCACTTGCATTGGTTTTATACACGTTCTAAAATATGGACTTGTGAATTAAGAAAATGAAAACAAGAAGTCTGGTGTGAAAAAAGGGAGATTTTCCTGTTAATTGGGTGCAACCATATATTTATTCTGAAAAAAAATCTGCCCACTTTTTGTAACTTAATAGCTCCACAGTTTTCAACATAGAAACTTCAAAACATGAAAATATTCAATGTTTTTTGTGAAACTGGTGCAGATTCTTGGCATCCCCTTGAACAAGAATGTAAAAAAGTCATTAAGTTGTTCTGAGAGTCATTTGTTTTCCTTTTTTCCTTTTGTGATGTTCTTTCATGAGAAACGACATGTTTCAGAGAAATTTAACATCTGAATCTAACTCATTTGAAAATGAACGAGCTCTCAAGCACAGAGACACTGAAATTCACACAGCTGACCCACGTCTGCAACAATATACGTTTGATGATTTGTCTTTGCAGAAAAAATAAGAAAAACAAATCAATGCACACACTTCAAAATCAACCACCAGCTGGTTTTCACTGACACCACAAAGCCCCAAACATCTTGTGTCACTCGAGTTCTTCTTATGAGAAAAGATTTAGAAATTTTGTACGCAGAGCAGAGACCCTGTTGTCGCCACTGATTGGCTGCACCAGATGCATCTCGTTGACAAAATCAACTCGGGGCTCGTGGTCTGCTCTTGACATCAAGCCAACTGAGGAAATGTTAAGTATATGCACATTAAAACATTTCCTGCATGAGTCACAGTGTGCAAGTTCTCTCATCTGAGCAATATTTAAAATATCAGTGTATCACTTCATAGTTGAGTAGCCCCCAAAATAAGTATTGACAAGCTTAGGTCATGGTTTTCAGCTCTGGGGAGGACAAAGGAAAGACTTGTGGTGAGTTTCAACACAGAAAGGTTGATTTAATATATAGATAATTAAAATTTGCTTGCTTTTTTCTTGATTGAACTCATTTTGTGGGCTGTATATTAAATTCTTTTCTGCTTCTTTGTTCTTCCTGTAAACCACTTTGTTTTGAAAGGGGTTATTTGAGGAAAGTTGCTTCCTTTAAACACAACAAAAGACCCTGATTAAACTAATCACATGGTGCAGTGAACACGCACCCAAAGCTGCAGTTAAAACCAGACTAGTAGCCTGATTCAAGCTCACGTAGACTCGCAGGTAGTCAGGCCAGGTGAGTCGAGTCACCCCTGATGACCTGTGACTCCACCCACCGAGCTCCTGCAAGGACAGAGAGTGAGGGGAGGACGTTTGTGGACAGAGGACAGTCACATGAGCACACAAATGAACACTTCACAGCCCTACAGTTCAGATTGAAGACACTATAAAGTATTTTAATTGATTGTCACACCAACACGGGGCCACTAAGCACAGTGTTTGTCCTTTGTTGTTCCTCTGAATAGATTTATTATATGTTTTTGATTTTTCATAACAAGAAAAGCACAGACGGATCTAATAACATTGATGGTGGATATTTTCCATTGAAGTGTATAAATAAGTCATGACAGTGAGCCAGCATTCACAGTCCCACTGCCTGATGGAATAAACGAGCTCAGGTTTGTCTCCTGAACAAAATATTTCCCTAATCTAAGAGGTTCACTTAGCTTCCATGACAGTTACTGCCATAATACAGCACGTGGGCGTCGTCATGGTTACACTTGACTCAGCACTCTTTAATTTGTACCAAACATAACTGTTTAAAGCTTTTTAAATCTTTTTATTTGGCCAAAAGGCTTCATTAAGTTGGCAAACAAGGAAGAGAAAGAGAAATTGGAGCTGAGTCATCGTGAGTAGGCTATCTAGACTAACCTTTTGACCAGCTAGCAAACATTGTAGGCTAATCTTTTATTATCTTTTTAGCTAGCAAACAAACAATGTAAACCATTTTGTTATTTTTGTTAGCTAACAGACAATTTAGGCTAACCTTTTATTATTTTTTTAGATTGCTAGCTAACTATACAGGCCAATGTTTTGATACCTTTTTAGTTAAGTAGGAAACAATGTACGCTAATGTTTTGTTATCTTGTTAGTTAGCTAGCAAGCAATGTAGTCTACCATGTTGTTAACTTTTTAGTTACCAAGTAAACAATGTAGACTAACACTTTATCTTTGTAGCTAGTTAACTAGCAAACAATGGAGGCTTGTTATCTTTGTAGTTAGCTAGTAAACAATGTAGTCTACCATGTTGTTCTTTTTAGCTAACAAATAACATAGTCTACTGTGTTGTTAACTTTTTAGTTGTGTAGGAAACAATGTAGGTCCCAACACCACACAAATGTAGTTTTTTAATTTATCAACTTTAATTTGGGTAAGAAAGGATCCCCATAAAGATTATGCTCGAGGAAATCCTTTGGTTGATTTTATGCAACGCATATTTCTAAGGTATCCTAAGATAAAATTTAAGGGAAACCTCAGCCTAAGTGGTTTTATACAACTGGACACAGAAGCCGGTAATGTTCCGGCGCTAGGACCCCTCGGACACAGTGCTCTTCTCTTTGTCTCCACCAGTCAGAGCCTCCTCCTCCTCCTCCTCCTCCTCCTGCTGCTCCTCCTGCTCTCCGTCCTCTCCGTGCTCTCATTCCGTGTCTCTCTCCATCAGCAGCGGTCTGGATGCGTGCAGGGACACAAACATGGCTGTGAATCTGGGCAAGAACAGACTGGACCTGCTGACCGCCTACCAGGACGTCATTGACGAGACCTCGGACACTGACTGGTGAGTCCCGCGGCCGGCCACACATCCCTCCTCTCCCCCTCTTTTCTTTTTCTCCATCTCTTGCTCTCTCCTGGTTTCTCTGTCTCGGGTTTTTTTTGTTGTCCGGCTTTGGTGCGTGCACGCTGAGGATGCGCAGGGCAGGACGGGAGCGCACCGTGCAGCATCACCACCATCATCTTCATCATCATCTTCACAGCCGGACTGGACTGGTGTAAAGTGCACTCTCTATCACTCAGACTCGAGTTCATCTGCAGCTGAATTTCTGAATTTAAGCGCATTACGCAGCAGGATGAAGCTTTAAAACAGTGAAAGTGAGAGTTTCTGGTCATAAAACCCACAGCAACAGCAGCAGGTTTTCCAGTGTGAAGTGAACTGCACTGCAGAGTCCAACGTGCTCTGCTGTCTGTCTGTCTGTCTGTCTGACTGTCTGTCTGTCTGACTGTGCCACACTCTGTGCGCACTGGACAAATAATTGTGCGAGCAGCGGAGCGCTTTGTTTCCTCTCAGTTTCTCCTCTCTGAGCTCAGCCAGGACCAGGTTTAACTCTCAGCCAGCTGGAAGCAATTTCAGGCTTTTTATGTAATGCGATGCAGCGGTGTGTGTGTGTGTGTGTGTGTGAGGATTCAGCAGAGGTGTACTCGGGCCTGCTGCTGGTCCAGAGATACTGATGAGCCCCTGCATCCCCAAACGAGGGCGGAGAGGAGAGGGGCGAGGCCGAGGGGGTGGGAGGGGAGGGGAGGGGGAAAGAGGGGGGTGTGGGCTTCCATCATCACCCTTTGTGGCCTTTCCTCACGTGGAATAAAGTGCGGTTGTGAGCAGGATTATTTGTAGAAGGGAAATCACTGTGCGCCGACTAGACAGTGTAAGAATATCATAGGTTTTCATTAAAATGTATTTATTTAGTCCTTTAATTTGATAGGACAGCTGAAGTGATCAGTCATTAGTTTGCACATGTGGGAGTTTCATATTAATTCCAGCTAAAGTTGGATAATAGAGTTGCAAAAGAAAGTTGCCTCTTAAAGGAATAGATCACCCCAAAATGAAAATTCACTCATCATCTGCTCACCCTCATGCCGACTGAAGGTCGTGTTTGTTTTTTTAGTCCACAAAAAGCTGCTGGAGTTTCACAGGAGCACAGTGTTGCAGAATCTCCCAAATTATGGAAGTGAATGGTGACCAGTTTACAAACGTTAAAAAACCAACAGAATAAAAACATAAAATGCCTCCATGCTGCTCGTCTGGTGTAATCCAAGTCTCCTAAAGTCCCGACATGCACACCACACACACCCAGTTCAGACGAAGAGAACATACACGTGAACGTGGCTCCAAGCTAAAGATCTACAGTAAAGATTCAGGCTAAAAACATGGTCTGAATGACGTCTTTCAAGTCAACTTGGCATGTTGGGGCTTTAGGAGACTTGGATTACACCACATGAGGCATTTTATTTTTGTATTATGTTGTGTTTTACATTCGAAAAAACCGGTCACCGCTCACTTAAATTGTTTCTGAGATTCTGGAACACTGTTTTCCTGTGAAAGTGTTTTGTGAGAAGAACATCTTTGGATTTCTCTGATGTCACGAAAACCTCATCTCTCTTGAAGTTAAATTCCCGTTGTTGCTTTGGATCCTTTTTTTTTTTGTGCGTTTCAATGTTAAGAATCCAACTGTTACAAAGTGATAAGTGAGTATTTAAGATTTCTTAACCTGAGATAGGATAGGACTTCTAGAGTTAGTTAGGATTTGCTTCTGTAATACCAAACTGGGAAAAATCCCAGACTTTTCCTATCTTAACTTATGACTTAAGTTTCTGTAACACAGCCGCTGGACCCATTTTAAAAAGCAATGCAAGAATGATGTGGTACATTGTTTAAGTTTTCCAGCTGGCTTGCTGTGCATTCACAGAGGCAAAACTGAAAACAGCTCAGAAGTGGTAAACCCATAAACTGACCCATACATGACTCACTTGTCTTGAGTTTCATTTCCTAGAAATTCTTCGCAAAAGTCCCCAGGAAAGCAGCAGCTTGACACACTTCCTATTAGCTGAAGGCAAACATTCATAGAGTCAGAATATTTTCACATCTGACTCGATAAATTGAGGTTTTATTTCAACCAAACCAGAGTTGGTGATTGTCGGAACAGTGAAAAGATGAAGCCAGATGGTTTTGTTGAGTTTTATTTTGTTTCTGTCGAGTTTGAATGAAGATGATACTGACGATGTCAAAATTATAGTTTTGCAAAGGGAGTCTGGTCAGTTTGGCAAGAACGATAAAACGTCTGTTGTTGGTTGAACAAAATGGATTTTATTCTCTAACAAAAGGGTCTATTTCTGTAGGAATCCTTTTCATAATGTTGTCAGACACTTAGAATAACAACCTGATCCTGTCAGCAGCCAACAAACACTTTTAGTGGCCGTACTTTTGACGGTGTGCAGTTATTCGGAGAGATTACGTTGCAGCTTCTGATAGCTTTAGTCTCCCTCAATACTGAACCAGTTTTTCAAAATGTGATCCCTTTTAGCCCCTCAGTCACAAAAACATGGGAAAATAGGTGAGAAAATTCTGAAGTTAACCTTTAATTGACACAAAAACACAATATGCGCTTTATATTTTGTGTCCTCGGTGAACCAGGGTAAGTAGTTAGTATTTGCATTTAAATTCTGGACCTCCATGTTAATAATTTGTGCCCACAGTTTGGCACTGACACATGAACGCAGCACTGTGTAACCACCAACCAGGAAGTGCTGCGTATCGGACTTTCCCTGCAGTATGTGAACTAAGGACAGGAACGTATTAGAGGTGAATTAAAGTGATGTGAATTGACAGAGAATGCAATTAGAGATTTTATTATTTATTTATTTAGTATTTATTTGGTGTTGTGTTTGTGCCTGAGAGGGAAAGAGGGGGTTTATTTGTTCTGTTTAGGAACAAATAAACACTTTTAGGAGTTAATGAAGCAGGTAAAAGGTAATATTTGACTTAAAGTTAAACTATAACTTGTCGTCATTGATCGTGATAAGCCAGCAGGCACTAATGAAGCAGTATAAGTTCACAATTTTCCTGCAGAAACCTGCAGCAGCAGATCTTTTTGGCCACTTGGGGGCAGCAGAAACAAGTAGCAAACGCAACTCTGACATTTTCGCTTTTTAAGATCAAACTCGTTTGCAAACAGCTGTTTATTTTTACATCCAGCTGTTAAGGAGCAACGTGATCATTAATCTCGAGTCGTGTTTATGTCGCCTGATGATCCAAGGCCAATATTCACTTTCTTTTAGCTCCGTCTTTGGTCTCCACCAGCTCACGAGGGAAATATCTGGCTCTTTTTAGCTGCTAAATGCTTCACCAGGTTATCCAGTTAGACTCTAACTGTGTCTGTCTGCTGTTTGCTGCTCAGCAGGTTGTGGAGAGTGGCTTTTTATAGCTTTTTTTTGACGCTAGCTGCGAGGCTGAACCAGAACAGTATGTGGCCCGCCAGACAAACAATGAGCCGAAACTCCCAGTAAAGCTCCGTAAATCTGAGGGGAGCTGCAGATTCAGCTGATTATTATCAGGAGGCTCAGTTTCTCATTTAATTAAACAAATGGATGCATTTGTTTTAAGTGGTGTTATTACATTTACAGTCTGAGTACAGCAGCTGATTGATGAGTGACCTCTAAATTGCAAATCACTGCAGGTTGTTTTTAGCGTTTTTAGCTCAGATTACAGATCCTGTTTTGGGTCGTTCGGGGCCAAACACTCTCTCGTCACCATCTTAACTATGAAATGTGAACCTGTGCCATCTGTTGCCGGTCATTAGTCTAAATGAGGTCAGATTGCCTTGAATACAAATGCTCTGGTTCTGCTTTCAGTTTGTAGTCGTCATGGTTTTGAGGCAGATTTTGGTTTCGGTTCCACATTTTGTTTCTGTTTTGAGCCCCAGCTGAGGGTTTCAGTCCTGAGGATGTTCATGTGTAGAAAGTAATAATAAGGCTGGCAGATTCATCGATGATAAAAAAAATAATCGATAGTTTTCTCTGTTCTCTAGATAAACACTCAAGACAGCACTCAATGATGTGGTTACAGCGACCGTTAACATCTTCAAATCCCCAAATCTGAGCTCTGTAGGGGGTTTAAACACTTTTTACATCAAACTGGGGGACTGGAAGTCAAATACCATCTACAGTGATTTGAATAAATACATTTGAGTGCTATTATACTGCAGTTAGTAGCTACTGCAGGGGGGCAACAGATCAGAAAGAGACTAAGATAAGATAATAGGCTGCACACAGCTGCAATCCACATTAGTTACAGAACAAAATCACAATATAGCATTACAAACAAATACAATATGAAACAGTATTGTAAATAAGTATATCAGTGTATACCAAAGCACAATAATACCTACATAGCATCATGTAAAGAACATTTAAAATACAGTAGGAAAAAGGTGCAAAGTACCCTAAAAGATATATAAAATGTTGCACGAGCCCTGAGAGATAACAATATAAATATTTAAACCTTTAAAATGAGATCATAAAACAGACAGTCACAGTTTATACTTCACAGCCTGGATAAGTAATGAGCAGGTTGCTGGTTGAGTAAAGTGGTGGACGTTGGAAGGAAACCTTAAAGCGGTTGCTCTTATATTCTCAGGCTTTGAATCTCCTGCCTGAAGGTAATTGTTCTGAGTATAGAAAGCGTGTGTGGGTACATACGACTTCGATGATGTGGGAGGCTTTCAAGTTTTTGCATCACAAGCGTCCCTGATTGATTCACTGGGATTGAACGTTCCCCCTTCACATGAACACGCAACAGCTTTTTTTTTTTTTTTTTTTTTTTGCATAATGGACCAATCATTGCACTTCAGAGTAAAACACAACACACATCCTGTCCTGTTTTTTTCACTGCAGCAGCTCTGCATTGAGATTAAAGGGATTATTACTTTAAAATCTAACTGAGGCAGTAAAACTGTATTTCACATGATGGTCAAACTGGATCATGAATCAGGTACATTTACACAGATCCAATAGTTCCCACTAAGGATGTGACTGGCTACTAATGTCCTTGTCAATTAAAAGCAAATTTTAATTTAAACTAGTCAATAAGTTTAACAGAAAGAAGTCACTCAAAAAGCAGTTAAAACTGAGCACAATTTATTAACTTATAATGTTAAACACTATGAAAAAATACCGCGTGTATCACAAGCTATTTGAAGCCGTTAATCACAGTCTACAATCATCAAGTCGTGTTTTGAATGCTGGTGAAATGTGACGCGTCGCGCTGTGCAGTTCGAACACGGCACATTAACCTACAGAAGACAACAACGACTCACTAAATGCTTCACCTTTTCAGGCCGAAAAGAATCAGTGTCTGCAGATTAACAACATTGTTTACCTGCAGCTGACGTTAGCTGCCAGCCTGCTACACAGTGTAGCTAACGTTAGCAGAGCTAGCAGCAGCTGCTGCTCTGCTTGCAGGTTAATGTCCGCGTCTCTGCTAAATGTGGTCACATGTTGCTCCAGTCAAATGTTTACACACCAGTTTTTTCTGATTACATTCAACCTTTCTTTTTTCCATTTTCTAGATCAAAACACTGACAAACAGTGCTGGTTTTACGAGCTTTTATCAGTCCAATTGCTCACTTTAAATGACGAAGCTGTTCAAAGACCTGGGAGCAGCTGGAGAAACTTTTTACTCTGCATATTTTATTGAAATTAGGTATCGAATGACAAGGCATTTTTAAACAAACTTGGTTTAATACCTAATTTTTCTCTACAAAACAATTATTTGTATGTTTGTATGTATAAGCCAAATGTCTGTGCTAACACCAAGCATTATCCCAAACAAAACAGGGATCAAATTGACTAAATTTATCATTTAAATGAAAGAGAAACAAGAGTAAGAATGTGACTAAGCACTCGGTGCCTGGTGCTTGATGTTACAAACACATTTTGGTCAGGACTCACTGACTTCTCGGACATCGCTAAAGGCATTTTTGTTTAATTACAAAACTCCAATACAGTTATAAGTATCTAACACGTCAGACATTTATCAGAGAGAGAAAATTAATCCTGGACGTATTTCTATCCCTGTTCCTGAGCAACTCTGTGTCATAACAGTCTGACACTGAGCTCTCCAGGGATGAGAAACGTCATAGTGAGCTGCTTGTTAAGGTGTTGATCCAGGGAGGAAATGATGCTTTTTCCACCTTCCAAGTCTCTCTGGGCCTCCCTGAAGTGGCAAAAGTGTAAATGACACCCCTGCTATTGCATCAGTCTCTTCGTCCTGACTGAGATCTGCCTACAATCAACACAGAGGTTAACGCTTCGCTCAAATGTTGGCTTGTTCTTGTTGGGGTGCTGTGCAGAGAGACGATGACGATGATGATGATGCAGAGGGCCTCAGGCCTGCCCCCGATTTTCACACTTGATGAGATCTGAACAAAGGCAGAGACTTCCAAACACGGCTGACCCCAAACAACACGGGATACCCCCCCCCCCCCCCAAACACCCAGCAACACCCCCCTCTGTCCTAATAATGACACACTCATCACGTCCAGGTCTTCGTCAGCGACGGTCAGGAGGTCGTGTGGCAGATTGTTTTAAGATAAACATGTGCAGACCTCAGGATCAGTGCTTCGTACGTCTGCTGTTGTCCACATTAACAGCTTTGTGGTTAATATTAAGTATTATTTTCTTCCATAGTGAGTCAGCTACATCCACGAAGAATAGTGACAGGTCAAAGGCTGAAAAATGTGCGAAGAAAAGTTCTACGAGCTAAATGAAAAAAGTTACTATAGCTTCTGCGCCTTAAAGGAACAATATGTAACAGCTGCATGTCCAAAAATGAGAATAGTATATTAAATAGATTGAAATCCTTTTATTAATCTGTGGTTGAAGCGATTTGTTTCCCACTCTTTCTCAGATTTGAGGAAGCTCAGGCAGGTTGGAGGAACGCTGCAGGACAACATTGTAATTTGACAATAGCAAGCGACAAGGAGTCTTACAGTGTAAGGTTATAAGCTGTTTATAACTGTCAAACCTGTTATCCTGAAAACAAAAGAGCACTGCTCTGAAAATACACACTCTGGAGTTGGAGGTCAGTGACTGCCTGCCAAACTCCATTAACATTTTGCTCGATTTAACCTTTATAAACATCTACTCCTTCTAAAAGATAATTCATTATTTCTTACGACTCATAAACAGACACTTGTCCATTCGGGGAACATTCGGCATCAGTTTTAACTCTAACAGGGGATATGTCAGATACTTAAGAGAGAGAAAGGAAGCAGTTATGACTTCACTTGAATAAAACTTTAATGCATTACCTCCTCTTTGAACACGATCTCTGCCTGAGTCACATCAGATAAATTTTCATCTGCAATGGCTATTTAAAAGTCTTTTGTTATTGTCAGAAATGATATATATTTTGCATTTACTTGGTTAGCTAACTGAAAGAAAATTTGTTGGCCAACTGGTATCAAATATTTTCAAGTGAAAAGACTTAAGTGCAAGTGAAGTCTTGAGCCGTTGGTTTTTAAAGTCCAAGTCGAGTTGCAAGTCTTTTGACAAAATTTCTGGTAAACAAATAAATAATTAATGACAAAATAAGACAAATATTAGAAAAATGTCACACAATGATGATAAATCCTGTTTTCTATTTTTGTAATTAGTCATTTAAATCATTTTTCAAAATAGCTTTTATAATTCTGCCTCCATCATCATCCAACATCAGTTTACAGACCAAACAACTAATCAAGTATTATAATAAAATACTTAATTGTCTAAATAGATTAAAAACAGAATCTCCTTCTGCCGGCATTCAGTGAAATTACCAGAACTCCTCTATTTTGGAGAAAGCTAATATAAATGCCATTTAATATCAACTGTAATTTGTTTGAAACTAGTAATTAATTTTTTCTTTGTCTTCATTTCCTGCGCCGTCTTCTTTATCTTGTAAAGGTTTGACTTCTGTCTCCTGCAGCAGCTCTCTTTGTAGCAGTGGGTGTTTTTTTTTTCATGTGACACAGAGCTGTCGAGGTTTGTTCATTAATAACACGACATCCTCGTGTAACGCTCGTCGTCCCCTGTGAACAGGCCTTATCTCCGCCCCGCTCGCTCACACCGGGCAGCCGCCGTGCAGCTTGTTACTCAAACTTTGAGCCTGGTTCTCTCTGTCGGCTCCGAGCGGCTCGGCTCTTTGTGCGCCGTCAGCAGCGAGTGGTTGAAAGCAGGCTGACGAAACCGGAGTGATAAGAAGCAGGAGGGATCCAGATGACGGACATGTCGGTCATGTCCTCCTGTGCTCAGGCAGAGAGAAGTGCCGTCTCTACTGATGACACAGAGGATCAACCTGACGAGGACTCTGAGGACAGATCTGCCAAATGAGCCTGAAAATAAGGCCTGTTTAGTCTGATCAAATATTGTTTTTAACGTGGCTCCGTCCATCTGCACCATCCATCACTTTGTCATCCTGACTGAAATATAATTATGGGGTGGATTCTCATGAAATTTCCTACAGATGTTCAAGGTTCCCAGAGGATGAATCCTGATGTGTTTGGTGATCATCTGACTTCTTCTTTAGCACCACCATGAGAGTCTTAGATTTGGTTCAGACTTTCATGTTTCCCTCAGGATGAACTCTCATCACTTAACTTTTCAGGGAAAAACTTTACTTTGTCTTGTACTTTGGTTTATGACCAAACTAATGAAATTCCCCACTGTTGTGCCAAACTGCAGCCACACAGCGCTGCGAGCTGTGAACTCTCGTATTGTTCTTGTATTAATTACTCTGAGGGATAATCAGCAGCTCATTTACATTTCCACCCCATTGTCCTCTTTGCTTTCTAATTCTTGAATAACTTTCTAAAGCCCAAATCATAATGCACTTCTGTGTGGACTTTCCACATACAGGCCAGAATCGAAGTTTACACGGGTGAGCTCATCTTCCCATGCAGGAACCCAGTTTAATATAAACAGAATCACATTTGCATTTTGTTTGTTTTGAGTCACGTTACCTTGTTGACCTCATGTGGTGAACAGTGTGCTGTGGCAGCAGGAGGCATTTGGACACCAATGTTTGGTTGCACAGCAAAATTAAATCAGGTGAAAATTAGCTAACAAAAACCCGAAAACATAGAAAAACTTATATTCAAAATGTGAGGGCACAGTGGATATTAGGGATGAATCTGAGTATGTTATTCAGAAAAGCGCAAGTAATTTGATTGAAACAGACTTTAGCTCACTTTTATTTGAAAAGAATCAGTTCTGTGATTACCTCTGCGTAATTTAAAAAGGCTGCATCTACCTTAATCAATTACTGATTTGGTGCAACAAGATTATTCCTGTTCAACTGCAGATATTTTATATACTTGTGTATCTTTGCTGTAGAGATTCTGTTACCAATGCAAAACAGAATATTTTCATTTATATAACTTATAATATAACTCATTAACGTGGGAAAAGGAAACGCAGGAACTCGATTAGTGCAGTGAACATTGAGACAGGTCATTCAGCCAGATGAGCCGGACCACGATCACTGAAGACAGCCAGAATAAGAGCTAATCTAACCCGGTTTAGACCAGAGAGAGGTGCATCGTCGTCGACCCACTTTGATTCTTCATCAGCCCACATCCTCCTCCTCAAACCCCCACAGAACAAATGCAGATGCAGTGGCATCTAACAAGTTTGGCTGGAGGTAAAGTTAAGCTAGCATTTGTTAGCCAGACATGCTAACGTTTGCAGCTTATGTTAGAGCAGATGAGTTTAGTCTGTTCAGCATGTTTTTGTGAGAGACGACAAAAAAGATGCCACCGACCAGACTCATAAAACGCTAAGTATGGCTTCTCAGAGCCTCCTGCACACCTTCAACATGGAGAGAAACCTTGACAGCTCTGGTTATGGTTGCTAAGCTATGATTACAAATAATGACCTGAGATGGCCCATTATCTCCTGAGCCTAAATGAATTTATTTCTCATATCTAAGGTTTTAAAATACGCATGTGTATGTTTTCAATAAAGCATCAGGTGATGCAGAAATGGCAGTAAAATGGTCAGGAATGTTCATTTATGCATGAATGAACTCTTCCGAGAATTTATAGATCGGATTCATTTTTAAAAAGTGGGTCCCTGGGAGAAAAAGTTTGGCGAACTCTGCTCTAGGGGTTACTGATGTGTGTTTTTTTGATGGTGAATTCACAGTGCTGCTTTATTCAGTGTCAGATTGTTATACAAGAGATGTAATAATATGGGGCTGACTTGAGAGCCTGTTAGCATTAATTCATCCAGCGCCTGAAGGAAGAAGAAAATAACGTCGTCTCTCGAACCACAAATGCCAGCCTGTCGCGAATGTGACGCGGTGAAAAGGGCAGTGGGCGAATCAGGGTTCTCCGATATCAAACAGTCCACAGACGTTCGGGAATCCTGAGCTCTCTGTGGCTGCTGATTGGCCCGAGGCTGCTGTCACATGACCCCTTTGACCCCCTCCAGCTGTTCAAGGAAGCCATTACCTGACGAGTCACCTCTGCCGGGCTGACAAAAGAAGAAAGTGGTGGTAAGAGGAGCTGAGCTGGAGGGTCGGAGAACTCTCTCTGAGTCATGTTTCATTAATGGAGGCCCTCAGACAAAGACGCTTCAGCTCTGACGCATTTGCTCAGTTTTGAATTGCAAACATACCTGTTCCTGTTTCTCCTTGCTCATATTTTTCTACCCAGCTAGTCATTTTTTAAAACGTTTCTTTATTTGCCCCTGGGAGAGCTGAGTTGAAGGTCGGTCACCGAAGAGCCGGCCGAGGTCGAAGCAAAACAAAACACTGCTGCAGAAAACAGCCGCCGGTCGTCGTGTACTTTGGCATTCTGGGCTCACGGTGTTCTCTGCCGGTGAATTTTTTACTCATCGCCACATCTAGACAGGTAATAAATGAAAGGAGCAGCCTGAAAAAATGAGTGGAGAGTGGTGCTGAATGCAGAAAGCTGAGGATGGAAATAATGTGAATCATGAGCTACGGCCTCCGCAGTCAGATCTCAACTAAAAACCTGTGGGAGATTTTGGAGAGAGATAATTTTAGTCAGTGCTTCTCTCCACTGGAAAGCTGTTCTGGTGACTGGTTATATTCATTTTTAATTATTTGTATAACTAATCAAACACAGACTGCATGCAATCATATTCAGATTTCAGTGTTTAAGGAGGAATCTATAATATATTTACTGTAATAAATCATAAACTGACCATGCATACTCTGGTTCATAACTAGTGTCACTGTTTGCCCGTTTCACATTAATTAGAGATCAAATTAATGCAGAATGTTCATTGAAGGGGTAAATATCTGTTTATAAGATGTAAAAAATCATTAATAATCTTTTAGAAGGAGTAAATGTTTATGACAGTTAAATTGAGCAAAATGTTAATGGAGTTTGGTTAGCAGCAAAACAGACAGGCCCTGAACAGCAGTGGGCTTTTGTTTTCAGGATAACAGGCTCAGTTTTACATTGAAAGACTATTAACAGTTATAAACAGCTGATCAACTTATAGTGTGGGACTTGCTGTTGCTTGTTATTGTCAAATTACGATGTTGTGCTCATCCTGCGCTCCTGCAGTGATCCTGCAGCCTGCCTGAGCTTCCTTCAGTCTTTGGACTGCAGTACTGAGTTTTGGATGCACAGTTGTTACATGTTGCTGCTTTAAATGTCTTGTTTTGGTGTTTGGTGTCTTACTAAAACAACAACAGCATCAGACTTTTGTTGAAAAAGCCTCAAACTCAGACTCGCAGTTAGCAGACGATCAATCCTGCTGACTTCGGTGATGCAGACTTTTCCTCTCACTCCACCATGAGGTTAGCATTTGTGGATTTTCATGAAATCTCTCACTAAACTTTTGTTTGGGCTGCCATGAAAGTGGTTCAGAAAAAAAAATCTCTGAAACTGACTCTCAGTATCCTCAACTGTGACTAATTTCTAGCGTCCCTGATTAGCTAATCCACTGCTGGCTGGAGCCTGATTCAACTTTGCAAAAAACCCCACAATTTTTTCCAAAATTTGTGACTTACTCTCAAATTTAGGATTTAGAATATCCAAGATATTTTCTTCCCTCAAAATATTTACCTCCACCCTGTCCCAGCTGCATAACTTGGCCTAAAATGGCTCTAATATGGCGTCATATGTCTAATGAATATGAAAAAACATTCACATTCCCATCAACCTCATCTTTACTTTGTGATTATTATTATTATTTACCCCTTTCTACACTAAACCTGGTATAAATTAGGGTGTCAGCTAACAATTATTTTCAGTCAATAAGATGTCAGAATATTGTGAAAATACCTATTATATTTTCCTTCAGCCCAAGGCGAAGTTTTCAGAAATATTCATATTGTTTATAAAATTCTTACTTTTGAGAACTGGGACTGGGAATGTTATCAATTAAAAGTTACATTTCTCTAAATTGCCACTAAATCCTGCACACTAGTTCTTTAAATTCCCCTCAATCAACTAATTGATTAATCAGCTAATTGCTGCAGCAATAGTATAAAATAATGAGAAAATGTGTGACCCCCCGAAAACAGCTCTCATAAATCTGTCAATCATCTTTAAATGCTGGCTCTTATAGTATGTCAGTGTCATGTGATTGATTGATTGACTGTCATTGGTAATTTTGTCTGTTATAGACTAATTGGTGCCGGCCATGAGAGACAAACCACATTATTAATGGATCCTCTCACAGAAAACACACAGATGGAGACATTGTCCTATCAGCCTCATATCCCTAATGACAGATTATCCATCAGTGTGTCTCTGCACTCAGGAAGTCTGTTCAGACCAATCAGACGTGTCCAGGTTTGACCTTTGACCGCTTGTCTCAGTTCAGGACATCAGTCTTCTTCTCTTTTTCTTTTGTTTCTCTGCTCTATTTCCGCCGCAGATATTCTAGTTTGAATAAAGTATCAGAGTGTCTTGAATGCATGTTGTGCACCGATGGCTCTCTCTGCACTGTCTGCACTCGCTCAGATTAATATAGAACAAGGTCAGTAGTCCAGCATGCAAGACAGACTTTTACTTTCATCACGTCTGCTTTGTAAAACTCAGGCGGACATCATCTCCCTGGACAATTAATCTCCCTCCTTTGCTGCACATTTATAGCTTCTTCACTTACATATTAAATCAGGAATAAGCTGGTTTGGGGACAGTTTTGGGTCGTATTTTATTTTGTAGTACATCAATAAGAAATAACAAGCCATACTCTGTATCAAATTAGACAAAAACTACTAATTATATGTTCATTAGAGGGTAATAGGGGATTTCACTTTAGTTTACAGTACAGTTCTGTTATAATGTGTCCTAAATTACTCTATAGTAACATCTAATAAAAGTCTGATAAGTGGAAAATTAAGCACTTTAGTTTACAGTACAGTTCTGTTGTAATTACCCTTTAATAAGTCTAATAAGGATCAAACAATGGGATAATAATACACTTTCGTTTACAGTACAGTTATGTTATAATGTGTTGCTAATTACCCTCTAATCCAGTCTAATAATCATCTAAAGTGGGAAACAATTCAGTTTACAGTACAGTCCTATTATATTGTGCTCTAATTTCTCTCTAATAAAGTCTAATAAGGGTCCAACAGTGGTAAACAAAGCATTTTAGTTTACAGTGCAGTTCTGTTGTAATGTGTCCGTATTAACCCTCAGAGGAAGTCTAATAATTGTCTAATAAAGGGTCTAATAATGTCTAATAAAGAACGTATTATTTCTAGTTTTCGCTTTGATACAAAGTACGGCTGGTAACTTCGTATTAGTGTACTGTAAAATAAAGTTGGTCTGTCTTGAATGGATAGAAAACTCTCGATACCTGTCACCTCATCTCCTCCGTCTCCTCCGGCTGGTGGTGACTGGCTGCAGCTCCATAATGGGGTTGTAACCTTCGCTAAATGCCCCAGAGAAACGTGAGATTGCGGGCCGGACGTCGGCGTGTCGGGCCGAGGTCAGCGTCACGATGAGGAATGAGGAGGAAGGCGAGGTTACGCTTCGGTCCGGACGAAGAAACCAGCAAATCAAAAGCAGACGAGCCCCAGGCCTTACAGCCCGGGATACTCTGACGCTCACAAAGACTTATTCTGATATTTTCTTCAGCAGACGCTTGACATGTGGAGGGAAAAGTCACAGAACTGACACTGAAGAAATTGTTCTTGGTGTTGTTACTATTCCAGACGTTCTCAAAAATGTAGAATTCGTCTGTTTCAATAAATCCAGGACCCCTTTTCATTCTTTGACAGGAATGAGGCTAAATGTATTTCTTAAAGATTATTATTTATTCATTAAACCACATGGAGACCTAAAACAAACAGGCCTGTGGCTAATCTGGGCTGCAGAACAAACTGGTCTGGTTGTCCAGCCTCGAACTGTTGCTGTTTGCAGTCCTGAGGCTGTTTCTGACCCCCGACACGTGCTAGCTGAGATGATGAATTCAATGACCCATGTCGGAATGACTTACCCAGGTGGACTCTTTGGTTACTCCACATGAGGCAACAAATAATGCAGGTTTTCTGTTTTTACTGTGCAACGTGGAGCTCTGTGCAGATATTGCTGGGTGGAAAATTATTCTGAGAGTTTCACATATCAGGTTGACATCTGGAAGCAACCGGGAAGGGTCTCTGCTCTGATTAAACTCGGCTCTGATGTCAGTGGTGAATGTATTTGGATGTTTTTAAAGGGCTGAGATAAGGGTAAGATTTATTAAACTGTATTGTACTTGTGTGAACCTGAAGGTCAGTATCAGAATTTTTTTCCTCCCTTGGTATCTCCCTGCTCTCCTCTCTGACTCACATATCTGCGATTTTACATCTGTTCTCTTTGGATTACTGACATTTAGGTTTTCTTTTTAAGCCTAGAGAGCTACAATATGTACAGCTTTACAAAACCACATCCTGTCCACCTTTAAATATCATCTTGCAGGAAATATAGAGAGGTTCACATTGTGGTTTTGAGGGAAATATATGAGTGAATGATGTAGATTCAGACACATTTTTCCATCTCGATGAATTTTGATCACTTTGGTGATCCCTTAACTTTTCATGCAGTGCCATAATCAGTTTCTCCAATACATTGTTTTATGACAAAATACCCGCAAAACTGACATTTAGCCTCAGCTGTGCATTTTGTTTAGTAAAGATGTTTTAATGACTTACCTCCCTGTCGACTAAACAGAAATTTAAAATCGAACTGGTCAAAAAGTGAGAAAACACTCAGAAAACAATGTTTTATGTATTAGTTTGTTGAGTGTGGCTAATGTTAGCAGTGCTAGCACCAGCAGCAGCAGCTCTCCTTGCAGGCTAACACCTGTGCTAAATGTGGTTCCACATTGCTCCAGTCGAGTGGTTATATGCAGGTTGTTCTGATGCAGCCTACATACAACCTTAGTTTCATTTTGTAAATCAAGCTGCTGCTCATTTAGATGTCATCTGTGTCCCAGTTTCCTCCTACCTGGGGTACATAAGGGCTACAGCCGCAGCTTGTGGTGGGTGGCTGCAAAACATGCATGAGAAAAAAACATACAAAAGATGCAACAGCTAACTGGCACTGTACAGCAATAAAATATTAATTAGTTTTACCAGACTAGTATTTCTGGCATTGATTAGCGAGGGTAGCAGGGTTTAATCAACTAGACACAAATTGTGCACGTTAGTGTTAAGTGCTAATTAATAAATGTTAGGATGGTAACATGCTAAATAAACATGGTGAACTCAGTATGGTAAACATTATCCCTGCTAAGCATTAGCATGTGAGGATGGTCATTGTAAGCATGTTAGCATGGTGATTTTGAGGTGAACTGCCCCTAACTGTTTAGTTAAGCAATGACGCAACATTTTTGCAGAAGTCAGCACAGATTAAATGCCGTGTAATGACATGTGACAACAAAACAAAAGACGTGTTCATAGTTCAAATTATGGGGGAGGTAAGGGGAGCTCAGCTCCACTGAGAAGGACATGAGGAGGACTGAAAGTTTACTGTGAGACACTTAGCAGTAGCTCTAAAACATTATTCATTTACAGTATTACAGATTGTATTTTCTTTTCTTATATTTTTTGTTAAACAGCACAAGAAGTCTATTTATTTGGAGTTTAAAAAACCCAAATTAGCTAAATAATGTTTAACAAATGTTCAGTTGAAGTCTCTGATTATTCTTTGATTTTGAGAAAGTAGCCTAATGTTGTTATGTAGCATCTATCAAATGTTATTGACAGTCTGTCGTAGTAACGGTGGAATGTTTTTTGCAGTAACCCTGCATTTGACCGCATGTTTTAGCAGTGGCATGCACCGGAAAATAGGGCTCCCCCGAAAGCCACTGTGTAATTCAAATCATGGGTGTGTGTGTAATAATCACTGAAGACACTGGCGTGATTTAAACACCATGTGGTGAGACCAGGCTTTCCAAAACACATTGGCAATGCAAATATTCTAAATAAAGATACACACAAAAAGGATGCAAAACAAAGAAATAGCAAATCCTTGGCTCATCAACTGGAGGTGGAGGTCTCGCTGAAGGGAGAAGTACTTGTGGGAAAACAGAGGAAGACGTGACAAACTCGGGCTGAGGGGCAAAAATGTGCCTCATATTTTTGATATTTAAACACAGGAGTCAATATGATACTCTACCGGAAAACTATATGATGGACGTTTGAACCACCATTTTGTTAAGTGAACAGTCCGCTTTTTGAAAACGTTGAGTCAGTGAAGTGAAATAAACTTGAGTGTCAGGCTGTCATTTTGCTGCTGCTGTCAAAGGTTTTGAGTTCAGCGAGGGAGCGCTGTGGTACAAGTGGGAGGCTGCAGTTTGTAACCTCGAAGCTTTTCTGAATGTTTTTTTTCCTTCTTCCCTGTGAATCATTTGCACTCTGCCCTCGCAGTTTCATAGCAGGAGGGAGAGAAGAAGAAGAAGAAGAGGGAGATTAAATTGGCCAGAAAAGAAAAGTCAGTCAGCTCTTATTTTTAGCTTCGCTTTCACACATAGAACACATTTAAAATACAACCAGTTACAGAACTCGTCCCTTTTTGCAGCAGGAAAGCAGAAATCATGTAGAAATTATTCTGCATTTCATTCTGCAGAGACATGTTGATTCTCCTCAAGCTGTGGACGTACAGCAGGTGTATAATTCAGGCTATTTAAGCAGATTTAGCTAGCTGTAAACTAGTCCTCCATACATGCAGTAAAGCAGGAGGTGCTTTCAAACATTTCCCATAATAATGTGAGCGATGCTTAGTCAAGATGTCCTTAGTCCTGAAGGAAGATCGGAGGAAAGTTTGTTAAATGAACGCTCAAATTTACAGTTAATGCTGTGTTTGAACTACAACCCTAATTCCAAAAAAACTTTTCAACCTGTATTTAATTGAATAGAGTACAGTCAATCCAATCACCAATCAGTTGGTGCTCTTGATCACGTGACGTCCCTAAAAACGTGTCCAAAAAACTCGTGGTTTCTGCCTCCCAAAGACTTCCGACATTATGAACCCCTCCTTGTTTTCTCAGTTCATGCTGAGGAGCCAGTGTGGGCTTTAAGTACTACACTGTACTTCTTCTAATGTAATGAAATGGAAATTTGAAAAGGCAGCGCCGAGTGTCACAAGAACTCTGATACGACTCTAATTACATTTGATCCACTTAAATATGAAAAGTTTTCATGTTATTCTTGTGTGCAGTCGATCAGCCAGAGGACTCTAATGAGCTCTGTGGACCCAAATTCATCTTAACTTGAAGAAATCTTGAAAAGCTTTTCACCCTCCAGTGAGCAACTTTCATTGGAATGAACGTGATGCCATCTTTTAAAGCATATTATTACATATTATATTATATTATATTATTATATTATATTATTATGTGTATGAGTTAAAACCTTATGATCCCGCAACCAAAAAAACCCCAAAAAACATACAAACACAAATATCATATGGAGGACACATAACATATATAACTAACATTTACTTAGGAGATGATGGAAAGTTTTTCTATTTCTTTTCCATGTGGAAACCTGTTCTGTGTGTCCTTACATGAACCCAACATCAACACTGAAGCCTGTCTGTGGAGTTTCAGCATTCACCCAAAAACAGAACTTCATGACCATTAAATACCAGAAGTGAGAGGTTCAGTGGTTGAAGAACACATTTACCAAAGTAAAAGTAATAAAACTACAGAGTAGAAATACTCTACTACAAGTAAAACTTTCAAATTCCTGCATTAATTTCAGAATAATTAATATTATATTGAGTGAATGTACTGAATGTGTACATGTGTATTTGTTGCACTGATCCTGATTCCTGCAGTCAGATCAGAGCGGAAATGTCACTTTTCTTTGCTTTGGAACGTTCAGTGAAAAAATACATCACAGCACAAGTCAGATTTACATGAACAAGCTGCTGAAGTTAATCGAGACGTCTGCCCAGTGTGGTACGGTACACACTGATAATCACACACAGCACGCGTAGAGTACACACTTAAAGACTGCAGTCAAACAGTTTGCTAGTTAGACAGCAAAGAAAATCATACTTTCTCGGCTAAATTAAATCTCTGGAGCTCAGTTTTAGCTGTGAGATTTAAAGCCTCCGTCAAGCCAAGTGAGACTCGAGTTTTAAATTTTTATTACGTATGTCTTGAGCTATAAGTCACCTACATGTCAGTATGTGGTCCAACAATGACAAATGGGTCCTTTTATAGATCTTCATAATAATGGCATAAAATGATGGCTGAGTCCTCTGCAGTGGCCGAGGATTTGACTCCTGCCTGTGGCTCTTTGCTGCACGTCACACCCAGACTCTCTTACCCCCTTTCATGCCACTTCCTCAGCTGTCCTATAAATTAAAGGCATAAAAGCTAACCGTAGCTGCCGTTAGCAGGTAGCAGAACGGAGCATCCTCAGCATCCTGGCACTCCTGGCACTCTGGGGCTGAATCAGCCGGCTGCACGGCTAACTGCGTTAACTAGCTACAGTTAGCAGCAGCGCTTATTAAAATATCTCAATGCTGGATTCCATGTCGTCAGACTGGCCTCCGTCAGTCTTGGAGGCCGTGTTAGACTCTGGTGTTTACTGGGACGCTGCTGAACCAGGTTCCGTTGCCCGGCAACTGCTGCTAACTGTAGCTGCTGTTGCTTTACCAACAAGTAAATCCATCTGTCCATCAGGAAACTCTGTAAATCACAGAGTTGTGTGTTTTTTTTACACTGAGGCCTGGCCCTCATGAGAAAAAGAGCTGATTTATGGAGTGCTGTTGCTAACTGTAGCTACAGTCAGTAGCATAGTAACAGAGTAATGCACATTCAGCACTATTGGCTACTGTATACGCCAATCAGAAGTCCCTTTCTGGACGCCTGTTTTTCAGGAAACATGTAAATGTATATAAGCAAATTGTGCTCTTGTGCCACCCGATGCAGCCACTCAGACACTGACTGTACTGACCAACCAACAGACGCTTAACTAATTACCTGATCTGCCGCCCGTTCAAACTCCCAAACCTCGTCAGCGTTTATTTGAGAGGCATTGCAGATAATGAAGTCAGGTGTGGTTCTGCAGCTCTTCCGCTCCACTCGGGAACCGATTCTTATGACCAGTTCTTTCCAGTCTGAGAACCAGGAAGCAGAGACCACCCGTCAATCATGTATTGTGGAGCGTTCTTGAAACGATGATAAGTGTCTCGGGCTGATTCATCGGCGGCCCTGACAGACAGTCCACAGTGAGAACAGAGAAAATTGAGGGATGACTTTGCGAGGTGACGGAAAACTGTTATTACAAGGTTTTTTTTGTTTGTTTGTTTGTTTGAGGTGGTTTAAATGATTTTGAAGTGTGTGACACCCTTTGAATGTGTGTGTGTGTGTGTGTGTGTGTTAGTCTATTGAGGTGTATTATAAGAGTCTTGGTACAAGGCTCTCTCAAGGCTGTCAGTGAAATGGGCAGGAAAAGACGAATGCATGCCTTTGTGCTGTTGATCTCTCAGTCAAAGGCAGACAGAAGTGCTCTGTGTCTTTACGCCGCCACATGTGGGCAGCTGTGTCTGACTGCACGTTCTCATACGTACTAATAATGCAGTTATAATAGGATCAAGGTGGTAATGAGAGTAAGACAGAGCTCATAAAGACACTGTTATTTCACTATGTAACTGTATGCTCACTGAGTAACATAATCATGGTAAGATATGAGCACCACTGCTGATGTTTTATCCTTGCAGACACTTAAATCCACATATGGCTTTATTATCTTCATATTCAGACTGGAGGGCTGTTTGCTGTGGGGGAAGAATTTAATTAGTAACTGAAGAGCAGAACCCACCAGCACCCTTTTATTTATTTATTTTTTAACTGGTTTTGGTCTATAAAAGCTACAATTTGATCATATTCAACATTTTTAAATGGCAAATTTCAGGTGCTGTGGGCTTTATTTAAAAAAGCAAAGATTTTATCAGGATATTTGAAAGATATGAAACATTAGAATCACTGCCAATCGCAATGAAATTCATAGTGTTGAAATATTTTCCCTTGCAAACCGTTTGGAATTCATATGGTTTGAATCACCGTCTTCGACTGCTACAATGACAAAAAAACCCTTTAGTCTGAAAAATGTCCCATTGGATTGAAAGCCCATTGTGCAACAGTCTTGATATCTCAAAAAACAAACGGCCATTGTTCAGGATGCCGGTTGCTCCCTGCATTTGTTTGGGTTTGGGCTTTGATTGTTACTGCAGAGAGAATGTGTATTTTTGGAGAAATGGGTGCTTGTTTTTGGGATAACGGGCTACCTGACAAATGGGGCATCTTTTGGACTGTTGGGGTTTTAGAATAACGAAGCATCAGAACGCAGGATGTGCGCGATTAGTCGACTATACGATTAAATGTCACCAACCTCGTTAGTCAACTTTCTATTGAGTAGAAAAGAAAGTAGATCTGGTAGATTCTACTTCAGAAAGGAAGTAGGTCCTACATGAAACTGCTTACAACAAGGTCCATGAATTATCTTAAAGGGATAGTTCACTCAAAAATGAAAATTCAGTCATTATCTACTCACGCTTAAGCCGATTGAGGGTCGGGTTTATTTTATTAGTCTGCAAAACACTGCTGGAATTTCACAGGAAAACAGTGTTGCAGAATCTCCCAAACAATTTTCAAATGTAAAAAAAAAAGCCAAAGCACCATAAAGTGCCTCCATACTGCTTGTTTGGTGTGATCCAAGTCTCCTAAAGCCGCACCACGGTGTGGATTCCTTTAAGAAACTGGCTCATGATGTTTTGAAAGACACACTGGTTCTTGAATAGATGAATACATAGCACTGCAGCACAGTGGTGTGGTGAACTGTCCCTTTAAATAAAACACAATCACCAATGAAAAATAAAAGTGTGGTATTTATTTAGCACACAGACTCTGCAGGCTAATCTTCACAAGCTACATAGCTAAGTTAGCAGATCGTTAAACCTCGTTGTCCCGTTTCCTGTAAAGAAACAGTATTTAACCACAGACTGGTCCTGATAGCAGGAGACAGACTTGGTGCGTTGGGACAGACGCAGAATGACCTTCGTCCTATTCTTAAACACCGGTGACAGTTTGGACTGTCTGGGACTTAACGGCACTCTGTCTGTTGTCTTATTGAATAAAAAGCCATCAGACCTGAAGACGCTGCCGCTCTGACTGGATTCACATTGGAAGTCAATGCAGTTCAGTGTGCAGTCCCCGGCCGGGCCTCTCGTCTGACCTCTGGACACAACGTAATGGTTTTTTAAACCAGTTAACCTTTGTACAAAGTGGACTTTAACTGCAGCTGCGTTCAGGGATGATCAGCTCTGCAACATCTGCTGCTGGTGATGTTGTTGCTGAGATCAGGGTGTGTCGGTGTCAGAAGAGCAGCTCTTATTTGAGGTGTTTTGATGGTTACTTTTCTTTCATGTTCCTCCACCTCTTCTTCATCGCTCCTCATTTCATCCTCCTCCTTTCTCCCTCTGTCTCCCTCTAAATGTCTACATTTTCATGATTCTTGGTCTCATCTGTCGCCTCCTGCACTCGACATTCATCCTTCTACTCCTCCTACAAGCAGATGTCATCCACACCCCTCGTTTTATTTTCCATCTTTTCAGAGAGCTGATTGAAAGATAAATCTATATTTTTGGGAACTTTTTGTCGTGTCCCTGTCAACAACTAAAAAACCCTCATCATGTCCTCCTGTCCCTCTCGAACTGAACCTGAAGCAGTTGAAACACGCAGTTCATCCCTCTCCGTCTGTGTGTAAACAAAGGATGGAGGGACGTAAGCCAGTGTTTGTCCTCTGTGGACCTCTGAGTCACCACGACACTGCCTGGGACTGTGAGAGGGAGAGAGACATAAACACAGACAGAGAGAGAGAGGAACAACATCTCTCTTATCTCTCTGTGTGTGTTTGATTGTTCTGTGTCTGTTTTGTGTGAGAGCTTATGAGTGGCTATGATGACAGCAATGTCACTCTGTAGTGTGTGTGTGTGTGTGTGTGTGTGTGGTCAGTGGTCAGTGGTCAGGACTGTGTTGTCCTGCGTGGACCTTCACCTCGAGGACAAACCACAAACTTACTGCAGCTCAACAGCTGAAAAGAAAACTTATGTTTGTAGTTAAGGGACAGATGAGGAATCTGGACTGGATTTTAAACATCCCAGAGGAAACAATTTATTGGATATTTCTCAATGAAATTAAAGACAGGCTGTAATAATTATAATGAAAAATAAACTTTATGTATATAGCACCTTTCAAAACAAAGTTACAAAGCGCTTTCAAAATCAAAAATGGTAGACGGTGTTAATATAAATAAATATAAACAATATCAAAGGTAAACAGAAGTAGTTATGACAACTGGTAAAATGAAAAAAATACAAAATTATTAAAAAGACAATCAATAAAATAGACATTTATGTGACTTTTCAGATAAAAATAAGACCAAACCCCCAGTAAAAGCACATTTATAAAATTATGTATTTATATGTAATTATATGTCATTTTTGCAGCCATGGTATGTAACTGTGGAGGCGGGACCAGGTCATTCTGCAAGTCTTAAGTTTTTGCACTTTTGCAACTTTTGCAGCTCTGAATTGTCATAAAGTTTCATTGATTTACAAAGTTACTTTGCTGTTCAGCTAATGTTAGCATTAGCTCGCTAACTATGTCATGTTAGCCTCGACTTCCTGCCATTTGTACAACTTCAACAGCCGAATGAATGATCGTGTCCCCGACTTTAATTTTCAGAACCTCACAGTATGAATGAAATAAACATTAGTATCATTTTTTTGGTAGTGTCTAGAAGGAAACGCTTGATTTTCAAAACTCTTGCAGGATTTCAGGCATCAAATTTAAGACTGTAGAGTCTGACTCAGGTCCAAGTCCTGTGACTCGAGTCCACAGTTCTGCCTACTTGTGCACAGTAACCACTATTCAATATTAATGTTATGAAATTTAAACTCATTAAATTTTAACATTTGCAATCTCAACAAACAAAACAAAACATTTTTTCCATTCTGGTCACAAATTAAAGTACTGCCCCAACTTTTCTTCCCTGCATCCCGTCACTGACAGATTGTAATCTGATAGGACAGAAGCCTGATTGATTAATGGATTGATCATGGATGTTTAACCATATTTTTCTGACTTGACTTGACTTTTAAGATCTGAAAATTACTTTATTATATATTCATATTTTATTTATTTAGTCTTTTTTTTTATTTGCCAATATTATATTCACATTGCTGAAAGTAACAAAGTTTTTCTTTAAATTGTGGTTCTTGCAAATCACCTTCCAGAGATTTGAAAGATGGTAATTAAAGTCAGATGTGTTCAGTGTTTCCACTACATTCATTTAGGAGTGGCGGCCCGCCGCTCCTTCAAATTTTTTTTTTCTTTCTTTTTTTTTTTTTTTGTTGACGCAAATACACCACCGCCGCATCTCTCCACCTTCAAAACAGACTCCTGTCGGGTACTTGCGAGCACTAAGGTAAACTGCAGATAACTATCTTGCTCAGTATGGAAATATACTTGCGCGTGCTCATTTGCATGTTTGGGGGGCGCGGTCGTCAAGCACGTCAAGCACCTAGGCGACAGGGCAGAGTCAGAGGAGCGAATTCCCGAATTACAAATAAACAATAAAGCAGCGAATTACCGGCTGGAGAAGAGGTAGACGTAAGTTATTAACATGAGATAACTCAACATAGATTTTACAAGTTAAACAGACGTTCACAGTATGTTGATGACCAGCTAATGTTACGTAACTTATCGGTAGTTTAAGTTAATTTGGCCCGGTGCCAACTCAGTGTCGTTCACATGAGTAAACTAATTGATAGTGTTAGGCTAACGTTAATATCTACACGCCATTATGTAACAACTGACTGCATTTTTCAGATGAGTTTATTGAAATATTTCTCTAAGAAGAGAAACGGAACGCCCGCCCCCGCTGCGGAAAAAAATCCTAGAGGAAACACTGGTGTTTCAAAGTGAATATATTAATGTTATAAACTCAGGCACACAGTTGGTTGTTAGATTCGGCTCCCTGCAGCCTTTCTTTTCTTTGACATCTCTCTCTCTATGACGCAGTTTTCTAATATTTGACGAAGATCAAAATGTTCCCCTTGTATCTTTTGGACATGAAACGGTGAGCGGATTTCTGGAAAAGTTTGGTCATTTCCATTTCCAGGCTTAAAGTGAAATCCAGTATTTAACTTTGAGAAGGCAAACACAGCGGGGCGCAGACCGTTCATCAAAAATAAACGACTCCTCAACAAACTGTAACACGCTTCACTCCCCGAACGCTGGCAGCCATCTTGCCTTCATCAGCGGGTGCCTGGGGTTGTTGCAGTTTCCTTACATGCGATCCATCAATGAATTATTTGACTTCACTTCTAAAAAATGAAACCCCAGATGTAGTAGTTTAATGAATATTTATGTGCAGTCTGATGTGCGTTCTTCTGATGAATTTTAACATGCAAAGTATCAAGTATACTTTTGACAACAAATATGAAGCATCATTTTATGTATTTGCAGAATGTTTGGACATGCAAACAGGTTTTAAGTGATGGAAAATTCAGACTGAAGTGTGTATGAACCTGTTGACTGTGCTCGCTTTTAATTAAAACTCAGTTTGTTGAGAGGAAAAATCTTCAGTTTGAAAAGCAGATAATCCAGCAAAGTTTGGTTAAAAGGTCGAGAGACATCAAACGTGAACGTTTGGTCATTGTGTCCCAGTGTAAAGAGACGTCATAATTTATGGTATTTAAAGCCAAAATGAAAGCAGACAGAAGCAGTTGGTGGTGATGGGGGATGGGAGAGGGGAGATTTAGAGGGAGCTGATGAGGATTTGAGAAGGGATAGAAACTGAAACTAGTGGCTAAAGAGGTCAATGGAGGCGGGGGGGGGGGGGGTGTAAATACTGAAGTACTGTTGACAACAGGCCAAATAGGACTTAGTGAGTGTGTGTGTGTGTGTGTGTGTGTGTTAGATCCTATTAGCATCAGCTGCATTTCAAAGTTTTTCATTTTTTTGTTCCACTTCAATTATCTTAAAAAAAAAAAAAAAAAAAACATTTCAAGACTCATTATTTTCTTGTAAGGACATGTTGACGTGGACTTTTTTTTTTCTGTAGCAGCTGCTCTTAATTCATGGCACTTTAACTATAAACAAACTCTAACCCTTTAAGTATTAAACAAGTCAAACAGTCATTTATATTATGAGAGACGTGTCAGAGAGGAAACGTTGAGAAAGAATTTCAAGGCAACAATTCTTAATTAAAGTTATTTTTTATTGTCACATCGTGGGACAAATCGCCTCTGTATGACTCCAGTGTTTCACACTGAAGGTGTGACGAGTGGCTGAAGACCGTCTGACTGATCTGAGACACATCTGCCTCCATCGTGTAACTTTCTTCACAGGACAGAAGGACACTCAGCCCAAGTCAGGGATGTTCCTGGTGACTAATTTCACTGTGGATTAAACACACAGTTTAATTCAGACTAGTTACCGGTCGATTCCACCAAGCACGGTGCGTCTGCGGCACGGTTCCGATCCGTCCTCCGCACGGCTGCAAACCCCACCAGCAACGTTTCAGAAGCGTTTCAGCAGCGGAGCGTTTTGCCTCATCAGTGTTGTTTAGGTGGGTTTAATTTTTTTATTAATTTTTTTTACCTGACGCTGCAAGTAGGCGCTGTGTAGAAAGAAAAAAAATGCAGGGAGAATTACTGATTCTACGGTTTTATTTAAATTTTTGAAATTGAAAACTCAACTGATTTTTTTTATTTAATACCCCTTGTTGTGGCATTTTTTTAAAATGTGTCTGTGTCAGACTTTAAAAAGCCCTGATGTAGATTCAGTCATATTTAACCTCCATTCATCTCCATCTTCAACCTGTAAGACGAAACACGCTTCAACTGAATCTAAATACCAGAATAATAAAACTTTTTAATTTGTTTGTTATTCCAGCCAGTGTAACATTAACACAGATCAGTCAGCACTAGTTTATTTAAACTCAGAATATGCAACATTTTCCTAAGAGATAAAACTTGTATAAACCTTTTCAGTCTTTACTTCTGACCCACGAGAGCCGTGGTGGCGTCTGTATCTGCAGAGACTCTGCTCTGTGCCTGTATTTCTTTATTTTCTCATTATTTTGCTGTGCTCAGGGCGCTTTATCAACCCAAACCTTCAGCATGTGTCGTCTTGGGAATGAGACTCAACAATGAACTATTTTTCTGGTGCGTTTAGGAACAGCTCGGACAAATCCAAAAACTGTAAAATGTCCCAATCAACACGTATCTTGGCATCTTTATTCAGTATATTGAGCTCCTTTTAAAATAACTAAGCATAAATTGAAAGTCTACCAACCCAAAGTCTTTGGTGAGGAACTGGGGGACCAGTGGATTTGGTTTGGAGGGTTTAGCGGCCAAATGTCTCTGACAGGCTCATACTGAAAATCTTCTAAAACCTTTCACCCCTGGCTGTGAAGATTAGACCAGGATTTTCTGGTCTGGCTCGGGGACCGTATCTCGGTGATGTTCAGTTTTGTGTCCTGTGAGATTCTGAGATTTCTTTTGACTGGAAGACAAAACCTTTCAGTCTGCAGCTCCGGCCACAAGCTGAACTACAGTCGTGAGGAATTTATTCTCTCTGCATGAGACGTATCATCTGTCCGTCTCGCTCTCCCAGTCCAGCCACACGGAGCTGGACCAGTTTAGCATCATTTGAACTGCATTACCTCCGTTGGGGGTTCACAGAGCTGAAGTCAGAGGGTTTATAGTAAAACCCTGCTGTAATATTAACTGTCTACATGGAGGAGAGAGACTTTATTTAATCTGCAGCTTCCTCTTCTGCATATGCTTGACTAAAACCAGACACATATGTCTGCTGTTTTAAAGTGATACTCAACAAAAATCAGTGTGCTGGTGCCTCAAATGGAGGCGGTAACAAACTCGACCTTAGCGACCTTGTCTTATTATGACCCATATTTATGTTTATTGTTAGACAGTGACCTCTAGTGGCTGTAGTAATTATGACAGGAGCAAAGGCAGAAGTCAGGTGACATAGAATAAAGAGCGAAATCCACAGCGAGATCACTGTTCATGTCCCGCGTGAAGCCAAAAGTCAACGTTATTTTAACTCATGTGATGTGAGTCAAGTTATATCATGTACGTAATACTGACACTGTGTAACAGGGGCTTCACAGAATATTCACTGATCACGACCACTTCTTGACACTGTGCATTAGGGTTTTCATTCCAGAATTTTCAATTTTTTAAGTCCCAAAAAATAGAATAAAATATTAACTTGAGTGGAACGTTGTGGGAGTCAAAAAATGTTGGCCTATATAATGTTGGAGTAGGGATTCATATTTTCTTGAAAATGACACATTTTCTTTCTTGGGAACAGAAGCACACTATCCCAGTGTTTGTGGGTTCCAAACCTGATGACTTTAGTGTTTTATCTGCTGTTATTGATAGTTACATTAATTACATTAATAACCTGTGCAGGTCACGTGCAGCTAAATGCAAAGTTCAGCCTGTGAACAAATGCAGAATAATCCACATGTTGAGTCTGTTAGACAAGATAATTCAAAATTTGGCAGAATACATGGTTTCTTTTAGCTTTAAGGAGACGTTACATTACCGGCTGTTTGTAGTTTTAATATTACTAAGCTAGTGAGTTTGTATCTGTCCACCCACAGTCTGTCTGCCAGAGTTAATTTGCTCCAGAAGTAGAAAGTCCTTAACTTAACCTGTAAAGTTTTCTGTTGGACCAAAAAGACATTTTTAAAAATACTAAAACGTTTTCGGTGGCCTTGGTTGGTTATCAAGCTTAATTAATCAAGCTGTTGGAGTGTGTGTGTGAGTGTGTGTGTGGTGATGTCCGACCTGCCCTGACCTTCAGTGTGGAGCTCTCCCAGCTGCTGGCTGCTAAGTGGCCTCGGCGAATTGCTGGAACCTGTAAATCAGCGTGTGGAAGTCGGAGGATCGGTCGCAGCTGTGGAGCCTCGCCCCCTCCCGCCTGCAGCCAGTGTTCCCTCCGCATTTGTTTTGGTTTTCGTCTCTGGATGACAAAACGGTTTTTCATCATCCTGTGAGGACCTGAATGAAAACCGCAGCCAAAGATGCTGCAAGAGGGAGACAGCTCACAGCTGAAATAAGCCTCTCATATGTTTATATTTCTGTTCGAGTGGGAGTTTGGGCGTAGATGATGGAGCTCGTCCAAACTCACCATGTGTCAGTTAATATTAATGATGTTCCAGCTATTGTCTGCATGTGTCCTTCAGTGAAGGAATAGCTGAAAAATGAATTTCATATGTGGGACTCTGTGGTTATAGTGTAAGATTTTTGGTAAAGTCCCTCATTAATAACTCTTTGGACGCATTCACATTATCAGTCATCAATCTGTGATGTGAAAAGCACTTTAAAGTTTTTGTTTTTTGGACTTTAAAACCTGTTTAATGTGCTTGTATTAAAGGGGAAGTTTGCCACTTTTCATGTGGATGTCCAGTCAGTCAGTGTTGATGGTAAATGTAGTCAGTTGAAGCAACAAATTCCTCAACGCTGCTGTATTTACAGAGAAAGCTGAGTCATCCTGATGCAAAATGTGTTGTTCTTCCTGCATTCAGTGATGTCACAGTGATGTCAGAAATCTCCTCGCTTGAAGTCAGTTTTTACATGCTGCTGTGCAAATATTTCTAAAAATCCGGTCTAAAAATCTTGTTCTTCAGATGAAAGAAAAAATGAAATGAAAATTGTGATGCCACAATGATCACTCCCACTGATTGTATCATATCGTAATTGCAATTTCAATCAAAATGATTGCAATATGACTTCTTTTTAATCATATTGTGCAGTTAAATGCAAGATGGTTGCTAGAATGAGTGAGTACAGCTGCTAAAAAACACTCCACCCCTCACATTTTTATTATGCACATTACTGGACATGATGCTCTCCTCCCATTCTCCTCAGTAGTAAACACACAGTGTCACCTCCTCTAATATGAAGAGCTTCCCTGAAGACTTTGGATTGGTTCAGTTACGGAGTTTTTTAAACTCTCTCATTTTCTCCACCCACATTTAACAACAATAGCTCTCGAGCTTGTCTCTATTCAGCGAAGCATTCAGAGACTGACTTGTGAGTCCAGGAGTGCAGAAACTCTCTGCAGCTCTTTCTCTAACGATGAGTCTCTCTTTCAGCTCTTGTTCGAAGCTTTCACCACAAATTGCTGCTGTGTGCTTAATCAGAGAAGAAGGAGAGAAATGGCCTCACATGCAAGCAGTTTACCAGCATTGTTTTGATCGGAAAGCTCGTGCCCCCCAGCCTCACAAACACACTCTCACAGATTCACACACACACACACACACACACACACGCACACACACACACACACACACACACACACACACACACACACACACACACACACACACTCTCTCTCTGTCCACCACAGCCTGATGGGTCTCCTTCCTGGAAGAGCAGAGTGTTTGCAGCCCGCTGTGCTGACTGAGCGGGCCGGCTGCCCGTTCGTTCCCTGTGTTAACAATTACTACAGAGCTGTTGACTTTCCGGAACAGTCTCTCTCCCTCTGATCCCTCTTTAGCTGCAGCGATAACGACAAGCGACGTGGTCCTGGCTTATTGTGATCGCTGGTTGTTTATCACGTTGACAACCTTTTATTTTATATTGTGATCTTCATTTCTGCCTCATCAGGCTGAACTGAGAGACAGTGGGAGGGACCGACCACGGTTCTGCAGCTCTGATGGCCTCCATCTGCTGAAGATCTGTGGTTGAATGTAGAGACCTAAGTGCCAAGTAGTTTACCCAAGTAAAAGTAGCAATACAACGTTATAACATACACAGATATGCTCAAAAAATTGTTAAAAAATACAGAATTATTAGCATCAAAATATTGTTAATATTTTATAATACACAAACCTCCAAAGTTGGAAATGGAATGCAATGAATTGCAAATCCTTTTCAACCTCTATTCAGCTGAAAACAACACAAAGACAAGATATTTAATGTTCTAACTGATAAACTTCATTGTTATTTGCAAAGATACACTCACTCCAGGTTTTGGAGCAACATATGCTGCCATCCAAACAGGAAGGCCCTCACTTATTTTGGCAAGAGGACTTATTCTGCACATAAGACAACAGCGTGGCTCCATTATTAGGACCTTATGTTATTTGTGGTAAACATACAAACATACAACATACAAAGTTTATAAGTTTGAACATTAAATATCTTGTCTTTGTACTGTATTCAGATGAATATAGGTCAACAATGATTTGCAAATCCCTGCATTATGTTTTTTGGAATTAGTAATTTGCCCTTTTTCTTTACTCTAGGTTTTAAAGCATGAAATATTTTAAAATTGTTTGATGTTACTTACTTCACTTCAGACGTCCTTGACCTGCAAATGACCAGATTAGTGCTCTCTGTGTGTTTGTCACGCAGGAGACTCACCTGCAGCTGTTTGTCAAACCAAATACGACGACATCGTGTTGTCACTTCTGAAACCAGCGGGAATAATCCAGCGTGACACTCTTCACTGGGAGGTGGATGGCTGCCACTTTGCATTTACATCAAACTGCAGCTTACAGTGGAACATTTACAGCTCAGACACCAGATGGGACAAATATTCTCCTCTGTCCTCACGTACAGTATTTAGTCTGCAAAAACATCCTCTCTGACGAGTCACCGAGGTGCTTTCACACCTGGCTCGCTTGATTTGCTCATGCTGCTGTGAAAACTGTCGATCAAACTCAAACCGGTCTGGACTAAACAACACGACCGAGACACCCTCGTCTGATTAGTCTTCGGGTCAGACAGTAAAATGGACAAATAGGACTGTGATAGTATGGACTTTTTCTGACCGTGGTGAGCAACATAGTCCTGCAGGATATCGTTTTACCAGAACTGCCCAAATAATTATGATTTATTAGACTTTATTGAAGAGTAGCATTCCTCCTTTGAGGAACGGGACGGTGCATAATATGACAATCGAGCAGCAAACTGAAAGTGACGGTGCTGCTAGCAGAGCAGAGTAAAAGTTTAGCAGTAGGCTGTCCACGTGGCAGTAAATGTACAGTTTAGGATACAGTGTGTCAGTGGCAGCTTCTCAAGACCAAGCTATGCTTGTTTCCGATTGAAGGGTGTTATTCTCACAGGAAGTTGAGCAGGAAAGGCTAACAATAACATTACCTTTGCCTTTACACTGTCGGCTCCGGTGAGATCATATCCCTCTTAGGAGCTTTGTAATTCAGGTGTGAGCTGCAGAGTCTTTTGGGGGACTTGAAATAAAAAAATAAACACATAATAATAAATCTAGCTTGACTTGTCAGCCAATCATAGGCTGTGTTCCTGACTTATCATGTGTTGCTCAGATCTGAAATGCATCGCACAATGGAATAATATAGATCGACCCTTCAAAATAAAATTTGTTGAGAGCACTATGTATGACAGAAGATATGGGATATTTTTACGCTGAATTCAAAAATTACACTACTATTCCCTGGACAGAGTTTTTGTGCTGAACTGCAGTGGAAAGCAAGTTATACAAAGCTAGAAATAGCTCCAGCTTTGGAGGTTATCCATTCATCTAACTTTTAGCATAAAACGAGGACTGTGGATTTTCTGCAGATGTGAACATGCTGATGGTGTTGAATATAAAAGAAAAGACATTCAGCAGAAAATGTGCTTCAGGTAACAAAACGCACATTTAAAGTTTTAAGTATAAAACCTCAAAAACACACACAAAGGTCAGTAATGAAAAACTAAAAGACTGCAGTTGTAACATTAATTGCCTGCAGGTGGTGCAGGTGTTTAAATGGTCGCAGTTACTTTGTTTGACTGCAGGTGGTGACATTTCTACACCTGCAGGTCTGCGCTGCTGTTTCCTGTTGGTGGATCAAGTGCAAAGCTGCAGAAAAATGACGTCTGCGAAATCTTAATTACTTCCACGAGGCGCCTGGTGTGAAATCACACACCTATTTTGAAACCATTGCGAGCACTGATGTGCGGTTGCAGGATGCAGGCTGTTTTAACACGTCTGCTGATGCGTCGCTGCACTTCCAGGTTGACTAAAACAACTGAAACACCAGTGCTGTGGGTGTGAATACTGTCTGACTCAACAGCAGAGCATGACAGCAGGCTGTTGTTTTATTTAGAAAGTTTGACACTGAACTCAGAAAGCTTTCTTCACAGGGATCTAAAAATATTCCTCACGTCTATCAATTCTTTATTCTTAAAGTTAATATTTTTTTTGTCACTCACACACCCCACCCCCTTCTGTATAATGTGTCAGCATTTTTGATACTGTTTTGATAATGCACACAGGAGAGGAGCAGCTGTTCATTGATGTGAGCTGGTTGGTCCATATTATACATAAGGACAGCTCTAAGTACAGGTGCAGCTAAGACGCATTGAGATATGATGACTCAGACCACATTCACAGGTAGTCTGGGCTGCAAATGACCACATATTTTTAGCGGTGTGTACGTCAACATGTTTTTACTACATATGTATTATGCTGGACGTCACTAAAATAGTGTGGTACTTCTGAGTTTGTCTTTTTCTGGGAAACGAGGTGGAGTTTATTCACTGATTTTGGTCTGTTAACTGCATCATATTTTATGGAGAAGATATTTTCCCGCGGCTGTTCAGCTTCAACTCTCTGTGATTTAATTACAGACCACAGCGCTATTGGCTCCTGTAAACGACAATCAATGTCTGCGACGAGTGATACATGCTGAGCACTGCATCCAAAAAGAATCACGCTACTGTTTGTTTACACCAGACCTGGACAAACTGCAGCCTGGGGGCCGGATGCAGCCCATTGAAAGTTTTCATGTGGCTCACAAGGTCATCATGGAAATACCAAAACTTAAAAATGTACCGAAGACAGTCAAAGGCATTTTGCATTTTTACTGTATATGACATGCATGCTACCCTGTGTAACATCAAGGTTTGGACATTGCCAACAAAATATTAGACCACAGTTCATCACATCACAATTCAGAGGTGGTGACCAACTTCAATCATTGGTTGAATGTATTGTTTTGCTAGTTTTAGTCTCAGTCTCTTAGTGTTAACGTTATATCATATACGCAGCTCTCAGGTAACTTTACATTCACACTTTCACAGGGTTCTTGTTTTAAAAAAGTGTCAGATGGAAAAAATAAAACATCAGCTGGAGACTTCTCAGCTGACTCCAGGAGTTAGCATTCGCTCACATCAGCCAGCTACACTTATAAAATCTGCTCGTGAGTCGTAATTTTAGCCGACAAAATCCACCGTCGTCAGCCAGAAATGAGAATCTGCTTTTGTTTACTTCTCTAAGAAATCACAGACCTCGTGTTTCAACAGTTACTCCCAGTTTCAAAGTTGAATCTGCCACTGTTATCAGTGTAAACTGCATAAATGCAGTGTGAGAATGGAAAGTTTGGCAGGCGACGCAACAGTAACTAAGGAGGGCAGGGCTTAGCGAAGGGTCAATTGCAATATCAGTCACTGCTGTGATTGAAAGTCGGCCATCTTTCCCTTCTTGAATTGACTGGAGTTACCATACAATAGTGTGAAAAGGCCTTAACGCTCAGACAGTGAGCAGACGGCTGTTGCACCGAACAGTATTTGTGGAGACACATGCAGATGTTCCATATTTATCTTCTGCCCCCTCGCCGGTAAAGTGGCCACTCATATGGTGTCCCGTAATACGGAAATGAAGGCGGTCATGGCAAATGATCACTGAGTCGCACTCCATGACTCATCCACCCACCTTTACAGTAACACGACTGTCTCGCTGTAGCTGTGAATACTAGCATGACACCTCCAGCGATGAAGGTGATAATGAAAAACAAAGGCTGGAGCGGGTCACGGGTGCAGCCCTCAAGGTTTTATTTGAAAACCAAACTGTGATGGACGAGGTGTTTCCACGCAGACCTGTCGCCCTCGTTGTTCCCGCTCTCCTCCTCCTCGATCTCAGACTCTCCTCTCGGCTCCGTCAGATGGGGATCGGCCCCCGTGGGATTCGGTGGAGGCTCCGTGGGGCTCTGGGATCACAGGGAAAATGCCCTGGAAGGTTTGCAGACCCTGCTGAGCTCTGTCTTTATTTCCATCTACTTCTCTCCCTCCTCCCTTCATCTCTTATCATTACCCATCTGTTTCTTCCTCGTCATCTTCTTCTCGCCTGGCTTAATTTCCACCATAATTAAATTCAGTTTGCTCCATTTCCATCTCACTCTTTCTCTCTCCCAGAAATATCGTGTTTTAGCAGAGGAAGCCTCCCTCCACTTGACGTGTCTATAAATGAACTCCAGGTGGAAAAAATGTGCTGTAATCCTCTGAGATAAACCTGTATTCATGCCGCCATCCCCCCCCAGCACTTGAAATGCTCACTTCTGCTCAGGCCCCTCTCCGTCTCCTCGTATCATATGTTGGCTGGATGACGGCTGAGGCTTAGGGATTTAAGGAAGTGATTTATGGAAGTGAGCACGGCTTACAGGCTCTGCAGAGGTGCAGGACGGTTCATATACAGGCTTTTCTTACACACTTTTTAATGAGTTTAACAGGTAATTATTGTGAAGGATTGGATGAACGCAGAAGCTGAGGTTGTAGGACGGTTACCTTACCATTGTTCCTAAGGTCCGTTATTCTGAAACTACAATCATCCATTGGACCTGAAGCCCATTTGTCCAGCAGCTCGTTTACCGAAAAACAAACTGCCATTGCTCTGAACTTACGTACGTGACTTAACTGATATAATGTACATATTTTAATCCAACCCATGATGTTTCCGTAAACATAATCCAGTATTTTTGGTACCTAAACCCAGAGGTGTGCACTCAAATGACAAAACTTCCACTTGGATGTAAACCTCTAAAATTCTTCTTTTGTTAAAGCAGGATTATATTTTGTGAAGAGCTGCGTTATGGCTTGTTTAGGACTCAAACCTCAAAGTTTAGGACTTGGGACTCTTGGGACTTGACTGAGGACTTCCTTTTCTTGACTTGTGACTTGCAAATCAATGACTTGGTCCCCCGTCTGCCTAAACCTAACCAAAGTGTGACCATTTCACAACATTAACCACGCATTTATTATTGTTATCATGACGATGAAGGTCACCTGACTATTGTTACCATGATGCTGATGGTCACATGACAAAGGTCACCTGATCTTTGCAAAATATACTAAGGATGAAGGCAAAAAACTCCAGTAAGAGTGTGTATTTTTGGTGCATTGTGGGAGCAGTGGTCGTTTGCTGTCTGGATAATGGGCTGTTGGACGAACAGGCTTTCAGACCATCGGGGTTTCAGAGTAATGGGGCGTCGGAACAATGAGCAGTCTCCGTGGGGACGAGGCTGTAACTGACGGATGCGGCGAGTTGATTTTTTCGAGAAGGTTTCTGTGAGAAGAAGAATTCAGTTCATTTCAGAGTCTTTTAAAATCCCTGTTTTTTAGGTCAGTGGTGGTTCAGAGGCAGCAGCGCTGCTCTGATTTTGGTTTAGTAGGAAGATGTGGCAGTAGGTTGTTATTCCAAAGCATGATTCAGTCCAATGTACTGTCTGACACACGCAGCTAGCAGGGTATGAGCCTGGTGAGTGGGAGCCCTGAAGGGAAGCAAATACATTTTGTTGTAACCATGTATGAGCTCATCGAGTGCTGCCTCTCTGCATTTTCTAAACCAATCCATATGCAAAACATAAGTCCTTTCTCTTGTGGGAAAAAAAAACATTTCTGGATGCCATCAATTGTTAGTGGCTTTTAAAGTAGTTACAAATGACAGATACAAAAACAAAGATATGACAGTTTACTTTAGTACTTTAGTTTAGTTTAGGCAGAATAATAAGGTGAGGGAAAGGAAAAGAAAAAACAACACTTAAAAAAGTGTCATCTTCTTTCTTAGTGGTGTGACTGGTGAGTTTGCAGATTGCAAACATGCTGTCACACCCTCCCCTTCCAAGTGTAAGAGAGCCTATGCTGGCCCCAAAACTCTCACAAAATCCAAAAGGCCAGATCTAGAACAAAAGTTAGGTTTGTCCGTTTTGCAGTATTGTAGAAACATGGCAACATGGCGGCCTCCGTGTAAGAGGACCTGCTCCCTCTGTAGATATAAAGCGCTCTTTCTAAGGTGATGAAAAGACAGTTATTCTTATTTTCAGGTGATTATACAGTAATGAAATATACTTATGAATGTTATATTCAATTTCTGATATTTTCTGCCTGTACATTTTACACACTGGACCTTTAAACCGTGAAGCCGGCCACAAACAACCCAATTTCATCTTCTGTTCCTGACAGGGAACAGTCACTTTTCCTTGTCAGTCACATCTAAGCACAGGATGCTTTCTAAGCCTCTGAATAGACAACCAGTCCTGTCATTCTCTGACATAAGTGAATATCTACTGTACTGGATATTCAATAACAGAACTTCTTCTTCTATCAGGCTTTGACCTCACACCAGCAGCCAGGACTCATGGATTATATCGGCGTGTCAGATGACAGCAGAACCAAATAGTACAGTAGCATCATGATGACTCAGAAATCATCCTAATTTAAGCTCCAGTTATGAAATCAGAGATCAACGTGAGGACAGAAATAAACCCAAACATGTTTCATTTGCACTAAAAATAAACAGGATGTTCTATCTCCTCATCTAAATATGCCAGTGAATTATTATTTTCTCCCCTGCAGAAGCTGCCAGTTCTCTTATCGCACAGCGGCGGTGGGCGTGTGGGGGTGTGCTCAGCGGGCCCAGCGGTTCGCTCAGTTATATGTGGGTTACAGTGAGAAGACGGAGGCAGTGATTTGAAAGCAGAGTGTGCAGTCGTTTAGTTCCGCCGTGGTTCTATCTGCCCTCCTTTCTTTGTGCCTCAAACGTCTCTCTTTCTCATTTGACTCATACATATTCATCTCTCCATCCCCCTCTCTCTCCACATGTGGTAATACTATTAAAATGTCTGTCAGTGATTAATTCCTCCAGCCTGGATCAGGAGAGGGAGACTGAGCCGAGCCGCACTGTTAACTCGGTATCGGCGACAGCGCACTGTAATTTTAGCTCATAAAATAAAAAAATGTGCAGCATTTTGAGGATTTTTACTCATTTATGAATGCAGCTGTTTAATAATGATAAGTTCTATTACTATCACTCAGTGTGTCTTAGGCTTGTGATGACTTAAAGGTGACCTATTATGCTTTTCCTTATATAATAATGAGGTAAATGTATGTAGAAGTGTTTCACACTGCTCTAAATGCAGCGTTTCCAACATTTTTTTTCTTCTTCTTTCAACGCCGTGGATCTTTATATGGTCATCTGCTCCAGACACAGCACAGCACGCCCACCCGCTCTGAGTGTCCTCATTCGACCGCTCTGCTTATGCTCAGTTTGCCTCGCAGAAAGTTGTTGCTGTTTCAGTTGTGAAGGAGTTTCATGTATTGTTGTTTTACCTCCGATGTCCTGCAGCTGCTCAGCTCTCAGGGAGTCTGACTGCTCCAGTGTTTGAGCTCCAAGTCCGAGCAAATTGAGTTGCATAGCTAACTGAGCTAACTAGAAATTAGCAGCTGAAGCAGCTAACTGCTAACAACAGGTAAAGCTTTGTCCATCAGGAAGCTCCGTAAATTACCAAAAGTTGAGGCAGAGCAGCCGGAGGACATCAGAGAATATTTCATCCATAAAATCTGATCCAGTTTCACCAGAATCAGTGAATAAACTTGTAAAGTTGTGTTCTTATACAGTAATCAGTACACCTGATCCCCAGACACACTCACGCCAGCTGTCTCTATCACTTTTCCAACCTAATTCTTGTCTCATTTGTGGTCTGTTTAACAGCAAATCAATTAAATTTAGTGTCCCATATCACATGGTGCTTGAATCACACTGGGTGATGTAGTCTCGTATCGTCAGACCAATCTCTGGCAGCTAAAGTAGCTAACTGCTAACAGCAAGTAAAACTTTGTCCATCAGAAAACTCTGTTGCTTTCTGATGATTGAGAGAACAGAGCAGAAAATATTTTCTCCATGAAATATAATCCGGTTTCACCAAAATCTGCGGTGTCTGTCGTTGAAGAGCGGTGCCCAGGAACAGGGGGTCATGTCCCTGTGCAGCCTTCTGGGAAGCTGGCCAATCAGAGGAAAGCGGGCTTTTAGAAGGGGGGGGGGGGGGGGGGGGGGTTAAAGACACAGGAGCTACAGCTTGATTCAGACAGAGTGTGAAGTGATGGAGGATGATTTTGAACTGTGAATCATGTAAAAACTGCTCTAGTGAAATCTCAGAATGAAAATATAGAGCTGGAAATGAGTATAATGGGTCCCCTTCAAACGCTTGGCTGAGGTGTGAGAGCAAGAAAAATGCGTCAAAGTGTAACGGTAACAGAATTAGTCATTAAAACCTGACGTACATGAAGCACATGACTTACATAAGCATCCTCTGGACAGATGAGATGTGTGGAGCGATGAGAAGTCTGACGTTCATTGAGTTAATGCATGAAACAAACAGAAATATCTTTTTTCATTGTGTTTTCTTTGTTGGTTTGCACCATTTGAGTTTTGGCTGATGCTGATTAACTACGTCATCTTATTGGACGAGAATGACAACTGGTGCCACCTACTGTTTCTTGATGAAACATCTCCTAATGACTGGATAATGATGGTGGATAAAAACAAGCAATCATTCACGTTTTTCGACAAATTTTCTCTCATTTTGGTCAACATTTGTGCTACATTCAGATGGAAACTTATCAGAAGAGACGTGATCTTGCATCAAATGACGGGACAGATAATTATTTACGGCGCGATTTGAGCTGCTTTTGATCTATTTTATCAAACCGAAGTAGTTCTATTGAGTGAAGCTTTCCTGCAGCTTGACTGCACTCGGAGCGAAGCAGCCGGCAGCTTTTCAAGTGCATTCACTGTCAATGTAAATGTCAGAGTCATAAACTCCCTCTCTCTCTCTGCCTCTGTCTGTCTCTCTCCATCCAATCCCATAAGCCCCGGCAGGCGTGCTGGCACACATGCAGCTGAGCACAGCTTGACTTATCAAACTTGGAGTGCTGTCCATAAAGAGTCAGCACTCCTCTGTGTAGCGGCTACAGTCCAGCGAGTGCACTGATGTTCTGTCTGACTCCACTGAATCGATACACAATATGATTCTGAGGAGACAATCTGCTTCATTTTCACACGGACAGAAACCCTGCAGACTGAGCCTCAACTGCGTCCCTCGATAATTGTTGTGTTTTTGGCAGAAAAACAGGTCGAACAAATCTCCGCGTTCCAGGACAACAGGGCCTCGACTCAACCTTGAGACAAAAAATTATCTTCAGCTGAAAAAATCATGTGAGGTTTTGATGTTTTTGCTAGTTTTCCAAACTCAATAAATATTTTATTTCTTACAACAAATGAATCAGGCAACCCCGTCTCCCAGAGCAGGGCTTCATTTTCAGGTCAAGGACCTTCATTAAACTGATACAAATTTAACCACAGACCCCATCTGATAAGATTTTTGCTTTTAGATGTTTTCTTACAGAAAGTGCACTGCATTTCCTCCCCTGTAATTTTAATACAGCTGTGGTGCTTTTGTAATTTTGTCCTAATGTTAAAAAAATATATATAATCATAACTTTTAAATCATATGGACCAGGGTTGGGCGATATGTTAAAATTTTCCAAATTACCATCATCAGCCCACAATCGGTGATTGGTGATATCTTTGTCCCCGCCCCCCAGTTCCTCCCATCCCCAGAAATAAATTTATTCAAACTCGACAGAAGAAAGAGTAAAACTCACCAAAACCGTCTTTTTTGGTCTGTCCACTGTCCCAACAACAATCAGCTCCGGTTTGGTCAAATTAAATCCTTAATTCACAGCGTGAAAAGAGTGCAAACAGTCTGACTCTGCAGGCTGTTTTCCTGTCACCCAGCTCAGAGCCCTCACGGTCCGGCTGAGTGGGTGTGCACCGCCGGATCAGAGCGTGGCGTGGAGCAGCAGCTGTCACTCTTTAGGCCATTACATTAGCAAAAATAAATTCCCAAGAATTGGCCAAAAGAAGCGACCGGCAATGGATTTAGTCCATCGACAATAGCTGACATACTTGTCCAATACACTTAGTTTAGTTATAGATAACATCAAGCCTGAACCACGGTGTTAATACATATCAGAGGTGGTAATCTCTTTGCTGCTCTTTGCACCACTGCTAAACAACTACAGAGGAAACACTGGTGTATGAAACCCTTGAACAAATAGTGATACACTTCATCGTCTTACTTATGGATGAAACTGCAGTGAGAATAAATCATTCCCCTTTTTCTGGGGACCCTCCAAAACCCCTTCAAGGACCCACTGAAATTTGAGAACCCCTATCTTGAAGACACATCCGTCTTTCAGCTGCTCCCATTAGGGATGGCCACAGAAGATCATCTCTGGATGCAACCATCCCCATTTATCCAGGCTTGGGACGAAAATTTTGGGAGCACACCGGTCCGTTCATTCCCAGTGGCTGGGGAACAAACGGGGTTACCATGTCTTTGGCCAGTCAACCTGCCAACCTGGAGACGACCTGCTCTACCACCTGAGCCACAGTCACGCCTTTACTCTGAAAGATGATCTGACTGAGGGTTTTTTTTTAGAGCACACAATCCAGACTTAGAGCCAAGTTTGATTCTGACCAGTCATGCTAACATCATTTAAATTTCTGATTGAATATTCTGCATGCTGCTACCAAGAAAAAGAGAGAAGAGAGAAAATATTCAGACTCGTTGGCATGTGAGCATAGTGAATCCGTGTATTTTGCCAATTCAGAGTCACTCACACCAGGGAGCCCAAATGCTTTTCCACATTTCACACTCTAATTTTAACTCTCATATGCAGCAGAACGTTCACACAGTAGGCTGTCATAAAGAACAAAAATGAAACACGGCAGAGGAAAGAAATAAAAAGCATTTGATTGAGTGTAAAATATGGCTTGAATGGGCTGAATCAGCTCCAGACATGACTGCTGGTTTTCACCAGAATGGCCGAGTGAGTTCGAACCCCACTCCTGGGAAGAGAGGGAGTCATTTCACTTGAGGAGAATAAACTGGCAACATTTTATTTGATGAAACGTACACGATCTGCTCCTCGCAGGATGTGAACCCCCGATCTCTGGGGTCAAAGTCCTACACTTTGGTTGCTTACCATCCGCCGCAACCTCCTCTGCACAATTTCCATGCAGTAGACAAACCTACCATCTTGTTATTTCAACCAAAAATAAATAAATAAATTTAAAAAAAAGTTGCCAATCCAGGCAGTAATTATGTTTTCCACCCAAATATACGCCAAAACAAATGAGCAGTATTCACGTGTAATTTTTAGGAGACAGTAGGTTGCTCAGTTTGTTATTTGGGGCACATAAGCAGCAGTTTTGCCCTCCAGTTTGTTGACGAGACTGGATCTGCATGATTTAGCTTACAGTGTCTCTTGGAGAGGAAACATGGCCCTGATTTGTTTTTGCCTCTTTGTGCATCCAGACAGCTGATCCCCCTGCATGTCTCCCCGTCCTCGTGTCTGTCTTTCTGTCTCTGCTATAAAATAAAGATGAGCTGAAGGAAGTTGCTGTAGATCGAGATGAAACTGACAAATCGTCCTTATATGCTACGATTTAACATTTAATTATTCATTTGTCTTTGGAGAGTGAAATGATTTCCTAATTGCTGATGTTTGATTTCATGCCGAACGTATTTACAGACCATGAAACAAAGCCTGGATACAAGAGAGAAATCTTGTTTCCATGCCTGTTATTTTGTGCCTGCAGGGTGATAATTTTCCCTCCCTGTAGACTAAAGAGTGCAGAGAAACAGGGAATCACTGCTCAGTGTTTTCCTGACGCCTCAGGTGGACGAGCAACACACACACACACACACACACACACACACACACACACACACACACACACACACACACACACAGGAGAGCGGATTAAATGGTGTTGCTGTGTGTTTGGGCTTCTGTGTGTACGTGTGTGCAGTCACGTACAC